>NC_136063.1:1527551975-1528256975 GCF_964261635.1 Lissotriton helveticus | reverse complement strand
TCCCCCGTCTCCCTCCCTCCATACCTCCCTCCCTGTCTCCCTCCCTCCCTGTCTCCCTCCCTCCCTGTCTCCCTCCCTGTCTCCCTCCCTCTGTTTCCCTCCCTCTGTTTCCCTCCCTCTGTTTCCCTCCCTCTGTTTCCCTCCCTCTGTTTCCCTCCCTCTGTTTCCCTCCCTCTGTTTCCCTCCCTCTGTTTCCCTCCCTCTGTTTCCCTCCCTCTGTTTCCCTCCCTCTGTTTCCCTCCCTCTGTTTCCCTCCCTCTGTTTCCCTCCCTCTGGCTCCCTCCCTCTCTGTCTCCCTCCCTCTCTGTCTCCCTCCCTCTCTGTCTCCCTCCCTCTCTGTCTCCCTCCCTCTCTGTCTCCCTCCCTCTCTGTCTCCCTCCCTCTCTGTCTCCCTCCCTCTCTGTCTCCCTCCCTCTCTGTCTCCCTCCCTCTCTGTCTCCCTCCCTCTCTGTCTCCCTCCCTCTCTGTCTCCCTCCCTCTCTGTCTCCCTCCCTCTCTGTCTCCCTCCCTCTCTGTCTCCCTCCCTCTCTGTCTCCCTCCCTTTTTGTCTCCCTCCCTCCCTTTCTCCGTCTCCCTCCCTCCCTTTCTCCCTCCCTCTCTCTCTTTCTCTTCCTCCCTCCCTTGGTCTCCCTCCCTCCCTTGGTCTCCCTCCCTCCCTCTGTCGCCCTCCCTCTTCCTTTGTCTCCCTCCTTCACACCCTCTGTCTCGCTCCTTCTCACCCTCTGTCTCCCTCCTTCACACCCTCTGTCTCAATCCCTCCCTCTGTCTCCCTCCCTCTGTCTTCATCCCTGTCTCCATCCTTCCCCCTGTCTCCATCCCTCTGTCTCCCTCCCCTCCCCCTCTCTCTGTCTTTCTCTCTGTCTCCCTCCCTCTGCATCCCTCTGTCTCTCTCTCTCTCTCTCTCTCTCTCTCTCTCCCCCTCCCTCTGTCTCCCTCCCTCCTGCTGTCTTCCTCCCTCTCTGTCTCCCTCCCTTCCTCCTTTTCCTTCCCTCTCTCTCTCTCTCTGTCTCCCTCTCTCTCTCTCTGTCTCCCTCTCTCTCTCTCTGTCTCCCTCTCTCTCTCTGTCGCCCTCTCTCTCTCTCTGTCGCCCTCTCTCTCTCGCTGTCTCCCTCTCTCTCTCGCTGTCTCCCTCTCTCTCGCTGTCTCCCTCTCTCTCCCTCTCTCTCGCTGTCTCCCTCTCTCTCGCTGTCTCCCTCTCTCTCGCTGTCTCCCTCTCTCTCGCTGTCTCCCTCCCTCTCGCTGTCTCCCTCTCTCTCGCTGTCTCCCTCTCTCTCGCTGTCTCCCTCCCTCTCGCTGTCTCCCTCCCTCTCGCTGTCTCCCTCCCTCTCGCTGTCTCCCTCCCTCTCGCTGTCTCCCTCCCTCTCGCTGTCTCCCTCCCTCTCGCTGTCTCCCTCCCTCTCGCTGTCTCCCTCCCTCTCGCTGTCTCCCTCCCTCTCGCTGTCTCCCTCCCTCTCGCTGTCTCCCTCCCTCTCTTTGTCTCCCTCCCTCTCTCTTTGTCTCCCTCCCTCTCTCTTTGTCTCCCTCCCTCTCTTTTTGTCTCCCTCCCTCGCTCCCTCCCCCGTCTCCCTACCTCTCTCTCCATCCCTACTTCTGCCTCTCTCCCTCTCTCCCTCCCCCTTCTCTCCCTCTCTCCCTCCCCTGACTCGCCCTCCCTCCCCTGACTCGCCCTCCCTCACTCTCCCCTGACTCTCCCTCTCTCACTCCCCTGACTCTCCCTCTCTCACTCCCCTGACTCTCCCTCTCTCACTCCCCTGACTCTCCCTCTCTCACTCCCCTGACTCTCCCTCTCTCACTCCCCTGACTCTCCCTCTCTCACTCCCCTGACTCTCCCTCTCTCACTCCAATGACTCTCTCCCTCCCCTGACTCTCTCCCTCCCCTGACTCTCTCCCTTCCCTGACTCTCTCCCTCCCTCACCCTCCTTTGCCCTCCCCTGTCTCTCTCCCTCACTCTCCATCCCTCCCTCGCCCTGGCTCTCTCTCCCTCGCCTTGGCTCTCCCTCACTCTCCCTCCAGCCTCGCTCTCCCTCCCTCGCCCTCCCCTGACTCTCCCTCCCGGTCTCTCCCTCGCCCTCCCTCGCCCTCCCCTGACTCTCTTCCTACCTCGCCCTCCCGATTCTCCCTCTCTCCCCCTCCCTCACCCTCCCCTGACTCTCCCTCTCTCTCCCTCCATCGCCCTCCCCTGACTCTCCCTCTCTCTCCCTCCATCGCCCTCCCCTGACTCTCTTCCTACCTCGCCCTCCCCTGATTCTCCCTCTCTCCCCCTCCCTCACCCTCCCCTGACTCTCCCTCTCTCTCCCTCCATCGCCCTCCCCTGACTCTCCCTCTCTCTCCCTCCATCGCCCTCCCCTGACTCTCTTCCTACCTCGCCCTCCCCTGATTCTCCCTCTCTCCCCCTCCCTCACCCTCCCCTGACTCTCCCTCTCTCTCCCTCCCCTGACTCTCCCTCTCTCTCCCTCCATCGCCCTCCCCTGACTCTCCCTCTCTCTCCCTCCATCGCCCTTTATTTATTTATTTTTTATTTATTTATGCGATTTTATATAGCGCAAACTTTACCGGAAGGTGTCAGAGCGCTTTACATAGGACCCAGTTTCAACCATAAGGACTGATGGTTACATTCGGAAAAACAGATTTGCAAATGTTTGACTTACATAAGAACCAGTTGAAAACATACGGACTTAGGATTACATGCGTTACAAAAAAAGGTACAAACAGAAAAAATTGCAAATTTACAAGAGATAGTCACACAAGGAGGAGATACAAATGGACAAACTCTAGGCAAATACTAGAGATATCTCTATCTACTTAGGGAGGGGATACACATGGATATACCCTAAGAGTCACAGAGGAATGGTAGAGAGCACAGCGGACTCCTGCATAAACTAGTGATTAGAGTTATCTCTATATACATAGGGAAGGGGTAAGACTGGATATACTCTAAAAGTCACATAGGAATGGAAGAGAGCAAAGCGGACTACTGCATGTCCTAGTGATTAGAGTTATCTCTATATACATAGGGAGGGGATAAGACTGGATATACTAAAGAGTCACATAGGCAAGGTATATGGTGCAAGGTCTAAAGCAAATACCATTGATTAGAGTTATTACAATAAGTCAAAGAGCAGAGTTCCATAAGTGTGGATGCAGTCACAGAACAAAGGGAGGGTGGGAGGGATGCAAGGGTATGGAGAGAAGGGGAAGCGGAAAAGGGAGGGAACATTTGAGGATCATCCACGGGGAAAAGGGTTGATGGACGAGGGAATGGGAGGAGGGCTAGAGTCCATCGAAACTGTCCGAAAACAGCAGCAAAGTGATGGTCAGGACAAAGCAAAAAGTCAAGAAGTTCAGGAGTGAAGGTAGGAGATGAAGCTGGAGGCCAGCCGCAGGCGCGACACCATCTTGGAGAGCTTGTAGTCAGCCGTCTCGGTGGGGGAGAGACTCCCCTGACTATCCCTCTCTCTCCCCCTCCCTCTCTCTCCCTCCCCTGACTTTCCCTCCCGGGAGCCCGCCAAGCCCCAGCAATGCCTTCTTGGGGGCAAAGGGCAGCAAGGCTGGTAAAATTAAAAATATGCATTTTAGCAACTCTGCAAGTCGCGCTCTGACAGCAATGTAAAGGCTGGTCAGCAGCACACGCACACTCCTCCCCCCCCCACTTTCCCTGTGCCTGTGTCCAGCACCGTGATAAGAAAAAGAGTGTTCAGAGTTGTAGTTGGCAGTTTGGTTCCTGTTGTGAAGCACGTTATTTAAGTAATTCTTTCAAGTGCAGATGTACTTGGCACAACGTTTAACATTTGCTGGTTAAAGACGACATACACTGAAGTTCTTAACAAAAGTACCGTAATAGAAAGGAAATTGTGCCAGACTGGAAGACGCCTCATTGGACGTGCTGCCGTAAACTGCTTTAGGGAACAAGCACAAGTGTCTGTCAAGATTTTCCACCAGAGAGCCTGGAAAAAAAGCTAAAACACTCCGTTACCTTACCAGTGCCACGAAATGATTGACATGTCATTAAAAAACAATAACTCTGTGCACCAGACTCGCACTGTTTTCTTGAATGGAGCTACTCCTACCACATCGTAGTGCCAAGCAGGGTGTACATGCCTGAGCGGACACGAGTATACCTGGGTGCAGGCAGCTCTGAAACTAGCTGGTGAAAAGAACGACGGCGATGTGCGAAACCTTTTAATTCTTAAATAATACCTAACGGGTGCGTGGTGCCTGCTGGCTCACTGATGGGGCCCCTGGAGCGCAGGGCAACCCCGCAATGCGGGGGCTGCGGGGGGCCTGTGTTACGCCCCTTCCACCCCCATGTCAGCCCGGGATGAGACAGCTTGCCTGGCGCGCGCACAGCCGCGCCGGAGCATTTCACAGGTCTTTAAAGACCATTAACTTTCTAATGAGGCTTTGTTCTGTTTCACCTCTTCTGAGGCCCCTGCAGCTCCACTCTATGGCTGGAATCTCTCAGCCCCCAGAGAGCAGAGCCTCGCCTAGTCCAGGCTGCTGCAACCGCTGGTGTTTACTGACACTCGAGAATTTTTTTATTTTTTTTTAACTGGTGCATGGCTGTAAGGTCCGCAGGCCGCCAAGGAAGGCTTGCCGGGCCGCGGGCGGCCCGCGGGCCGTACTATGAGTACCCCTGGTCTAGGTGTATAGACACTTGTCACCTTTCGTACCATTTCGCCTACATCTCATGAACTGCTGTTCAACAATACAACTCGAACCATAAACCCAACCCCACCCCCTCAACCAACCCACAGGCATGAACAGATAAACCATATAGCTACTTATGCCCACCCAGCACATGTGCCAGGACTTGTCCCACTGCCCAGCCAATCCAACAGAGACTAACTAAACTTCCAATCAACTAACAAACAAGCGAAGCTCCCAGTCAGCCGTACACGTTCAAACATGTCACAAGTGATCTCCCTCAAGTAAATCGGGCACACCCAGCAAGTTTAGTTGTCTATTCTGTGTTGTAAAAGGAAAGGCATAATTACCCCAATAGGCCTTGTGTCTGAGATCTCCCCCCTCCATTCTAGGCAGGAGTGCACAATAGGGAAAGTTAACAGTCTGCCAGGATTATATCCAGTTCATCCCATCAACCCATCAGGCACTCGGCTGGTCCCCATCAGTCATATCTCAGACAAACCGACCACTATTATCAAGCTTCTGCTACTGCCATGTGTCGCTTCTAGGGCGGCAAAGGAGTCTGGCTTTACGCTCATTGAAGGGTCGAGGTTCCTTGTGCCCTGTTCACCCAGGTGTGACAGTGTGTTGCCGTCCTCCACCTCTGTCCGGTTGGGTATGGCTCTCAACTGCATTATGCATATCTCCAATCGTCACTGTCTGAGAGTCCAGGGGACTTAGATTCAGCTTTTCTCTGCCTGCTGGTCATTAATGAACATTGCCCACTGGTCGGGATCCCCAGTTTTTCCTCTTCTTGCTCCTGGCCCCTGCGGTCTCGGAACTGCCCCAGAGCTCTAGCCATTCCCATTCTATCTCTGGGCAATCAAAAAGTATGCTTTGTCCTGAAAAGTAACTGTTCGAGTCATGTGAGCTGTAGATCACATGCTTTGCATACTCCTGCCATCTAGTGTTGGGTCCGGATGTTTGCAAGTTGTTTTTCTTTGAAGAAGTCTTTCCAGTCACGAGGTAGGTCACTATCACCTTTTGGTGATCGTGCGCATGGGCATTGACTCCTTTGTCAAATTGTTTTTTTCCGCCATCAGGTTCGGACAGGTATTGCTGCACTCCGCTTCGGAATCGATCCTCTGGTTCCCCCTCGATGCGAACTCTCTCTACCTCAACTGTATTGTTTTCAAATGCGTTTCTCTTTCCACCGTTCGATTCGAACTTCCACCAACTTCAACTTTTCAACGGGAAGATCTGCTGGCGGCCTTCCGGCCCATACGCATCCACTCGACTCCTTGCCGATGGAACGGACTCCATTTAAATTCTGCCTCTTTTGCCACGTGCAATATCCGTGTACGGACTCTCATCCGGTGGGTAATTTGTGCTTGTCCCCAAGCGCAAAGAACAAGACGGTGAAGCATGCTGCTCCTTCAGGTCAAAGAAAACTCAGTGTTCGTCGGGCTTGACATCGAGAGATGCAGTGGCAGCGGTTGGATGTTACACCGGACCTCTTCAGTAAAGACTCTGAACAAGAAGAGGTATCAGCAGCAGAGGAGGAAATGCATTCATGTGCGTCTGACTCCGTATCAGACTTACAGATCAACCTTGAGGACTATGATATGCTGCAGGGACAAGGGGACTTGAGTACTGAAGATACCTTCTTCCCCTCTCCCTCCTTAAGAAATCTACCCCTCAAGGCCAAGGTCGGCACCGATAAGAGGTGTCCAACGCCCGCCTCATGGCTTGGCACTGAAACTCTGAAAAACCTTCCGGCCGGCCCACGTCCACTTCCGACCTGAAATCTTCGACCTCTAAAGCCAAGATGGGTTCCGAACCGAAATCTTTGGAATCAAAACCTTTGACACCGAAACCCAATAAACATCCCTTGGAGTCGAAACCTTCGGCTCCAAAAGGCCTTTCCGCCTCCACTCTGAAAACTTCGGTACCAAAAAGCACTTACCTACAACACAACCGGATCCAAACATAGACACAGTACCTACTAAACTGGATCCAAAACAGAAAAGGCTGTATATTCACCCTGAACTACAAAAATACCAGAGGGTCTAAAGACTACGAAGTGAACGCAAGACAAGAACTAACCAGAAACTATGTCACAATCCCTCCTGTATGGCCCACCCATGGTCACCCTTAAGCAAAACCCACATAGTGGTCAAGCAAGGATGCCCATCAGTCACCACACGGAACCGCCCTTCATCATTTGGGTTTCCTTTAAGACCACCATAAAGGGTGCCACTCGTCTTTCACGGGGAGGGCCCAGCTGATAATGAAGCCTTCACCCGATCAGACAGATCTTCCGTGGTCTTACTAATCATTTGTGAGGATGTAAAAGTAACAGGGACTGATATCGCAGTGCAAAAAATATGTGTAAATAAGAAAAGGTGTGTTAAAATTGGATGAGAGGGTACTGAAAATCAATTTTATTCTGTTACCCACTGTACCAACATTAAAAAGTAGTCAGTGACAATCATAACATTATAGATTGTCTAGATGTATATTGCGGTCGACATGTTTCAGCAACTAGCGGCACAATTTGCCATTGCTTTCTTCAGGACCAACTCTACTTTCAGCTACTGCAACCTAGTGATAATGAAAAAACTGTGCTCAAAACCATACAAAATAAATACAGAGATCACCTGAATTCACTAGGTGTCCGCATCATTTTCCACCTTCCCAAATCATACGAAATTTCTAGGAATGGTAAAAAAAGAGAAGGATTTAGAACAGATATCCTGCCGGTAAATGTCACGTTCACACCATTGCATTGCTATACCAGGTGCTGAACTCGGCATCCTAGTAATAAGTACCAGAGAACATGTATACTTATTGCCCCATATAATTTCGTGCTAATGTCTCCACATAAACTAGAAATTTCAAATGATCAAGGGAGAGAAACATCTTACCCGATTTGGGAGATGCACAGACCTCACCCCACCTAGCCACAGCTCAGGGAAAGGGGAAGCACCGCTCTAAGGAAAGAAGAGGCAAAGACAGAACATGCTGAAAAATGCCACTCTTTCGCTATTGTCTAAACACAATTGTATCAGCGTCACCTTTAAAAGGATTAAAACATGAAGGACTGCTTGACTCGAATTCGAATTAAATTGAACACAGAAGCGGCTGATAATAATGCCGTGAGTTCAAACTCATATCTGCTTAGATCGTAAAATGCCAACAGCGCTGGCTCAAGCATGGCTAGATATGCAGTATGGAAAAGCTTACTCTAAATTACCCATAGATGTAGAAAACAAACCTCTAAACAGCCGCGCTCTCAATGGAGCACCCTACCTGTCCGTCGGTACTTCGCGACTCAGCTTCTGAGCCGATCGGGGAGGTACCCGGGCAGGCTTCGACTGTAGTATATGACGGGACGCGTCATTGGTCAATTGTTGATCACATGGTACCTAAGTTCTTCAACGGGGTACCTGATTGGGCAGGGAAGCATCCAATCAGAACCCTAGAAGAACGATACCAACTACCGGGTTCGAACTTCGGTAGAATTGTTAACAATGCTTGATAAAAAGTTCGAAAAAAAAGTTCGAAAAAAAGTTCAGACAAAAAGGAGGGTTGTGTTTTTTGGATTTCAAAAGAAACTTTAGCAACCAACAACAGAAGCACGATGTGTTTGCCTCATGGTTATATAGATGAAAGAAGTATTTCACAAACAGCCAGTTATATACAGAGATAGATCTATTAAAGCTTAAACTACCCTGCATATTATTCTATTGTACAGTCAGTAAAGGATCCATTCAGATGTTCCGGCACATATCTCAAAAAAGCATATATCTCTTGATGCTTAACACAATAGTTACTTTGCGTCCACAAAAAGTGCAGGAAATGTACAAATACCCTGATAAATCTATACTGATAAATCTATAAGATTAGAGGATACTAATGTCAGACTAAGACTACTTTAACAAAAGAGTAGAGTACAGTAATCAAAAGAGAAATCTATAGAGTGGCCCACGGTATATCATCATTAAGGCCGACACGATTTGTGCCCATTTTGAACACCCACTTTTGTTCCCTGAGAAGAAGATATTTAGACACATCAGTAATGTGTGCAGGGATATGTGGCTGTTCGATTACTGTCCACTGAAACGCCGTTGATGGATGGCGTGCCTCCAAAAAGTGATTAGTTAATTTTGTAGCTTGTCTTTTGCACCTAATGGTGCTCTTGTGTTCTGAAATTCTGACCCTAATCTCACGGGTGGTCATCCCTATATACTTAAGCCCACAGGGACAGGTAATGAGATAGACAAGGTTACTGCTATTGCAGTTTGTGAATTTGGTCTGAATCCATGGTCTCGTAGTACCTATGTCTATCTCGGTTGATTTCTTGGTTTGTGGACAGGAATGACACGACCCACAGGGATGATGACCTGTAACCGGGGGAAGGTCCCAGAGAGAACCCAGACACAGGCCATATCCAAGCTAAAACGCCATGTAAGCACAAGCTTTCTGAGGATCATAGCCCATACAAAATCCCTCTCAAAAAGAGTTTAGACACTAGTCCTTTCCATACACTCCCATCTCCTCCTCCTCCATCTCCTCCACAGCTTGATCCATTACAAAATACACCTAGTCATTCTCCTCTACCTCATTGTCACACATGACACTGATGATTACGATGCACAGTTAAAAGATTCTCGGACGGATCACACAACTGATCCTCCACAGGACACGGACCCAGATCCTTATTCTGCCAGACCATCTCCACCTGATGATAATCTGTCTTACCAACAACTTATTGGGAGAGCAGCTGAATACTATGGGGTGGAACTACATATAGTCTTTAGAGGAAGATTTTCTCTTTGACACTCTAGGCTCCCATAAGTCCTGTTAGACACTGCCAATGCTCAAGGGTATGTTAAGGCACACAGATTATATTTTTAAAGATCCGGTCTATGCCAGAATTCTTAATCCTAGAGTAGATAAAAAATATAAATGTTCCCCCACAGAGCCTATATTTATTAAAGGGCAGTTACCACTTGACTCTTTAGTGGTATCAAATGCTAGAAAGAGGGCTAACTCTCAAGCATCTGGGAATGACCCTCGCCCAGATAAAAAAAATCAAAGTTTATCCTCGCTTCATGTAAACGGGTCGCTGTCCAAGCAACTAACCAATGGCGTATCTCTAATACAAAGGGTTTATTGGCAAGATATGATAGAGCCCACTGGGACAAAATGGAACAATTACTCCAGTTCCTTCCAGACGAACATAAGGCAAAAGCTCAGGATTTATTCCAGGAAGGCAAACTAATTTCTAATGCCTCAATCAGATGTGCTCTAGATGCAGCTGACACAGCAGCTAGAGAAGTAAATACGAGCATTGTACGACAACATGCATGGTTGAGGATAACAGGGTTCAAACCTGAAGTCCAGCAGTCAATTATAGCTTTACCCTGTGATAAAAAGCATCTTTTTGGCCCTGAAGTCGATCTAGCGCTAGAAAAAATGAAACCGATGTAGCTAAATCAATGAGAGCACTTCAATCTCCCTCTGGCAGAGGTTTCTTTTGGCGCTCTTTTTATAGGGGAGGGTCCAAGTCCACAGGCACTGACCAAAACACTTCCTCCTACAAAGGCAATTCCCAATCATCTTTTACAAGAGGATTTTTCAGAGGGGGTTATAGAGCAAAGAGTCGCTGGGCTAGAGGTAAAAAAAAAAACATACCTCGCACTTCCCCATCTCAAGCAAACAGTGACTTCCCACACTTCCCTCCGACTATTCCACTCCTGTCATAGGAAGATTTCAAATATTTCTCCCCATTTGGGAATCAATACCAACAGACAAATGGGTGCTTGGAATTATCCAACATGGTTATTGCCTGGAGCTTATCAACAATCCCCCAAACATTCCTTCTCAATCTCTCAAAATATCACCAGACCACCAGCACGTAGTGCAGTTTGTAAACTAGACACCTAGAGATTGGTCCACATTTCTTGTAAGCATTATGCTTTGGGTTACTACTCGGAATCTGGTACCCAAGAGGGTCAGACCACTCTGTGCTATCTTTTTGAGTATTCTTTTGCTTATAAATTGTTTAATACCCCCATTGAAATGCATTCCTTCTCAAGTTTTGTGGGTGATTTTGCTGTGCTCAATGTTTCACTGTCAATGAGGATTGGGTGGAGAAGGAAAAGTGAACTAGATGCAATCAAAAAGATCTTCAATTGAAGGCATATCACCATCTTGTTTGAATCAATGGTGTTGTGAATTATTGCATGATAAGGATCATCTTAAAAAAAAGTAAAAATAAACCGATGGTCCGCTGCCACAGCGCAATGGGTACCTGAGCTCATAGCTTACGTAAAGGAGCAGTGTTCTATTTCAGTTCTATTAAGTCTAATGTCTCAGTAGAGCGATTTTACTTCATTTTATGTTCAAAATGCAATTATAAGCCGCTATAAATTTTTCCTCAACATAGACATGTACAAAAATTAAACCAGATTATTCTTTTGTTTCGTGAGTGCATCACACGTGAGCAGAGCTAGATGATATTTTGAGTGGATATTCCCATAATGGAAAGCTAGACTACAAGTAACTTGTCCATGTCTTTGTCAGTTGTTATTCAGTGTTGTGTTTGGGGGTTTCTTCTGGGTTAACTGTTAAGCAAGTAGGTTAGATTTGACTAGTGTGAGCCACATTTTGGTGTGTATGTTTTCCCACGATCTATAATGTCTAAAATGTGTGAAGTTTAATTTCCTATACTAATCTGTGTGTAATACTTTGCTCTACTGAGATATGGCTTGACCTAAAACAAGTATTGTATGCTATTCCACATTTCATGACTCCTTGTTTACTTCTAGGCAGCTGATTCTGCTATTAGAGCTGTATACTCCAAGGGATATATATGATTACTTGCGGCCAATTGCACTTAACCTCTGTGCAGACAAAGTATCTGCTGTCCGATGGATATCCTACAGACTGGTAAGCATAAGTTACTAGGAGAAAAGCTTGTTTTTAAATTCACCACTCATTTGACTAGTTGCAGAAATTGTACAACCTGTAAAGGATTTAATAAAATATTGTTTTTCTAATTTGTTTTTATTTTTCATCAAGGTAAGCGAGATGTTAAAGAAGCTTTATTTAGCTACAACACCTACATTTGCATTAGACTTCATGTCTGAACTTGTTGAACGATTTTGTCGTTGTCCCAAGTGGTCTGGCCGGCAAACGTTTGTCTACATCTGCCAGGTGAGTTTGTGTCAGTTGTTTTGTTGATTGAAAAAGAAATAATTATATAGTGATAGTTTCTGCTTGGTTTTTTCCTCACATTTTTGTATGGATTTCCATTCTTTGATCTTTCCTAGATTCAGATACTTGAATTATCCCTGTTTTTGAGTTGGGAGCCCCACAGTAACACTAGAGAGCAGTGCAGAGTTAAACCTAGGCAGAAACGCTTTAACATGGTCACAGAAGTAGCATATTCACATCATTGTAAAAGATCCAAACTTCAGCTAGTTAGCATACAAAACAGCATCCACCCTTCTTCACCCATGTCAACATTGCTTTAAGATTTCAACTGCACATAGTGTGGACAGTCCCTGGAAATCTGCTCAGTTCGTCTTGGAGAAGTTGACTATTTTTGCCTATTTCTTCATTTCTGAGAGAATATCCACCATCTCTAAGACTTACTTAACCTGACAAGACTCAAACATAGAAAAACCAAAGGTGATGATAGACGGAGCGTTGACAATACAAACACTCACCCCCAGTCAACTGATCTGGGTTTAATACATCACCGTTCTTTAGCTCACTCCGCCACCCCAGTTCAGACATGGCCATATGCAAATCAGTCTGACCCTGTGCCTCATGGGAACAGTCCAGCCCGAACTGCCAAGCCATGTCTTCCCTGGACCGGAATCCAGCTTCCCAGGACCGGTTTCTGGCATTACAGCCGTCTTCAGCCGGGCTTGCTTGACTCCAGTGGCAAAGTGAGCAAGGGACTCACGTCTGAGCATACCCTGCCAACATAGGGCGAACAAAGAAAAACCAAAGGTGATGATAGACGGAGCGTTGACAATACAAACACTCACCCCCAGTCAACTGATCTGGGTTTAATCCATCACCGTTCTTTAGCTCACTCCGCCACCCCAGTTCAGACATGGCCATATGCAAATCAGTCTGACCCTGTGCCTCATGGGAACAGTCCAGCCTGAACTGCCAAGCCATGTCTTCCCTGGACCGGAATCAAGCTTCCCAGGACCGGTTTCTGGCATTACAGCCGTCTTCAGCCGGGCTTGCTTGACTCCAGTGGCAAAGTGAGCAAGGGACTCACGTCTGAGCATACCCTGCCAACATAGGGCGAACAAAGAAAAACCAAAGGTGATGATAGACTGAGCGTTGACAATACAAACACTCACCCCCAGTCAACTGATCTGGGTTTAATCCATCACCGTTCTTTAACATGTCCTGGTCTCTGTGAGAAGCTGGCTTGGTATATGGTGTACACTTATGTAAGTGGGCACCTTGCACCAATCCAGACAACCCTTATGGTGATTTTAGTGGTCTTAGTCAACCTTAGAAAGCTCTCTAAGTAGTAGCTGTGGAGAGCAGCCTTCAGGCTTAGTCCAGAAGGGATGTAAAGCAGCTTGTTTTACCAAAACATAATCTTATTTATATAGATTAAGTGAAAAAGAATCACAAAGTGTATTTATAAGAATATGTATTTATTATAGAACACTCACTAACTCATACAGGTATCTCCTAGCAGGAGATACACACAATACTTTTAAATAGAAACTGGTAAGTAGCACGTAATACACAGTGGTCACCAGGGGGAGACCAAACCATATACTAAAATAGTAGTATGCGAACCACGACTCAAGTCAAGGCTATACCCAGGAGACGTAGAAGTGCCGGGGACCCAAGGAACCACCCAAGTTAAGTAACCGGGAGCCCCACGGAGGCCGTGTGCAGAGTGGGAACACGACCATGGGATCAATGCAAGTCAGTGGCTAAGTCGCAGTTGCAATTTTAAAGAAGGACCCTTCCCAGTGGACCCTGAAGAAACCCTGTGGAAGGCAGAAGGTTGGAGAGCCACCCCACCAGTGGATACCTTAGGAACCAGGATACCTACCCCAGGGGAGCCGGGTGCATAGGTATGAAGTGGCGTCGGAAACCACCGTCAAATCAAGTTGAGGACTTCAGGAAGATGCCACTGCTGGAGAAGGTGAAAGTGTCCAGTGGAACGCAAAGGTGGATTCAAGTCGAGAAGTACCTGAAAGCAGAGGGGACAGAGTCTCTGCCACTGGGAGTGACCAGGAGGCACAGAAGACGAATGCCCACTAATGTCAGCTGCTGCAGGAGAGTTGACTGTGACCTTGGATCTGCAGCTGTGAGGACCAGTCGATGCTGTGGAATACCTGGAGCCGTTCACGAGCTGTCTCACGTCTGATGTCGAGAGTTGAGGGGTCGGTGTCCGTCAGGAGCACCATCAAGCCTTGACAACTCCAAACAATGTGGAACGAAACAAAGTGCAGTGTCAGGACCAGCAGGGTACAGGTGACTCACCACAAGCAGGGGAGTCGGGCAGGCCTGAGCAATCAGGGGAGCCCATAGAATTCAAAGATGACCCTCAAAAGGACCCACAGGCTGGAGGCACTGAAGTCGGGAGAGGACCTAGAGCAGCTCACCAAAGAAGCAGGCCCAAGATGCAAGTGATGCTATGAGGACGAAGATCTTGGAAGATGCTTGAGGTTGGGGCTACTTGAAGCCCGAAGATCTTGGTTGAAGGAAGCCAACAAGCTTTTGCAACTGCAAGTCGACAAGGTGAACAGGGGTTCGGTTCCTGCGGCTCCGACGAGGGATACTGGCAGCAAACTTGTTGAATGGACAGGGCAGGCCTCGAGGGATGTGAAGAACCACCACCTGTGTGGCTAAGCCTTTCGTAGTCCGTGGGAGCCCAGGATCAGCAGACTGGTCAGCTTAGTTGCGGTGCCTGAAGATGCAGGGAAGTGACTCCTTCACGTCAAGGGAGATTCCTTCAGGCGTCTTGGATGCCCACAGACCATGGAAGGTTCCTGTATGGTCATAGGCATGTGTGTTGCAGTAGACGAGCAGGGCGAGGAGTTCAGGAGGAGTCTTCTCGGTTGCAGCCTTGATTCCCAGAGCAAAGTCCAGAGTGCCAAGACGGTCGAAGAAGTAGTGTCTGAAATTAATCTTGTCTCACAGATTAATCTAGGAACCCACCCTCAGGAAAGCCCTTAAGTAACCTAAGGAAAGGGTTGGGACGATTCAGGGGTCCCTCTCTCAGGAGGGGCTGGACACGGGGGCAGATAGTCCCCTGTCCTTTGTCCACTATTGTGCCAGAGTGGGAGCCATAAGCTCCCTGAACTGGTTTGGACTGGACTATGCATGTAGGGCGCCAAGTGTGCCCTGCACACAGACTATGTGGCGCTGGCAAGCGCCCTCACCCTGCCCCAATACACTAAACCCTGTCTGGGAGGTGGTCACACCTCCGTGTGACAAGATACCTATTGTTCTGTCTTCCCCTCCCGAGCTTGGCTCAGCAGCAAGAGGGCAGAAATGTGTCTCTGGCCAGCAGCTGCCCTAGCTTGCTGTCTGGGTCTGGAAGACTGGTACCGGGGGTCTCCCAAAGGAGCTTTACGGTGCATGGAATCATACCTCCCACACCGTTTATGTTGTGGGGTATGATTCCAACATGTTTGATACCAAACATAGGATTCGTTACAGCCAGTTTTGAGATGGTCATTGCGTTATGACACGGTGCCCTTCTATATGTTATATGGCTTTCTCACCTACAACCCGGGAGAATGGACTCTGTAGGGTGTCCTGCTCATGCATGAGCACCCTCACACTTAGAGCCGAGCAGCCTGCCTTCAGGATTATAAGGCCTGCCTTAGGGGTGACTTATAGGGTTTAAGTGCAGTGACCTTAGATATAGTGAAACCTATATCTTTCGTAAGTGGTGCTAGCACCAGCTTACACAGACTGCAATGACAGGCCTGTAGTTACAAATTGAGTGGTCTCTCATGGGTGGAATAATAAATGGTTCAGCGCATTGGGGGACCCCTGGTGGACCTATGCCCTGGTACGTTAGTACTATATAGGCACCACTTGACCTGCATCCAAGGTCAGCTCTGGTAACAAGGCTGGTGCTGCTTGATCCCACCCCAGAGCAGCATCCAAAGCCACCTACAGCACCGAGATAGACTCCAGAGGCCTGAGCCTGAAAGCTGTCAGATGTTGAACCCTGATCCGTTAGTTTGCAGATTCAGAATTTCACCTCATCCCTGAACAGCCGCTTTGCAGTTTCTCAAACCCAGAACAGCATGGTGGTGATGATGACAATGACGACTTTGATGAGTAACCTAATATTTTTGAGGACCTACAAGAAGCAAGTGGCTTTGGCACCTCCCACTGACATTGGCCTGAAGTCGCCAAACCCAGCGCCAGCTGATGAGCATGTTTCTTTTGTGTCGGTCACCAGAAGTGCAGCGGAAGTTCATTATCTAATATTGCCTGTGCAGGAGGCTAAAGCCAAAGTACTGTCTGAAATCTTCAGCCCCACAGCCACCACCCAGGAACCTCTGCTTGTTTTTAATGAGGCTCTTACCAATATACCAGTGGGCACAATGAGCAAAGCCAGGACCTTGTTCTCCACTGGACAGACAAGGTGGCAAGGCCTGCCCCTGGGGACCCAGATTTTTCTCCAGCATCCTATCCCTGAGAGTCTGTTGATTCAGGCATCATCCAGCCTCCTCAACCCAAACTTATTCTCTACCATTCCACCTGACACGAAATCGAAGACAATAGAACATTTTGTGAAACGTATCTTTTACAGTACCAGCCTTGCCTTACGATCCATCAATGCCTCCAGCCACTTGAGACAGTATTCACACACCTTGTGAGACAGTGGATATCTTGCCAGTTGTCCCAGAGAATGCTCCCACGGCTGATTCTTGACAGCCAAGATACTTCGAAATACACCATCCATTCCGGCCTTTATAGAACAGATTGCCACGGTAGGGCACCCGGTACCAGCGCAGTGCTTAGACGCCAGGCTTGGATTCACTCCATGGGCTTCTCATTGAATGTACAACAGTCCCTCATGGATATGCACTTTGACAGCTTGAAACTTTTTAGAGCAAAGGCAGACTCGTTCCTAGAGAAGTTTAACTACAGCAACGTCACAGCTCGTTCTCTGGGCTTAGGTCAGTCTGTTAGTTTCCCTAACAGCTTCCCTTTCAACGTTTTGGTAGGGGATACCTGCAGATGTGGTACCAATACGACCACCGCTTCAACAGGCTTCCCGGCCCTTTTGTGAGCGAAACCAAGGAGGTGGCCAACAGCATGCAGACCCCCCATAGGGCAACATACTACCCCAATACCTCCACCTGCTTCAACTGCAAAACCACTTTAAATTGTCCTTGACGGCACACAATCTCCCAGTAGGATGTCATGCCAACTTTCACCTTGAATGGCGGAGCATCAGACATTACCAGTTGGTATTCCAGATTCAGGTATACCAGTAAAGAGATCGAGTAAGAGGATACACTGGGTTTAGCCTCCTTTACAAATAAGTGGTTCCAACAAAAAAGAAACACAATTAAGTTATGTGGAGAGTTTTTACACATGACTGTACTGGGTTTCTTTTTGTTGGAGCTCCAGATTCAGTAACATGATTTCTCCCAACCTTTCCTGTCCTCTGGACAGATCACCCACAACTCAACACCTCCCAGAGAACCACTTGTCCTTACTCTGCAGACATGTCCAGCCTAACATGGCCAAAGGAGCAATAGAGGGTGCCTGCTTCAGGTATTGGGACTGGTCGTTAGTCCCATTTTTTCTGGTGCGGAAAAGACAGAGCCCTTCACAAATTCTAGATCATCACCCTCTTAACTTCTTCCTCTGAAAGGACATGTTCATAGTGCTCACCTCGGCCCATGTTCTGTCTGATCCTGTGTGCATTAGACTGGATTGTAGTGCTGGATTTGCAGGTTGCATGCTTCCACATTCCTGTCCTACGGGTGTTACCTGTAGTTTCAAGTAGGCCACGAGCACGTTGCTTTCTGTGCTCCTCTTTAGCCTTACCAGTGCACTTCCTGTGTTCAGCAAAGTCATGATGATGGAGGTCACAGCTCAACTGCGAAGGTTGGGAGTACCAATCTTCCCATTCCTCTGCAACTGATTATTGAAGACTGCCTCATCCCAAACAGTCATAAGCCACAATAAGGTGACAGCTGACCTGTTGACAGTGTTGGTTTCTCCTTCAGCATGCCAAAGTCACACCTGCCTCCTTCACAAGCCATCCCTCCTCCACAAGCCATCCCTCCTCCACAAGCCATCCCTCCTCCACAAGCCATCCCTCCTCCACAAGCCATCCCTCCTCCACAAGCCATCCCTCCTCCACAAGCCATCCCTCCTCCACAAGCCATCCCTCCTCCACAAGCCATCCCTCCTCCACAAGCCATCCCTCCTCCACAAGCCATCCCTCCTCCACAAGCCATCCCTCCTCCACAAGCCATCCCTCCTCAACGAGACCAGAACACTCTGCCTATGGTCCCGATATTTCAACCTTTGACATGGGTCTCATTGAGAGGTGCTCTTTGGCTTCTGGGCTTCTTGGCCTTCGGCATCCTGCTTGTGGGCCATGCCAGGTGGCAAATTCTGGCTCTGCAGTGGAATCTGAAGTCCCAGTGGACTCAGCACCAAGGCTATAAACAAAAATAATTCCTTTCTGTGTTGTTATTCTTCTAGTTGGTGGCCAAAAGGTCTACACATAAAACATGATTTACTTAATATTCAAAATATGACACAGATAATTATTGCTACACAACACTAAAATTGCTTTTTTCTCTCAGATTTTATTTAACTTTAAGAGAGTTTTTTTCTTTGGTTAAAAGCATAAACTGGTCAGGCATTCATTTGCATATCATGAAGAAAAGGTCATGTGCTCTGGTACATAATATAACAATCTAACAATTCCAATTTACGGTCACTGTTTCAGAGTCACTGATCCTTATACTTTAGTCAGGATTTAGCTTAAGTCACAAATCAATAAATGAACATGATACATTTAATCACTTAATAAACATAATACATATAAAACAATTAAAAAGTCCTTTGTCGACGCGTTTCGGTGCTTTTTGTAGTGTTGTAACACCTTCAGGACAGACGAGTTAAAAACAAGAGTAGTCTTCTTTCTAAAAAATGAATGCATATAATCAATTATACTGACTAGACAAGTAATAAAACAAGTTGTGTGCTAATCGTGTCATGGTTAAAAAGGCATTTACTTCAGTAACTAACAGGCTTACTTTAGTTAATCAACTATCGGTCCTTCTCATCAATGTTGAGGCCAATGAATATCACATTCGTTGTGGTTATGGAGCCAATAAACTATAGCTCACGAATTCTGTAATTTAAAGGGAGAGCATAAGGATGCGTACAACTTTCCCTACTCGTTCGACTTAATCTGGATAGCAATGTCTACTTACTTAAAAACGGGGATGCTCTTATCTACGATGTCATAATATCATCGATGCGTCTTAAAATCTGCGCAGAGTATTTTAGTAAATTATCGTATTCCCAGTGCCTGAATAGGTTGATACAAAGTTTCTATTTAAAATCGGTACATTTTTTTCGATTCAATGTAGACATTCGTTAGAACCTTATCTATACAGATACATACCAACAACCTTAAGGTGTATCGTATCATCCAGCTTTTTATCTCCACGCTGCCCTTTTGATTTTTGAACGAAGATCAGGGTCCACTCAATTTAGCCCTTCTTCATGGCATGACCCACTTCTTCTGTATTGCCTAAAATAATGGGGGTATGCTTAGTGCACCTGATTCTGCGTATACAGCATCAAGCATACAGTTTCATATATATGTTTTCAATTTGAGGTAGCTGAATTTTACTAAGAATTCGATTGGTGCCTTACAGCCTCAGTTTTTGTTACTGATCTCGAGCTCCACCTGGTAATAGTCCCAGTGTTTATGCATTGTGAGTTACTATCAAAGACGAAAAAAACCCTAACCGGGTTTGGTGCCTAACGTTTACTACCCTTTGTTTTCCCTTTTTTTCCATTTTTTTTGGTTCCAGGGCGCCATAACCATTTTATTTAAAAGGGAAGACCCTAGATATAACACCGAGTCGCCGGTCGTTTAAATTGAGTAGTGGACCACCGGCAGTCTCTTCCCTTTTAAATAAAATGGTTATTGGTACGTATCTGTATAGATAAGGTTCTAACGAATGTCTACATTGAATCGAAAAAATGTACAGATTCTAAATAGAAACTTTTTATCAACCTATTCAGGCACTGGGAATACGATAATTTACTAAAATGCTCTGCGCAGATTGAAAGACGCATCGATGATATTATGACATCGTAGATAAGAGCATCCCCGTTTTTAAGTAAGTAGACATTGCTATCCAGATTAAGTCGAACGAGTAGGGAAAGTTGTACGCATCCTTATGCTCTCCCTTTAAATTACAGAAATCGTGAGCTATAGTTTATTGGCTCCATAACCACAACGAATGTGATATTCATTGGCCTCAACATTGATGAGAAGGACCAATAGTTGACTAACTAAAGTAAGCCTGTTAGTTACTGAAGTAAATGCCTTTTTAACCATGACAGGATTAGCACACAACTTGTTTTATTACTTGTCTAGTCAGTATAATTGATTATATGCATTCATTTTTTAGAAAGAAGACTACTCTTGTTTTTAACTCGTCTGTCCTGAGGAAGGTGTTACAATACTACAAAAAGCACCGAAACGCATCGACAAAGGACTTTTTAATTGTTTTATATGTATTATGTTTATTAATTGATTAAATGTATCATGTTCATTTATTGATTTGTGACTTAAGCTAAATCATGAAAGTATAAGGATCAGTGACTCTGAAACTGTGACCGTAAATTGGAATTGTTAGATTGTTATATTATGTACCAGAGCACATGACCTTTTCTTCATGATATGCAAATGAATGCCTGACCAGTTTATGCTTTTAACCAAAGAAAAAAACTCTCTTAAAGTTAAATAAAATCTGAGAGAGAAAAAAGCAATTTTAGTGTTGTGTAGCAATAATTATCTGTGTCATATTTTGAATATTAAGTAAATCATGTTTTATGTGTAGACCTTTTGGCCACCAACTAGAAGAATAACACAGAAAGGAATTATTTTTGTTTATATCATTGATACCCGGTCCTTTCTGGTCTCTGGGTGACTCTTATCTTTAAGATTGCTCAGCACCAAGGCAACAGCATAGACTCCATTCAGGTGTTGAAGGAGAGAGTGTGAAACACCTGCAGTGGTGCCTGCTTGATTTCAATTGGATAAGCAGCAGATCCCACCGAGAGCGAACAGTCGTGACTGATGCATTGTTGCTGGGTTGGGGAGGACATCTGGGAGAGGTAAAGAGCATAGGGCTCTGGTTTCTGGAAGAGCCTCGCCTCCACATCAACTTGATGAAGTTGCACGCTATTTGCTTGGCACTGAAAGCTTTCCTCCTGATAATCAAAGGTGAATGGATGCGGTACCTATGGACAACACAACTGCAATGTGGTATAGCAGCAAGCAAAGGAGGTTGGGGTTGGGGGGGTCTGTGCCAGGAGGCCCTATGCCTCTGGAAGGGGCGGAACATTTAAGGACCTCCCTTATCTGGCAGGATCTTTTATGCCAGACAAATTAACTCAGCCAACATTGCCTAGAGGATCACAAATGGCTATTGCATTCTGAGGCGGCATCTTCCAGCAATGAGGAGAACCCTGTCACAATCTGTTTGCCACCGTAGAGAATAAGCAATGTTTGGATGTTGGTGTTCCTTACAGAGTCCTCCCTCAGAGATGCCTTACGCCAGCTTTGGGGGTTGGGACTCCTGTAAACCTTTCCACCACTCCCTCTCCTCGCCCGACTATTTAAGAAGATCAAGGGAGACTGAACCCAAATCCTCTTAGAGGCCCTGGAAGTAGGAGAGTGTGGCACCCGGAACTTTTGGCCATGAATGTGTCTTCTAGTTGGGCTGGTCATTTCAGAAAACTCCCTGTGACAGCAGCTGGGTCTAGTCTTCCACCCGAGCCTGCACAATCTAAACATCCATGCATGAAGAGTGAGTGGCTTTCGGTATTCCTCCATTGTAGTAGCTAGGTGCCCATCACCAAATTGATTTATGCTGGATGCTGGGAGACGTTTAGTCTATGGTGCTCTTCCCAAAAATACAACCTCTGAATTCACAGTTTTCAGATGTTCTCTTGTTCAGTTTGTCATTGACCCAGCAAGGCCTTGCTGTGACAACAGTTAAAGGTTACTTCTCAACCCATTCGGCCTTTTTATGTTTACCTGATCAGCCGTCCCTCTTCAAGTTGCCTGTTGTGATGCTGTGTTTTTTGAAGGGGCTTGTCCATATTTTCCCATCGATTCAATTTGTCATGCGTATGTGGAACCTTAATTTGGTATTTACCTATTTGGTGTGCACGCCTTTGAAGCCCATACACCTCGCTCTTCATCTTTTTTTTTTCCAAAACCGTATTTATTGAGAGTTCAAGCACGATGCAATACAGCCCTCCACAGTCAGGAGGAGACTGTCAACAACAGACATGTAAAAGGCATAGCAGTGAACCCAGAGTTATAGAAAAACATACCCTAATCCCCTCCCAGACCACCCATCCCCAACAACGCCCTGCAACACCCCCCCCTACTACCCACCCCTTATCCCACCCGAACCCAGTGCACGTGTTCACAGCGTAGCAACATAAGATGTAAAACAAAGGTGGAGTCAGCCAACAGTCTAAGGTACGGGGTCTACATCCAGGGCCAACACATCATCAATATCAGCCGGGGGATCGAGGTTCAGACCCCTGTAGTCCGCCCATCTTTTCCAAATTTTGAAATGTTTCCGGGGACACCCTCTGGCCTCAAAAACAGGTAATTCCAGGCCCATAAGGAAGTCCAGACCCGCTTTCCATGCACCAATTGGGGGGGCACGTTCGCTTTTCCAGGCTTGGGCCAGATCTCGCTTGGCCACCACCAGCCCCAACAGCAGCAAGTGACGTTTGTAAGTGTTACCCCCAACATTTTCCAGGACATGAAGGAGACCCAGCCTAGGGGTACGGGGCAGGTCCCACCCCAGCACCTCCGAAAGACAGTCCCAAACCCCCGCCCAGAATCTGGTCAGCCTCCCACAGGACCACACAGTATGGAGAAGCGTCCCTCTCTCATCACCGCACCTCAGACATTCCGGAGCGGCTATAAGGCCCGCCCGCCACAGCCGTTCCCTAGTATAATAGGCCCTGTGGAGGTATTTGAATTGAATAAATCTAAGACGGACAGCTATAGCAGCTCTCCGGGGGGATTCAAGGGCCTCGCGTCAGTCATCATCATCCAAGGGGCCAACATCATTCTCCCAGGAGGCCTTCAATGTCGAGAGAGAAGGGGAGCAGTGTGTAACCAAGGAGCGATAGATCTGAGAGACCTTTTTGTCGCCTAGGTCACCCATAAACAGTTTAGCCTCGATGGGACTGAAATCGGGGAGTTGCTCCAAGCCCACCAGACTCGGGCCAAGGGCATGGCGGAACTGGAGGTACCGAAAGAATTGGGACTTAGGCATATTGAATTCAGAACTAAGGTCCTGAAAGGACTTAAGCGTAGTTCCAGAGAGAACGTGACCAAGGGACGAAATCCCGATCGCGTCCCAGCCACCAAACCCGGACAGGGAAGCCAGCGCCGGGAGCAGGCCATTACGCCACAACGGCGTCTCGGCTGTCAGTCTGCCCCACCACCCCACACGGTACAAAGCTTGCCGCCAGACCGCAAAGACCACCTGAGTGACCCTCGGCAATGCCCTCCTCCGTCTGGCCGAGTACAGCAACGTGTGGAGCGTGGCACCGCCCATCAACGAGTGCTCCAGAGCATAGGCCGGATCACTACGGTCCCCATACCACCACTCATTGAGCACTAGGAGGTGGGAGGCCTGGTAATAAGACAGGAGGTCCGTGGACGCCAAGCCGCCACAGTATGTAGAGAGAAAGCAGGTACGCAGCGCGACCCGAGAGGCACCCCCGGCCCACAAAAACCTACCCAGCACCGAGTTGACACTACGGAACCATTGCGGGTCGATTCTATATGGATGATTCTGCAGTTGGTAGAGGAGCCGAGGCAGGGCGACCATCTTAAAGATGGCCGACCGACCATAGATGTTGAGGGGCATACGTGTCCAGGCCTTAATGTCCATCTGGACCCTATCCCACACTGGCCGAATGTTCCGATCCCACGCCGCCGAGGCCGAGAGGAAGACGCCCAAGTATTGCATGCCCTCAACCACCACCTGAAGGGACGCAGCCCACGGGCAGTGCACCGAGTCACACCCCAACACCCACAGGGTCGACTTGCGTGGGTTAAGAAAAAGCCCCGACGCCTGACCAAACTCATGCATGATCTCAAAAACGCGAGGGCCCGTACAATGCAAATCAGTCATAAAGAAGAGCACATCATCCGCATACAGGGCAATGCGGTCCGAGTGGTCCGCCCCCCACACAAAGCCCCGATAAAGCGCGTCTCGGCGCACCCGGGCGGCCATAGGTTCCATAGCCAGCGCGAAGAGGTACGGGGAGAGGGGACATCCCTGTCGGGTGCCCCTGGCCACAGGAAATCGCGCGGAGACCGCCCCAGAAACACGCACCGATGCGGTGACATCCGTATAGAGCAATCTTACATAGGAGACGAAAACCGGTCCCAAGTTCAGTAGTGGTAGGAGGGCAAAGAGATAGGTCCAGCTGACCGACTCAAAGGCACTATCGATGTCTGCCAATAACAGCGCCGCTTGAACCCCGGTGGTCCCGATCGCGTCCAGCGCGGCCTGGGCCCGCCGAATGTTGTGCCGCGTCGCCCGGTGTGGCATAAAGCCCGCTTGATCCGGGTGGACAAGGGTGGAGATATGCGGGAGTAGGCGGTTCGCAAGCGCCTTGGCCAGGAGCTTGGCTTCAAAATTAATAAGGGATATGGGACGGTACGACTCATGGCGCTCGGGGGGTCTGCCCGGCTTTTGAAAGACCCCAATTTCGGCATGACGCCAGTCCGGGGGGAGGGTGCCACGCTCCCGCGCCAGTTCCAACGCCTGCCTGTAATGTGGCCCGAGCTGCAGGTGGAATTTCCGATAGAATTCGCTGGGGAACCCGCTCGGCCCCGGTGCTTTACCCATATTTAGTTGGCCCAGTGCGTCGCCTAGTTCCTCCGCCGTCAGGGGGAGCTCCAGAGCAGCACGCACGTCATCGGAGACCGCCTGTGGGTGGACCGCTGCGAGATATTCCTCAACGCCATCAGAGGAAAGGCTCTCCCGAGGGGCATACTGACGTTCATAATAGCGCGCGAAGCTCGCCGCAAGGATCATGGGGTCTGTAATTGCCACCCCCGCGTCGTCAACAAGCCCTGGCAAGGTGATTGGTTGCAGAGTCTGCTGACAAAGCCTATGGAGCATGGTGCAAGACTTGTCACCCCACTGATACACCCTACTACGCGTAGCCAGCCACGCCTGGCGTGCCTCATCTAACAAGACCGAGGAGTAAGACTGTTGCGCCTGTAAAAGCAGCCGCAGTGTCACATCATCGGCCGCCGCCCTGTGCCGCGCCTCCAGCACCTCCACCTGCACCGCGGCAGCAGTAATACTGTCCTGGCGAGTCCGACGAGCCGATGCGCACCAGGCTATATCCACACCCCTCAAGGCGGGCTTCATAGCCTCCCATACTGTGACTGCATCCATCCCCACCGTAAGGTTGTCCTGCCAGTAGTGGGCGATTGCACCGCGCAGATGCTGGGAGTAATCCGGTCGCTGCAGGTGCCACGTAGACATCCGCCACCGGAACGGCTGGCGCGCCTTACAGAGATCTATCTGCACCGCCACAGGGGAGTGGTCGGAGAGCCCGCGAGGCCGGATCGCCGCCCCCTGCACCCTGTCAAGGAAGGCCCCCGGTACAAACACACAATCGAGGCGCGGGAGAGACCCATGCACAGCAGAGACATATGTGTATTCCCGCCTCCCTGCATGCAAATGCCTCCACACATCCACCCATCCAAGACCATCAATCATGGCACTCAGCCGAGTAGGGGAGGCTACAGTCGCGGCCCCTCGTCCCCTCTGTCTGTCTAAGGTCACGTCCACCACATCATTCCAGTCGCCTCCAATCACAGCCAGGGAACGGGGAAGCTCGGCCCATAAGGCAAACAGCCGCTCCGCAAGGGCCCACTGCAGCGGGGGAGGGGCATACACACTACCGAACACCACAGGCTCCACACCAACCCTACCCTGCACAAACACAAACCGGCCCTGAGGATCAAGCCATTGACGCTCATGAGTATAAGCCAGCCGTCTGTGGACAAGAATGGCCACGCCCCTCAACCCCCTAGTGAAGCCAGCATGAAACACCTGGTGGAAGCCAAACCTCTGCAGACTCAGTGCCTTAGTGCCCAACATGTGTGTTTCCTGAAGAAAGAGCACATCTGCCAAGTCCCTTTTCGCCCAGCGAAGCACAGCCCCCCGTTTGATTTTGTCTAGGAGCCCCCGGACATTCCAGCTCAGTACACGCATGGAAGTGCCAGGAGACACGAGCCGTGGAGCATCAGCCATAGTCACGGTGGTCCAGTTCCTGCCAACCCCAGTACCCGACCCAGGCCCACAACACCCCGGTTGCCAACATCATAAGAAACACGTGCACCCCCCAGAACACAGCCCTAAACCCCACTTCCCCTCTAACCCCGGCCCAACCCACAAGCAACAAAACACCCCAGTTCCCCCCACCCCCACCCCCATACCTCAATGAACGATGAAGTATCTGTCGCGGTATACGGTACTTCAGGCCCAAAACACAGCGCCCAAAGCCAGCCATACCAATGGATCCCAACTAGTCCCCCCCCCCGAACTAACCAGACACACTCCCAGAACCACCCCCCGGTCCCAACAGGAGGAGGCAGCCCATAGTACGGGCCCCGAACCCCAACAAACATACAGCAGAGTCATAAGCAAAGCACCACAGGAAAGTACCAGACTATGAAGGCCCCGGCATTCGCCAAAGAAGAAGTCAATACTGCACCAGCCAATGTCTGTCCCACCGACCACAGCTCAGCATCTGCAATATATAGTTACATATGAAAGGCTACCAGCAGACAGTCCCTGTGAATGGTGATCAGGAGCCTTTATCAGATTGATCCGTATCGGGCTGTGTGTCCCCCAAAAGGGGGTCCCGGGACAGGGACCTCCGCCGGGAGCGGGACTTGCGGTGACGTTTCCCTTTGCCTGATGGGTTGCTCTGGTCCTGAGACGAGCCACGCG
Organism: Lissotriton helveticus; assembly: GCF_964261635.1. NCBI lineage: Eukaryota > Metazoa > Chordata > Amphibia > Caudata > Salamandridae > Lissotriton > Lissotriton helveticus. The sequence goes on along the minus strand of NC_136063.1, from coordinate 1,528,230,030 downwards.
ACGACCCAGAGTGCAGCCCTGGTTGGACATGAGGTCGAATTCTGACTGCCTCATCGGTCCAGTTGAAGACGGCCTCCGGCGTATCGAAAAAGAGGGTCTTGGAGTTGAAGATCACCAGGAGGCGGGCCGGGTAGAGCAGCGAGTATTGGATTTTCAGGCCACGCAGCCTGGCCTTGGCTTCCAGGAAGGAGTGCCTCTGCTGGTGGACCAGTTTGGTATAGTCCGGGAATATCATAATTTTATGATTGTCATAGAGCAGGGTGTCCTTAAGCCGCGCTTCCCGGAGAATGACGTCCCTGTCGTGGAAGTTGAGGAGCCTGGCGATGATCGGGCGAGGCCGCTCCCCGGCCGGCGGCTTCTGTGTCAAGGCGCGGTGTGCACGCTCCACCACGAAGCATCGCGACAGGGAGTCCGGGGGTAGCCAGCTCTCCAGCCACCGGGACAGAAAAGTGTCCATGGGCCCATTCTCGCAGTCCTCCGGAAAGCCAACAAAGCGCAGGTTGTTCCGCCTCGCCCGCCCTTCGGCATCTTCCACACGAAGCACCAGGCCCCGTTGAGTCTGTTCCATTTCGGCAACCTTCTTCTTAAGGGCACCAACATCTCCTTCCACTGCCGTGACCCTGGTCTCGGTTTCAGTAATGCGGGCGACCGCATTACGAAGATCTTGACGCAGCAGCATCACGTCGGCACCCACCGCGCCAATCTTCGCATCCAGCATGTCGCGGGACTGTGTAATGGCTGTCAACAACGCCGCGTTGTCTGGTCCAGCAGTTTGGCCCCCACCAGCCGCTCCAGCTCCTCCACCAGGGCCGGTGAATTTATCAATGGGTCCAGTCTTAGTGGCGGCCGAGCCCCTAGTCATGGCGGCGGCCGTGACGGCAGATCAGTAACACGCACCTGTATCGAGGTCGCACCTCGCGATAGTCCACCAACCAGGCCTCGGCCGGGGCGTCCAGAGCACACCAGGCCACACGGGATCCCCTCGCCACCGGCCCACAGATCGGGTAGGCCCCCAGGTAACGCCGCCTCACCAAGGTGTAGTAAATCGTCTCCGCGCCCACTGGCACTCCTGGCACGGCGCAGATATGGGCCACTCTAGTCCAGTCCATGGGTCCTCCGGCCGCTGCCCCGGCAACCACAGGAGCAGGGAAGGGCAATTATCCGGGCCAGGCGCCCGACTGATACCTCAGCCCCCGGGGGCTCTGCTGCGTCCACTCACCCGGTCAAAGGATCTGGGCCGGTGACTCCGGGCGGGGACCACCAAACGCGAGGTCCCGGCTCCACCAAGGCCAGGTAGGCGGCAGGTTGTCTGAGGCCCCTTCCAGGCACAAGCCCCACCGCAGGTATGGTGAGGAAAGGCAGGGGATCCCGCTGTAGGTCGCCGGCAGCAGGCAGCCCCGGATCGCGGCCAAAGAGCAGCGCCGCAGGCCCCGGATCAGGTCCTCCGGTCTGAGCTTGCCCAAATTGAGGCCCCGGCTCGTTCAACCGGCACCAAGCCGCCCACTGCTCCGAACTGCCTCACCGCCGAGAAAGGGCTCAGCGCGTCTGTCCTGGCACCGGTCAAAGGATCTGGGCCGGTGACTCCGGGCGGGGACCACCAAACTCGAGGTCCCGGCTCCACCAAGGCCAGGTAGGCCGCAGGTCTTCCGAGGCCCCCTCCAGGCACCGGCCCCCACCGCAGATATGGCGAGGAAAGGCAGGGGATCTCGCAGCAGGTCGCCGGCAGCAGGCAGCCCCGGATCGTGGCCAAGAGGTAGCGCCGCAGGCCCCGGATCGAGTCCTCCGGTCCGGGCGTGTCAAAATTGAGGCCCCGGCTTGCCCAACCGGCACTAGGCCGCCCACCGCTCCGAGCCGCCTCACTGCCGAGAGAGGTCTCAGCGCGTCTGTTCCGGCACCGGATGACTCCCAGTGTCGTCCGCTACTGTTACCCCAGATGTGGTGCACAATTCGGGTCCGGGGGCCAGGAGAAATCACAGGATAATTATCGGGCCGGCGGGAGCTCTAGCAGGCCACGTCCGCCATGATCGCCCGCCAAGCCACGCCCCCCGCTCTTCATCTTTTTACTATAAAGACTGCTTTCCTCATCGCATAACACTATCCAGGACTGAACCCCATACAACAATTTTTTTTCTGGATCAAAAGCAGCATTCTTGCCCAAGGTAGTCACACCCTTCCACGTAGGGAATGCTATCACCTTGTCGACTTGCTGTGTACCATCTCATCGCTCCAAGGAGAAAGAGTCTCTGGGTATGACGTGTGGTGTCTATCTAGGTTCCTTTCTTTCTACACCACTAGATGCGGATCAGGAGCACTCTTGACTCTGAAACACCTACTTCTGTATTTTTGGGACAACATTTTTCAGTGTGCAAGGGATATCGCCGCCCAAAAATGGCACGTTTTAAGCACTGTAGGGACTTTCACAAATGTCTGTCACAGATCCCCATCGGGTGTTCCGTTTGATGCCTAGGTTCAAGTCACTGCTATGGGGGCTGCTCGCTGATGGACTCTAAGCCCATCCGCAACCACAAGGCAAAGCTTTAAATCGCAAAGCACAAGACAATGCTGTATCAAGATTGTTCTAAGTTGTGGTACAATGTTTCGTTCCCGGTCCAAGAGTCACGAAAGGCATTCGAGGGGCAGGTTATCGAGATCTAAATATTCAGATAAGTCGAAGTAGAAGCATAAAAAAAATCACTGGCCTCTGCACCCTCTCGCCACTCACGGGTGGCGCCATGTCTGTAGATCACAGTCCCTGAATCGCCAGACTTTGGAGCCAATCCTGCAACTTCCACAGTCTGAATTTCTGCAACAGTCTGCTACTCCACAACAGATCTGCTTGACTATGCTCTTTGGACCCTTGCCAACTCCATTTGGCGTGCCCTCTGGGTCCAAAGGAGCCAAGAGGCCTTCCACCTGGAGTACCTCAGGTGGGTTTGCCCTCATCGTTCAGTTGGTCTTTCTGAGCCCATCGCAGCACCTCTGGCTGCAACCCCTCCTCTGATGCCATGGTCCATGCTGGTCCCTGGAATTTAGAGATTAGTGCTGAATTAATCTGTCAGCGGGGGAGCTATCCATAGTACTCTCCGACTTCGAGCCAGTGCTGGCCTACCCTGACTGAAGCCATGCACAACAATAATTGAGGCGCCACTTCCCCCACTTGATCTATCACCTGCACAAGGGAGAACGCAGACCATACACTTCCTTTTCGGCACGGACTCCTATAATGATTATGCTGCAGGTGATGACTTTGCTGAGCCCTATCATGACATCATTTGATACCATGACTTGCAGGAGGCTAGTGGTCTTGATACCTCCTCTAGAATGGGTCTTCTCTCACCCCCTGGTCCAGCCAGCCTGTAATCCGCTTCCTACTTCTTGGTAATGGTTAGGGTTGCCCAAGTCATTGAGCAACAGCTCCCCACCTTGGCAGTCAAGACTAATGTATTGACTGAAGTCTTTGACATCGGGCAATGCCAGCTGCCTCCTGGGTTGCTGTTTCCACGCCCGTTGGGACGCAGTGATTCAAGTCCTCCTTGGTGTCCCTGACTATCTCTGACCTGTCATTGCCCAGGCTATCCAAGACTGTCATGATGTGGTCCAGTTCACAATTTGTTGTGCCTTGGACGCCGCCTGTTCAATCAGGAGATCCATTGGCGCTGGGATTGCCATACATGACTGTGATCAACTTGCTGCTCTGGTGAAGTCCAGTCCACACTTCTGGACATGTCCTTCGACAGGACTCTCCTTTTGGGGGACAAAGCTAATTCCACTTTAGAGTGATTTAAAGATAGCCGAGCTACTCCACTGTCTCTGAGCTTATCTGCCCTGCCTCGCCAACCTCACCTACCTTAGTATTCCTTTTGCAGATTTGGGAGAGCTGCCCAAGCCACCAGCCCCAGCAAGGAACTCAGCAGCTTTGACATTGAAGTTGTGGGGCCCACCGCCGAGGTCCAAAGATTCTTCCAAAGTTGGGAAGCCATAACATCAGACAGGTCGGTGCTGCAGATTGTTCGCAGGGGGATATGCCTTCTCCTTCCTTTCTTCTCCACCACACATTCCACTGTCCTCCCAGTGACTGACGGGCAACAATCTCTCTATTTTGCCACAGGACGTAAAAGCCCTTTCAGTCTTAGGGATTGTGGAGAGGGTGCCATTGGCGGAAGTAGTACATGGTGGTTGTTCCTGCTACTTTCTGGTGCCCAAGAAGGACGGATGTCTTTGTCCTCTTTTAGACAGCACCCTCTCAACACTTTCCTTCAAGAGGATAAAATAATAAAGCTCACCCTGGCCTCAATCTTGTCTACCCTCGACCCTAGATACTGGATGGAGGCACTCGACCTGCAGGATGCCTATTTCCACATAACTTTTCTGCCAGCCAATTGATGCTACTTTTAGTTTGTGGCGAGACCAGAAGCATTTCTAGTTCGCTGTGCTCGCCTATGGTCTCACCATCGTCACATGGGTGTTCCCAAAAGTGATATCGGTGGTGGCAGCACACCTTCAGAGGTCAAGTGTGTCGGCCTTCCTCTGTCTTGATGATTGGCTGTTAAAAGCAACCCCCCTCTCCCGGCAGTTGTCAACCACCTCCAGACTCTGGCGAACGTCCTGTCATCTTTAGGGTTCGCGATCAACATGCCGAAGTCCGATCTGACACCTTCTCAGGCACTCTGCATCATCAGAGCAATTCTGGACATAGTTCAGTTCTGTGACTTTCCCTCCGGAAAGAGTCCACAACATTCAGGCTATGATCCTGAACTTTCAGCTTCGGTCCTGGTTTTTAGTGAGGTGGACTCTGAGGCTGCTAGCACTGATGGCCTCCTCTATTCTGCTGGTCAAGTTCGCCAGGTGACAAATGCAAGTGGAACTAAAGTATCAGTGGGCTCAATATCAAGGTGGCCTCTACGACCAGGTTTAGATTTCGAAGGAGACTGCTCAAGTTCTGCAGTGGCGTTTACTGGACCGTGATTGGGTTTGCATCATACCCCTTTCCTTTCCCCCACCCAAAGCTGACAGTGGTGGCTGATGCATCACTTCTGGATTGGGACTGCCATCTGGTAGAGGTGTATATCTGAGGACTCTGGTGTCCGGTGGAATCCTGGCTCCATATCAAACTTCTGGAGATGAGGGGGCATACACTTGGCATTGAAAGCCTTACTTCCTTCCATCCATCAAGGTTGGGTTGATTCAGATGTTCATGGACAAAACCACAGCCTTGCGGTAGTTCAACAAACCGGGCGGGGTAGGGTCATGGACCCTTTACCAGGAGGCATTGCGACCTCTGCAAATGGTTGGACCGCTAAAGGATCTTCAAGCTGGTGAACCACCTGGCAGGTTCTCTGAATGCCAGAGCAAATTAACTCTGCGGGCGAAGCCTAGCGGATCATTAGTGGCAATTACATCCAGAGATAGTTCATGGTACCTTCCACAAATGGGTAGAACTCTGGCCCAATCTCTTCTCCACCGCTGAGAAAGCACAATGTCAGCTGTTCTGTGTGCTGGAGTTTCCATGGCATCTCTTGCTCAAAGATGCATTATGCTTCTGCACTCCTGTATGCCTTACCATTGATACCACTCCTGACCTTGAGCGCAAGTGATCCTAGTGGCTTCAGATTGGGCAGAAAGAGTATTGTATCCAGAACTCCTGGATTTGAGCATCTGTCCTCCGATCAGGCTGCTCCTCCTGGAGGATCCTCTATCACGGCAGTAGGGCCAGGTGCTGCAGCCGGGCCTTCTGTGTCCACCTTCATGCTTGGAAATTGAGCGGCGAGGTGGCGTGGCCGACAGCCGAAGATGGCGGGCACTAGAGGAGATAGCCCCCCCCCGGTGGCCTTGGTCTATTGAGGAGAGTGATGAGTGGCCCAGCGATGGTTGTGGAGGGAGTCGCGGCCAGCTGGGCTCCGGCTGTAAAGACTGATAACCTGTGGCCCAGTTCCGCGCTTACCCTAAAGCAACAAAGTCTGAGTGCGGGAGGCATTGCAACTGATCCTGCGCTCGGATGTGAGTTGGACTGAGCCGGCCTGAGTGTGCTGAACCGGCGAACTGGGCGGCGCAGCCGGAGTGCGCGGCTCATGAGCACTGTGAACCTGATAGGCCGTGCGGAGGTCCGAGTGAATGCAGCGGCTCTCCAAACAGTGTGGGCTGCGTGTAACTGAGGACTGCCTCCAATGGAGTCGTGAAGTTGAGACCACCCTACAGGACTCGGGCTCTACTCTGGTAGTCGCTTTGGGGGAGTTTGAACTAGGACAGTGGACAGCAGTCCCCCCACATTGGCTTGCACCTTAGACTGTGCAGGAGCAGTGTCTGGGAAGGGGGGGGGCCTGCGGTGGGTGGGCCCCACGAAAATAGTCGAGCTGCATTTCACAGAACTTCCCAACACACCTATAACCCTGGAGCCTGGCTTGGGCCAGCCACACGGTGCGCATTACATTGTGAAGTACTGGAAAAGGGCTACTGAAGTGGGGGTGCATACACCTCCCCCCTCTTTGTTTTTCCTGCATATGTGGTGAGGATGAGACCAACTCAAAATGCAAATGCCCCCCCTTTGACTGCAGATGATATTGTGCCCCCTACTCAGGACCTCTCCCTCTCCTGATTAACAAGACATTATCCTCAAGGACATTAGGGAATCCCAGAAAGTACTGAAACAACAATTAGGAGCGCTCACCACAGATGTCAGCCTTCTCAAAGCTGAACATAAGCAATTGGCAGGAAAAGACACAATGACACTTTTTTTTATAACCCCATGGCGCATGGAACAAACAGAAGTGGTTGCTCGGCTTCAGACACAAGTTGGGGAACTGCAGGACCGGGTCGAAGATGCCGAAGAACTGTCCTGCAGGAATAATGTCCGATTACTTGGGCTTCCTGAAAACTGCAGAGGTAACAACCCCACCCAACTTATAGAGCATTGGTGCTCACTGTGGTGGCTTCGGGAGACCTAACCAAGCTGTTTAGTGTGGAGAAGGCTCACAGAGTTCCCACCAGGTGTCGAACGCAGGGATCACTGCCCAGGCCAATCCTGGCCCGGATCCTCACTTACAAAGATAGGGATACCCTTCTCCGAAACACACAGGAAAATGCTCCCATCCAGCACAAGAATGCCAAAATCTCTCTATTTCTGGATTATGATATACATGTTCACTGTTTACGAGCCTCCTACAAGGGGTCATGAAACACTTGCAACAGCTCAACCTTAAGTATGTCCTCCTGTTCCCTGCCCGTTGCAAAATCATTTATGAACACACAGGTCATTTCTTCGAGGACCCGGAGGCGGCTTGGGACTGGATTGAAAATACTTTTCCAGGATACACACAGGCGCCCACCTCACACCGGACTAGGCAGAGGCACACTAAACAGCGACACACAGTGTGCACTAGCCAAGATGGAGAATCCATTCCTACCCAGGAACAAGTGCTGAAGGGGCAGCGCGTGTTGCTTCAGACAGCGACCATCCTACGAGATACAAGGACATTACTTGACAATGAGACTTCATCAGGCGGCACAACCCTATGGATTCTGAAAGCAGCCTGTTACTATTCCCAACCATAACTAAACAATCTGACAACGAACTACTAGGCTGAGAAAAGGTAATAGCTGTGTGCAGATAAAAGGAAGTGCTCATGCCTAGTTCTATTAAACACATTGTACATTAACTTCTGGGTTTATTGGAGGCGGCGGCTGTACCTGTTGGCTGCTCACGTGCACTGGCACCTGTGCCACACAACACAGCTGGACCTTGATGCTTGTATATCACTAGGATTGCAAGGGCTGGTTTTCTTTCATTTCACTCTGTGTGATACCATTATCCTGTGTGGGGGGGACGGGGCGCCAGGACCCAAGCCCGGAAAGGCACTCAATATGGGATACGTTCTAAGGCCACATGAGTGGATGCAGCTGATCAGTGTCCACTACAACCCCATGGGCGCACGCACAGAACTCTTCGAGTGGTTGAATCATTATGTTTTTTGTTTGGTTGAACAGTTTACGAGTTGGACCGTATCGTTGTAAAATTGCTGTTAATTGTTTGGGGAAGCAAAACCTTGCATTTGCATAAGTGTTGTGTTGGGTTTGTGCACTGTATGCATTGCATTTAGCTTCAATGGCTGCATTACCTCACTATAATTTCACAACCTGGAATGTAAGGGTAAGTGTTCTGTCCATAAACCTCATTGAATCTATGCCCAACTGTGCAGACACAATTCACAGATAGTGTTTTTACAGGAGACACAATGACGTCATCAGAGGCCCACAACCTCTGAAAGAAATGATGGGGGCAGATATTCAATACCTCATACTCTGCGTTTGCAGGGGAGCTGCTGTTTGGCTCCAGGTGGGGGTTCCCTTTGAGGCATTAGATACCCGCATTGACAAAAATGGTAGATATGCATTAATCCGGGGCAGGCTGGATGGTTCTCCGGTAGTTCTGTGCAGCCTTTATTCCCCAAATATTTAACTGGAGCCTTTCTTGGCCCAAGTCAGCGCAGCGCCGTCGGACTGGGCAATGTATCCATGGATACTTGGGGGTGACTACAATGCTGTACTAGACATGAATCTAGACTTTTTGCACCCCCCACTGCCAGGGGCCTCAGTAGTCCGACAGGCAAAGGCCCTTTCATCATGGGTGCAGGGTTGGACACTGGCAGATATATAGCGTAGTAGGATGGTGGGAATGCAGGAATATTCATTCTACTCAGCAATGCATGTCCTGCATACACAAATAGATTGCATACTATCTTCTCCTACACTGCTGGCTCAAATCACACACACTACCTATCTGCATAATTCTCTGTCAGATCTCAGCTCCTTATAGCTTACATTGTCTTGGGGATGTGTACCTTCCCCGGTCCCGACATGGAAACTCAACCCCCTCCTACTGGAAGATGGGGCTCTCTGTGCACATTTGGCAACCACTATAGATACATATTTTACGACCAATGCAAATAAAGCATCCACACAATTAGTGGAGTGGGAGGCCTTCAAAGTGATGTCAAATGGGGGCAACGATAAGCTCAGTATTTGGGGTGCGACCTAAAGAGGGTAGAAGTGAGCCTGGACACTTTAGAACGGGAAGTGGGGATCAATTAGTACACAGGATTACTGGAGCTCTTACGAGTCCCGGGCTATCGTGCGTACATTCAGAGAATTCATACAGAGGCTGACTGAACCGGCACATTGCTCTGCCCGCCTGATTAGAGATGCCCCCCCTTGCAGCCCATACTTGAGATTAATGCTCCGTGGTATACCCATGTGGTCTGACAAATTGGACTGAATGAGGCTTCCCAAGAATATTATGAACAACTGTACACAGCTCTCCAAGCAGCGGGATCGCAAGCAATTGATACCCTCTTAGAGGCTGTACAGCTGCCGAGAGTGACAGCAACAGATGGGGAAACACTTGAGGCACCAATTATTGCACGGAGATCCGAGAGGCTATTGGAGACCTGTCATGTAACAAAACCCCGGGACGGGGTGGCCTACCTGTGGAACTCTGTGCCACGTTTACATCGCAATTGCTGCCCCGGCTGGAGCGCCTTAATTGTGCCTCACTGGAAGAAGGCGCTCTACCCCGCACAGACCCTCATTATGTCTTTACCTAAATCAAGCAGATATCACGGCATACAGGCCTCTGTCACTATTGAACACGGAGTACAAAATACTGGCTGGCAGGCTTCTCCCCTTTTGTCAAAAACTCATTCACGCGGATCAATGTGGCTTTGTGCCCCGGAACACATTGTTGAACATAAGCAGACTTTATTGAGTAATGTGCACAACAGCTGACAATCTTCCCAGGACAGGGTGCCTCTCCTTGAATCTCCATGAAGCTTTTGACACACTTAGCTGGGAGTACATGCTGGCGGCTCTTACGCGGTATGGGATCCCATGTGAGCTTGTCAGTTGGGTCAAATTACTGTACACCTTCCCACCTGCAAAGGCCCACACATGTGCCCATATCTCAGGCCCCTACTAGATACAGCTTGGCACAAGACAGGAATGCCCATTATCCCTTATACTCTTTGTGTTGGCCCTGGTACCCCTAGCCCACATGTTAACGTCGAGATGCAGCAAACTGGGGTATCCCGATGTGTAACGTGACCCATGCAACAATATTAAACTACATACCAGGGACCTTCACTGTAATCTACTAACTGTGGTTCAAATCTTCCCTCCATTCCAGTTAGTTTTGGGACTTGCCTTTAATGTAGGCAAATCACACACATTTTCATTTAGAGAGGAGTTCCAACAACGTGTAATCCCCTTTAGGGTAGCTGAGATGGCCGTAGCCACTGACGTTCAAGTACCTGGCAATCCATGTGTATAGAATGCAGCTGAACCTACTTGATGGGAACCTACAACGGGCGAGCACCTCTATACAATCCTAGGTCACATATTGAGTTTCTCTCCCCTCTTTGTAGCGGGCACTTAGCTATTGCTAAAATGGTAATGCTCCTGCAAATATACTTTTTCACGTGCACTGGCACCTGTGCCACACAACACAGCTGGACCTTGATGCTTGTACATCACTAGGATTGCAAGGGCTCCATACAATCCTAGGTCACATATTGAGTTTCTCCCCTCTCTGTAGAGGGCACTTAGCTATTGCAAAAATGGTAATGCTCCTGCAAATATACTTTTTCACTAACTTACCTGTGGTTATTCCAGCTGTAGTGTTCAAAACGCTGTATAAATTAGTGCCCGACTTAATATGGGGTACAGGCCAACGCTGAGTCAGTCTGACAAAGCTGCAACTGCCGTTGGAGGCTGAAGGCATGGGGGCTTCCGATTTCAGAGCTTACTGCCTGGCAAGCCAATTAAAATGGGTTCTTACTGTCTAGCGGGCCGTAACCTACAAGAAATAGCATACACCTCTGGGATGACTACACAAGGGATGTTGAATACACTGCTGCTTCCTGGGATACCGGGCTTGGATGTGGTTCCAGCGCTCCGTGTAGGAACCGATTACCGTCGGCACGCAATCCTCATCGGCTTCAAGAAACTACTCTAGAAAGTGTTTTCCTGTCGACACTACTCTTCAAGACCAAGAACGTCCATTCCGGTCGACCCTTATACTACTGAAAGTAGCACTTACATACTGGAGGATGGCTCTAAAATACACTGCACACGCCACACCATATGCCCCCAATATCCCACTACTGGCAGTGCCTACCCCTGCTGGGACTAACGCACCACAGATGTTCCAGATGGGAACAAGCTGGAGTAACTAATATAGGTGCACTATTTAGTAACGCCTCCCTACTTTACCATGGAGATTTTATACATGAATAGGGGCTCACAGACACACTTCTTCTGCACGCCACCCTTCCACATTATGTCAAGCAGTGGTGGGCCCCCGACGGGACTGAACCACCAAATCATGAACTAGTGCACTCAATATATCTAATGGGCACTGATAGACACCTGACACAGTGGATGTACCGGGGCATACAGGCCCACTGACCCTAGCCTTTACTACTGTTCCAGACTAAGTGGAGCACAGACTTGAGAAGGTTTCTATCAGATAAAGAATGGGCTTCCATGCTTGCCTACCCGAATGGGGTTCTTTAACTCCTGATTCAAGTTTGTACAATATATGATAAATCAAAGGGCGTGTCTCAGCCTGCATCAGTTACACACCATGTTCCCTTAAGTGGCAGTGAATTGTTGAAGATGTCCAGGGCAGGACGCTGGCCGACTACATATGTTATGGTCCTGTCCTGCCCTCTACACAAACTGGACACAGATATTGGCCACTCTTCGGGAGGTTGTGGGTGGGAGCACAAAGCGGAGAGTTGCCTACTGGACCTGTATCCTTGCACTAAAGGCTACGGGATGCAGGTGAAATTTGCCAACCTGGCGCTCAGACTCGCGAAACACCCTATAACTCGATGCTGCAAGTCAGTGGTCCCGCCCACCCTGCTTGCCTGGGGAGAGGAAATGGGTGGTGGGGTAGGGCTGAAAGTGAGGCGCTGCACAGGAAAGAATACCGTTAAGTGCAGGAAAAACCCATCACTTTGACCTGGGACCTTCTAATACAGTCCTTAAAGGTTCAGGAGACGACTGTGACCTAATCCACCGAAAGCACATTACAGATGAACACTTTTGACTCCTGTGCAACATCTAGCCCCACTTAGAGCTGAAGTACAGGTGAATCTAAGAACACAGCTTAAGATGACAGCAGGGGATGTGAACTCTCCTGCCTCCTCCACAACACCACACCCGAATAGCCTTAAATATTGTCATTAAACGCTGGCACTTAGTACCAACTTAGTTCACTCCTTCATACTCCTCTTTCTTTATATAGGGCACACCTGTTGGTTTGAGCAGGTGGGGTTTTGAAATGCTATGCTATTTCGCAGTACATAACACCGTCTCCTTAATAATGCTTTGTTGCTAGGAAATGTAATGTTAGACACTTCTTTCTTGCTCGATACTCTAACCTAAACATGAACAGAAATGTCCATATGGGTACTGTACAACTGAGTAACTTGCTATCTTATTGCATAACTAAAATGTACTGGACACATTGCTTTATAAGAGTTATTATTGACAAAACCCAATAGTTTCTTACAAAAAAAGAATTCGACCTTCCACAGGAGTAGTTGGATGGCATCTCGTCAGTGAGGTGTCACTCGACTAAAACTGAATATGCCACTCTGCCGATAGAGACTTCTAACTGCAGATTCCTCACCTTCTTATATTCCGCACCTTCTTATATTCCCCAGGCATCAGAATGTATTCAGAAAATCTTATGAAGTACATCTGCACACTAAGTGGCATTGTTCTGCTACTCATCAATTTCGTCTGCTTCGGAAGTGATGTCGCGTGCCTATATAGTTGCCACCCTGGCGCGATGGCATCCGTTCCAGAGAGCTGCCTCATTAAATTTTTGACTAACTTTTTTCAACTTTTTGTCAACTCTCTTGAGCTTTTAGCTCCAAATGTGCTAGGGAATCATGCCCCCTGTCAGATCCCCACTTGGTGTATCTCTGATGCCTGGAGTCATGTCGCAACCTCAAGGCCTGCGCAGAGTGCAAGTGGGTGTACCCGAAGGCGATCCGAGCGTGGTCAATGAAGCTCTTGGCAGCACAGTAAAAGAAGGCTCTGTACTGCTCCCATTCTCAGTGCTGCAGTAGATCTCAGAGCTGATCTCACGGTTGTTGGTCTTCCCGCTCCAAGACTGCTTCTTCAAAGTCTGGTAAATTAAAATAAATAAACACAAAAAGAACTCGAAGCGCTCCTAGGCTTCTCCTTCTTGCCATCGTGCTTCCTGACCTGCACTCCACCTATGGAGCCACCATCCAGCACAGCCATCCTGTTGGTGGCAGGATCGGGCAGCGCCTACCTCAATGGGCGACTAACATCAAACAAATGGGTGTTTCAGACTGTGCAGAAGGGGTATGTCCTACTATTTGTAGAAACTCTTCAGTTTCTCCCACCATACCAGGAATGGCTGATGCAGGACTACCTCTCCTTGCTTCTTTAGGGAGTGCAGGCTCCTTTGGGCATGGTTGCTACTCCTGCTACTTTCTGGTGCCAATAAATAAGGGGCCTCCGCCCTGTACTAGATCTGCACCCTCTCAAAACCTTCCTGAGAAAAAAGAAATTCAAAATGCTCACATTGGCTCAGGTGCTTCTCTGCCCTGAAGACTGGAATGTTAGTGCGGTATCTGCAGGATGCATATTTCCACATCCCTGTCCTGCGGGCCTATTGTCATTGCCTGCGGTTCACAGTGGGCAGCAACCGTTTCCAGTTAGCTATGCTCCCTTTTGGCCTCACCAGTGACCCTCGGGTGTTCACAAAGGTGATGGCAGTGGTTCTAACTCATCTGCGACAGTTGGGGATCCCAGTCTTCCCCCTACCTCGATAACTGGCTATTGACGGCAAGCTCGCTCTAGGCTGTTGTCTCCCACCTCCAGACTATGGCAAACCTTCTGCATTTGCTAGGATTCACTGTCGACATGCCAAAGTCACACTAGACTCCTCTCAGATGCTCCCTTTCATCTGAGCCATTCTGGACTCAGTTAAGTTCCACACTTGCCTGCGGAGTGGCAAGTCCAAGATGTTTAGGCTATGATTCCGATGTTTCGGCCTCTATCCTGAATTTTGGTAAGACTGACTCAAAGGCTGCTGCGACTCGTGGCCTCCTGCTGGTACAACATGCCTGATGGCGCATGCAGCCTATGCAGTGGGACCTGACGTCCCAGAGGGCCCAGCATCAGGAAAACCTTCCCATCCTGGTCCAGATATCGGAGGGAACTTCATAGGACCTGCAATGGTGGCTGATAAACGGCAATTTGGTCAACGACAGATCTCTCTCCATTCCCCACCCAGAGCTCACAATGGTGACAGATGAGGTGGCCATCTGGGAGGTGGTGGCGATCAGAAAGCTCTGGTCTCTGTATAATCTCTGCTCCATATCAACTTGTTTTAGTTGAAAGCAATTCGCTTGGCATTGAATGCCTTTCATCCATCCAACAAAGCCAAAGGCGTGCCAGTCTGCGCCCGTCCGCGCCCATACGGGTCCAGGGGCCACAACCCCTGGCCTTATCAGGCCGCCTAGACTTGTTTGAGGCGAAACAACTATATGCCTTGAGATCCATACTCGATCATCCAGTCGCCGCCTTTGAAGAGTTCGACCAGCTTCTGCAACACTGCACCCATTGTTCCTTTTCATTGGACGTCCCGCAGCTTTGCAGTCGCTTTACTCGGAGGACTCCCATTTCTTCCCCCTTGGGCTATACTTTTTTTTAGTGTTAACTGTCGCTCTCTGCCCAAACACAGGCATGAGATTTTCGATCTTCTCACTGACGAATCCCCTGACGGACTCTTCATTACCGAAACCTGGCTTCACGACTATTCTGGTCCTGATGTAGCAGAAGCTTTACCCACTGGGTATGCCATTGTTGGGTGTGACCGCCCCAAGAAAATTGGAGGTGGCGTGGCAATCATATTCAAAGACACCTACCTGTGTCAGTTAGACCCTGTCGCTCTAGTCAGCTGTGAGGCCGCACACTTTAGGCTTGCTTTGCACCCTAAGACCACTCTCACTGGCCTGCTAGTCTATCGACCTCCAGGTCCGGCCAATGCCTGGCAGGTCTCGTTCATCGATTACATAAGTTCGGTCCTTTCTTTGTCCAGCAACTTTTTAGTTGTGGGTGATCTTAATGTTCATCTGGAAGACCCCACAAATAGTTTGAGCATTAATCTCATTGCCGACCTGGCTGCCATGAACCTCACCCTTCAGAATAATGGTCCCACCCATAGGGGCGGTCATCTACTTGACCCCATCTTTTCCAATATTCCTCAGTTATTTTGTTCTCCATCCATACCGATTCTTTGGTCTGACCATTATTTAATTAAGTTTTCAATTGTCAGTACCGATGCATTGACTAGTAGTAGATCTGCTGAGAGCATAAAGAAGAGAGACTGGACAAAAATTAGACATAGGTGCTCTCAATAAAGCTCTGGCTGACCACTCGCCGTATAGTCGGCCAGACCTAGCAGATATTGAAACAGAAGCTTGTGCCGTGAATGCCTGGCTTCGTAAAGCCATTGATACTTGCCTTCCTTCAGTTTTGAAGAAAAGTTCCACTCACAAAACTCCCGCCCCCTGGTATAATGAGTCTCTTCAAATTGTTAAATCTCGATGCAAAAAATTAGAACGAGCCTGGAGAAGGGATTATTCCGCTTCCACTTGCCTCGCTTATAAAACTGAGCTGAAGCATTATCACAAAGCCTGTGCCCAGACTAGGGCAAGCTATGTGAATAAAATGATTTCTGAAGCGGTTAATAAATCTAAAACTCTGTTTAGCGTGGTCAAGGAACTTGCTGGCTCCAGGACTACAGCCACCCTTCCCTCCCAATCTAATAATAAATGCGACGAGCTCGCACAGTACTTTATCGCAAAGATAGAAAACATACATCAGGACATTGCCGCTCATGGAGCTAGTAATATCAGTAATAGTTCAGTCAACCAGCTCCATGCCGTTAGTGGGGTCGTTGTCTTCCCAATACAATCATGGGTTCCACTCCTGTCTTGGCCTGTTCTTCTTCCTTCAACCCTCTTGGAGACCCTGAGCAAGGTTAAGTCTGGCTCGCCTTTGGATCCGGTACCTGTCTCCATACTCCGCTCCTTGGACCTCCCTCAGCTTTCTACCATCTGCACGTTGCTTAATCACTCCTTAAATTTGGCTACTGCCCCCAGTTGCTGGAAGCATGCTATGGTCACCCCACTTTTGAAACAATCCACTGCCAATCCCAATGTCTCCTCCAATTATCGTCCCATTTCTTTATTACCTATTTTTTCTAAAGTCCTAGAGAGACACATTCACGTACACTTGTCTCAGTACGTTGCGCTCAACAACTTATTACACCCCTCTCAGTCCGGTTTTCGCCCGGGATTTTCCACCGAGACTACTCTCTTGGGCGTGACTGAAAATCTACGCTTGCTTCTGGATCGAGGGGAAACAGCCGCACTGATATTGCTCGATCTCAGTGCGGCATTTGATACTGTATCCCACAACATCCTCATCAGAGCTCTTGCGAACATTAGTATTGGGGGTATAGTCTTGGATTGGCTCTCGTCCTTTTTGAAGGATCGGATTTTTCACATTTGTTCCCACTCATCCACTTCTATCCTGAGTCCTCTTTTGTTTAATCTTTGTTACCCCTCTGGCTTATATTGCTCAAAGGTCTGGTCTGAATTTATTTACCTATGCCGACGATTCTCAAATTGTTTTTTCCCTATCCCACGCCGACCCTACTTCGCCATCCCAGCTGCAAACAGGACTCAGCGACATAGCCTGCTGGATGAACAGCAACCTGCTGAAATTAAATGGTGGGAAAACTGGGGTCCTGGTATTGGGTAACAAACCAGATCTTTGGAGTCCGAGGCATTGGCCCTCTGCCATGGGTGCCCTGCCGGTTCCGTCTGAACGTGTGCGTTACCTTGGAGTGACCATCGATAAGGGGTTATCCATGAAAGACCAAGCCAACAAGGTTGCAGCCAACTGCTTTACCATCTTGCAGTGGCTCAGAAAAATCTTCTGGCTACTCCCCTCGGACACCCGGAGATTGGTGGTGGGCGCCTTGGTGACCTCCAGATTGGACTATGGCAACGTGCTCTATCTGGGGTCTACCAAGGCGGTCACTCACCGCCTCCAACTGGTCCAGAATGCCGCTGCTCGGCTCCTTTGTGGTTGTCGAAAAACAGACCATATTACGGAGCGTCTGAGGGAACTCCATTGGCTCCGCATCGAAAGTCGTGTAAAGTTTAAAGCTCTCAGCTACATGCACAATATTAAGGCGGGTGTAGCTCCCCTTTACCTTCAGTCTCTTGTTAAGCCCTACATTCCTTCTCGCTCCCTTCGCTCCTTTTCTCAACACCTATTCTGTGTGCCCAAGTTCAGGCTGTCCAGAATGGGTGGTAGTGCCTTTTTTACTCTAGGACCCAAACTTTGGAACTCCCTCCCTTTGGCTATTCGTATGGATGACAGCCATGCTTGCTTTCGAAGGGCAGTGAAGACCTGGCTCTTTGATCAGTAGTTTTCTTGTCTTGGGTCAGGTTGTTTTGGTCAATTAGCGCCGGGAAACCCATTCGGGTAGCTGTCGCGCTTTACAAACTCAATAAATAAATAAATCAAAGGAAGGCTTTTCCAGGTGTTCATGGACAACACCACCATGGTACTGCAACAAACGGAGCTGTGGATTCTACCAGGAGTTGCTGGACATAGCTGGAATGTTGGGACATTTTCCTTGTTGTACAACCTTTGCGGGATATCTGAATGCCAGGGCAGACAAACTCAGCTGTTGCTGCCTCGACGATCACAGGTCTAATCCACATCCGGAGTTGGTGCAAGGTATTGTGTGAGACTGGGGACAACCTTGACTCGATCTTTTCGCCACCACTGAGAACACTCAGTGTCAGCCTCTGCGCACTAGTGTTTCTAAAGCTGCTCTCACTCAGACTCGTTCTGCCTAGAGTTTAATTTTGGACTCCTGTACGCCTTTCCGCCGATACCACTCTTGGCCAGAGAGATCAAAAAGACCAGGCCCAAGTAATCCTGGTGGTTCCGTAATGGCTACGGAGACTATGGTATCCAGAACCATTGAACTTTTGTGCATCAGTTCTCCACTCAGGCTGCCCCTTCCGAAGGATCTCCTGTTGCAGCAACTGGGCAGGATTCTACATCTGAACCTGCGTACTGTCCACCTTTATACATGTAGAGAGCAGTGACAGCTGAGAGTTTTCAATCTCTCTCCCGAAGTTTGTGATGGTTCTTCGAATGACCCCAACGGAGCTGCTCATGCTCCCCCCTGGACCCACGACCTAGCACCTTGAGACCCTCACGGGTGAGTAGTGCACTGTACAAACCCTGATTGATTGATCCTGTTTGCCCGCTTGTCTGTTGGCGACGTGCCATCCCACCTGTGACCTGTCATTAACCACAGGCCTGGGCTGCAGAACCTGCCTGATCACGTATTTTTGAGTCTGGTTGATGGTGAGTTCACAATGGGCGAATTTAATAATAGTGTTGTGATTTCGTTTGTGTATGTGAGTGTACCAATATAAGCATTGGTATAATTTTTATCAACAGCAACTATCTTTGTGATGCCTTATTGGGGCCTGCTCTTTGCAGCTCTTGACTCTAAAAACTGTGTTACTGGTGGTTATTACATCGCCCAGAAGGGTCAGTGAGCTTCAGGCTCTGGCGGTCCAACCTCCAGTTTCTTCCCTGACAAACTGGTCCTCCAGACACATGTCTCTATAATGCTAAAGGTGGTCACCCCTTTTCAGTTGGCCAGAGGATTACTCTGCCGGTGTTCTACGCTCCGCCTCATCTGTCCAAGTAGGAGGAGGGACTCAAATCTTGAAACTGTAAAAGAGCTTAGTCATTTTAAATTGTGCACACCAAAGATAATCGGGTGGATGATAAGCCCTCCATTGGGTGCCCAGAGTGAGGAAAGGCAAGGTGGTGTAGAAACGAACCCTCTCCAGATTGATGCTTTTCTGCATAAAAATCAGCTACCCTGTGGCAAAGAAGCAACCCCCAGAGGGCTCACTCCACTTGGGCCAAAGCCGCCACTATTGTGGAAAGCTGCCACGTGGACATCCCCTCATACAGTCATTATGCACTACTTCTTGGACGTGATTGGCATTTCTACCATTGGTTTAATAATGATTTTTTGGTTTAAGCCAGTTTGCAGAACCACATCTAGGGAGGTATTGCTTGGGTTTCTATTCTAAGGTGACTATGCGGTTAGAAGTCTCTATCAGAAGAACAGGTTACTTATCTTCAGTAATACTTTTATGGTTCGAAGTCTCTTATCTAACCGCAGTTTTCTCACAGAACCTCCCCTCTTCCTTGACCAGCAAACCGTGCTTTATTGCCCAAAATGATCTCTTAGGTGCAGTCACTGATCAAAATACTTGTTTTTATGTAGCTCCACATTTTGGTTCGGAACTAGTTATGAAAAATGATCTGCTCCTAGATAGGCATCACACTGTCACTTCTTAAGCGGACAATTCCACCAACTGGTGCTTGGAGGTACTGTTCAAGATTTTCTGGATCCAGTCTGACTCCTGGGAAATATTCTAAGGTGAGAAATCTGCTGTTAAAATCTCTACCAGAAAAAGCATTACCAAAGGTAAGTAACTTGTTCATTAGGACAAATTTGTGGTTTGGTGTGGTACTTGAATAGACCCTCTACAGGCAACGTTGTTTGATGTTTTATTATTCATCTTACCCCTAGTTTGGCACGGCTTTGCTCTGGGCACAGTTAAAGGGTATAGCCCGGCTCCTTTGCAGTTGCCGGTTGTTGTTATGCTTTTTTTAAAAAAGGTTACAACACTTGTTTTCTCCCTTCCCCATTGTAATTCCACAGTGGGAACTTAATTTGGCCCTTATGATTCTGATGTGCTCTCCATTCGAGGCACTTCACAGTGGCCCTTTACGGTTTCTTACCCTAAAGACAGTGTTCCTCGTCGCCATTACATCAGCGCAACAGGTGAGTGAGCTTCAAACTCTGTGTCAACCTGCCATAAACTACCTTCTTAGCAGATAAACTGGATCTATGGATGAGGGCATCCTTTTTACTAAAAGGTTTGACACAGTTCCATGTCATTGAAACCATCAACTGTGCTAGCGTTCTATGATCCACCTCATCCATCTACTTAGGAGGAGACACTATCCCTTGGGCTCCAAGTGTGCGCTGAGTTTTTACATAGATCGTACCAAAGAACACCAGGTGAACAATCAGGTCTTTGCAGGGTTTTCTGGTGCGAAAAAAGTCATAGCAGTGCAGAAGAGAACCATCTCCCACTGGATCATGCTCTTCATTAATGTCTGATACACATTGGTTAAAAAAGGCCCCCTCACCCCCCAGGGGGCTGCAGGCTCTCATCCTTCCAGGGTCAAAGCCGATACCACTGTATTGGCATGTGTAGTCCCTGCCCTGGACATTTGCCAGGCGGCTACGTGGGATTCCCTCCATGCTTTCACAAGGCACGATATATTCATAGTCTGGTTCGTCGAGGGGGGGCATTTTGCTTGCTCAGTCCTGCATGACTTAGTCCATCCAGAGACCCACCTCCAATTGGGTACTGTTTTAGTATCCATTCAAAATGTGAGGAATTTGCTGCAGTAGGTCTCTATCAGAAAAAGAAATTACATGTGCTCTTTCTGCTAGAAACTCGATGTAGCCGCAGATTCCTTACCAACACTCCCATTCTCTGCGTTCTGTGGTTAAACTCTTTCCTTTAATAAAATTAGGAGTCTAGGAATCTGCACACAGGTCAAAACAATTGCTTTTGGGGCTCTACGGCTGGATGCATGGACAGTCTCGAAAGCAACGGACATCAGTGAGTGGTGCTTATATAGGCTCCGCACGTCTGATCCGAAGTAGAACTGTCAGTGCGGATGCGCACAGCATCATCATTGGCTGGCAGGGGTACTGCTGAGAAGTTTCCGAATCCAGTCTGACACTTGCAGAATATTCAAAAGATGAGGAATCTACGACTAGATAGAGTATGAAAAAGAGCATTGGGGAAGGTAAATAACTTGTTTTTTTGATACTCATTTTAACTTCACATTCCTCACTGACACACACTCCACCCTGTTCAGTAAAATTGACTAATATTTTGCATAATAAGATGTCGGATTTCTATAGTTCCACGTCTGATGGCACAGACCGAGATCAAAAGCAACCTGACAGTGCGTAGAGGTGGCGTTTATATGGATGCCCCAACGTCCTACCCGCAGCTGCCGCATCAGATGCGGCGCGACATAGTGCCACCTGTCAGCATGCAAGGGAATTGCTTTAAAGTTTCCAGATTCAGTCTGGCACCTGGGGGACATTCACATGGTGAGGAGTTTGCAGTTAGATGGTCTCTTTCAGAAAGGGCGTTATCGAAGGTTATTGACTTGTTCATTTGGAAAGAAGGCTTAAAAGTCAGGAAAAATCCAGCCACAATAGTTAGTGATCCCCAGGTTTGACAAGAAATATAAGACACCAAAAAATTCCCTAGCTTACCTCATTGGTGACCGCTGTGCATATTCGGTGTTGATGCAGGCAGCCCAGCGATGGTCAAGAAACCTGACCGTGCCACCTGAGAGGGCACAATGGCAATCCTTGCCCAATATGATCGTTAGGTGTGCTAAAATATTGGACCTTATATTGGTTAACAGACCATATAAAGGATGCATCAAAGTCAATACTCAATGAGGGGAACAACATTTCTGCATTAACTGGTATGGCAAGGGACAACTGTCTTACCCAGGCAGGGTTGGGTATGTTCCGCCTCTTTCAGACCGCATGTACGCAGTAGGATCCTAGACATGCCATACAATCGCGAATCCTTGTTTGGATGACATGTAAGTAAAGCTCTCCAGTCTATTAAATCTGACACAGTGAATCAGGACCGGTGATACATGCAAAATTGCAAAACAAATGTTTAACAACACTATGAAATGGCAGCACTGGACAGGATAATCATTCTCAGCTTAATTGATAGAACAAGGTGTTCTTAAATAATTCACCTGGTTGCCCCAGAGTGGTTTTACCATATCATCTTTGCATTGGGCTATATCCTGATGACTTGTGATGTCATCCCTGTGTGATAGAAAGCCCACCATTTATCTCCTGATGAGCTCAAAGAGTGGTATGAAGTCAATATGAAGCTCGCTGTGAAAAAGCGGAGTCCAGGAGAGCCCATAGTACCTTAGTAAAGGAACAGAAAGACCTTGCAACCTTCCAAGTAGGCTTCTGAATAGCAATCCCGATCCTCCTGTATCAAAATTATTTTACTGAGATAGAAATTCGATTGGATCATGGGGGAGTTGTAAATGATCCAGAGAAAACAGAAAATGGAAGTGGAAGGGTTAAAATGCGAAAGACCAAGGTCCCCCCAAGAAAAGGACACAAAAAATGAAATGCCAGTAACCCAATGAACACTTCAATGATAAATGAACTAAAGCAGTGGCATTTGTATGGACAAGTGTTGTGTGTTGCATAATTTAAAGCACAGGCTATAGTAAGTCTGCTACCGATAAGTTGTGCATATTTAGAAATTCTGTCCATTTTTTTTAACCATATTGGCAGAGAGGCAAATGTTCATTATTAAATGCTTGTCTGGCAGTGGATTTCGCGGGTTAATTTATCTGCTTCTAGAACACTGATGAAACAACGATTGAGTCTTATTTAATGACTGAAATAACTGCAGCAATGCCAGAAGTTGCGTTATTGGTGTATATTTACTGAGCTTCAATTTTGCACTTGCAGGCTATCATTGAAGACGATTGCCTTCCCATAGACCAGTTTGCTCTCCATCTGTTGGTGCACCTGCTCCATTTGGCATCGGATAATGTTCCAAATGTTCGAGTTCTTCTTGCAAAAACGTTAAAGCAAACACTTTTAGAAAAAGGTAGGTAACGCTGTTATGTATTGTTTCTTTTTGACACATGGTGAGTTCTATTTTTTAATTTGTTTATACTCCTGCAAGACTTCGTACTAATAATATTTACATCCATAAGTAGACCTTTAGAAATCCTTTTCTAAGGTCCACTTTAGGGGAAGTATTTTATTCCTTGCTCTGCTAAATCGGACAAAGTCTGAAGTGTTAAACCTCACTACAGACACAAACAAGCCTTCAAAAGGCCATAGGTATCGCATTTTTTGTTGTTGGAGCTATTGGCATTGTAAATGGCAGTGTCTTTTATTATGTGTTATGGAGTGTATGTATGTAGTGTGTAGTTGAATTTTGTGGGTCAAATTGGATTAGTTAGTTGTGGAATTGTGTGGTGTGGATTTGTGTAGTGGAATAATGTGTTTTTTTTGTAAAACATATGAACCTTCTGTGCACCTTGCAGTGAGATCCCGTGGCGGGACAGTAATTGAATGGAGTGTTGGCACTAGAGCAGTATGCTGATTTCATGTTATTAACCAGCCTGTGGGAAATAAAAGCAGCGGAAAACTCCCTCACACAAAATGGGATGTGCAGGAAGGCGTGCAAATGGAACACTGCTAAATTGTACACCCATTATGGACATGTTTGTTGGAGGCCCCCAGTTACCGTAACTCGTTAAAAACAATCCACACCGTAAAAATCTTTTCACATTGTAGTCAGACTTCTTTCCTTGCGTACTGTGGCAGAAGCATTGCCCTAACTGTATTCTTGCAATGGTGTTTATCACACTCCCCAATTAAAGGGCAGTCGGAAGCCTGTTTAAAAACAAAAATGCAGACAGATGCCGATCTGAAAAAGTGAAATACAACAATGTAAGTTTATTAGCACTATGGCATTTGGGACAGGTGAACATGTGCAGAGTTTGTGTAGGGTGCCCTGCCTGGACGATGTTTGTAAATTGGATTGCTCATCTTAATTTGAAAGGGCCTACCACAATAACCCTGCTCTTTCCAAATGCTGTTTTAGTGCATGTCCAGGGCGTACCCAAGTACTGATTACAAAGGCTGGGGAAAGAAAAGGCAAATGCAGGGCAATAAACCGTTCACTCAGTCTTACCACATATCAGAAGAAAAGACTATAAAACACCCTGAGGAGATAAAGGAAACCCAGTGCTGCAACCGGGCTTTTTCCTCTCTCTTGCCAACAGTGTGTGCTTCTGGCAACATGTCTGTGCCAAAAAAATAAAAAACACCAAAAACAAGGAGCGATGGGCGGAGAGATTAAGTGCATTGAATACAACACTCGTGCACGGGGGGAGAAGCATCGCACGGACTGAGCAAACCAAATGCCATCAGCTAACTTTTACCTCGGCAGAGAGATGATGGGTCTACCTTGTTCCATTTCCTGGTAGCTATATCAAAAATCGTCAGTGCTAATCCACCAGTTGGCCATGTTCACATGCTCTGATAATTGTCTGCAGAATCCTTCGAGGGACATGACCCATTTGCACTCAACCATCGCTGCTGGTAAAAGAGAGCCAATGCCTGCCTCACCTATGGCAGACGCTCCGTGTTATGCGGGTACCATGCAACCAAGCTCGGGCACACCCGAACTGCAGTCCAAATTGCACTCAACCAGCTGCTCCTACTGTCGCCATCACTACCACCGCACATGCCGGGTATACAACAGTAAAGTGTAAGGTATTCACAAGGGTAAAACGGGCAAAGCATGATGAGATCAAGTCCTCCAATCGCTGACAAACGTTTAATCTGCGGGTCATGCGGCTAACATCAAGGCGATGGGCATTTTTAAAAAACATCATCCAACAAGCAGATTTCCTGGCACTGGCATGGGCCACCTCTTTCAGTGGTTAGCAAAAAATTACCGTTTTATGCCGAATGCAAACATGGTAGCCTCTCACATGATTTGGCGAGCTGCCCCCATTTTTATTGCTGTAGACTTGTCAGAGTCTGGCGCCTGTTGGTTTACTGAAAGAGACCCTCATCTCATTAAAAAGGCTCATCTGATAGAGACTACTAGCCGCAGATTCCTTAACGTAGAATTATCCCCAGGCGTGAGACTGTATCCGGAAATTTTTTGAGAGACGGCATCACGCGACTCCGCCCAGGCGACGTCCGCGAGGTCACATAAGTCCCACCTCGGCGTGCCTACGTCAGTTTTTTCCTTATCCGCATGCAACGCGCATCCGGTTCGTGCTCCAGGCCTGTTTAGGCCTTTCCCTTTCGCTATTGTGCGTGTTTGTGGGAACAGTGTGCAGATGCCTTCGGGCTTTAAGACGTGCTAGTCTTATGGACGTCTGATGTCGGCGACGGACCCTCACCTGACTTGCATGTGGTTTTTGGGGGAAGATCACGACTCCACTGATTGCAAGGCGTGCTAACTGTTGAAGCCGAAGTCGCGGCGGGAGCGCCGGATTAAACTTCTCTAGGCTTGCATGTCTAGATTGGCTTTGTTACTTCGATCACCTTCTGCGGAAGGTTTTCGACACAGTCGTCGTCCTCCTCCTCCTTCTCCTAAGCCGCAAGAGCGTGGCTCCCCTGTTGGTAAGTGTCGCAGTTTGTCCCCGAGGGCTGGTTTCCAGCCTGTTAGGGGCGCTGGCTCTCCGTGGGTGATGTGGCCCCGCGTATCATCCCCCTATCTACCGTTTCCCGTGAGGGGCATCGAGAGCCCAGATGGAGGATTATGCGGCGGCTTTGCAGGCCTTACTGGCTTCTGCTCCTTTCCCTCCTGGGACATCGACAGATCCCTTGTGTTGTGCGGGGCCCTCCGTGGCGTCGCCGACTGGCTCGGATCCAGGCTCGGAGGATGTGGTGTCGTTGGGGTGCAGCCGTTCGGGGTTCCCTCCTTCGGACCATGGCGCCTCTGCTTAGCAGCAAACTCCTGCGGGAGTGTCTCTGGTGTCACGGGAGGTCGCCGGGGCTCGGGTCGCATCCCTGAGCCCCTCTTGGCCCTATGAACAGGCAGCGATCTTGTCTGAGGCCGCGGTGATGCCGCTACTGCGGCGCCACCAGGTCGGCGGACTCCCCTCGTCCCATCATGGTTTGAAGCTGGCGGGGGACCTTGCGTCTCTCCCCAGGTCCCTTTCTTCCCTCCACGCAGGCGGCTGCCTCGTTGGAGGTCGAGTCGGCCTTGGTGGCGCCACTGACTTGTCACTCCCCGTGACCCTCTCGTCCCTCCACGCAAGCGGCTGCCTCGTCAGAGGTAGAGTCCGAGCCGTCCCTTAGCCGCCTCGGTTCCGGCCCAGCCCTGGTCTCCTGCGCGGTGTGGTGTGGAGGAGACCTGTCCGGCGTCTTCTTGGACGCTGGACGACGATGACGTCCTGCCTTAGGTTGCGAACTCTACGGCACCGGACAGGCGTCGGGTCGTGGACTCGTCCTTGGACGCACCCTCTTCCCCGGAGGTTGGGTGCCTGCTGGTGCCATCCTCGCCGGAGACTGGCCGCCCGTCGTGGTTTTTCCCCCAACTTTATCAAAGGACGGCTCCTCGCCGTTGCCACGGCCGCGGTTTTTGCCGGAGGAGCCACAGGTCCCCCACTCCTCGGTCCCTCTCTCCTTTCCAGACCTCGCCCTTCCTCACTCCGATTGGCTTAGGAGACAGCCGCCTTAGTTTGAAGCAGTCGCCTACGGAGGAGCTCCTTTCCCCACTGCGGGGCCCTATGGAGGCAGGTGCGGCCTTCGCTCGCGCTGTTTCCACCGTGGGTATTTTGCGCATGGGTGATCCGGCTTTACATTTCCCTGCGGATCATCTTCTGGAAGTTCTCCACCAGGGCTCTGGTGGGAGGGAGCAGCTGCTTCCCTTTAAAGGTTCGCTCCATTCTTCTCTGACGGGGACTTGGGGGCACCCGCCACCGGGGATCCGGTGCCCCAACACCTTCTGCACCTGCACCTTCCAGCACCGCGTGACCCGGTGTGTCTTTCCCTCCACCCCTCTGCCTCGAGTCCCCTTTTGGGGACTGCCTTTCCATCCCTGCCGCTGTTGTTGTCTCCACCATCAGGGGAGGCCCACTTTCTGGACTCTTGAGGGCGCAATATGTTCGCTTTGACCAGTGCGGCACTGTGGGCCTTAATACTTTTTGTGTTTGCTAGGGCCACCTCTTGCTTGTAGGACTCGGTCGAGTCTCTTGGCTCTGCTGCTTCTCAGGAGGATGCTGGAGTTGATTTGTGGCACCATGCGTTGGATGGCCGGGAGCTGGCTGCTTTTATTCTTCACTCTGCTCTGGACATCTCGGAGGGGCTTGATCGTGCCATGGCTTCTTCGGTTGCCCTTCGCTGCCATGCTTGGCTTCGGGAAGCTCGGCCATCCGGAGGTTCTTGGCGGTGTTTCGGCCTCCTCCTCTTCCTCCTCCTCCTCCTCCTCTTCCTCTTCCTCTTCCTCCTCCTTCTCCCCCTCAGTGACCTGTGAGTTGATCTGGACTTTGGATGCTCTTCTTTCGTTTGGGCGGGTCGCCCCAGTTGTGTGATCTGTGTGCTTCATGTGCATTCGAGTCCAATTGTTGGGACTGTGGTACTGTTGGCTGCTGGCCGGCCCTTCTTCACTTTGTTTTTTTTCTGGGTTATCTACACCAGGTTGGCCCTGAGATTAGGCCTTATGTTTTTTTCTCTTTGGCCGCTTGACAAGCATTCCGCTGGGGTTTTTACCCGCAGCTCTTTCTGTTGTCCTCTGCTGCGGACGTTTCTTCCTAAGAGGGTTCCCATGTCTTGGGACATAACATACCCTATGTGGGGTAATGGTAGCTGTTCTATAGCTTGTTCTGTGCTGGGGAGTTGTGGTCGCCTTCGTGCCTCTGCTCTCCATGGCGTTTATGTACGTTGCAGGTGAAATTCCCTTATTGCTGGTTTGGAAAGCCTTTGAGACGCCCCAGGGTGTCCTTCTCCGGGGTCGCTGCGCTGTTCGCCTGGTCTGTCTGCGGCCTGGCGTCGTGGCTCTGGTTATACTTCTTTTTGGGTCGTCAGTGCGGGCCCCTCTCTGAGGTGTGCACAGGCCCTTCTTCACCTTCATGTTCTCTGTCGTGGGGGCTGAGATGGATTTTGTGTTCCTCCCTTTTTCAGGCGCAGCCTGCCCGGTTTTCCTGGGTGCCCCGGGCTACTCTTTCTGCATCCGACTGCTTATTGCTGTTGGTGCCGTTCTGTCCGGTCTCTTGACTTCTGGCTGTGGTGGGCTCAGCTGCACTCTTCGCGGGGTGTGTTCCAGGTGGGGGGGCTTGCCTTCTTTTTCCCTCGTCTCCTTGGAGCCTCTAGGTTGATCTTCTTCCTCTTCATTGCCTTGGCCGTGGGTGGAGGTTCTGTTGCCTTGTATGGGCGTGGGGTGCTTCGGCTTCCCCTTGCCTTGCCCTTATTTCCTCAGTTGAGTGTGAACGGGCTTCCTCTTCTTTCTTCTTCCCACACCCCCCCTTGGGGTCGGTGGTGTTCTGCTTGTAGGGGTACCCCTTGCCTGGAGGGATGGGGCTCCTCACCCTGTCCGTTGGACTAGTCCCCGGTGGGACCCACTGTTATGTCCAGGCTGGTGGGTTCCTCTCGCAGACCCTCCTTCCCAGTGGGTGTGGCTAGCATAATTAGCATAAAGTCCTCAGTTTTGAGTAACTAGGTGTAGAGTACAGTGGTGTAGCGTGGGGCAAGGTAGATTACAGTGTCATACAGTAGATTGTTTCAGAGTGGAATGTTGCATGGCATAGTGAAGTGCTGCCACATTAAGTGCAGAGTTGTACAGTGTATTGGTGTGGTGTAGAGTGCAATGGTGCAGAATAGATGAGAGTGGTGTGGAGTGATGCAGAGCAGAGTACAGTAGTGTGGTAATAGATGAATGGTACAGACTAGATTGGTGCACAGAGCAGTGGTGTAGAGTGCAGTGGTGCAGAGTAGAATCGAGTGGAGTGCAGTGACATAGAGCGCAATGGTGTAGAATGGCGTAGCATGCAGTGGTGGAGAGTGCAGTCTTAGATTGGTGCAGAGTAGAATAGAATGCAGTGATGTAGCACAACGCTGTAGTGTGCGGTGCGTAGACTGCATAGTGTTGTGGAGTACAGTGATGCAGAGTAGTTGGCATAGTGCATTGGTTTAAAACAGAGTGGCATTGAGTGTAGTGGTGTAGAGTGGCGAAACATTGAGTGCAGTGGAGTGGCTTAGACTGCGGTGGCATAGTGTTTCAGAGTAGAGTGTAGTGGCATAGAGTAGAGTGGTGCTGGGTCGAGTGCAGTGCCTTAGAGCGCAATGGCATGGAGTGGATTGGCTTAGAGTGTACTGGCATAGAGTAGATTGTATTGCAGTAAAGTGAAGTTGCCTAGATTTAAATGTTGCAGGGTAGACTGCAGTGGTGTAGAGTGCAGTTGTGTTTAGTAGAGTGCACTGGCATAGAGTAGAGTGGTGCAGAGTATAGGTGTAGAGTGCATTGGCATAGAGTGTAGTAGAGTGGTGCAGAGTAAAGTGCAGTGGCATAGAGTGCAGTAGTGCAGAGTAAAGCGGTGTAGAGTGGCATAGAGTTCATTGACGGAGAGTGCGGTGGTGCAAAGTAGAGTGGTGCAGAGTAAAGTGACATGGAGTGCAATGGTGTAGAGTGGCTTAGAGTAATACTTAGAAGGAATTAATGGATTGGTGCACCCTCAGAGAGAGAAATCAACAAGCTTAAGTCTGTTTTTTAGAAAACTTTCATTTATTTAAATCCAACTTTAAAATGTAAGATTCACAAACTAAAGTAGCCAGCCAAAACGTTTCGTTCAAGTTCTGTTGAACTTCATCAGGGTTCATCAGTGTCTTTCCAATAGTTCCTAAAGCTGTGGAGAAGGGGAAGAGGGGTACAGGTTGTAGTCCTTCTTTTATTCCATGTTGAAATCCCTGTAATAAAGAAGGCTCAGTCAGTGTACATGTAATCAACTCCTCTCCTTGTGGCGTAGAGTGTATTGGTTTTGGGTGAAGAGGTGTATAGTGTAGTGGCTTAGAGTGCAGCAGTGTAGAATAGTGGTGTGGTGCAGTGTAGATTGCAGTGGACGGAGTGGCATAGTGTACTGGCATAGAATGGAGTGGTACAGAGTAGAGTGCAGTGTTGCAGAGTAGAGTGGGGTAGAGTTTTACTGATAAAAGTATATAGCGAACAAACGATAATCTTCGGAATTGTCATCACCTGGCATATTGAGGCGTTTTAATCATACTAAAATATTTGTTTCCACCACACTTCAGAGTCATCAAAAATGTACTTCATTTGTGCTTTTCTAAAATCTGAAATATCTGCACAGTTCCTTTAGACATTTTTGTATGCTAGAAAAACAAATAGCAACATACAGCCTTCCTCAGGCACACGCCTATTAGCCAGCATGATTGTTACACAAATTCTCTCACTTTGAAGTCAGAGAAAGAAAAGTAAACACAAACCTCCCTTGTAAGACAGAGCCTTATAATTGACCTGTCTTTGACTGTTCAGAAAATGTGACAACATAAGAACAAGGTTTAACCTGTTCCATGCGTCGTACAGCCCCCGGCCAGCCGACGTCACAGTGGGCGTGTGTGGAGGACAGCCGGTGGCCGCCCGAACCCCGCCCACTCACTTTATCAACAGCACTGCGGCGGAATTCGCGCCGCGGTCAAGGTGTTAAAGGCCACTATACAGAAATTGAGCACTGGTGGAAGAACACAGTAAATAGGGTTTGGGCAGTGGAAGGAATGAACGCAAGTTGGACAGCCAAAAACAAAGAGCCAGCAAATGTGAAAAGCAAAAAGAAAGCAAGAAAATGTGAGTTACAAACCACAAAGCCAATGGTAAACATTGCATGTCTTCTGTGTTCCCAGTGGCCACTTCGGCTTGCCCTAGATGTGCAGCTGATGATACAGGCTTCTTTCATATGGTATGGGAATATCCATTGCTAGTGCCTTTCTGTATCACGGTCCTTCAGGTGGTTAATGTAGCTACTGATAATGGGTTCGTTCCTAGCCCCAGCGTGTGCTTGTTGGTCTTCCATGAACGTGCAGTGGCTAGGAAGGCAACGGACCGTTTTATGGATTTGGCATTGATTCTTGCGAGTCGGCAGATAACTATGTGCTAGAAGTCAGCTTATTGACCAGACTTGTACAGGTGGGGGTCTGAGCTGCTTAATTAGGCGGATAACAAGAGGGGAACTATTCGCAAGTAGGAGGTCTGGTTTGTTAGAATGCTTACATTACCGCATGGGATGCGTTCTTACTTGCGTGCCCTCAACTAGATCAGACAGGCACCATTGTTGTGAACATGCCCCCTCGCCGTTACATGTATGAGGGGTATCCAATTGCATTGTTATGAGTGTGCACCTCTCCAGATTCACCCACGGACCTATAACATCTCCCTAGAGACGCTCCTTTCCATTTGAGGCCCATCCTTCAACTTGACCAGTCCCTTTACTGCCTTTCTACTATACGTTCTTGCCCTTAGGTAGCATAATGGCTGACATTGCAGAGGGCTGGGAAGTTAATAGGGGAGCAAAAGAGAAGACGACTCTCATGAAATGTGCAAATAACAAAGCCACCTTCTCTCCCCTCCCTCCTCCCCCCCTCCCCCACACCCCTCCAATCAAACACCATACACAGGTACCAGCGCTTGAAAATTGAGATCTAGTTTATAGTGCCCGCAAGGAGAGCTGGGGCATTGCTAGTCCCCAAAGCTGACAGTGCCTGATATTAAACCACAAGACCGTGAAAGACACCCTTATATTGCACAAGCTGAATGCTTCAGTGAGTGAGTACTGCCTGTCTATTCTACTATCTTTGAGAAGTGCAAGACAGAGAAGGACGTAATCATGGGAAAAGAAGCCTAGGCTAAGAACAGTGGGTAGGGACTGGCAAATATGTGGACTTCACCATCCGTCTTTGTCTCACACATACATTAGCAATCCTTTGTTTTCCAGTAGTGACCGATCATATCAAGAAGTGCTGACGTTTCTCAATCATGACTGCATCAGAACCAAGAGAAGGGGAATCTAGCAGTGCTCTGGAAAGCTGGCAACCGATGTAAGCCAACCACTCACCCTAATAATACTCCAACAACCCTGTCTACCCTAAGTGCCAAGTATTTGAAAAGTTGCCAAGACTAGAGGAAGATTAGAAAGAGATAGGAAAGAGTTGTTAAAGTTAAGAACTCCAAAATAAGGGCAAGGAGGTCCTGATTGAGGAAGCCTGAACCGAAAAACTGAACCCACCCATTCCTTTTTCCCAATTCTCATAATAGTAAATTGGATGAAAAAGAGCAAAGCTCCAAAATGGGCTGTGCTTGTTAAGCCTTCTTGGTAGAAACTGAGTCCCCTCTCCAGAAAGAGCATCAAAAGTAAAACAGCATATTTGGAATCCAATTCTAAGTAGTAATGCAAGAGTTCCTGGGCAGTTTGTAAATCAGTCTGGCTGCTTGAATCTGGATAGCCTGCAGCCTGTGGAGCAGAGTTTTCAAGAGGCTAATATATTTTGATGTCGCTTGACCCAATCTGAATGCAGCTAAGGCCCTTTTCACAGCATCCTGTGTGAGAAACAGATCATTCTTTAGAAAACAGGATCTACGTGTATACTACAGTCCCTCACACACAGGATGAGGCACGCCCTAAAACCACGATGATGGCGATGCCGACGCACAACGGGCACCTATTTCTACATGGTCTGGGAATGCTCGATTATGCAAGCATACTGGGAGCGAATCTGCACTACCTTTCCCGAGATTATAAGCGAAACAGTCCCTCTGGGTCCAAATCTTGTCCTCCCATGGATGCATTGGGGAGGGAGAGGGGGATTATCGTACCAGACGTCTGGTTGGGCTGGGGCCTCGTCATTGCAAAAAAGACATTGCCTGACACATATGCTCAAGACTAGCCTTGCCATTTATTGAATGGGCCTGGTGGATGGATTATGCCACCGCTGCAGAGAGATTTGTGTAAGCACCAGAAGGTATGGGTTGATTGATTGACCTACTCAGAGTGTCTATCATCAGTGATCAGACACGTTTGTTTTCTCTCCTCCTGGGCATTTTGGGATTTAGGGTTGTTGCAGCTAAATTATTCCGATGGTTCCTAAATGTTACCTGATAACGAATATTTAAAAAGGATCAAATTACTGCTCCAATTTGAGGTTTCACTGATAGTTTGCCATCTATTGGGGGACTTCCATGCTTCACTCAGGGATTTTGATGGGTCTCTCTTATTTGGTAAGGGATACAAATAAAGCAGAGCCACAGTGCCCTCCCTCAATCTCTCCACGCCTGCAAGGCAGTATCCCGAACAGTTTTGCCCCTTTTGTGGCATTGCCTGAGGCTTTGCTTACTCACAGCGCCAAGACACATCTCTCCAGCAACAGGTCCACCGATCCTGTTTGGCCAATGCGTAGCCTGGCTCCAGGCTCACAAATCGCGTTTGGTTGCACAAAGGCACACTCTTCACTAAACCTTTGATAAGAGGCTCGAATCCAAGCACCAGCTATGCACCTCGTGGGGGATCTGTTACAGACCTCTGTTTGTGACAGTCCCTACATGGTTTATTTAAACCCTGTAGTTATAGGTAAGTACATTTTCCTTGCACACTGGTAAAATTATTTTGAGAAAAAGTTAGAAACCGATGAGAAAAAGTTAAGAGTTTGCTCCAGATCCGTGTATAAAGATGCAGAATTAATGGGATTGACGTCTGCGAGATTGGTTGGCGCTTGTATGTGGCTGCAGCCATCATTTTCGGAGCAGAATTGAGTCTGTGTGGAACCACACGACTCCACCTAATGGTGCACCGTAGCTATGCTGAATTCACTTCAGAATCCAGTCTGGTGATAATCTTAAGGTTAGAAGTATCCAGCAGAAATCTTTATTTACACCTGTAAAGCCTATTGTCGTCCCTCAGCACCAAGTCGATAGGTA
The DNA here is from genome assembly GCF_964261635.1 of Lissotriton helveticus. Lineage (NCBI taxonomy): Eukaryota > Metazoa > Chordata > Amphibia > Caudata > Salamandridae > Lissotriton > Lissotriton helveticus. The sequence goes on along the minus strand of NC_136063.1, from coordinate 1,528,196,269 downwards.
GACAACTCAAAAATAAATGAACCCGGACACCCTCTAATGAAGAGCTTTTGTGTTTGTCTATTCTCTGATTATTACTCATGGCAAGCCATTTTTAAGTCGAGCCTGGCGTAAGCAGCGCTAAAGCGCTGTCTCCAGCGAGCTCTATTGTTAGGGACTTGCCTTGGAAGTGGGACAGGAGATGGGCACGCGCAGAGCTTTCCAGCGATTTCAGCTGGTGTACGCGCATGTACAGCCACGCACTGTGCACATCTCCTGTCCCGCTTGCAAGTAAGCCTCCTGCAATAGCGAGCACGCACACCACACACACGCCACACAGACGCCACACACACACACACAAAAACTCACTGCGCTCTTTTGTCGCTGCGCTGGTGTAATCTCCTCCGCATCACCTGGCACATGCGAGGCTTCCTTCACTCATGGGAGCCCTGCACTTGCATCGGCGGCCTCAGCCGCCACTTCTGCTCCTCCTTACGTCTGCAGCCACCGCGGGGCTCTCCCTCAGGCATGGGAGCCCCACATCACCACTGCTCCTCTCGGCCACGCACTCCGTGGGCGCAGGCTTCCCGCAGAAGGCGGAAGTCCCGGCCCACAATAAGCGTGACGCTACCAAACCTCCGGTTTTCGGGCAGGCAGCGGTGATACCTTAACTACTCTTGTTTAATATGTGTTTGCAAGGGGTAGGGGGATTGGAGTTGAGCACGTTGCTCGTTTAAAAAGTGAATCCTTACACATGTATGTACTAATTGATAGACAGTAATAGCTGTAAAGACACAATGGCATGTTTCTATCCTAGCCATATCTGTACGAGCTGCAAGATTGGATATATAAAATCAAGTATCCCTATGGTTGAACATATACTTATCAAAGCATATACTGTACGACAAGTATAAATACCTTAAAACCGAATAAAATGTGTTCAAAAATAGAAAGATTACAAAGAGCAATCTGCTGGCTTCAAAGCCGCTGCAGCACCCTGGAGTGGTGCCCAAGAGGACAGAGTCTCTGTAACACCAGACTGTACCTGAGCAGACTGCGCGTCTCATGAGCTGAGCCGGATCATGTGGCCTGGAGAAGAAGGCCCGCGCAAACGCCTGCACATCGTGAGAGCAGCAGTACCTGGGTAGTGTGTGCACCAAAGTATGCCCGTGTGTATATATGTTGTTGTGTCGTCTGGTGCGCGCAGTGCGCAAATGCCCGTACGCATGAGAGCAGCAGTACCTGGGTGGTCCTCTGGATGCAGCGCCGGACGATCTCCCGCTGGCTGTTGGCCTTGTCGCCCTGGAAGTAGACTGTGGTGGAGGACTTGTCCTTCAGGTAGGGCTTCTCGTCCGCCCCGTAGCGGTGCAGCAGCGCCTGCTCGCTGCCCTTCTCCGAGTTGTTCATGGTGTAGTGGGTGCCCTCAGGGCGTCGCCCCCCCCCCCTCCTCCTTGGCCCCCGGGCCCTCGCCCCGCTCCATGGCGTGCTCCGCGATGAAGGCGGCCTCGGCGGGGGACAGGAAGGCCACCTCGCCCTCCTCCTGCAGCGCGCGGCGGCACCACGCAACATACATGCACACAGGCATACATTGCTGCACACACCTCACGGTATCTGCGCAAATGTTTGCGCTGTGCAAGCACCACACTGCACGCACCAGACAGGGACTCTGCTGCACACATACACATGGGCATACCCTGTTGCACAGTCACACACCAGTGACACACCGACACCTGTTGCTTTCATCCCACAGACAGACTCACACCTATTGGTCAAACCCTACTTGTGTTTACGCACTGGACACCCCACACAGGAAAACTCTGTTTAACTTACCACACAGCCTTATCCCGTTGCGCACACCATCCAGGTACCGGCTGCTTCTCACATCGCGCAGAGGTGTGCGCTGTGCATGCGTAAACAGAAGGACTTACATCTGCGCATAGATATCGCCCCAAAATACCCTGCCACTGAGTCACAGACACCATCAGACAGAACAGACACCACAGTTGCTCACGCCACACAGGTGCCTGCGCACACCGCGCAGGAACTCCTTGCTGAACATACCAAGAAGAAATAAATACCTGGGATGCACACACCAACCACCCACATGGGATAGATCTCGGCTGCTGCGGACACCACCCTAATAGACAACGGATGCTACAAACTTCACGCAGCTGGAGGCCCCGCACTGCAGAGAGGCCCCAGAGGATCCGCACAGCATACAAAACACCTTACTTACACACCACACAGGGACTCGTTTCTGCACACATGTAAGTACCCCAGCTGCAAATACCACTTTTGAACGAGCTGCGGCATCCTCCATACAGGGCTGCACGCGCAGCCCCAGGGGCTGTCACTGAACACCTATGGCAGAGATCTGTGAGCAGCACACACCGGTCAGGGTCTGCTACTACACTCACCAGGGGCAGATCTCGTCCATCACACACACATCCCATGGACCGATTCCTGCACACACCTGGTAAAGTACGCGCTATATAAAAAAAAAAAAGCATGCATAAATAAATAGATCAAAACACCCTGCCACCAAAACCGGAATATTCATTTGGAGTTACTTTAAATGCATTAAAGTCAGTGCGCTAAGGCATTTATGAATATGTGCGGTCCGCTCCTTCGACAGGAGCGCTATCTGGTGGTTGGATTCGAACCGGTGTCTTACAGGTGAAGCACAGATCTGCACAACGGGTGCATAAACCCGCTGAGCTCTTTTACCTTCACTCGCATATGATAAACATCAGGCGTCAACGGCAGACAATGTGGGCGTGACGCGGGGGACAGAGGGGATCCCAAGGGCTTTGTGGAAGCACGATGCGAGCGATCACTGCCAGTTTCCCGGCGAGGCATTAGCGGGCACACGCGCCCTCTGACCGGGCAGAGTGAAGGACGTGAACTCCTCATACGGAGCTGTCGCCACCTCGAGGGCTGCATTGTCGCCCATTCTGAGCCAAACGAGCTCGGCCACTCCACCGCCATGACTCACTGAAAGCAAACAGGAAATGCGACACCGTCACGCTGGGACTTTTTCATCCACAGGCTAACATCTTGTGTTGTTTGACGTCTCGCACAAGGAGGCGTGAGAATGTTGAATACCCACATTTACGTGTGAGAAGTGACTCCTAGGCCCTAGCAGCAGATGAAAGCAGGGTCATCTAAAGTTTTGGTGGGCCCTGTTCAGAACTGGTTTGAACTTGTGATTTAGTTTAACCTCTCATTCCCTCTTTGGCCAGGTCGCTGAGAGTGTACATGCACACTCGACCAAATTCGAAATGTGTTTCCATCTAATATTCAGGAACAGTGAAGTGTGTTTTCAACATTGTACCACAGCAGCAGTGCACTGACATTACTGTAAGTAATCTCTGTGACGCTCTCCCATTTCTCATAGGTGAGGTCCTGTTTTGATAGAAAAACTTTTTTATGGGTCTTGCATAAAACAAATACCACATTTTGCTGCAAAATGTTAGTAATAGACTCTCACACTTCAATCACATAAAAAATAAATTCAAGAAAAATTTAAAACCATCTGTTTAAGCATTATTCAAGATCATCAGTGCAAGGACAGAGCTGGCTCTATCAGGGCCCACCTGAAAGTCTGGGGCCCTGGGCCAGAGCCCACTTTGCCCATGCCTTAAAACGTCTCTGGCGAAAAGATGTGGTCTAAACTGTCCAACATATCAATGCATGCCAATGCTAACTTAGCGACATTGTGTTATCTTGTGCTAATTGCTTTATTCATTACAACATTTTAGCAATAATAGTGTGACCTTGCCCGAGGAGCATTCAGTGCGCTCAATGGCGTAGCAGGGGGTGGGCTGCCCCGAGCGGCACAAATTTTGGGGGCGCTGGCCGCTCTCACCTGTGGCCGTCATGGCAAATGCAGGGATTGCCAGAACCCCACCCCTTCTCCTACCTGTGGCCATCACAAGGGATCGCCAGCAGCCCCGCTTTTACCTGCAGCCGTCGCAGGCCTGCAAACACTGGGGCCGCCACGGGCAGCCAAAGGTCTACCTACGCCACTGAGGGCGCTTTATACAGAACTTTGTTTTTGGCTGCAGAGGGAAATTTCAATCTCTGGGTCCAGCACATGGTGCGTAGAAGGAAATGTATCTAGTGCGGTACCAGCCAACACAATGATTCCAGCCCATCATTTTTTTACCCTAGACTACTCCACACAGAGACTAGCCATATGCAAGTCAGAATTGTGCTGCTTCAAGAGGGTCGTCGCTCCTAAACTACCAGGCCAGGTCCCCTCCAGAGGGGGATGCTACCTAGTTTCAGACTATTTTGACCTCACAAGTGAGGTAAAGTTTGAGTCCTACACACAGTGAGCACGGGACCACTGTCTGAGCATACCTGTTGTTCTTAGAGCATCTGTGAGAAAACGAAGGGCCCGATTTATGTAATAGTGGCATTTATACTCCTTTGCAATGACATACCACCAATATGAAATCTGCCCGTCCAATTTAAATATGGGAGGACATTCAATTTGGCCACAGTGGAGACTACTCTGTCTTCGCCAAATGTTTTCCAACTTTCAGTGACACTTCCCTTAATAAATCAGGCAGAAGCTAAGGAAGGGAGACTGCGAGGGTCAGGGCAAGGAACAGCAAGGCATGTGCGAACGTGGCACTGCCAGTGGGCAAACAAGCATTTGCAATGCAATAGGTCTCGCATTATTAAAGTTCGAGCGAATGTTTGAGCTATTGGTGTTGCATTATTATTAGCAATGCCAATAGCTCAAACTTTAATAATGCGAGACCTATTGCATTGCAAATGCTTGATTTAGGCTGCTACAGAAACCTGAGGCAGGGACAAAGCCATGCATGGAGGAGAGGTAAGAGGAGACAAACTAGAGAATAACACTTTGTGATACACGTCCCATTTTTGGCCTTAAACTGCACCCCAGACCTAAAGAATCCTCAGAGGCTGCATAGAAGACAGAAGAAGGGGTTGTGGGTGCAGGACTGCTTAATGTTTTTCTTTTTATGAAAATAAGTTGTTTTCCCAGCTGAGGCACAAGTTGTTCTTTTTGTGTGAGAAATGAGAGCCAGTGGAAGGAGGCATAATGTCTTTGTCCAGAGATTGGGGCCACTTACTACCTGCACACCTGGACCACTGCAAGGGCCTGGGCCTAGTGCAGGTGCATGCCAGCCACACTAAAGACCAGCCAGTGGTACAACCCTAGATCCACAAGGCCCAATCTCCAACTAGAGAAAGCAGAGCTCACTTAGACAAGAGAGGGGTAAGCTGGTAGATAATGAGGTGAAAGGGTGCACTAGAAGTACCAATAACAGAGTTGCAATATTAAATATCCTAAATTGATTGGTATGCTCAGGCCCCTTTCCTGCTCTACAAATGAAAAGCAAGCATTTGCAATGCAATAGGTCTCGCATTTACGCGAGTTTGAGCTATATGCCTTGTATTTGTTTTGTTTTTTAAAAACGTATATAAAAGCCATTGTCGCGTAAATGCGAGACCTATTGCATTGCAAATGCTTGTTTGTAAGGAGGCCTGGTGTTCCTTCTGGAAGAGTAGAACATTGTGGGTTTTCTCTGCTGACAGCTGCAATTTTACCTTTAATATTTGTACTGAAGTTTTGTCTTTATAAACTTTTGTTTTTTTAGACTGCTTCCTGAACTCTGCGAACTCTCATCAGGAAGCTGTGGAACAAACCATCATGGCTTTGCAGATGGATCAGGACAATGACGTGAAATATTTTGCGAGTATCCACCCTGCCACAACCAGAATTGCAGACGACACTATGAGCACTGCCTCTTCTACATATTAAGGCATGGTTAACTGTTGCTGTTACACCATCTTTCTTTGAATGCGCGTCGTGAATTGGTCTTCGTAGGAAGAGTGCACAACCTGCGACAAGAGGGAGGAGTGTGGACGCCTGGCAAACAAGGGCTTTGAAAACTGTAATAAAACTTTGTGAATAAGACTTTATAAGAACAATTAAAACACTCAGAGGATTATTTTTGCCGCTGAAGCCTTAAATCTTCTGTCTTCCTGAACTGTAGAAACCATGAATTCTTGACGGAGGAGTGTTTTCAATCTTCAAAGGGAGTTGCTTCCGAAGGCCTGCATCATTATTCTCTCCAACGGACACAACTTTTTAGGGTATTTTTTGGATCGTAGGGGGTGCGGACAGTTTAAAATCTATATATAGTTTTAAGTTACCATGGCGAAGAACAAGTGCAAATGAGGAGACTACCAGTATTAACTGTAAAAGGATTTTAGGCAAGTGGAGATGTTTGTTTTCACTTGCTTCAAATTGAAATTGTCCCATCCTTAAATGCGGGCAATATCCGAGGTGCAAGTATGGGGGTCGGTAGGTTGTAGGAATATGGATTTATCATAAGGGCTCATTGCTAACACTACACTAGGATCTGGTTTTAAACATTAAATACAGCATATTGCTGTACATGTTAGTGAGCAACTTTGCTGTGAGTACCTGTGTCCTAATTGTTTTCATGCTGGTCATGACCTGAAGGAAATGTATTAGCACATGTACTTTGAAAAGTCAGGTATTTTTAACTTGATTGTGATCAGCTCTGAAGTGCATCTTTCTTTTTTCTTATACTGTACATATCTGTGACCACTCTTGGGGAGTGTTGCAGTCTTTAATCATGCTGTTAAAAGCTCTACTGGGAACCAAGTTCTACTTGTCCAAATAAAATTTATTAATGAGATTCAATAAACTTTTCCCATGCTTGTTGGTGTATGTGTGTATAAATGGCCTTGATCATCTGCGTGAGGAGATTGAGGCATCAGTGGCCATTGTCAGTGTGCATTGTGACATTTTATAGAGATCTATATTTTGAGGGTTGCTGGGGAGAAAATTGTGCAACGATTGAAATGTAAATTGTCATAATTTGCTGTGTTTGCAAAAGTAACACGGGTGTGTTATGTTTTAAGCATCGCTCCATTTTTTTTATTTCAATTATACTAATCAGATGTGTTGTGGATAAAACAATACATTGCAATCTGCAAGGAAAAATAAGGGTAGGCAAATTCAGGTGTCGTACACGTTTCCTGCATGTCTCTTTCCTTAACATTTTATAAGCTTTAATGACCCTATACAACAGATCAAATGTTTTGGTATTGTTAATGTAGGTGAATTAATAATTTATTGGCTGATCAGAGAAAAGATTCACACTTACGGACTTGGAGGTGATGAAATAGCATTAAGTAATGACGAATGAAAACATGTATGCTTTGATTAGTGATAGCACATTTAAGAAAGTTACTTCTGAATCAAAAGGGATGCTTATTTGGAATTTGCATAGAAAAGAAAGTGGACATGGCTAAGCTGAGACTTGTTAAAGCTCTCGTTGGCGGTAAACAGATTCCACCAAATATTATTTTAAATGTTTAGCATCATAAGTTTATCCAGTAGATGACTCAGAGGAGGAACACCTATTAGCATATTATGAATGGAGGTGCCCTGATTGCATAGATACAGATCTGTAGCCCTCGCGCTCTGCAGTGCAACAAAATAGCCAGCGGTGATTTAAAGAAACCCAATTACAGAGTCTGTATGCTGTGCCAAACAGCTGCCCCTACTCTGATTGAGCCTGCTGTCCATTGATGGTGTGGTGTGGCATCGGTGAAAGTAGTGCTAGAATGAGGAGTGACATTGGTGTTGTTACTGAGGAGCGCATGCCAGGCCTCAGTGAAGGTGTGGCCTAACAGTCTGTGACCACCTCATCGCTTTCACGTCCATGGGGGCTGGTGCGGAAGATGGAGTATGTGATTCTTGACAGAAAAATTATCCACTGACGACCAGAGGAGCCAATGTGCATGGGATTCATCCCCCTCCCTATCCCCTGCTGCCTATTGCCCATTCGTGCCTTGTTAGGCAGGGAGGTGCAATAGAGGCACTGATGTCTTGTGGAGTTGGGGAAATATAGAACCTGTGCGTGGACTGTGAGGGATTTTGACTCTGTGAGATGTCCTTGTGCCTGGGCTTAATATGCCGGATCTACAGTGGTACCTGTGAACCGTGGGTACGGAAAAGTTGGTATGAGGTTTATGAGTTAGAAGGATGTTAGTGTTGAAGGGGAGGGTATATTAAGGCAGGTGAGAGCGGACGCGCAGCGGACGTGCGCAGCGGATGCGCCGAAGGCGCGCCTAAGGCAAGCCCGTCTGCGCCTGCCCGCGCTCGTGCCGCTCTCAGCGCCAGCCATTATGCCCGCTTCTCCAACATCATCACCCTTGAAACTTTGCTACTCTAGAGATGAGATCTTGAGGTTGCAACTGCCTTCATATCTCTGCCCTGGGCCCAAACTTGGGGTTCTTGGGGGTTCATATGATAAGGGGGGTCATTGTTGCCCGCATTGCGGCTTGACATTGACAAATTTAAAATGCTCTACTAGTTCCCTTAGTTATCCCATATCCTTAGTAAGAAGGACGCCTCAGTCTTCAGACCTGGGAAACCCCTCGTCTGGCGAAGCCCTATACGGTCCCAGCCTCCTGCCGAAATTATATTGTGTCCTTTTAAATGCAAGATCAATGATCAAACATAAGTTTGAACTAAACGAATTCATTTGTTCCTTTTCTTTTGAACTGATCTTTGTTGTTGAAACCTGGGCGGACGAAGGGTCTGGTCCAGACATGGCTATTGCCATCCCGCCAGGCTATGGAATTGCCAGGCGGGATAGAATCGGAAAAAGGGGAGGAGGATTAGCGATTATTTATAAACAACAATTTAAAGCCTCCTTCAAAGATTCCTTTGATGATTCGGAGGCGGAGATTCTTGCCTTCAAAATCGCTACTAGCCCCACCTACTCTTTCAGTGGGCTATTAATTTATAGGCCTCCTGGACCGCGTTCTAAATTCCTAAAGACCCTAGGACATCTTCTTGAAGCCAAGGTTCTGCCTCAAGATTTTACTATCCTGGGGGACTTAAATTATCATTTAGATAATACGGAAGATAAAGACTCCCTTGCTTGGTTGGACTTGATGTCAGGGGCAAGCATGGTACAAAAAAGTACAAGGGCCTACTCATTTAGCTGGTCACCTATTAGATGCAGTTTTTACTGACTCTTCCCGGCTTGAATTTCGGGAGCTTTTGAGTCTTCACTGGTCTGATCATCAGGCTGTATCCTTTACCCTCTTACAATCTACTGAATCTAGGGGACATAAGAGCAGGATTGCCCCTAGTTGCTACTCCTGGAACCAATTGGACAAGGAGCTGCTTCTTTCACACTTAACATCTACCCTACCTTTAGGGGCTGACAACATTGAATCGGCATCCCTGCAATTTCATGGTTGGTTAAAAACGGGGTACATATAGCAGTCCCCCTAAAAAAGTGCAAGAATTGCAGACTAGTACCTACTGAACCTTGGTTTTCGGAAGAAATCAGAACTTCTAGAAGACATTGTCGTGCAGCGGAGAGGCGTGGCGTAAATTTTACAAAGACTGTGACAAAGAATCTTATAGAAAACTTGTGATTGAATATAAAGTCCTGATTAAACACGCTAAAATAGAATATTTCACGGAAAGGATAATTCAGACAAAGAATAATTCAAAGGAACTCTTTGCCACTGTGCTTAAGTTAAGTAATGCTTCAATTATCGAAGATAACTCAATAGATCAGCAGTTCTGTAATGAACTGGCTTTAGCATTTCGTAAGAATGTATCCGATATCTTCGATACTTTTTCTAGCCAAGGTCTTTTAAATCTACAAAAACCCAACACAGATTTAACTATCTTAATGCCCCTTCCCTCTCGAGGCCTTAATTATACTGAAACTGGCTCTATCTTTAACGAGTTCCCCCCACTATCAACTGAGCAAACTTTTAACCTGCTAGCTACGATAAAATCTGGCTCTTCCCTGGATCCCTGTCCTCCCAGGGTGATTGGCATAGTTGCAGAATTGGTATCACAGTAACTCACTCCAGTTTTGAATTTGTCTGTGGAACACGGTGTGTTTCCTTTAGCCTGGAAACAGACCTCAATCCTACCACTTCTAAAAAAAACAATTTGGATAAAGCAGAGACAGGTAATTATCGTCCTATTGCTTGCCTCCCCCTACCGGCTAAGGCTTTGGAAAAACACATGAATTTTCACCTCTCTCTCCATCTTGAGAAAAATCGTAAACTAGATCCCTCTCAATTTGGATTTAGAACATCTCACAGTACTGAGTTGGCTCTCATTACTGCCATTGAGGATGTTAGGAAGGCGGTCGACTCAGGAGGTACTGCTGTATTGATTCTCCTTGATTTGTCGGCCGCCTTCGACACGGTGGATCATGATCTTCTTACCCATCGTCTTCAAGCAGTAGGTGTTGGAGGCACTGCTCTTGCTGTGCTGATTTCCTTCTTGACCCACAGGCGTCAGTACGTTGAAGTAGGAGGGTTTAAGTCTGAAGAGTTTAGACTTCCTTGTGGGGTTCCCCAGGGCTCTTCCCTAAGCCCTACTCTTTTTAATGTTTATGTAGCCCCCCTTGCTAACTTAATAAGAAGTCATGGTTTTAATTTAGTTTCTTACGCTGACACACAGATCATTGTGTCTGTCTCCAGTAATATTTCTGAGTCCGCTTTTAATTTTCAAAAATGTATGAGTGAAGTCAGCAGTTGGATGGATACTAATTGTTTAAACCTTAACTCGAGGTACTTATTTTCGGAAAGGACGCTTCAATGTGGCCTGCTGACTGGTGGCCTGCCGAGCTTGGCCCCACTCCACTTCCGGTAGTAAAGGCTAAAAACCTTGGTGTTATTATCGATTCCTCTCTTGGTTTCTCTCAACACATAAACATGTTGACATCCTCTACTCATTACACCCTTCGTATTCTTCGAAAAGTGTTTCCTTATATTCCAGTTGATCAACAAAGAACTGATGGCAGCGCTGGTCATGTCCGAGCTGGATTACTGTAACGGGCTGTTGGTGGGCGCTTGCAAATCTGTGACTGCTAAGTTACAGGTTCTCCAAAATGCAGCGGCCCGCCTTTTGTTTGGACTTTCCCGCATTTCTTCTGCAAAACATGCCTTAAATGAATTACATTGGCTGCCTATTATAAAGCGGATTCGCTTTAAAGCCCTGTGCATCGCCTTTAAGGCTTTACATGGTATTGGCCCGGAGTCTTTACAGAATCTTTTTCAATGGTACCTACCCTCTAGGACGCTTCGTATCTCATCGGCCAATAATGTCAAGATTCCCAACTACCGCCTACAGAGATGGGGAGGGAAAAGCTTTCATCACATTACGGCCAGGTGGTGGAATGCACTTCCCACTCATCTGAAAGAAGCTCAAGATCTTCTGCCTTTTAGAAAAGATTTAACAACTTGGCTCTTTACCATTTAATCTTCTGTGCTTCTGTGGCAGCTGTGATTTATTTCCGCCAGGCTAGCGCCTAGACGCCTTCGGGTCGTAGTGCGCTACATAAATAAATAAATAAATAAATTCTATAAAGCCTATGTGAATGGCTGTTGATTAACTGTGCTTAAAACTAAGAAGGGTCAAAGTTGACAGGCAACAAGGGGAATACAGAACTACTTGAACCCTGCCATGTGATAGGCGCCAATGAATAACCTTTATTGGTCATTTTAAACGTACTCATCTGCCTCTTGAGAGACTGAACAAGTAGTTAAGTATGCTGGGAGAGAGGGGAATTGTTTTACATTAATAGGGCTATGAGGAGACTGCTAGGTTATAAGATGGAACAAGACAGCGCTAACAAGACAACTAGGGCACATCAGAATGGATAACTATAGCATTTCTGCCCTGCAACAAGTCTGAGGCCGCAGACAGTTGCCGCCTGCTGCAGTAGTGATGCTGTATCCACTTAGGACACGGATCCTACCCTCAAAGATTGTATATTGGCTGTCAGATAAAAGTACCCTGGAGTCTATAACTGATTCAGTATCTATTGAAGTTAATTATTATCCACAAACCATATAAAATATATATAATAGAGTGAAGAAAACATAATGCTCACTCACAAAAGAAGAGATGGCAACTCTCTGTTCTACAGTTAATGCCCTGAAAAAAAGATGCAGTTATGCCACAGGACTTAAAGATGCAAAGGGAAGATAATGGCAGGTCAACATCTTGGTAATTGGAGTTCAAGAAATGGCAAAAGACCCATACATAGAAGGGTTTTGGAGAGCTGGATACTCCACCATCTTAAAACTAAAGATCTTTCCAGCTTCTCTTCTGAATAAAAGGTGCAAGGAGCACCTATGCCCCGCCAACACATGGTAAACCACCGCAAAGAGCCCATATCTTGAATCACCAGGATCACTACAAGGAGACCTAAAATATGAGAACATATCTTCAAATGTTCACAGATTTTGTTTACCTTTTTTGATGAGGTCAAGAGGCAACTAAGTGAAAATGTGATGTTATTTCGAGCAGAGATCAGAGTAATAGTGCAAGAGAAGTTGTGAAACTTTACTACATTGAAGAAGCCTGGGAGTGGATTTAAGGATGGCAACCTGTCATCAGGTGACCCTGTGACACTGACGGAGGGGTGGACATGGGTGCAATCATATAGTGATGAGGGCTATGCAGGTTAGCGAGGGAACAGGATGGAAACGAGATGGGGACATGTATGTGCTTGTGGGTGTAATGCTAATTTTATGTGTAAAATCAAAAATATTTGTATTAAATGGTGCAAGCATAACCAACATGGTAGTTGAAAATGGAACTGTTAAAGAATTGCAGTTGACAGAGGACAAGTAAGCATCACCCATTGGATAAACAGGGGCCACAAATGAACACTCCACAGCAGACCCATCCTTGAAATGCCACTGAAGAAGGAGAATAATGAAACATAGAGATGTATGTCATCTGTATATGATCTATATATTGCTGATAGCCGGCAGGTTGATTCTTTTTTAAGGAAATTACATTTCAGCGGGCGGCCCTTTGGTGTGAGGGGACGAGTGGTCTGATGCAGATTGGTGCACCTAAAGATAAAATAGTTCATACTTACTCTTAGTATGCAATACATTTTATCACAGATGGGTTGGATAGGGATATAGGGACTACTGGAAATAAGTGTCACGCTCTGCGCCTCCTCAGGGTCAGCGTCGTTGCTAAAAAGGGGTCCACCTCCAGATCTCCCTACACTCTGAATGATATAATATACACAAAGCATAGAGGGGGATCAGGCGAGGGAAAAGGTAGGGAAGGGTCTGGAACGGGAAAGGGAAGCTGAAACGAGAAAAGAGAGAAAACACAAAGGTAAGTACATTACATGCTAACTACTCTCGGTAATTCTCACTACAGGAATGACCAACCAAAGCTTACTTAATTGTTTCTCTTTCCCTCTAAAGAATAGTTGAGTCTTTTCTCTGTAAAAACACCAAGTCGTCCTACAACACAAAAGAACAAATTATTCTCCGTCAAACAACCAGTCTGACACAAATCTCATTAGCCACACACTCTCTCATACCTTCCAGCCTCCCCTAGGACAAGTAATAATCGTGAATCCCTTTCTTAAATATGGCTTTAGAAAAGGGTCAAAATAGTGTTTGTAGAAGGCATGTCTCGTAGGAATTGGATTCCAAAAGAATAATCAAAAGTCAACTAAATCCAAAAATAGTTTCAAAGATAAATCCAAACAAATGAGGTTTTTTCCAAATATAGTTCGAACTCACTCCATTTCCTGCTTGTTCAAACCTTCACAAGCCAATGTAAATAATCCAAAATGCGAGGTCCCCATAAAGTTCAAAGTACATAAAGCATTGCCAACAGTACTGTTAGAAGAGTCTAGTGGTACTCACGCCCCTTGGCATATCGATCTCCATAAACAGACGATGACTGCTAAACTACGGAGCTGGGAGACCAAACGCAAATACTTCAACAATGCGCCCGCTCTCAAATGTCCTGCCTCACGTCTCAGCCGAGAACGCGAGCAGGAAGAATGCTCGTTTCCTTCTGTTTCAGGCAACAGTAATCAAATTCCTGAACGCCAGCAGCCGCTAGGCGTTCACGTTCAAGGGCACTAAACAAACTCCAATCGCTTCGCGTGTCAGCCAAAAATGCGAGCGATAAACGAATAAAGTCTGCCAGACACGCCAAGAACAATCAGCTGTGAAGGCGTGCAACAGCCGAAGATCGCTACACCAGCAGCTCTTTTCCAACGAAGATAATCCCAGAACAGCAGATTCAGGAACGAACAGAATAGCCAGGCACTGGTTCAAAATTCTAGAATCACGTACAGCGAGTGAGCATGCAGTTCCTCCCTAAATGGCCTTGCAGTCTCCTCCCACTCGCTTAGCCTTCTGGTACTAGTAGTTTAGGCAGGCGCATTTGACAGGACATGACAATAAGTACCCATTGCTGTGAATATTAAATGTTGCTAATGTGTTGAAGTATGGGGTGATAGCCTTCCATTGAATTGGGGAAGCAGGCAGGTGTGGTCTTCATGTGGGGGGAGAATGAAGTAGCAGGACTACAGGTGATTACGGAAGTTCACTGGTATTTCCAATTATGTTTGCTTTGGGTATAGCCACAGATGTGTAGTGGCATGGCCAATCAGTGAGGGCAATATCATAAATTTTGGTTTATATCTGCTGAGATGGGGGAAGCACATGACAGCAAGACCCAACTAAATGGGACGGTAAGTTTGTATCTTGGAATGTGAACGGGATAGGTAACAAAATAAAGCGGATAACCGTGTACTAATTCTTCAGAAGTCATAACCCATTTTCTAATGGATCCTTCTGACTACAGATTCTTCACCTTTAGAATATCCCCAGGCGTCAGATTAGATCTGGATGATTTTCAGCCAGATTATTATAGCCCGTGTACGCAAGTAGGTGGAATTGTGCAAATACTTGACCACTCTCCGCACCGGAAGTGATAGCTGAAGCCACATGCACTGTAAGAACACACCTTTTAGTGAAGGTGGTTTTTTAAATTGTGTGTTTGAAAGTCACAATTTTAGAAAGTGGGCATTTTCTTGTTTACCCATCCCGTGTTTCTGCCTGCCTGTGGAATCAACGTCTGGTTTATATTGACAGCAGTATGTTTGTGTATTCACTCTAGACAGTCACAGAAAGGGAGTTGAGGTGTGCCCTGCATATCCTGATGGCCCATCACCAGACTGATGGGCCTTCCTGAGCTAGAGTGTTGGGAGGAGTTGTCACTGACACTTGAATAGGGCTGTGCCTGGCCTCTCACAATGCTGTCTCCACCCCCCTGGAGTGTCTCTGGAGCCCAGGCAAGGCAAGAACTTCTGCACTACAAAGACAATCCTTTGCAGAATGCCTCCTCCAAAGGCATAAAGGGGTTTAAGTATTGGACCTAAAACCCCACACTTTTAGAACACATCTAGATCAATAGACTGCCAATGAGAAGAGCTGGAAGGAGGAGTGCTGCCCTGTTGCTGTGTGTTGCTTTCCTAGATTGGTCTGCAGTTGCTGCTTCTGCTATGGAGAGGAAAAGGACTGGACTTTGCTGTGTATCCTGCTTGTGAAGTTTCTCCAAGGGCTTGTGTGTGCTTGCCTCCTATAAAGAAGTCTCCGCGTCATCAACAACTTCACCTGCAGAATCCCTGAACTCAGTTCTGACCTTCCAAGTGGTGCCAATTCCAGTTCTGGGCCCTTGGAGGTGGCTCCTGCTGCAAAAAGCTACAAAAGTCTTGAATGTTTATGCTTCGCCCTTCCAGCGCTTGTTTTTCTGACGCAGCACCACAGTGTGGGAAAAGTTTCAAAGCGCCGCCTTTCGGTAGAAAAAAATAGATACAGCGCCTGCCTGCGGCCAAAGAGTTCAGCACACCTTGTCTCAAAAATTCCGAGACCCGTGCACTGACTCAGACGCAGACCCTGCTGTGTGGCACAATGCATCGTGGGATTGCAACTGAAGAAATCGACGCAGCACCTGTTTGCCGTCGTCTCATCGATTGCCAGTGTCCCCTGATTTCCACAGATCGCAACTGTGCGCCAAGGTTTTCCACCGCATCACCCTGCTGGATTTTTATCATTTACTATTCTTGGAGAATAAAGAAAATAATTTGGAATATATATTGGAACTGGACTCCTTTGTGGTGCACCTTCTATTCTTTTCATATGACCTCATTTAGTTCACTGTTTACTGCTACTAGATCAGGCTCCCCTTGACCCCTGTCCTACCTCGATACTGGGCAGGCTTGTTACTATGTATGTAGACATTTACTCAACTATTTGATTCCTCCTTGACAGAAGGCATTGTTACGCTAGCAAGGAAGCTTGCTCTTGTTACACCTTTATTAAAAAAACTAAAAAACTCATCATCCATACTCCCTCTTTGGATGAAGATAGTTAATGTCTCCCCGCTTCAAGGTTCAATCCCAGATTGCCTAAAGTCGGGGCAGGTCACTCCTATCCTTAAAAAGACGACTGCAGATCATACTAACCTTCACAATTTTCATACAATTTCCAACATTCCTACTCTGGCAAATCTCCTGGAGAAATGCGTCCACACCCAGCTATGCAGCCACATTGAACAATTCCAACTGCTAGACAAATTCCAATATGGCTTCCATCAGGGTCATAGCACGGAATCCGCTCTCACTCACATTGTTGATGATGCGCTACAAATGCTGGACCAAAATTTATCTCGCCTTTTGATCCTCCTTGACCTATTGTCCGCCTTTGATACGGTCATACATGACACCCTTATCGATCTACTGGAGCATAGGACGGGGCTATCATGGACTGTGCTAAACGGGTTCTTCTCATTTCTACACAATAGAACCCAAAGACCCTAGGTATACCAGTCCTTTTCTAATCATTCTCTGCTCACTCTAGGGGTGCCACAGGGGTCCACGCTCACACCCACTCTCTTCAACCTGTTAATGGAGCCTCTAACAGAAATCCTGAAACTGTCCAACATCCACTATTGCATGTATGCCGATGATACTGAACTGTACCTGAAAGTCTCCTCCCCAGATGACCACAGGTCCCTCAACTCAGCACTTCAAAGTT
Source organism: Lissotriton helveticus (assembly GCF_964261635.1). Classification (NCBI taxonomy): domain Eukaryota; kingdom Metazoa; phylum Chordata; class Amphibia; order Caudata; family Salamandridae; genus Lissotriton; species Lissotriton helveticus. The sequence goes on along the minus strand of NC_136063.1, from coordinate 1,528,179,358 downwards.
GGTTGACACGTAATCACCTGAAATTAAACGCTCTCGAAATAGGATTCCTCCTCATCTCCCCAACCGAACAGTCTCCAGACATCGAAGAATGGATGCATCAACTAACACCTTTCAACTGCACTCCAAAAATCATTGATTCCACAAGCTCTCTGGGAATAATGCTAGAGAAGCGACTCAACATGCAGAAGCAAATTAGTGCTGTCACCAAAGGGGCGAACTTCTAATTGAGCATCCTAAGAAAAATAAAACCGTTGGTACCCCACAACAACTTAAAGACTGCGGTGTAAGCCCTAGCGATCTCTAAACTGGATTATGGAATCTCAACCCTCTGTGGCCTTCCCTGATCGAAGAAGGCACTACTTAGGTCCTCCCTCAACCTCGCTACAAGGCTCATTAGAGGCTCAAAACATTCATCACAGCGCGCCTGAGTTGAAACCACTAAATTGGCTCCTGTATGAAGCAAGGATATATCTAAAAATTACACGCATGACCCACAAAGCTTTACATTTCAACCCCCCCCAATTTACCTCGTACAAAAACCTGAGCACTCTGGGGGCTCCAGATCCTATAGGGGCTCCAACACTTTACTGCTCAAGCCACAGAAATTCCTTAAAAAGAAAACCTACAATCAATCATTCTCGGGTATTGCACCAGGAATGCATACATGCGCCTATATTAACAGGTTTGGCAGGCACGCCATTTAAAACAATTCTCCCTCTATTCCCTACCATTTGTTGAAAATTGATAGTGTGTTTCCTTTACTTTAAATACACCGAGTACCATTGCGACCTTTAAATAATTTTTCCTACCATTTGTTGAAATTTGACAGTGTTTTTTCTTTACTTTGAGTACACTGAGTACCAATGCGACGCTTTGAGCCATAGTCTCTCTACCTTCTCCATTCACGACATCATGCGCCCCATAACCCTGTGTCCGTTTTGACCCTCCGGCTGCTGCATTTCGACTTGCGCTCCGGAACCGACAGCCATTTCCTGATCGAATCGGCATTATTGCCAGGTAACCCCGTGCCCCCAATGCCCTGATTCGGCCCTTTTGACCAACTAATCATCCCTTATACGGTTCCGCCGTTTTATGTATATTTCCAGCTACCGGCGGCACGGTACCATTTGAATGATCCCAAGGCCCACCGCAAGGTTATTTCCCTGCATAAATCATTTGAAGGTAACTATCACTAATAGTCCGCTGACATCCATCCCCAACCCCGCCTGCCCGCACCAGTAACGTAAGGTTTCTCTACCTCTTTAGAGGATCGCGCCCTTCGATAACTTTTCCCGATGGTCCGACCTTGCATTTTGTAGTCCATGTTTGAAAGCAGTAAGTTCTAGCACCTTATGGTGATATTTCATACCACCAGGTTCTGTTAAGAGGTCTCCACAGTCTAATCGCATTTCTTTTTGCAAGCGGCACGTGCTCACAATGATTGTTAATGTTGGTATTGTGTAACATCAGGTTTTCACTTAGTTTACATCAGTTATGCTAAAATGAAGGCACGCCTCATGTGTATAGTAAGTGCCTCCGTGTGAAAGCCAATGCCCACTACGGGGGGCCACTGTATTTACGATCATGTTTGAGATTTGGCGACGTTTTCACTGTGCTTATTTGAACGTTTTTTAAGCATCTAACGTTACTGTATTTAGTCCCCACCGGCTATTTTTATAATTATTTTTACATTTGTTTTGAACTGACTCAGCCAACATGTCATGATCCTCTTTGTACTATATTTGCGGGATCCCTTTGGGACCCTCAATAACTACTGTTTTTATACCACCCTCTAGGAACTCTGCCCACCCCTCCTTTCCCGTCCTGAAGAAGACCTGTTTGTAAGGGAATAATCACCCTACACCTATCAGGGTCGAAACGTAGACAACTATCCCCCCACCAGCTTCCACCCCCAGCAAGAATAATACAGCTTACGTCGGAAGTCTGGTTGTTTGAAAAACTATATGATCATGTATGATACTTATGTTTGGCTCCCGTGGGAAGCCATGTAATTCTCTCATTTGTAAATAATGTATTTTTGACCGCACGAAGCTCCCTATCCTACTTCACTTCCTACCACATCACCCCTTTTCCCGTCTGGGCACTAATGAATATCAATGGATATTTCTCATGTAATGTATACCAATGATGTGGTTGAGTACTCTGTGATTAAATAACATTGTACTCTAAACTCTACACATTTTCTTTGACTTGTTTCATCTGTCCTCCCGTTCTGGGACCCCTGGGAACTATATACCCAGGTCCCAGTGACAGTCTTTGGGTTGACCCTACTTCTGTAACGTCTCCTCCATATTGGTCAGGCCGCAACATAGCCACAGGTTCACAATGCTCTACTGCCTTGACAGCCATGTCTGACGGGAAAGGCATTAAGGTCATTCGGGCCTGCAGGACATTTTGGTCTGAGCTATTCCACAGATCCACCAAGCTGGGAGGACTGCCTTGATTTCTATTCTAAAAGTGAGGAAACTGCGGTTAGAAGTATCCATCAAAAGAACAAGTTACTTACCTTCAGAAACACTCTGTCTGGTGGACGCTCTGTTTAACTGCAGATGCCCCAACACCATCCTGTCTCCAGGTTCTGTGGATTGGTCGTTTTTTTTTTTTTTTAACATTTAAAAAGGTTTTCAAACTAGATATCTGCATTACTTGTTTGTTGGTGTGTGCTGCAGGAAACGTATGGTTACAATGGAATTTAATTGCTGTAGCAGGGTGAGCTGAGGATTGCTTAATTTTCTTTTCTGTATCAGCTGGTTAGAATGCGGAATGATGTCAGATCTCTTTGTTATAACAAAATGCCAATAAAGTTCTTTAAAAAAAAAAAAAACGAGATCTGCACACTAGTACTTCTGATTGTTGGGCTGTGCGTCCAAAGCCGCTTATAGGGTCACGATGAGTGGAGTTTCTAAAGCTGAGGAATCTGGGGTTAGAGTATACACCAGAAAGAGTTATCAAAGGTAAGTAACTTGTTCTTTAGTACATCCTGACCAGTCTGGTTTTATCTGGGAAGAAGTGCCAGGCTAAATCTCAGGCAACTGTTTGGATGCATGCCGAACATAGCATGCCAATGGCGATGATCTCCTTCAATGCCTCCAAAGTATTTGCCTTCCTGGAGATGAAATATATGTTTGGATTGTAAGAAAGGGTGAAGTTTCGACCAAGAGGATTTTTGAGCCCTGTACCCTGAAAAAGGTTTAGATGTTTGCAAGGTAGTCACTCCCTTGCTTATCCTGTGCCTAAGGACACATGCATTGAAGAAATAAAGCTCCAAAGGAGAATAGGCTTTTGACTGCGCCTCTCTAGAGGAAAGATTTAAGAAAATAATTTTCAACATGCCGGATGGTCTCACTGGGTTGAGAGACAATTGGGAAATGGACTTGGGGAAAAATAAGCAAAGAGAACTGGGAACAAGGCGGGAAAAGTGCCCAAGAAGGTATCCATTAGAGCTGAGTTTCAGATGCAACAAAAACACTACATAGAAGCTATTTCACCAGCGTATTTATGGTTCGGATAAGACGAATCGGAAGAGATGGCTGTCTCGGGGGATGCATGTGGCTAGGAGAATTTATCCACACCTTCTGGGATTGCCCACCATGTAACAAATTACTGGGAATGTGATGAACTGTCTGGCCGAGGTCTCCAGCATCTCCATGAACTCCAACAGAAAACTGTCTTCAGGGAATTTAAGGGTATAGATACAGCACTCACGTACCCAAAATCATTCGGTAATCTGGAGATGGTTATTGTCCAGGGTAACAATGTCCTGCTGTGAAGTGCAAATGCGAAACTAGCATTTGAGCAGGGGTGCAAGGATTTGTTTTTGAAGGTTTAGATTTCCCCAAAGCTTTTGGGAAAGTTTGGAGCTCTTGGAAGAGGTACAAATGTTATCAGTGATTCAGTATTAAAATAATGTTAAACAAAACAACTATATGGCTATTGGCCCTATGATAGTCCGCCTAATGTTATCATGTACACTAAACCTATTTTTCTCAGAATGTGGTAACGCCACCGTATGAAGTTGTTTACATATGTTGAATGTTTCATACTGTAATATGCTACTATGTCTTCTTAAATATAAAAAGTTGTTTTACAAAAAAAGAAATTAACAACATGAAAGGTTTGCAAGACTATTTGTCAACAGTGGATCCTAAGTGTGGGTAAGGTCCATGTTATGACCTACAGAGTTGGTCAAATATGCAATCATTGGATTATAATCATTCACTGCTGCTCACCATCGCTCAGCACATACAGGCGATCTATGATGTATGTATTTCTTGAAGGTCCACAACAAAAGCGTAGGGTTTAAGGATCTGATATCGAGGATTTCCCATGCTCTTCCATAGATATAAGATAATTATATGCTGAAAACGGTGGAAACAATTTGGTTAATAGGTACTGAAAATATTCAATGAACACTCATTAGTGATTTTTGGATACTGGAGGACAAAATATATTCAGTTACGGAAATAACATGGGTTGCCTTTTAAAGTAGTGAGGGACATGTTAGCAAGTTATAAATTCGAGCAGGACCAAAATAAAGCAATATCTGCATTGTAATATTCTCTACAGTGCCTTGGAATCTTAGTAACATATCCATAATATACAAGCCTTTTCAATTAAATGAGTGATAAAAACTGTTAAACATCAATCAAAATTCTACTTTAGTATCTATATGAGTTTGAAATGTCATTATTTATTCCTTATAAACAACTATTTACAATACCAATCAATTTTTTACATTTTGAACATTGCTTAGGATAGTTGACAAATACATTTTTTCATTCTGTTTGGACAAATCCATGTTGATTGCATGGTTGCTCAACGGACTCTTCAAGGCGGATTGCCACTTCTGATTCAATCACACGTGCAATGGGCTCTTTGGTATCCCTTCACCAGAGTGCACGGCTAAAGCCATCAGGCTTCTGCAACATTGTCCAAGCTACCTTGACCGACTTTCCATTTGACAGAGCCATGCTGTTTGGAGACCAGGCTGGGTCTGCACTAGAACTCTTAAAGGAGAGCAGGGCTATAGTTTGTCTTCTTTAGAATCAATCCTTTTTATTGTGTGGTGGTAAATGCACAATACACAGCTTAACTGCCTACATCCAATCGCCGGCAGAGCGAAAACTAGAGAGCAATACACAGCGTGTAAGGTCTACATCCCTGGGGACGACCTCGCGGCAATGCAACCTCATTGAAATCTTAAGGCACTATGGCCAAGACACCCTTTTTTTAAAAACACAATAAAAACAGAAAAGGAACCCTCACCCACCCCCTCCCCCCTCCCCCGCATCAGTACAAGACCACTCCGCCACCGATCCCTGGAGTTAACCACTGGGTGTTACTTATCAGGGCAAAGAGCTCCTGAACCAGGTGGGTCGAAGGGTATGAGTTGTAAGATCTGCAGGTATTTTGGACATGCGACTTCCCTCAAGTCTTTCGAAAGGAGCTGTAAAAATGGGGCCCAAAGTTTCACAATTTTTTTGCCATGGACCTCCACACAAAGAGAAAGACGATCCATTGCTAGTATCTGCCAAAGTCTCTGTATCCAATCTCACGGGTCAGGGACTAACGGAGAACCCCATTGACCCAACAGGACCTGCCTTGCCGGCAACAGTGCCAGCGCTATCTGCTTGCCCCTCAATGACATCAGTGGAAAAGACCCAGGATGGGGTAGGCCAAGAAGGGTGTGTTCAGGCGTTCGCGGCAGTGTAATCTGAAATGCGGCATCGATGTCGTCGAGGATTGCTGCCAATAACGCACCAATTTTGGACAGCAAGTGGACCAGGGTACCAGTAAGGCCACACCCCTGCCAGCACAGGTCTGATTTAGATTTGTCCCTAGACTTAATGCCCTCTGGTGTATAGTACCAATAATGGACCGCCTTATAGGCCGATTCCGCACCCGTTGTATTGGAAGCAGTATGGTGTGTGCAATTAAAAAATTTGCCCACAGTCCTTATGTGTAAGGGGTCTCCAACTCAGTCTCTCATCTAACTTGCACCTTTGTACGATGCTTCTTAAAGTGCGCAGTGATGATAGCATATAATTCAGATACAAGTTTGCGATCATCTTTTTAACAAACCAGCCATCGTTCAAAGGCCGTCGTGGGGCGGGACATGTGACTAAAATTCTCCGGGCGCGTGACCCAATGAGCAAGCTGCGAGTAGTGGAAGGCATCAGAAGCCCGCAAATCGTAATCTTTACACAGCTCAGGAAAGTGAAGCAACCCGTCCAGATCAAAGAGGAGCCTACTCTTTTACAACCCTCCTCCCTCCACCGATGAAACATCGGAGATGCGTTGCCGGGTTGGAAGTCGGGGTTGTCTACAATAGGGGACAGTGGAGAGGGAAACAAGGTCCACCCCTTCTGCCGCACAAGTTGATCCCCGGCCTTGAGGGTCGGGGAGGTGACTGGAGAAAAGTACAAACCCCATGCCCTATGCTTGCGGGGCAACCACAATTCACGGCAGATGTTGCGTCCAGCAACTGTCTGATCCATAAAATTCCAATGCTTGCTGGACAGGGGCCTAATCCATTCGACGATATAGCGGAGGCAAGCTGCTTGGTGAAAAGCACCTACTAGCGGGAAGCCCAGCCCTCCCTTCTCTTTCGAGGCGGTGACCAATGCTGACACAAGACAAGGTTTTTTATTATCCCACAGAAACGTATTCAAGAGTCGTAGTTTTCGAAGGATGCCTGGCGGAGGGCTAGCAGATAGCATCTGAAAAAGATAAAGGATACGTGGGAGCACAGTCCTCTTTACCGCTGCCAACCTCCGTACCACGCCAACTTAAGACGTGCCCAGGCGGAGAGTGCCTTGGTGGTTTGCTCCAGTAACAGAGCATAATTGAGGGCGACTGTCTTAGAGATGGATGGAGTCAACCGGACGCCTAGGTAAGCAATGTCCGTATGGACCCATGGAAAAGCGTAATCTTGCCGCAAGTCCTGAATGTCACCCTCAGGAATAGAGATGTTAAGAATGTGAGATTTTGAAAAGTTGACTTTAAATCCCTCAACATCGCCAAAAGTAAGCTCCTTGGACAGATGCCGCAGCATTGTCTGAGGCTGTGCGAGCGATAAAATGACATCATCAGCATAAATACTGAGTTTCTGCGTGTCAGCCCCAGATTTGATATCCGTTATGTCAGGGTTGGACCGAATATGTTGGGTGAACGGCTCCACGTGGAGGGCAAATAAAAGTGGGGAGAGGGGGCAACTCTGCCGCATGCCCCGGGCTATTGGAAAGAATGTAGATCTACAGCCATTCCCCCTGCACCGCCGCTATAGGGGAGGCATAAAGGCTACAGACCCACCGGATAAAGTTATCTCCAAAGCCAAAGGCGCGGAGCACTGCGAAGAGATACTCCCAGTCCACACGTTCAAAGGCTTTCTCTGCGTCAATTGAGAGAAAGAACGCCTGGGTGCGAGAACGATGGGTCAAGTCAATTAGTTGAAGGAGTCTTTTAGTATTATCAGCTCCCTGACGCGTCTGGATAAAACCGGATTGATCCGGGTCTATAAGGCCATCCATAAGCAGGCTAAGCCTTGCAGCCAGGATATTCGCAAATAGCTTTGCATCTATGTTAAGGAGCGAAATTGGGCGGTATGACCCACATTCTGTAGGGTCTTTCCCGGGTTTAGGGATTACCAAGATAACCGCCTCAGACAAAGATGGAGTCACCTCCCCAGTACCAAGGAAGGAGTTAAAAAGCTTTGTTAAAAAAGGAGCCAGCTCCACACAAAATGACTTGTAAAACAGTGCTGAAAAGCCATCCGGGCCTGGCGATTTGGCTACCTTTAATCGTGCTATTGCCGAGATGACCTCCTCGATGTGTATGGCTGAGTCCAAATCCTCTGCCGAGGATTTAAACATGGGAGTGATACCACAAGACTTTAAATATTCCCCGGGTCGCGTAAATGGGTATCTTCTTTCGCATAGAGGCGTTAATAAAATTGACGAAAGGCGTCAGCAATAGAAGCATCTGTGGTATGCTCTACTGCATGGATATCCCGGATAGATAGGTTGGCCGACCTCTGAGCCTGCCCCTGAAACGATGTGCGAGCATCTGCCCACATTCACTCCCACTAAGATGGAATTTGTGTCGCAATCGTAGGAGTTGTAGGAAAAACAGGAGAAGACCCATATACCTGTTTGGGATGGGTATATCGTGTATGAAAGAACAATTCCCAACAGGTATTATGCTCCCGCATTCACTGCCGGTAGTCTCCACGCCAGACGAGCCCCCAATTGCCGTCTGATGCCCTGCTTTACTCAGGCGCTGCCAACCTCGCGTGCCGTCCATTTCAAGCCGCGATCAGCACCAGGCCCATTATTGCCGCCTCGGAGCCCTGTTAGCCACGCATCCTTTCTTGGCTACACTCACTGTACATATCGACAACTCTGTCCTGATGACGATCCCGACTAATGGGGATCGAAACGCCGTCGACTATACAGCTTGAATTACATGACGCATATCACACCTAGTGCTCCTGAAGAAATAATTGTTTTTCCAAGTGATTGTAACTTGTTTTTTGGAGCTCTGGATTGATGTTTATACTTTGTTTAATGCGCCGCCAATGCTGTTCTTAAAACACTTGCACGCTCACTTCACCAATTGTACATAGCACCTTGCACCAAGTGTCACTGGGTTGTCATAAGATCCGGTCTTTACAGTGCTGTCTTAACTGTAATTGCATATGAAAATTTCTATTCCTTGGTGAATAATACTACCTTTTCCTAAATCAATTGACTCCTTGTCTCTGTTCCTTCTGTAATGCCTATGGCATACATATTTGAAATGGTCTTCGCATAATACCTGTTGGGAATTGTTCTTTCGCAATCGTAGGAGAGCATGCTCCGCTCTATGTAGATCCAAATGTTTTAGCATGCGGCGCTTCGTTTCTAATTGTCTCCAGACTCTCGGGGCCCCAGTTCGCTTAAAAATTGCTTCCAATTCACCCACTTCCCTCTCTAATTCCATGTGTTTCTCTTTGCGCAACCGCGCATAGGATACTGCAGTCGCAATAAATTCACCTCGCACCACAAGTTTTAGAGCTTCCCAGGTCACGGAAAGAAAAGTGCCCTCTTGATCGTTCTCCAAAAAATAATGCACTATAGTATCTCTAATTCGCGTAGTGACATCCTCAGAGTGAAGAAGGGAGTCGCGGAGGCGCCAACCGGACGGCTTCGGGCGCACACCCTTCGGCGTGAGTAAGACAGAGATGACTGCATGGTCTGAAAGGAATCGCGGGGCAATGTCTGCATAATTCAGGTAAGGGAGGAGAGAGGAAGAGGCCAAAAAGTGATCCAGGCGTGCATATGTTCTGTGCGCCGCTGAGAAATAAGTGTAGTCGTGCTCGCTAGGGTATTGGACACGCCATACGTCATTCAGACCACATTCACTCAACCACTGCTTCCCCCCCGGGTGACAATGTGCCTGTGTGGGCAGACCTCTGAACTGACCTATCCATCTCCGGATCCATCACCACATTGAAATCTCCTCCCACCAGGAGTGCTACATCTGGCGAGGCAAGGACCTCAGCTAGTGCTAGGCGCAGAAAGGGCTCTTGCCGCTCATTCGGGGCATATAAGGACCCTATCGTCAGTTGAGTGTCACCCATCCGCACCCTTACCGCCAAAAACCTGCCCTTTAGGTCTACCACTGTGGAGAGGACTTTGCATTGCGACTGCGCGCTGAATAATATGGCTACCCCATCCTTCTTAGATGCCCTGGAGGACCACAGTTGCAACGGGAAGCGCTCTTCTCTCATCTGCTTGGTGTCTCTGGCTAAAAGATGGGTTTCTGGAAGCACACATATATCGCTCTCAGCATTTTCTAAGAGAGAAAGAATGGCAGACCGCTTAACTGGAATATTTAACCCCTGGACATTCAGGCTCACAACCTTAAGCACTCTACCCAGGACGATCTACCGGAAAAGAAAGGCTGGAAGTTGGCCCATTCTCCCCAGGAGAACGAGCAGAGAAGGTCGACTCATCTACACTAACCCATTGCCTGTCATACCCTAGAACTGATGCGGAGCCCCAACTATACACCAAAAACCCTGAAGACCCCCACCCAAAAGTGGGCCGAAACAAAAACAAAACAGCAAAACTAGGAAGTTAAAAAACGTGACCACAGTTCGTCTCAATGACCAAATGTTCAAGGGGCCGAGGACCATACTCCGGCCGAACCATATCGATCCGCTCGACCTCCTGTTAACAGTGAACAAAGTTACAATCGCTGTCGGACTCCTCCCTCCCTCCAGCACCGCTAATTAATTCCACCAAGATGCGGGGGCGGAGCTTGCCGGCGACCAAAATGGCCGCTTGAGCCTAGAGCTCCGTATCGTTGTACTAAATATCCTTTAATATCCTGCATCAGTCCTGCACATTGCTGTGAGCTAAGGAATCCCCGAGATTGGAGACGGCTGAGGCTTACAGCAGTGGCAAAGCGGTGAAGATTTGATGCCGGGTTTCCGCAGATTATCGACGCTGTAGTGCTGTGGCTCGGAAGGCCTCGGAGCCACAACCTGCAGTGCGGAGCCTTCCCGTCCTGCGTCACAGTGCGTGCGGCCAGGGAGCGTGGAGATCCAGGGGGCGGTCCGAGCGCTAGACCGGGAGAGGCTGGTGTGGTGCGCATTCACGGGCGCTTGGGCCAGGCAGTATCGGTGAGCGGCCATCCCCTTCCCCCCCTACCCCCCCCCCCGCCGCATCACAGTGCGGGCAAACGGTGTTGGACCTCCGCCGCGGCATTGTGGGCGGCCATCTGAGACTGAACCGGACCCCACCTCTCAGCGCTCTGGGACGTGGCGCAAGGGGCGCCCGGGGCTGTCGAATTGGTGGGGTCAGGAGGTCTCGGAAGCTGTGCGGAGGGAATCCCATCGGGCCTGTGATAGCTGCAGATGTGCCACGGAGGAGACTGGAGATTACCTGACGCTAGGCTTGCAGTGTCAGCCTCCTGTTAGGCGCGCCGGAATTGCGCCTCCTGCCTCGGTTCCTTGAGCAGTCGTGTTGGCCTATACTCTGGCCCTCCGCCGGCATATTGGTCGAAGGACACCCCACGGCCCCCAGTACACCGGGACCCAACAACTGCCTGGCGAGGTACCTGTGCCCTTCCCCCACCTGCCTCCCTACTACGGTGGAGGCGTCGTCAGCCTTACATCAGGCTCTCCCTCTGGCAGTCCTCGATAGTGGAGGTGAGGCGCGTAGCTGTGTTTTGTAGGTCGGCTGCTGCATTGCAGACCTGCGTCAGGGGAGCGGCGGGGGCGGCAAAGGCGGGGGGAGACCCCGAAGGATTGGCAGCGCTGTACTACGGTGTGCAACTCGGGGTGTCTGAGCGGACTCACTTTGGACCTAGGAGTTGGGCCGAGGTGCAGCAGATCACGGAAACAGCACAGCAGTCTCTCCCGCCCAACAAGGCCCTGACTCGCGGGGGTGCTTCGTCGTTTGCGGGTCGCGGCGGCGGGAGCGCCTTGATTTAGCTGGTGAGATGAGCAGAGACGACAAGACACAGAGCAAGCTGGCCTTTGCCCAAAGGCGCTCGAAGTCACAGGAGGCCCCGGGCGAGGACAGAGAGAATGCACAAGTGGTGGAAGACCCTGCTGCGGGCCTGGACATAAAAACCATGTTGTTGGCCATGGAGAAAGGTCTTCAAAACAGTATGACGTCCCTGGGGTCAAAGATAGACGCCCTCACCTATAGGATGGACAGGATGGCGGAGCGTATCGACAAACATGCTGAAAGACTCGATATGTCCGAAAGGAGACTAACAGAGGTGGAGGAGGCGCAAACAGAACTACACTGATCGCAAAAAGATCGAGAAACTGTTGTTAGCACTGCAGGAGAAAACGGAGGATTTAGAGGCCCGCTCGCGTCGCTGTAACCTGCGTATCACGGGCCTTCCGGAGACAACGCAGACGGGCAACATGGAGAAGTTTGTTGAGAAACTCCTGATCCCTCTCCTCGGCGAGGAGGTCTTCTCGCCAATGTTTGTGGTGGAGCGGGCGCACCGCTCGCTGGGCCCTCGCCCACGTCCAGGAGCGCCGCCGCGCCCCATCATAGCCAAGCTGCTCAACTACAGGGACAGGGATGCAGCGTTGCGGGTGGCTAGAGATAAAAAATCGCTGCAATTCGAAGGCTCCGAGATCTCGCTCTATCCTGATTTCAGTGCCAGGGTGCAGGAAGCCCGCAAGCACTTTGCTCCGTTTAAACGTCCGCTCAGAGACTTAGGCCTGGATTATGCAACGCTGTATCCTGCAAAACTATGTGTCAATTGGCAGGGGCACTCCCACCTCTTCACCGATCCAAGAGCCGTACAGCAGACGCATGAAGGGTTGGACGAGGGAACGTCGAGATGTCGAGACCAGACCTTCGGAGGGCGAGAACGGAAGCAGCCAGCTGGATTAGCAGGAGTGAAGCACCCTCCCATCTGTGCCACTTGAGGACAAAGGTGCCACGAATATCTTTAAGTGGCGAGTCCAACCTTTGGGGGCATTTTTCATGTTGTGTTGATTCTCGTTAGCTGATTAATGGGTTACAGACGGGGGTCCTAGAGCCCCACAGCGCCCACTGTAGTGACTAAGACTGAGAAGTTCCCATGGCTAGCACTGGGATGGTTGTCAGAATATGAATGCCGGGGGGTACGATTGGAAGGCTTACGAACAGCTGCTCTTCTTCGGAATGTGGGGGGGGGGGTGTATGTACAAGTGGAGGGGATTCTCGCAGTACAGCCATATCTGCATTAAGGCGTGGAAGGCTTAACTTTTACTGGTGCATAATGTATGATACAACGAAGGGCTGGTGAAGAGAGACTAGTATTCTGTGCAATTGCACTGTTCACAGGTTGTATGGTAACCTTGGCCCCCGTGCAATGCACCCTAATGATCTTCGGGAGGTTGTGAAGTTTGGGATTCGAACTAGGGGGGGGTTGGGTGGTGGTGTTTTCTGCAAGGCCAGGTTGGGGGCGGTCTGCTGTGGGTGGGGGGTTGAGGAGTTTCTGAGCTGGGAGCGGATGGAGGGGGTAGGGGAGGGAGAGTTTTGTTTTCTGTGCACACAGTTCAATGCAAGCACACACAGGGTCCAAAACCACAGGGAGTTCATGATTGAGTACAATGGTGAGCACGGCTGATCCAGGACCGGCTCGATCCACCGCCATGATTAGGGCGCTCATGTGGAACATCAGGGGGCTCAATGACTATCGGAAGGTGAGGAAGGTATTGAGCTACTTACAACTTCAGCATGTCGACGTGGCACTCCTACAGAAGACACATCTTCCATTAACGAGCAGAATGATGCACAGCAAAGGTTTGGAAGGCAACGTCACAGCATCTGGTTTTACATCTCATGCCAGAGGTGTGCTAACCTGGGTAAACCCCAAATCGAAACTCACACAGACGCTCCTTAGGGGTGGGGATTTTAACTTGGTGCTTGATCCGGCCCTAGATAGATCCTCCGGCCCCCACTACACAGCATGATCACCAGTTTGGATTTGGAAGATGTGTGGAGGTCGAGGCATGCAGAGCATGGGGGGTACACACATTATTCTGCTTATTATGACACGCACACCAGAATAGAATATTGGTTGGCATCCTCCTCCTTGTTGGGGCAGGTACGAGACTGTAGGGTTTTGCCACGCACGCTGTCTGACCACTCGCCCGTACTCTTAGTGCTAGATGCCCCTAGAAGAAGCATCCCCCCATTCACATGGCGGTTCCCGCCGTATTCCCTGCTTGACCCTCTGTTCAGAGGAGAACTGGTGGAAGCAATAGATGTTTTCTTCGAGGCCAATATCGGCTCCATCGACGACTTCCAAGTAGTGTGGGAGACCTTTAAGGTCTACATACGGGGCATAGCGATGACTAAACACTTGGGAGTTCTCCGATCCATCAGGCAGCGGCTGACTGACCTGGAACGACGGCTGGCGCTATTAGAGAAGCGACAGCAAAGTCACGCAGACACAACAGTAGACAACGAGATAAAGTTACTCCTGACAGAATACCACGAGGAAGCTGACAGGGAAGTCAAACATGGGAAAGTATGCGACGGCACGAGTGTATGGTGAGGGAGAGAGGCCTGGCTCGGTCCTGGCGAGAGTGTTGAAGGGGAGAAGGGGAGACACAAGAACTGAGGAGGGTATGGTCCTCACAGACGAGCTGGAAATTGCTCACTGTTTCAGTGCTTTTTACTCTGACTTGTACTCCTCCAAGAGCGGAGACCTTGACGAGGAGATCCTTGAATATTTGGAACACATTGAACTACCCACGCTTACCGACACTCACAGGAAGTTACTGATGCTCCCAATCGAGAAGGATGAAATTGATGAAGCTCTTGCGGGCATGCGTTCTGGGGCAGATGGCCTCACGGTGGGCTTTTAGAAAGCGTTTCAAGATATGCTACTCCCACACCTGTCGCTGTTTGATGATGTTTGCGTGGAGGGCAGGATGCCGCATTCCATGAGAGAGGCGCTCTTGGTGACTATTCTGAAACCGGGGAAGGCACACGACGACTGCAGCTCGTACAGGCCCCTCTCGCTTTTAAATGTCGACACCAAAATATTTGCCAAAGTATTGGCCAATCGCCTAGCGCTCCTGGCGCCACTGCTGGTCGCACCGGAGCAGCCGGGCTTCATCCTAAGCAGAAACCTAACATACAATATCCGCACGGTCCTTGGCACCATGCAACACGTACAACAAGATCGTAAGGCAGTCGCAGTGTTCCTGGACATGGAAAAGTCCTTCGACTCGGTGGAGTGGCCTTTTATGCGTCTGGTGCTGCGGCGAATGGGACTGGGTCAACCGTTCCTCCAGATGATAGGAGTGCTATATTCTCAACCAAGGGCCAGGTTGCGGCTCGGCAATTTAGTCACGGACTCCTTCCCCATCTGCAGAGGGACCCGTCAGGCGTGTCCGCTGTCTCCTCTGCTGTACGCCCTAGTAGCAGAACCATTGGCTTGCACGTTGCGAGAGTACCACAGCAACGAGGGCATAGGCTTCCCCACATATAGAATTGTAGTCTCAATGTATGCAGACGACACTTTGCTGTACGTCCGCGATCCGGAAAATAACTTATCGTCAATGCTCAGAGAGGTGGTACGCTTCGGTGCCCTCTCTGGTCTGAAAGTGAATTGGGCCAAGTCGCTGGCCTTCCCCCTCACCCCGACAACCCGGGAATTCGACATGGAGTATCCGCAGCGGTGGACCACCGATATCATCAGGTACTTGGGAGTTCGGCTTCATACCGACTCTGAGATCCTGTTCAGTGCAAACTATGGGGTAGCCTTTAGTAAACTAGATCTTCTTTCAGAGACTGACGCAACTTATGATCAAACTGGCATGGGCAGGCAAACTGCCCCGAGCGAAGTGGACTCTCCTCACACTGCCGTACAGCATGGGCGGCCTGGGTGCCCAAGACTTGGAGCTTTACTACAGGGTGGCCCAAGCGGACACCGGCACACTTGGATAAATGGCGACAGATGTATTTCCCCACGTTTGCATGGAAAGCGTATTTGCCGACACACTCTCGCTCCCGGCAACTGTCTTTGGTCCAGCGGACCGCAGGACGGGGATCATGGACTCTATCATTGCCACAAATCATGCGTGGCACAGCCTTCTGTGGCTCCGGGGTGGGGCGTTGCTTTACTCGCCTAGTATGCTGGTGGAATGGGCTCAGTGGTTATCCCCCATGGCGGAGAAAGGTGTGGTGAAGGCCCTGCACAAGCTTAACATCAAGCTCTTGGGGGACCTCTTCAAGGATGAGAAGGCAAAAACCTGGGATCAGGTTATGGAGAACAGTGTAGAAGTCTCCTTACTGCTGTGCTTCCAGTTTCACAGAATGCGCAGTGCCCTCTTGGGACTACTGGGAGATGATCTGGCAGAACCGCCGGAAGTCCCCGAACTTACATATATAATAAAGACCGAGACTCCCCGCAAACTATTGACCAACTTATATAAAATTGCGATGGCACATAGGGAGCAACGGTTTACTACAGCTCGTCTGGCCTGGCAAAGGGACCTGCAGGTCCCGATAGACGATGACATGTGGCGCTATTGTTGCGTCAACACTAAGCGTATTTTTTAAATGGTAAGCACCGACTGATTCATTTTAAATTTCTTAACAGAGTGTACTACACCCCAGAACGGCTGTATAGGTACAGTCTCCGCGACACGGCGGAATTTGAAAGGTGCCGTGCGCCGCAGGCGGATTTCCTCCATCTAGCGTGGCTGTGCCCAAGAGTGCGAGCATACTGGGTTGCCATCTTTGCTGAGATTAGCAAGATAGTTGAGATAGAATTGGTCCCCGACCCTGCGCTGGCGCTTCTAGGACACTCTAGGAAACTGCCGGGTGCCGCCCGTAGATTAGTAGATATGGGGTTGCTTATGGCCAGGCGGGTGGTTGCACTTTGCTGGATGAGAGGCCCGGTACCCACTCCCAAGCGTTGGGCCCACGACATGCTATATTGCTGCACACAGTCGGAGCACTACAGTGAGTTGCTCCCCCCTCGAGCCTGCCCAAAAAACTTCTGGGGACTGTATCAGACCTATATTAGCGGTAGGGTCGACGTTGACGCCCTAGTGGAGGACTGTGGGGCAACAGCTGGATCCCCTATCCCTTGAGGGACTCAGAACCACTGAGCGGAGGGTCTCCGACGGCACCCTGTGTTGAGATCTCCCCCTCTGTAAGCTGTCTTGGGGGGGGAGCTCTTGGACGCCTTGTCCGTTACTGTATTGGGAACCTGCGGGGTTAGCTGTGATCACCCCAACAGTGGGACAGTAGGATTGAGTGATGCGGGGGGGGTGCCTCACATGGGGGGGCGGAGGGGGTTGTCATGGGCAGATTGTTTTTCTACTGCTGTATGGATCGCCTTTTTGATTTGGATTTGCCCGCCGCCTGCCCCGAAATGGGTTGTTGGCATCATGGCTGTGTCAAGATCTGCGTAGAGTACTGATATCTGTGAATTGACTTGGTGCACTGTGTGTGTTCGTTCGGGGGGGGGGAATTTATTGACTGTAATGCTCTTTGTATGCAAAAACTCAATAAACATGTTTAAAAAGAAAAAAAAAGTCCACCAAGATGCCAGAGTTGCGCAAATCACGGAGTGTCAGCGCTGTCAGTGACATGTGACACCGACGCAAGGACAGCCTCTCTCTCGCGCTGACTAGCCGAGGTGTCCGGTTTGGAGCTAGGCGACGATCTCCCAACTCGCTGCCATTCGGATGAGCGACGGCGACGCCAGGGAAGAGGTTAGTCTTTCTCAGACAATGTGGAGGGCCATTCCAGACAGCATAGGCGTCTTCTAGGGAGCGGATTTGCAGGAGTTTGCCATTGAGCTTGAAGATGAGGCGCAAGGGTGGCGCCAAAAGTAAGGGATGTTCCGGTCCCGCAGGTGACTAGTGATCGGCTTAAACGCTCTACGCTTAACTAGAGTGGAAGCAGCCAAGTCCTGGTAGAGAGCAGGTTGCTGACCCCGGAACTGCACCGGCTGTAAGTCCCTGGCCTTGCTGGTGATCCTCTCCTTGAATTGGAAGTCGTGCACACATACTAAGATATCTGGGGGGGGCGCCTTGGGGCCCTGTGGCAACCCCACCCGATGCACCCAGTCTATCTGAATCTCCTGGGTCTCGTCCTCTCCGAGGATCTGCTGAAATAGGGCAGTAATGTAAGCCTGAAGCTCATCACCCACCTCTCACCATGGAACTGCCCGGATCCATATGTTACATCTGGAGTGGTTCTCCAGGTCCTCTGCATACGCCTGAAGGTCCAGATTTTGATCTTTGAGCCGTATCACCTCTTGTTGAAGCTGGTGCAGGTCGTCCTCACTTCCCAGATCATGTTCCTCTAAGTTTGCAACCCTTTCACCTATGGCGTCGACATCCTGTCTAACCTCCCTGAGATCCGAGGCGAGCTGGGAGCGCAACCCCTGAATATCTTCCTTAATAGCCGCTAACAACTCAACCATAAAAGCTTTGGTCGCCGGCGCATCTTCGCCCATGGAGCCCTAGGATCTGACTGGGAGGCAGAGCAGTCTGTTCCTTTGTGCAGGAAATCTTTCGGTGGCTTGTCTTTCCGGCCTCTGGCTGACATGGATAGGCCGGGTTCTCGGGGCCTGCAAGGCACTATCTCCGAGCGAAGCACAGGGGGGGGACTTATTTGATAGTGACGCAGAGTGTTCCCCACCAGAGAGCTGCACGCCAGCCCAGGCAGACGGAAAAGCGCGCGTTAACTGCTGCGGCGAGTCGCCGCAAGGCCCCGGCGCCTAGGCTCCAAAGCCGGGCAGGTGCGCCAGCCACTAGGATCTTGACCACCCGGACATCCTGCTTGCTGAAAGGCGGCACAGGCTATCAGCAGGGCCGCCAAACAAAGGAGGAACAAAGAGTTCAGCACCCCAAGCCGGGAGGGAGAGAAACCACCAGCAGTATTCAATGAAGCAGCACCCCAGGGCCCACGGAGGAAGTGTAGGGTCTCCACGCCACCAAACACGGGGTGGTGCAGTGTCCAGGCTGTGGTCGAAGCGCTCTGATAGGAGGGGGGCTGGTTGCTACTGGGTGGCTATACCGATTCCTCCAACACCACACACCACCCCACCCGCCAAGCTCAGGTCAGAAGGCAAAGGGCAGCAAACTAACTCTGAAGTCTACCAAAGACCAAATGCTGGCTAAGTAGAAGAAAACAATGCCTCCAGCTGAATGCCCAACAAGCGCCAAGGGTGTGCATCCGAACTGTCCAATATAGACGGGGGGAAGGGAGTGGAACCGCCCTAGACCACCAGGCAAGGCCCCAGTCTCAGCAGTAACCCCACCACCCGTCGTCCCACGGGCCGAGTACAGGCCACATAACAACCAAAGCGCAGGAGTCAAGGCAGCAGAGTCTCAATTCACAGAATGGGTACTGCCGGCGGAAGTCTCCACACCAACGGGCTCAGTCATGCGGGAAGCGCACGCTGCAGCAGCCGCTCCCGCTCGCCGCCGCACCAGGTCCTCGCACTGTCAGCCAGAGGCAGGGGAGGGGACCCGCAGGCAGCCACCGATCCCGCCCTCCGCCGGCGTGCACACCATCCGCTGATACACGGACTGAGCGCCACTTGGGTAACAGCACCCAGCCCCGCCCCTCCACTCCTCACCTCGCTCACCACGGAGGGGTGGCCATCTCGACCGGCAGGATAATGCAGGCCTCCTGGATGCCGGGCTCACTTGTCTGCCTGTTCTGCCGCACCAGCGTCCCCCCTTATTCTCTGGCCACTCACACCAGTGAAGCGGTCAGGGCGCATCGCACATCTGGCCCACGGCAGGAACCTGCAGGGTCGCGGGCAATCTGATCCGGGACGGACAAAATAGCAGGCGCCACACGCTGGACTTCAGCTTTCACCCCCGCAGACCCAGCGCCTTAGAGTACCGCCTCTTCACAGGGCACTTGGAAGGGCGTCTAACACGAACCTCCTGAATTTGCCGCTGCCCACGCCCAGCAGCCCCTCCGACCACCACCGCAGAGGCCCAAGTTAGATATACGGTGCTGCCGCAAGGCCGGAGCCGACCAGACTGCTTCTGGGGTCGGGATCGCCGCTGGGATCAAAAGAAGCCCATCTCCAGCATCAGCAGAGAAGCCCGCAGCATTCCTGTCTTCGGTAAGAGCGGATGGGCATCAAGGTGGGCTATATTGCAAGGCTGTTTGCTGGCGGCGCCATAACTCCAGTCACACGGTGAGACCACCACTTGCTTGCCTTCCAACATAAAACAACGCTAAGCGACTCACATAAAACTACCTTACATCCAACCACCTATCGGCCGTGGAACAAACTCAATTTGGAACACTTGGAAAAACAACCAACATCCAGTACATATCTGGAAAGCATAAATTCTGTTCAAAATCTATATGAGTGGCTACAGGAAGCTTTTGACATCCTGATACCACTCAAAACCACACAACAGAACAAAAGAAAAAAAGCGCCTTGGAGAAACATAGAAATAAAAGACATAAAACAACAAATCAGAAAGCTGCAATGTACCTGGCTCAAAACAAATACCAAACAAGACAAACTTCACCTACAGAAAATTAACAGATTATACAAGTCTGCTATCAAAAAAGCTAAGAAAAGGTACTATTCAGACAGAATTCAAAATGCTAAATGTGCAAATAAAGAATTCTATAAAATACTCAATGAATTTCGCAAACCAAATTTCCTAGAAGGAACTTATCCTGTTACTCAAGATTTCACAGACAAAGTGGCAAATCATTACACGGACAAAGCAGATATGTTGGAATCGTACTTAAAACAGAAACAAAGCACCAGCACTAACCCTTGGACAAAACAACAATCCAAGAAAGCCTCTCCGTTCCTTTCAACACATCTCACACGATGAATTTCTGACCCATCAGCCACAAACTTTCAAGACAAATCTTTTAACAACCTCTGCTGCCACTCCAGTTAGAAGAATCATCAACGATTCCTTAACTACTGGAATATTTCTAGAAGAACTCAAAAAGTCATACATACGCCCTTTACTTAAGAAAACAAACTTGGACCCACTTAACCCTGACAACTACAGACCCATTACAAATGGACCGTTCCTGGGCAAACTGATAGAAAGAATAGCGTTCGCCCAGATGTCACAATTCATTGAAGAGAATTACATACTTTCAGACATCCAAACAGGATTCCGTCTGGGAAGAGGCACTGAATCTGCCCCCCTTGCCATCTGGGATGAAAGAATACAGTTGCCCGCAACGGGGTTGCTGCGCTACTCCTCTTGGACCTCTCAGCTGCCTTTGAAACGGTTGACCATGACACTCTGAAACAAAGACTCTATGAAGCCGGCATAGAGGGAACTGCTCTAGACTGGATCACGTCCTACCTTCGAAACAGAACTAATGTCATCCATACCCCACCTTTCTCTTCCAAACCGTACTCCACAAAAGCAGGGTCCCTCAAGGTTCTATCATCTCGCCCATGCTTTTCAACATCTACATGAAGTCATTACCAGTACTGATCAATAAATTTCACCTTACATGCTATAACTATGCAGATGACACGCAAATACTCCTTCAACTGGAATGCCCCAAACACATTGGAAAATCACCAATTTTCAGCTGTTTCAGAGCCGTGGATCAGTGGATGACCTGGAGCCATCTCAAATTGAATGTTTCAGAAACTGAAATACTCACGTGTGGTGATTGGAAACATTACAACCTGCTTGACGCATGGCCTCATGAACTGGGATCACTGCCTAAAGTATCGAAGGAAGTAAGAAACCTCGGAATCACCATGGACTCCAAGCTTTCGATGAATGCCCAAGTGGATAAACTAGCAAGATCAAGCTTTGTTACTATAAAAACGCTGCAATGAATTTTCTCTCATTTGGGATTTCCACACAAGGTCCAAGCTACCATCTACCTTGTTCTGTCCAAACTCGATTAGGCCAATAGCATCTACCACGGATCACCTTTAACGACCATGAAAAGACTACAACGGATTCAGAACTCGGCTGCCAGACTACTCTTGCATATCAAACCACGAGACCACATCTCCCCTGCCTTGAAAGCCCTGCATTGGTTACCAGTTGCCAGAAGATCCACGTTCAAGCTGCTTTGTATCACCAACAAAGCAATACCTGGAATGGGACCACTTTTCATCAGGAATAAAATCACCTAACACATTCAACAAAGGAACCTCCCCTCTAAAGGAGCATCTCGCCTCAAAATGCCACCATACAAGAAAAAAAACATGGGTGACACATCCTTCTCTGTTCAAACAGCCAAACTATGGAACTCTTTACCCCCAACATAAGGTCTACCGACAACCACCTTATCTTCAGAAAACTACTCAAGATTTGACTCATCCCCACATAAGCACCATACGCCAACAGAAATTTACAGCATATCCCTCTGTATACAAGCATTTTTTTCACTATAGATATGTACCTATCTTTGTGTATTACTGTGTATAAACATGTAAAATAATTTTGTTGTTGAGAGAAAAAAAAATAATAATAATAAATAAATAAAAATCATCTTTGGTCTACATGTACATACTTCCATTGTGCATCTATGTACCCTCCATGTACTTGGATCTGTGTGTCTGTTACTTTTCTCCTGAAAAATCATATCCAATGCACTACCCTATTTCTCTTCCTGTGCCTCTATTAATATCTTTAATCTACATATACTTACCTCATTTATGTATCTATATACTTTCAATGTAATTATGGATCTATATATTTGTCACTTTCTTCTAATATAGCATTTCCAATGCACTACCCTATTTCTCAGCCTATACTTCGCTCAATATATCTTCTAGCCCAACCTTCTGACTCATCTCAAACTTCTTCTACTACTCCTTCCAATGCACTACCCTCTCTCATCCTATACATCTATCAATATAGCCTCTACATCCACTCTCTCATTTATCCCAAACCCCATACCACTACTATGATTGCCAAAATAACCCTTTCTAGACTCTTTCCTACTCTATCCCTCCTTGCATCATCTGACACCTCTTTTACTATACCGATCCCCTAAAAAAAACCTTTCTAAACTCTTCCCTCTGAGTTCTCCCCTCCAAAACTCCTTTTTACTCATCCAAAAGCCTCCTCCTACTGCTAAGGCCTACAAAAAAACAACAAATAAAACCTTCACTCTTTTATCCCTCCACTATCCTTTTCAATCGAAATTAACAGACTAACATGTTCACTTCTCAAACTCCATATTAAACTATACTAATATACTACCCAAATAACTGAATAACATATCCACTACTCAAATTACTTAATATTGTTTTTACTATACTAATTTTCAACAGTAATTTTTTATGGGTTCCAGAGTGGCGTGCTACTCACCAGAAAAGCGCTTCAACACCCATCAGGGGTAACAAGTGCTATATGAATGCAAATCTTTCTTCCCCTTTTATCCCTCCGCTATCCTTCTCACTCCAAGTAACTGACTAATATCCACCACTGAAATTACTTCATATTTCACCATATTAATTCACCACTAATCCTTTGTAGGCTTCCTGAATAGCTTGCGTCAACAAGCGCTATATAAATACAAACCTTTGTCCTCCTCTATCCTTCTGCTATCATTCCAAATCCAATTAACTGACTAACCTATCCACCACTTAAAATGTACTTGCATGTTTCACTATACTAATACAACACTAATCCTCTATGGGTCCCGGAGTAGCGTGCT
Source organism: Lissotriton helveticus (assembly GCF_964261635.1). Taxonomy (NCBI): domain Eukaryota; kingdom Metazoa; phylum Chordata; class Amphibia; order Caudata; family Salamandridae; genus Lissotriton; species Lissotriton helveticus. The sequence continues at coordinate 1,528,156,166 of NC_136063.1, read as the reverse complement.
ACTCGCCGAAAAAGCGCTTTGACGCCTCATCAGGGGTAGTAAGCACTATATAAATGCAATTACTATACAATACAATACAATATTGGAACTAGAGACAAGCTTTTCAGCACTAGCAGCAAACACAGAACACACAGTTTCAAAAGTATAGGGCTAGAGGCAAGGGTTAATTCCCTCTACAGGGAGCCTTTTCACCCCCCCCCCCTCTTCCACCCCAGGAAAGCAGCTCTAGTCCTTGTTGGTGCAGTGAGGTTCATGAGAGGGCAGGTGTCCTCTTGTCTACAGGCCTAAAAACCAATAACTTTGGATAGTGAGGGGGGCTTCATATTGTCGAAAGGGAGTTTGCCTTACCCTTTCCACAGTCTATTCACACAAAAGACCATCTCCGCATCTGTAGCAGGAGGTGCAAGTCCTAGCACAAAGGAGTAGTGGAGTTGGAGTGGAGCAACAAGCTGGCAAGGGTTGTTACTCTTGATACTGCCTAGTTCCTAAAGAGGATGGTGGTCTTCGCCCAATCCTAGATCTCAGGGTTTTGAACCTCTACATTCACAAGGTACAATTTAAGATGCTGTCTCTTTTGGCACTGGAGCAGGTCCTTCACGTAAAATTTCTCGAACTGGGGACAATTTGGCTGGCCCTCAAGGTCTTCCTCCCTTCCATTTGCAGTCAGTCCAGCTCTTAACTGACACTATGGCTGCAATGTGGTATTTCAACAAACTGGGAGGAATGGAGTTGAATCTTCTCAATCAATCAGTGTTGAGACTCTTGGCCAACCAGCATGTCGTTTCGCTGGTCACCAACCATCTGGCTAGGTCTATTACAGAATCAACAACCTGAGTCAACAAAATCTTCCCGACCACGAGTGGCAGATTCACCAGCAGGTGGTGCAAGACATCTTTGCCCTGTCTGGCACACCTCAAGTGTATCTTTGTGCCACACTTTACAATGCTTATTGTCAACAGTTCTGCATCCTCCACTATCTTCTGCAGACAGCATGGGGTAGCCTTTGAGTTGCAGCAGAATGATGTATTTCATTGTGTTGCCTCCCATACTGTTGAGTCATGAAGATTATTTGCTGTTACTAGGCCCAAGTAATCCTCATCCCCCTGGGTTGGCCTAGAAAGAAGTGCTATGCTGCCCTCCTGTTGTTCCCTGCTGCATCTGCCTCTTAGTGCAGACCTCATCTCCCAGTTGGTTGAGCCAGTTTTCACTCCAACCTCATTTCGGCTGCCACTGGAGGCAATGGATGTCATCTCATCTGCTCACAGTGTATTCTAGAATATGTGACAGACTTGTAATTTGGTGAACCATTAACAATATGGATTCCATGAGGGCTCTGTTGTCAGATATCCTCAAGTTTGCGCTGTTGCTTTCCTCTCAGAGTTGAGCCACACGTACAGTTAACTGATACAAGGCAGCTTCTCTGCCTTGTAGATCAGCCATCCTTGTTTAAGTTGCCTATTGTCTACTTTCTGACATTTAAAATGTTGGGGCAACATACCATGAATTGGGGAGTCGGACAATTTGAAGACAGTGTCAAGGTAGGGTGGGTGGGGAGCTAGGACCGGGTTAAAATGTCTACACACATGACACATCATACATTACCGAGGGAGAAAAGACCACTCTGGGGGTAGACCAAGGGATGACACACCTGGAAACTAAGGGGGAAGGGTGACTGGAGAATGGTGACATGGCACCTCCAACCCGAAGGAGATAATTCAGGATACCACCAAGCACTACCTCCAAGAAAACAACAAAACATTAAGGGAGGCGTCCTCGCTCTAAGAAGCCTGTAAGGCCACAATATGTGGCAAGGTAATATCATAGGAGATTGGGAGGCACAACACAATGAAATGGAGGAGGAACTCCTCACACTAAAAAGAGCCATGTCCTGCAATCCTCATTGGCACAAAAAGCCTGCATTGCACTGAAGCAGGAGTACTGAACACTGTCCATTGCATCAGTGAAGTGGTTCTATATTGCACAGCAGAAACAAATTTATGACGTAGGCAACACAGCAAACAAGCTCCGGGGAACGAGAAAGGAACTACATACCTACAATAATAGCCCCAGAAGGCAATAATAGCCCCAGATGGTAAGGTGAGGCTATAGCCGATCTTTTGGTGACCTACTTCCAGGACTTCTACACTGCAAAACTCACAGCAGCCCAACAGAGCCCTGAGGGCAATCGTTGCAGACCACTGACGGGGTTTAGGGCCAGGAAACTAGATGACGAGCTAACAAAGATCGGACTACAGCTGGCCCTCACACAAATGCAATCTCGAAAAACTCCGGGCACTAACGGGCTCCTTCAAACGAAAGGCTAGAGAGATATTACCCCCAATACACAACATTTATTGAGGCTCTCCAGAAAGGAGTACTCCCCGCAGGGTTTAGACATAGCAGCGATAGTGGTCATACCCAAGCCAGGGAAGCCCAGGGCGTGCTGATGGGTGGAGTGGCACGTGTTAAAATGATCACTAAACCCAGGTTCACAAGCAGTCTACAAAACAGCCACATTAACTACCATCTACTTTCTTCAAGATGCTAAATTGACTCATGTGATCCCTGTTACAGCAGGACAGCCTGCCGCAAATAACACTGTCACGTGGTCTGGATAGGCCTAGCAGAAATAGCACCATTTACATACTCATGTTTATTAAGTTGACTCCTCTTTTACACACAAAGACTTTCAACAAATATTTTAGACACTTCCAGAAAACCTTGAACATTCAGTACGAGGGATAAAGTTCACTACGCAAATGGCATTATTTGTCCGATCAGTGACACTGCTAGCCAACTAGAATAAACAACTGCAGCCCAATCGGGGTTTGAGACATGGCCACATGGGTTCTGTTGTCATGAATACACAGCTACATCCTTGTTTAGCAGAGTAGCACTAAGCTGACACTGCAGGGTTACCACATGTTGGAATTCCAGCTCAGCTGACTCCTGCATTCCAACGCAAGGGATGTCCAGCTCTAAACCAAGACGGACAACCTGAGGACACTTACCCACAGGTAATGGGGAATTAGTCCACCCAGCAGGGATTTGACAGGTGGCCCAACCTGGGCAAGACTAGGTTAGGGAGCGCTTGTTAATACTTATATGCCTACTATATATATACACTGTTGTAGTGTAGTTCCTATATTCCCAAAAGGCTCTGCGCATTGGAATAATATATCCTATAGATTTGACGTAGGACTGAGGTCAACTAGGTCTCTAGCGAATATACTAAATTTAATTGTGAGTGCCAGCTAGCTCAGAGGTCACTAGAAATTCACAAGAAGGGATTAGTTTCTGACAACTGCTTAAACATGACAACTTTGTTTCCCAAGAATAAGAATATATCTCTCAGAGTCGCGGAAACAATAGATAAGTATTTCACTCAGTCAATCGTGCATGCTTCGTTTCTTCAGAGTTACAGAGAAATAGAGAGACAGGCGTTTTCAATAAAAAGGTTTATTGAACAGTCTTCTTTCTCATGCAAGAGAAGTGAACTGCTACAATCGTTAGGCAGACTGTAAAGTATAATGCGTACAGCGTAAACAGTAATATGAAATAATACTGTAGGAGCATTGTATGGTTTCTACGACATATAAAAATACATTCAAAAATACACAGGCTAAACTACTCAACTGGTGCTTCTAAAATACACCAACCCCAATGTACTTAACGTAAGTCTAGTACGCCGGAAGAAGTAAGTATTGTGTAGCATAGGTTTTAGTTTTCTTTTCCAAGAATCTACCAAAGGTTTCTCTAGGTTTTAATCAGCTCCATACCTTAGTTAGAATGAAGGAGGTCTGGTGTCTCAGTCTCGGGACTTGATTTCTCAACACCCCGCAAGGGGAGCCGGAAACACTGGAGCTGGATTCTTGGGAGGAGAAGGGCAGCTTCCTGATCAGTGCGTCAGCTGGAGAGTCGGCTTCCTTCGGCACTTGCTGTAGCGAGCTCCGTCGGGCAAGTATATAGTCGAACTGCCTCGAACCACCGTAGTTTGCTATAGCAAGTGAAGGTATATTTATACCTTGAAGGTGTTTAGGAATGCCATAGTTTGACGTAAAGTCAGGCATATGAACGTCACAATGAATCCCTGTGTAATAGTTGTTCATTGTAAAAGTAACTGAGTTCTTGGAGAAATCAATATTTAAGCAAGGGGAAGTCCCTGACTGCTTAAGCTGGTTTTCCAAGAAATTGTTGTGACGTTTGGTACGGGTGGAAGTAGCCATGCCTGTATTTGGGTAGCAAGGGCTAAGCCTAAATAAGGCTTGATTTATATGCCTATATAAGGGCAATGTGATTTGTACCTATATAAGGGCATGAATCGGTAAAATTCACTCTGAGCCTAAAACGCCAAACAACACTGCCTTGGCACAATGGTGGAAATGTTTATTCTTTTCACTGTTCATGTAGCACAAGTTACTACTTGTGTAACGATATATCTGTAAGAGACATTAGTTATACCTTAGAATATCCCCAGGCGTCAGACTGGATCCGGAAAGTTTTGCTTAGCAGTACCCCTGCGCGTCAGTAGGTGGCGTTCTGCGGCTCCGCGTCTGTCACTGGCATCGTAAGCGCCAAGATGACGTCACAGAGAGTACTTAGGCACCACCCATGTGCGCTGACGTCAGTTCTGTACATGACTTTCCGCACCAGGTACTCGGAGCCATGAGAGATACTGACCATTGGTGCATAAGACTAGGGGCCTAAAAGAGGGTGGCCTTAACCCTAGTAATCAGTTTGCAGAATGGGGAGGATGGGTGGGGCGGTAAAGAATCTATCACTAATGTCTCTTACAGATATATCGTTACACAAGTAGTAACTAGTGCATCTGATAGAGACACGTTAGTGATAGATTCCTTACCTTAGAATAGATACCCCAGCAATACCAACCCCGGTGGTGGGTCTGCGAATAAGATTACACCAGGAAGTCATGGAGAACAGAATGACCAAAGAAGTCTCTCTGGACTTGACTGTAAAAGCAGTAATGTTTTGTAAACGTGTGCAGCGAGGCCCAAGTAGCTGACTAACAAATGTCCTGCAAGGAAACGCCACGTCCCAAGGCAGTAGTGGCTGCAGTTGCCCTGGTCGAATGGGCACACAGCCCCATAGGAGGCTCCTTCTTAGCCAAGGAGTAACATGCTTTGATGCACACCGGAAGATGGTCCACTTGTGCACAGCCCGACCTATTTTAACGCCCACGTAGCCAACGAAGAGCTGATCATCCACCCTGAACTGTTGTGTACACTGCAGATATAATGCGAGTGCACGTTTTGGGTCCAGACGATGGAGCCTCTCCTCCCTGGAAGAATGCGGAGGCGGAAAGAAGGTGGGCAAAGTGATGGTCTGCCCGATGTAGAAGGGCGTGACAACCTTTGGCAAGAAAGAAGGACGAGTCCTGAGAACCACCTTGTCCGGATGAACTGAAAGGAAAGGAGGTTTGGAAGAAAGTGCCTGGAGCTCACTCACTCTTCTGGCAGAGGTGATAGCTACCAGGAAAGCCGTCTTTAAGGTGAGAAGACGTAAGGGACAGTTAAGAAGGGGCTCAAAGGGAGCGCACATCAAATAAGTCAAGACAAGATTCAAGTCACACTGAGGCATTATGAAAGGCACAGGAGGAAACGTGTATGTAATGCCTTTGAGGAAGGGGTTAGCAACCGGGGACTTAAAAAGAGAAGGCTGATCAGGAAGCCTCAGAAAGGCAGAGAGAGCAGAAAGATAACCCTTGATAGTGCCCAGAGCAGAGCCCTCCTGGGCCAAAGACAGGAGAAACAAAAGAACCTCAGAAAGAGGGGCAGAAATGGAATCCATAGCCTTTGCTGTGCACCATGCCACAAATTTGTTCCATCGGCAGCCGTATACTGTTTTAGTGAAGGGACGCCTGGCTGCCAGAATGACATTACAGACCTTGAGAGGAAGGTCGAAAGCTGTCAACTGTCGCCCCTCAATCTCCACGCATGAAGGTGGAGGCTGGACAGGTTCGGGTGGAGGACCGTCCCCTGCTGCTGCGACAGAAGATCATCCCGAAGAGGCTGACTGATCGGGGGATCGATGCTCATACTGAGTAGCTCGGGATACCATACTCTTCGAGCACAATACGGAGCCACCAGAATGACTTGGGCCAGGTTGCGCCTGATCTTCTTCAGCACTGTGGGCAAAAGTGGTATAGGCGGAAAGGCGTACAACAGACCGCAGTTCCACTCATGACGAAAAGCGTCTCTGAGCGAGCCCCGCCTTGGAAATTCCAACGCGCAGAACTTATGACATTGGGCGTTCTCTTCGGGGGCGAACAGATCTAACCAAGGCTCTCTCCACTGCAGAAAGAGACCTTGCACCACGTCTGAGTTCAGATGCCATTCGTGATCCATCAAGCACCGGCAACTGAGTTCGGCCGCCCTGGCGTTCAGAGAACCTGCCAGGGTTAAACCACAAAGGTAATGCCTTGATGTTCCAGCCATGTCCAGAGGCGCAGAGCCTCCTGACAGAGGGTCCAGGACCACACCCCGCCCTGTTTGTTACAATACCACATGACGGTGGTGATGTCCGTGAACGCCAGCACACTTCCCCGGACAGAGGGAAGGAATGCCTTTAGTGCAAGTCGGATCCCCTGCAGCTCCAAATGGTTGATATGGAGCCGGGACTCCGCCGGAGACTAGAGGCCTGTGATCTCTGCCTCCCCCAAGTAGCCCCCCCATCCCAGGAGGGACACATCCATCACCACTGTGTGCTCCTGTTGGGGAAGGGAGAGGGATATGCCCTGGACCCAATCGCAATTCGTGAGCCACCACTGCAATTGTCGTGCAGTGCCCTCCGAGAACTGAACGTGATCAAACAGATTGCCCTGATGTTGTGCCCACTAGAACTTCAGGTCCCACTGCAGAGCCCGCATATGCCATCTGGCATGTGTCACCAGCAGAATGCAGGAGACCATCACAGTGCTTAATTTGTGCCTGTGGTTCCCGGGGCTCAGCACCGGCACTTAATTGTCAGCTCCAGCTCTAGTGACAGTCCACCACATGGTGATACTGTCTTTTTTAATTTTTAGATGAGCACAACAACCGTGTTTATGAACTCAATATACATTGAAAATGAATAATATAGGAGTGTGATGGTTAGGTATTATGTTGGTTCTGCAATTGGCAGAGTTGACAGGGTATGGGTGGTGCAGACTGCAGTGGTCTTCCGGGAAGGGCCCTGGCACTTAATTTTTTACAAATTAAGCACCAGAAGCCGGAGGGTCATCCTGACCAAAAACCCGGGATAGAGTCTGAAAGATCAGAATTACAGCCTGAATATCCCGGACTCGTTGCTCAGGAGGATAAACCTAAAACAATGCTGAATCCAGAACCGCTCCTACGAAGGGAAGCTTCTGAGAGGGACTCAGGAGCGACTTCGGCACTTTGATGGAGAACCCCAGCAAGTGCAAGAGGTCGGCCGTAGTCTGGAGGTGGTGGACGATTGCCTGGGGTGAGCCCGCCTTCAACAACCAGTCGTCGAGGTAGGGGAAGACTGATACCCCGGACCTGCGCAGATGAATCGCAACAACCGCCATCACATTTGTGAACACCTGTGGGGCACTGGTAAGGCCAAAAGGGAGCACAGCAAACTAAAAATGCTTCCAGCCTACCGTGAACCACAGGTAGCGCCGGTGGGCCGGCAGGATGGGGATGTGAAAATAAGCGTCCTGCAAGTCCAATGCCACCATCCAGTCTCCAGGGTCGATAGCAGTCAGGACCTGACCCAGAGTTAGCATCTTGAACTTCTCCTTCCGGAGGAAGCTTTCACGTCCCGGGGGTCCAAGATGGGGCACAGACCCCCCTTGTCCTTCTTGGTGGCCAGAAAGTAATGGGAATAACAACTACTCCCTACTTCCTGCCTGGGAACACACTCGATGGCACCCTTGGCCAGGAGGGCCGTCACTTCCTGTCGGAGAAGAACCAAATGATCCCCCGACATGCGCTGGCACCGAGGTGGCATGGCTGGTGGGGAGGACTGAAAGGGAAGGGAGAAACCTTGGCAGATTATCTTCAGAACCAACTTGTCCGATATAATTTCACGCCAGTGGGGGAGGTGGTGGCGAATCCTGCCACCCACAGGCGTGGGGGGCTGCCCGAAGCTCAGATTAGGAAGGTTTGGAGGAGGAAGTGGCAGGGGTGGAGTTGGACGGACCCACACGCTGGTTGCCCGACCCGCCCCTGCGGAAAACATGACCACGGCCACGCTGAGGCTGGTTCTGCTCAGGCTTGGTGGATGAGCGTGCCTGGGTGCCTCTACCTTGGCCACAAAAGGAACGAAAACCAGGAGTGGCCGGGTTCTTAGTAGAGAGACCTAAGGACTTGGCCGTAGCCCTCGATTCCTAAAAGCGCTCCAGGGCACTGTCAGCCTTGTCGCCAAACAGGCGGGTGCCATCAAAAGGCATGTCCATGAGTGAGCTCTGGACATCGGGCAAGAACCCAGTCGAACGCAACCAGGCGTGGCGCCGCAACGCTACAGTCACAGAAACCGCCCTGCCCAATGAGTCAGCGGTGTCCAATCCACACCGAATGGCGAACTTAGCCGCATCCTTACCCTCAGCAATCACCTGAGAAAGGATAGCCTGCACCTCCTCAGGACACTGAGGCAACACCTAAGCAATGGCATCCCACACCACGTGGGAGGAGCAGCCCAACGAGTAGGCGGTGTTCACTGACCGCAGACCCAAGCTGGCCGAAGAGAACAACCGCTTCCCAAACTGGTCTAGTCTTTTAGAGTCCTTATCCAGCGGGGCAGTGGGAAAGGCACTCTGCGACATGAAGGCCTGAATGGCCAGGCTCTCGGGCGTAGGGTGTGTGGTCAAGAAGGCAGGGTCACCGGTCGGTGGCGCCTGCTGATGTTTTTATCCACCGGGCCCCCGTGGCTGGCCTCGACCAAGTAGCCAAGAGGATATATGTAAGGGCGTCATTGAAGAGGAGCAATGGCTCCGACGAAGTAGACGCCATCTGGAGCACCTCAGTGAAGAGGTTGGTCTTGAGGTCCTCTGTGGAGAGGTCAAGGTTGAGGGCAGCCCTACTGAGTACCATCGTGTAGGAGGCACCTTCCTCCATCGTAGGCAGGGGAGAGGTGAACCCCGAATCAGAAGAGACATTGAGGTCGCCTGCATCCTCCAAGTCATCTACCCAATCTTGCTCGGAGTCACATTGCCGGGTAAGAGGGTCCTCGGACCCTTCCCAGTCTTCGTCCGCCCCTGGTGTAGAGGGGGCTGGTCGTGGCGGCAGAGCCGGAGCCGGAGAAGGGCCGAACGGCGCCGAGAACGGGCGGGTCCGGAGCCGCCTCCAAATGTGGATCCCAGGTCGAAACGAAATGGTCCTGGAACCGGGGCAAGAGAGGGAGAAACGGCACCCAGTGTGGCGCTGAGGGTGGAGTCGAGGGCGGCGCCGGCAACACTGCACCTCGTGGCACCGGGGCCGCAGCCAACGGCGCAGAATTCTGTGGCGCCGGGGCTGGAGCCGGTGGCAGAGCCACCGGGCCAACAGGATGTGGATACGGGACCGCGGGGCCCGAGGCCTAAAACGGCAGTCCATGGCAGCAAGGAACTCTTGCATCTGTTCGGGAGTCGCCGACGGACCCGTGTATGGCGGGTAGGTAGCGGGACTCGCAGGCTACAGAGGGGCAGCAGGGGCAAAGCCCCTGTCCCCCTCATCAGCCTCCGAGGAGCGATGGGGGGACGACGGAGAGGCAACACGCTTCTTCGACTTCTTTTTATGGCGTTGCTTACCGGAATCCGAAGGCGTAGACTTGGAGCCCAAGAAGCGATGGCTCCGGTCCCGTGAGCGGCCTCTAGACCCGGAGCGGCGGAGTAACGAATGCTGGTCCTCCAACAATTTCCTACACCGCTCCCGCAAGGCCTTGGGGGGCCATGACTCAATAATTCCAGAAGTCGTGGGAGTCTTGGTTGGTCTCCAGGCAGTAGAGGCAAACATCGTGGGGGTCCGCCACCGACATATTACGCCAATAGGCCCCACAAGACTTAATGCCGGGCATCCCTACGTGCACCAGGAGAAAAAAGGGGGAGACATAAGTCTCAAAATAGCAGTCAAAAAGTAACTAAGGTATTTGCTCAATCCGGATCTGCGCTAACAGGCACAGAAAAAGAAAGAACTGATGTCAACGTGCATGAGTGGCGCCTAAGTACTCTCCGTGACGTCATCTTTGCGCTTACGACGCCAGTGACTTACGCGGAGCCGCAGGACGCCACCTACTGACGCGCAGGGGTTTAGCTAAGAAAAACTTTCCGGATCCAGTCCAACGCCTGGAGATATTCTAAGGTAAGGAATCTATCACTAGCGTGTCTCTTTCAGATATGCTAACTACGCTAATCTGTTTAATTGTACTCCTAATCGCAGTGCACATATTTTATGCAAGAATCACAATACTACAATAAATATTGTAAAGCCTTGCTAAGTATTTCTTGTGTGCTTCAAGCATGCACAAGAGTCAAAACTATAAGGTTTTAGATCTGTTACCACAATTTCCTTGGGGGATCAGGGTTATCATGTTCTGAGGTTGCACGCACATTTGTTACCGAGTAAGGTTAGGGGTTCAGATGGTGCACTGTGAGCTAGCAGGACTGTAAGCCAACATCTCATGAGGGGTTCAGGGAATCTGATTCGCTCATCCCAACTTTTATGTTGTCCGACAAACGCAATTTTACCTCACTTAGTACAAGTTGTACGACACTCTACACTACTCAACTTACGAGGGAGGCATAGACTGCTAAAAAGGGTTGTAGCATGTAGCAAACATATTTTGCAAGTCGGTAACCTGTTACGGACTCGCGAAATAGGTTTTGCGAGTCGCTATTAGGAAGGGACGTGCCAAGGGTATCCCTTCCAAATAACGAGTTGCAAGGGGCTGTAAGATTGTTTTGCTACCTCATCGCATTTACCACCAATTTCAAATTGGTGGTAAGTCTGTCACAAACGGAAAGAGGACCCCTTGCCCTTTTTGATTAGCAGCAACAATGTTTTTAAGAGCAGGCAGTGGTTTCATTTTTTCTTTTTTATTCTTTTAAGCAAGACGCGCTACATTAAAACAAAAACTGCTTTATTGTTAGTAACATCTTAGCTGATCTGGAGGCACTTCAGCTATCCCAACAGGTATCTTAGCCTACTCATGTTGGGGGCCACATTTTAGACCCCTTTTTTACTAACGTAGATGGAGCCAGTGTCCTGTCCATTTCTCCTTTAGGGTGGACGGATCATTTCCTGGTGTCCATTCGGTGCCCTCTGCCGGAGACCCCTTCCATCCCATCTGTTAGACGGGTCCCCAGGGGGCACTGGAGTAAGCTCAGGCTGGAGGACTTGCATCGGTTCCTGGTGGAAGAGCCGTTAGACCCTCTGGACAATGTGGAAAAGGGCTATGATCAGTTCTGCAGCTGGATTACTAGAGCGCTGGACTCCCTGATTCCCATCACTGTGAGCAAATTGAGCTCTAGAGAGTCGAGCCCTTGGTATAACAGTGCCTTACGCGCTTTGAAGGGTACCTGTAGACGGGCGGAAAGGGCGTGGCGGAAGGCCTATGCGGCCGATATGAAAGCCGCCTATGTGGCCTCCGTTAAGCTCTACCATCGAGCCATTTGCAGAGCCCGTGCGGCGTTTTACGCCCGGGAATTCCGCAATAGCCCAAACCCGTCTAAAACCATCTTTAAAGTGGTGAAAGATCTTTTGTCAAAAAGGACGTCCCCCTTGCCTACTGGTTCCCTTGCTCATTGTGAGGCGTTGGCATCCTTTTTCTTGGAAAAGATCCAGGTTATTTACCAGGCCTTCCCTAATACAGGGCCAGCTCTGGGAGGCACTGATGGTGCCCTAGGATATACCATCTTGCATTCCTTCCCTCCACTATCTCCTGAGGGCTTTAATAAACTGGCCCAGCAAATCAAATCTGGCTCCCCTTCGGACCCATTGAAACCAGCTTTCTTCAGAGACCAGTCTTTCTTGGGACGGTCGATGGTTTGTTCCTTAGTCAATCTCTCGTTGGCCTCTGGTGTGGTACCAACTAAATGGAAGCAGGCGGTGGTTTCTCCGATACTGAAGAAGTCCTCTTTGGATCCTTTAAAACCCGAGAACTACCGCCCTATTTCTTTACTCCCCTGGCCAACGAAAATCACGGAGGCCCATGTTAATCTGGTCCTTGCTGACCACCTCACTCGGGCCAATGTGCTGGACCCCACGCAGAACGGCTTCCGTGCTGGGCACAGCACGGAGACGGCCCTTCTTGCTATGGTGGAGAACTTGCATGCGGTGTTGGATGCGGGTCAGACGGCTGCGCTTGTATTATTAGACCTTAGCGCCGCCTTTGATACCGTCTCTCATCGCATCTTGCTACACCGGTTGGAGGAGATTGGCATAGGGGGGTCTGCTCTGCAGTGGTTCCGCTCCTTCCTTGACAGCCGTTCTTTCTGCGTAGCCATTCCACCTTACCAGTCCAAATTCCATCCTCTGGCCATGGGGGTTCCCCAGGGCTCCTCGCTGAGTCCCACGTTATTTAATCTCTACGTGAGACCGCTGGCTGAGGTCGTCAAGCAGTGGGGCCTGACTATGGTGTCATATGCTGACGACACTCAGCTGGCGGTTACTCTCAGCGGGGATGTGGATCTGGATGCCCCTAGGTTTCAGAGTGGACTGAAGGCACTGGCTAACTGGATGACTGCGAACTGTCTCCAGCTTAATGCCAGTAAGACAGAGATCATGGTTGTCGGTAAGTGCACGGAGCTCTGGGGAGACAGGTGGTGGCCGCCGGAATTAGGACCATCTCCGACTCCGGTCTCTGAACTGAAAAATCTGGGAGTTTGGTTAGATTCCAGCCTCAACTTTGTTGGCCACACAAAGAAAACTGCGTCCTGCTGCTTTGGTGTGCTGCGGGGCCTTAGACCTGTTCTAAAAAATTTTGATGCCCCTACCAGGCAGCTGGTGGTTCAGGCGACGGTGATCTCCCGGCTTGATTACGCCAGCTCCCTCCTGGTGGGGTCTAATCAGGCCGAACTTACTCGCCTGCAGCGCGTCCAAAATGCGGCTGCCAGAGCCATAGTTGGTTTGCCTAGATTCTGCTCCGTCTCTAACACACTTCGCTCCCTGCACTGGTTGCCGGTGCGGTCGAGAATCCAGTTCAAGGTTTTGTGTCTGGCTTTTAAAATTCTAAAAGGCACTGCCCCCCAGATCTTGTCTAATCTTCTTTCTTTGTATGTTCCGTCTCGCTCCCTCCGCTCTCTGGGCCAGGCTCTCGCCATTGTTCCCCGGTTCAAGTTGTGCCGTGCCGGCGGCCGCTCCTTTCGAGTGAGAGCGGCGGCTATTTGGAACTCCCTTCCGGCTGAGATCCGACTCCTGGAGGACCTTCTACAGTTTCGTAGGGCGATTAAGACTTTTCTGTTTTAATTCTGGTTATTTTTGTGCTCCTCTGCCCTGTTGTTAGCGGTGTTGTGTTTCACCTTGTCATGCGCCAGGACGCTCCTTTGCTGGAGCAGCTGTGCGCACAATAAATACCGTTAACATAACATAACATTGAAAAAGCTGTTACAGACATGGTGGTCTGCTAACCCCAGCAGGCCACCATCCCTGTGAGTGCCGGCCATTCCCAATGGGTTGCAAAATGCTACGTGCTTCGTGAATATTATTGAGGCAGGTCCTTTGCAACCTATTTTGGAATCGCAAATAGTGTCTCAGACGCTGCTGTATATCAGTATTTGCGACTCGCAATATGCAAGTCACCAAAAACGCAAACTGCGAGTCACAAACACTGAGGGTTGTACATCTGGCCCTTAGTTTCTTGCGACCATCTCTGGCTTCAAGTTACCAGATCATTCGACAATCTTGTTCGATTCACACCAACAATAAAAAAGGTGCTTCTTTGGTGGCAGTCCTCCAAGAATCTCTCTTTAGGGCTAACTATCCTCTCTGCAGTTCCAGATTTCATTATCACCACGGATGCTTCTCTGGAGGGTTGGGGAGCACATCTTCAAGATCTTCAAATAAGAGGCAGATTGAGTGCGTCGCTATCAAAAATGCACATCAATTTCATGGAATTAAGAGCTATTTTTCTGATGCTTCTGTCATTCTTCCCAAGGATTCAAGGATCTTCCATCCTTAACAAACAGACGACGTAACCTGTATGCATTACCTCAACTAGCAGGGAGGTACAAGACTCCACATTTTGTCTCTAGAAGCTCAAAAGATATGGAAATTGTTCTCACTGCATAACCATTAAGGCGGAATATCTGCCAGGGGTAAAGTACAAATTTACGGATGCTATGGGCAGGACCACTAAAACCTGTCACGAGTGGGAGCTCATTCAATTGATCCTCAACTCCATATTCCAATGACGGGGCAATCGAAACCTGGATCTCTTCGCCTCTCTGGAGAATCGGAAATGCTGGTTCTTCGCAAGCTGGGACCCTAGAGAGGGTCATGGGGGAATACATGTTCAATTAGATGGTCAGGGACCTTACGCTCTTCCCCCATGCTCTCTCATTCCCAGGATTCTCATGATGATATAGAGACAACCTTGCAGGTTAATTCTCACTGGCCTTGCAAGCACTGGTTCATGGAGCTTCTTCTGCTTTCGGAAACCCAACTCTATCGCCTCTCAGTAACAACGAATCTGTTGACCATGAACAAAGAACAGGTCCATCATCCACACCCGTCTCTTTCCAATTGCATGCATGGCTCCTGAATTAATCGAATTCAAGTATCTAGACATTCCTCAAGACTGCAGGAAAATATTATCCAGAGCAAGGGCTGATTCCACAAATAACACCTATCAACTGAAGTGGAAACACTTCTGTTCATGGTGTTCACAAAGCAATGTCCATCCTATTGACTCATCACCAGAGCAAATGTCAGCTTACCTACTCTCTCTTGCTAGATCAAGGTTGCTGCATGCTTCTATCAAGGTTCCTCTAGCTGCCATTTCTCGTTACAGATGCTCTTACAATTCATTGTCCCTTTGTTCTATAACAATTGTGAATCAGTTGATGAAGGGATTGTTCTTGGGGGCAGATTTATGATAACTGGCGCATCCCCAGGGATGCGGCAGTTATTTTGCGCCGCTGCTCCGCCACCCATGGTGCGCCGCATTTATAATGAGGCGCACCATGGGGCAAAAACGGCACAGATGCGTGACGCATCTGTGCCATAAAGGTGGCGCATTGCTGGAGTTGCGTCACCCCATCTTTACAATGCTGCGTCAAGACCTACGCCTGCTTCAAGCAGGCGCAGGGTTTTGACGCAGCATTGGCCTGAAAGTGACTGAGTGAAATCTTATAGATTTCACTTAGCCACTTTTGCGAGGCGCACCTGCCCCGGAACGCCCACCCTGCGCCGGAACGCCCACAAGTGGCGCAGGGCTTTACAACGTGACGCATCTGCCTAGATGCGTCACGTTGTAAATGGGTCGTAGGGATGTGCCACGTTTACGCCGCAGTTGCGTGACGCAAACGTGGCGCATTCCCAACATAAATCTGCCCCAGAGAATTTCTCCGAATTCAGGCTCTTTCTCCTGAGTGGCGTCTCAACATCGTTCTTGCACAACTTATGAAACCACCATTTGAGTTGATTCACAAAGCGGAACTCAAATATCTTACTTGGAAGGTCGCTTCATTGTTCGCTCTCACCACAGCTAGGAGAGTTAGCGAAATTCACACCCTCATAATCAAAGATCCCTATCTGCACTTCACTGATGATTATGTTCTTCTCAGGGCTAATCCACAATTTAATTCTAAGGTTCTGTTTCATTTCCACCTCAACAAATATTATTGTCATACCTTTTTTCCAAACCCATCTAGGCCTAGTGAAAAACCTGTGCACACTCTAGACATCAAGCGATGTCTTAAATTTTATCTACAAGGGATTAAACAAATTTGAAATACTGACCAGTTACTTGCATCTTATGGTCCATTTAAGCAAGGTACTTCCTTCAGTCACTAATACCTCCATTGCATGTTGAATCACTGCTACCATCTAGCTCTAGCATCTTAAGGCAGGCAAAACGCTTCAACGCAAAAGTAAAGCATACTCTACAAGGGCAGATTCCACCTCTGCTGCCCTGTTTGCTGGTGTTCCTTTGAATAAGATCTGCTGTGCTGCTACATGAAAGAACACCCACTATCTGATAGAGACTACTAGCCGCAGATTCCTTCACGTAAAATTATCCCCAGGCGTGAGACTGGATCTGGAAACTTTTTGCCACAGCATCCCTGTGCGCCAGGGCGACATCACGCGACTCCGCTCAGGCGACATCACGCGACTCCGCTCAGGCGTCATCCACGCACGTGACGTCAGCGAGGTCCCACACGCCCCACCCCAGTGTGCCTACGTCAGTTTTTTCCTTTTCCTCGTGCAACGCGGATCCAGTCTTGCTGCGGGCCTGTTTGGGGCCCATTTTTCTTCACCAATTGTCTTTTTTCTGGTGGAACAGTGTGCTAATGCCTTTGGGCTTCAAAACTTGCACGTCGTGTGGGCGTCTTATGTCAATTACGGACCCTCAGCTTATTTGTAGTGGTGTTTGGGGGAGGATCATGGCACCACTGATTGTGAGGCGTGTCAGCAGTTGAAGCCGAAGTCGCGGCGGGAGAGCCGAATGAAACCTCTGTCGGCGCGTCTCTCCAGATCGACCTCCTCCCCTCGATCAGCTTTGGCGGACGGCTTCAGATACGGCCTTGGTCGTCATCTTCGTCCTTCCCCGATGTCGTGAGAGCTTCGCTCCCCGGAGGGTAAGTGTCGCAGTTTGTCCCCGGGGGCTGGTGTTTGGCCTTCCGGCAGTGTGGGCTCTCCGCGGGTGATGCGGCCCCGCGTTTCGTCCACCGTTTCCCGGTGAGGGGGCGTCGAGAGTCCAGATGGAGACATATGTGGTGGCTTTGTGGGCCTCGCTGGCATCTCCTCCTCCTCCCCTCCTTGGGCATCGGCGGATCCCTTGCCTCGTGTGGGGCCCTCCGCTGTGCCCCCGGTGGCTCCGGCCCGACTGGTTCGGATTCAGGCTTGGAGGATGTTGTGCTGTTGGGGTGCGGCACCTCTGGGGTCCCTCCTTCAGGCCGCGGCGTCTCTGCCTCGCCGCACACTCCCGCGGAAGTCCCTGTGGTGTCGCGGGAGGTCGCCAGGGCTCGGGTCGCATTCCCCGAGACCCGCTGGGCCCTCTGGGCAGGCGAAGGCCTCTTCCAAGGCTGAGCTGACACCGCCACGGCACTGGTGTCTGCTTCAGGCAGCGCCACAGGGTGCGGTGACCTCTCCTTGTCCCGCTCTGGGTCGAGGTGGGGTGGAGACTCCACGTCCCACCAGGTCTTTCTCGTCCCTCTCCGCAGGTGGCTGCCTCCTCGGAGGGCGAGTGGGAGGTTGATTCGTCCCTGGCACCACCGCATGGGTCGCTGGACTGCCTCAGCAATATTCTGGGCCGAGGCTGGCAGAGGTCTTCGGGTCACTCCCCTGGTCTCTCTCGTCCTTCCACGCAGGCGGCTGTCAAGTCAGCACCGTTCCGGCGCCGCCCCTTGGCCTCTTATGCTCCGGTCCCTACTCCCATCCCCGGTGCGGTGTGACTTGGAGGAGCC
Organism: Lissotriton helveticus; assembly: GCF_964261635.1. Lineage (NCBI taxonomy): Eukaryota > Metazoa > Chordata > Amphibia > Caudata > Salamandridae > Lissotriton > Lissotriton helveticus. The sequence continues at coordinate 1,528,138,600 of NC_136063.1, read as the reverse complement.
CTCTCCGGTCTCTCCTTCGGCGCCGGATGGTGGTGGGGTCCTACCTCAGGGTGTGGACTCCACGGCTCCATACAGAGGTCGTGCTGCGGATTCGTCTTCGGACGCTCCCTCTTCTCCGGAGGCTGGCTGCATATTGGTGTCGTCCTCCCCGGAGACAGGCCGCTGTGTGATTTCTTTTTCACTGGCGTCGTCGAAGGGTGGCTCTCCGCCGTTCCTGAGGCCGAGGTGTTCGTCGGAGGAGTGGCAGGTCCCTCATTCTTCAGTGCCTTCTGGCTTCCAAGTCTGGCCTTTGCCTTTCCTGCTTGGCTTAGGGGACAGCAGACTTAGTTTGCAGCCTTCACCCACGGAGGAACTGCTTTCTTCTCCGCGGGGCCCTACGGAGGCGGGTGCAGCCTTCGTTCATGCGGTGTCCACGGCTCTGGGCATTCTGCGCATGGGAGACCCAATTGCTTATTTTCTGGCGGACAATCTCTTGGAGGTTCTCCACCAGGGCTCTGGTGGGAGGGAAATCTTGCCCCGCTTTGGCGGTTCGCTCCTTTCTTCCCTGACGGGGGCTTGGAGGGGTCCTGCCTCCGGGGATCCGGTGCCTCAACACCTTCTGCACCGACACCTTCCAGCGCCACGTGACCTGGCATGACTCTCCCTCCACTCCTCTGCTGCCAGTCCACTTTTGAGTACCGCTTTTCCCTCCCTGCCGCCACTGTTTACTCCACCGTCCCGGGAGGCCCGTTGGCTGGACTCTTGTGGGCACAACATGTTCGCCTCAACCAGTGCTGCCCTGCGGGCCATTAACACCTTGTGAGTATTGGCGAGGGCCTCCTCTTATTTGTGGGACTCTGCTGAGTCTCTGGGATCTGCAGCTTCCCAGGACAATATTCAGGTGGACTTACGGCATCAGGCTTTGGATGGCTGGTAGCTAGCGGCGTTTATTCTCCGCTCAGCTCTGGACATCTCGGAGGTGCTGGGCCGGGCCATGGCTTCCTCAGTCGCCCTCCGTCTCCATGCTTGGCTTCGGGACGGCATGTTCCCTGAGAATATTCGGGAGCGGCTCATTGATCTTCCGTTTGATGGCAGCTTCTTGTTCCATGCTCCAGCTGATTCTGCCATCCAAAGGTTCCCGGTGGGGCTCCGTCCTCCTCCACATCCTACTCCTCCTCCGCCTTATTCTCCTCCTCCTCCTCCTTCCCCTCCTCAGTGACTGCTGAGTTGAGCTAGGTTTGAGCTTTTGGAATGCCCTGGCTGTAGATGGTAGTTGTTGGCCATTGAGTCCTCCTTGCTGGAACTTTGGCATTGTTGGCTGCTGGACGGCCCTTGTTGCCCGTGTGTGTGTTTTTTGTTTTGCTGGAATGAGTACACAGACTTGGCCCTGAGATTAGGCCTTCTGTTTTCTTTGGGCTGATGTCAAGCCTTCTGCTGGGTTGTTTTTCCCGTGGCGCTTTGCTTTCTCCTCTGCTGCGGAAGTTCTTCCAAAGAGGGTTCCCGTGTTTTGGGACTGGCCGTACCCTATGTGGGGTAGTGGTAGCTGTTATATAGCTATGCTTTGCTGGGGAATATTGGTTGCCTTTTTGGTACCTGTTCTCCATGGCGCTTCAGTATGTTGCTATACTTCTTGCGGTTGTGTGCGCGGCCCTTTTAGTAGTGGTCCGGCCATTTCCTCTCCTTCCTGGTCTTCTGCTGAGCACTGGGATGCTTCAGTGTCCTTCATGCTTCTGGAAGTTTATGGTTATAGCTACCGTTCTGGCTGGCCTGTTGCCTTCCCTCTAGGTGGGCTCACCTCTTTCCTTGGTTTCCTTGGACCCTCTGGGCTTTTTTCTTCTTGTTCCTCTGCCTTTCCTGGCGGTGGGTGGAAGCTCTGTTGCCTGGGGCCTCTCCGGCCTTGCCCTAGGTTCCTCTGTTGTGAGTGTGCGGGGGATGTATGATGTTACAAAGCAGGCTAATACAACGCCTGCCTTTACAACGCGGTTTTTACATCGCAATCCATTACAACGGTGTTGGGTGTTGGATAGTGAATAGTTTAATTTACTATTCCAACTCCAGTCCCCGTGGACACTAGGGAAGGTGTTGGATAGTAAATTAAACTTATTCCCTATCCTAGAGCGCCCCCAGCGCAATGCGTTGTAATGGTTTGCGTTGTAATGGTAGTGCGTTGTAAAAGTTTCGTTGTAAAGGTTGTTTACCGTGTGCGGGCCTCCACGCTCCTTCTTCCTCCTACATCCCTTCTGGGGATGCTGGTGTTGCCTTGTGGGGGTCCTATTGCCTGGTAGGGACGAGGTTGCCTCCCTGGTCTACAGGTCTGGCCCCTGTGGGCCTTCTGTTCTGTCCAGACTGGTGGGGTCCTTTCGCAAACCTTCCTTCCCCATGGGTATTGCTAGGGTATCTATTCTACGTGGAGGAATCTGCGGCTAGTAGTCGGTAACGATGTATCTGGTAGAGACGATTCTAGCCGCAGATTCCTTCACGGCACACCCTTCCTCCCCGTTCTGCGAGGACCCCTGGGCTGGTCCTTGGTACCTTCTCCTGGTATGGGCCATGTTTTCTGTGCGTACCTTCTTTGCTCTTGATGTTGGCTCCGTCCGGTTGCTTTCTTCCTTCCTCTTAGTTCTAGGAAGATAGGGTTCTAGTGCTCCTAGACCCCGCTGCTCTAGCTGCTCCAGGTTGGGGAGGTTTGCCTCCAGTTTCCCCCTTCCTTCGCTTCCTCTTGCTGCTAGGGACTGGCCCCTCTACCTCCTCTGAGTTGGGGCCCTCTAGCCGTGCCTTACCCTTGTTTCTTGGAGGGGTGGATGTCCTTTAGGTTGGGGTGGCTGGAGGTTGGTTGTTCCTGCCTGTTGTGGTTGTCTCCCCTTCCATGTTTCGGGGTGTGATTGTAGGCCTGCTACATGTGTCATGTCTTGACGCAGGTTCCCTATCTCTAGGGGTGATGTAGGGGGTTGCTGTCTATGTATTGGCGGGGTGGCTGCTCAGGGCTCTGCTCTTTTCTTTCTCTCTCTCCGCCCTTGGACACTGTGGTGTTGCACTATTCTTTATGGGGTTCTATTTTGTATACTCCTTCGCACACTGTTCCCATGCTCCCACAGTCTTTTTTTTGGTGGTTCCGCGTTGTGGTGCGGAAAAGTTCTCAGAAGAAAACTGACATAGGCGCGCTGGGGTGGGGCTTATGTGACCTCGCTGACCTCATGTGGGCGGACGACGCCTGGGCGGAGTCGCGTGATGTCGCCCTGCCCCCGGCGCGCAGGGATGCTGTGGCAAAAAGTTTCCGGATCCAGTCTCACGCCTGGGGATACTACATGAAAGAATCTGCAGCTAGAATCGTCTACCAGATACATTGTTACTGAAGGTAAGTAACTCGTACTTCACTCAGCATTACTTGCTGGATTTAGCAAGCTACAGTGACTCAGCTGTAGGACAAGAGGTTATACATCATATTTTTAATTAAGGTAAGCCACTACACGTAGGGGTACTTTTCTTCTTAATATATATTTCTCTATTTGTGAATATATATATGCATTTTATTTCATGCCATGTTATATATTTATATTACTTTTCGTTTTTATATACATACAGCTGTTACAATATAAAGATGTTAATATGGATCAAATTGTACCCGCCATCCTCTAAGGGAATGTATAACACAAATACTGCTTGCTATTCTGATTCAAGCATGTGGAGCCATGATAGATCCACTACTGGATAAGAAAATGAGTTACTTACCTGTAACTATGGTTCTCCAGTATTGGTATCTTTCATAGATTCACATGCTACCACCTTCCTCCCCTGAAAGGCTTCCCTGATTTTCTCTAGAAAAACTCTTATTTCACTTGAGCTGGAAAATCTGAGGGAATGAGCCTCTCTTGGGAGTGTTCTACAGTGTGCTGGAATTTGATTGGTTATAGTTCAACTTTGGTTCTTTTTTTTACAAAATAATGTAGATAGGCTATTGCAGTGACTATTCATTGCATGGTAGCCTATCGTATAGCATTTACTGCTTTTGTGATCATACCATGGGATTGCCAATTTGACTGTGATGATTCAAGCATGTGAATCTATGTTAAAAGATCAATAATGGAGAACCGTAGTTACAGGTAAGTAACTCATTTTCTTTCTTAATATTGTCATGAGGCCCAATAAGTAGCCTGACTGATGTGCATATATTAGCAGCACTGCTCCTTGCTACGGAGACAATACGCAGAAGCGTGGATGAAGGTCATACTGTTGCTTTGGTCCTATTGGACCTTAGCGCTGCTTTTGAGACGGTGTCCCACAAACTGCTTTTACAACGTCCCCGATCAGGAGGGCTGGATGAAGCCGCACTAAAATGGATGGCTTCCTTCTTGCAGGACCGGAGCTTCCAGGTTATACAACACCCATATATTTCCAAAAGAGTTAGGCTCAAAATGGAGCCTTGAGGAACCCCTTGAGACAGGGCTATCTCTGTCTCAAGGGGTTCCTCAAGGCTCCATTTTGAGCCCAACTCTTTAATCTTTGCATTGCTCCCTTGGCAGAGATTGTGGAAAGGCAGAGTGTAACCATTGTGCCATATGCGGATGACTCGTAACTTGTCTCTTTGTCACACTATTCGTACGTAGCAGCCACCAAGTTTTCTTCCTGCCTGCAGGACTTGGTGTCCTGGATGACAAATGACTGCTTTTAATTAAATGGTAGTAAAACAGAGATCTTAGTGGTGGGGAAACCCCCCTCTGTTGTGAATCTATCTAGGACCCTAATTAGATATCCCCGATTCATGCCCTTATGTGGTTATAATAAAACATATCCCTATAAAGGCATAGGAATCATGCCCATATCTAGTCATAGCCCATGCAGTCCAAATACGGCAAGGCTACTCCCATAGACTCCTAGAAAGCACAACGTGTTCTTTAAGCAAACCAAGCCTCCAGCAGCCCGGGAATTCCCTCTGCTTTTGTTTTGATTTGCACAAGAACTCCTGGAGTCCAGAAAGAACTGTTAGTTCTTAGTGACTTCTTATGTCCACCCTTACGTCAAACACGGCACCTTTCAGGTATAAATATACCAACGTTGCCTTAAGCAAACACACAGTGGTTTGGAGCAGAGCGGCTATCTACTTGCCCGACACCCAGCTGATGCGAGAGCCGAAGGAAGCCGACCCTCCCTTGACGCACTGAGAGAGACGCTGTCTTTTTTCTTGCCGAGAAATCAAGCTCCGGTGTTTCCAGTCACCCTTGCGGGTTGCTGGGAGATCGAGCCCTGAGAGAGAGATACAAGACCTCCTACATTCTAGAACCAAGGTACGGAGCTGACTAAACCCTTAAGAGAATTCTTGATTCAGATCCTTGGCAAAAACCGACTTAACTTAAACTGCAACTTACTCCTTCCCACGTATTAGGCTTAGGTCAGGTACACCGGGGTAGGCGTATATTAGAAGCACCAGTTGAGTACGTTAGTCATTGTGTTTATGTATGTATATATGTTATCCATTTTAAAGTATCATATGGCTAAGAAACCATATCAATGCTTTTACAGTATTATTTCATAATACTACTTTTACTGTACGCACTTTACTTCATGATTAGTATTGCAATTGTGGCAATTCATTTCTCTTGCATGAGAAAGAAGACTGCTCAATAAATAACACCTTTTATTGAAAACGCCCGTCCCTCTTTTTCTCTGCACCCTGGTGAAACTAAGTACGCACGATTGACTGGGGTGAAATAGTTATCTATTGTTTTCACACGACTCTAGAGATATACTCTTTATTCTGAGGGAGCAAAGTTGTCATGTTTATGCGGTTGTCAGAAGCTAATCCCTTCTTGTCTATTCAGGGAAGTTAACACCTCCTTGTTTACTCGAGAAAGTTTCTAGTGACCTCTGAGCTAGCTGGCAAACCTAATTAAGTCTAACATAGTCAGTAGAGACCTAGATGACCTCAGTCCTACGTCTAAACTGCTGTTTATGTTATTCCAATGCGCAGAGCCTATTGGGAATATAGGAACTACACTACACCTCCATTTGGTCATCTGCATCGTGGCCACAGACTCTGGGTCCTACCCCCAGTAAACAGGTTAAAAACCTAGGTGTCTGGTTGGACTCCACTCTTTCTTTTGAGGCACATACCAGAAAGGTGGCAGGGAAGTGTGTAGTAACGAAGTCCACGCAAGAAGGATGTAATTAAAGATGTTTTATTCAAGAAGGTAACATGTTGAATAGTTTCAGACAACAGGTAGTTGAGTTGTGAAGGGGAGCCCCACCAGGAGCACACTGACTGCTGCTCAGCCCATGCTCAACTGTCACTTCACCTCTCTGAGTCCCAACATTCCGAGGCACATCAAGACTCCAACATTCTATTGAGCACACAGCACAAGCACTGGCTGAGCAGGAGGTGTAAAATACATTACATTAACAAATGCAGGATACTACAAAGTGCTTTGGAATCCTTACAATGTTAAGGGAAACTTTGGACGTTCTCCCTACCCAAGCTAGGAAAACTCTGGTCCACGCCCTGGTAACCTCAAAATTGGGCTACGGAAACGTTCTCTATCTGGGAGCAAAAAAAAATGCCTTCACAGGCTGCAATGTATTCAGAATGCGGTGGCTCTCTTAGTTCTGAAGCTCCCTAGGAGAGCGTCTACTGGGAAGGCTCTTGATGACTTGCATTGGCTGCCGGTTAAGAAAATAATTATTTTTAAAACCTATGCATTAGTCATTGTAGCTTGCAGGGAAAAGGTCCAAGTTATCTTCATGACTTACTTGCCCCTTATAACCCTACTCGTCTCTCTCTCTCTCTCCCTCTCCTGAGCCATCGGAGTCTCTCTCTCTCTCCGGAGCCATCGGAGACTCTCTCCCGAAAAATATTGAAAACCTTGCTTTTCTAGCTATAGGCCCCTTATTCTATCTTCTCTTCCGAAGACTTAGTCTTAGCCCGGGGACATGCCAGTAGGTGTAACCAGGCGCTTTATAAGAGGATATTATTATTAGTTACCATAATACATTCTTAAGTCTTCTGGTCAGATTCAAAATATTGTATTTGGTCTTTTAGCTCCTACCCATATTCCTTACCCAAGCTTTAGCTGTGGCAAAAAAGCGGTGTACAATATGTTCAGTGTGCCAATGATCTTGTGTTTTTCAGCACATGGTTGGTTTCTTGCAAACAAACCACGACAGGTAATTATCTGTTTATAGCTATCCACACCTTGTCTCTCGTAACTGGGGAACTTAAAACCCTCACATTCCAAGTTATAAATCAAACCATTGGCTATAGTCTAGGCTTTTTAGTTGAGTTCTGGTGTTCGATTATATTATTGTGATATTATAAGACGATGAAGGAGCTTGACTTTGCCACCTTTTCTTTATTTCCAGAGCCCTCCTTAACATCGAAACAACTGTTTAAAGAATAAACATAACACTCATGGATAGACAAAGCATATGGTGGGTTAGAGATATCACACATGTAGCCAGTGAACACTAACCCCTTCTTATTAAGGTTGTATTAATGATCCTTACTGCATTTCATATATATGTCATGTGTTGCACTGTTATTTAATACGAAATACCTAGCAACCAAAAAGTTCACACTTCACCATTTGTTTCCCCTTTCCTTCTCATGTGGTCTGCCATGTTTTCTTCTCCCATCTTCAATTTCAAGACTGTTATGGAATCTTCTCCTAAGGGAGGGCTGGTTGTGAACTTGTATTCAGTACTTAGTTTGTAAAAGAATGAGTGCCGGTGCAAAAGTTCTGCTCAGACCCTCGCAGCATGTGCAATTAAACATTGGTGCATGGAATGCCAACGCTAGTAGTCTGTAATCCACTACCAGGCACTCCCTGATCCTTATTCTATCTCTTGCAGGTTGCTGCCTTCTGTTTGTGACAGTCTTGCCCTCTTTTTTTGTTTTGTTTTTATTCCTCCTTGCTGATCTTTGTGTTTTTCCCTATCTTGCACTCAGTAAATATCTGATATGGAAAAATATTTGCTGATGCCCAGAAATAAGTGCAACCACAGGCTCAAATTAAGCACTGGCCTGTGTTCTCTGCCTACTTCCACCAGTTTGATTGATCTAGTTTCCCCATCAGTTGTATAGGTCAAAGCGAAGGGATAAGCCCATCACTATCACATTTTTTTCTGAGCTCCATTGTAATTTGTGCTAGGGAGTTCCTTCTGGCCCGTGTCACCGGGGACATGTCCTGTTATATTTCCATTGTGCATTAGCCGAAAACAATAGCCTTACGCAGTTGAGCTGCACGTAGGACCTTGCCTTTAGTGTCAGAGGAGCTACGTTTTGGCGGGATATCTAACAGTCCTAGTCCTGGGCATAGTGCACTCTGAGCGCTTTCACTTTTTCTGTTTTGTGGAGAACATCATGCTCAAGGATGTATCTGAAAAGGCAATTGTAAAAGTACCCCAAGCTTTTTCCTTTTATAGTCTCTCTGGTATTTCATAGCTTTATGTTATTGCTTTGCGATCTGTCCTTGAAATCTTTGCATTTCCTTTCAGATCTACTTTCTCTGCCATTACCCTCAATGTTGCTGGTGTTTTCCCTGCACTGGACTGCCGCATTCATTAATATCAACTCTTCATAGCTGCTCCTACTGCGTGGACATCCTTTCTCAGTTCTACTGCCGTTTGCAAGTCTGTTCTCATGGCATGGATTTGCTCCATGGCTTTTTTGGTCAATCTTCTCTTGCAGGTTCGTTAGACATAGTTGCATACCCTGTTGTGTCAGGGATTGTACCTTGGTCACAATGAAGATGGAAAATCTAAGTCGCAGTGTGTTAACTTGCCTGGTGTTCCAGCAGGTTCTGAAATCTCGCAGGGAATTGGGGGTTCTATTCACCTCATAAGCCAGCCAGACTTGTGGGCTAGACTGGAATTCCGAAGCCGTCTAGGGTTTATTCTTGCTTCTCAGTTAATATTGTAGGTCCATTAAAGGAGTCTATTGAGACTCATTGCATGGAATGTCGTGCCACGTCATTTCACTGCTGATGCTCCTAAGGCTGTGTTCCAACTGGGACAGTTTAAACCCTGGAGAGGTGAAATACGGCAGTGGCTCTTGTTATGGCTATTCAGTTGTGCATACACCTGATTTCATACTACTTACTGGGAGACATGATCTTTACATTATAATCGATCTTGAGTCACCGCATCAAACCGGCAAAACAATTGGCAGTTTGCCTACATCCAGCATCCTCAGTAAGTGCTGGTCTGCTGATCTGCTCTGGCCAAGATGTTGGGGTTAGTGGCGCCCTCCTCGTACAGCATAGCACAACATACACCGCAGCACAATTCTCTCCAGGGGGTTGCTGTGCATAGTTCAGTTGGCACTTGTGTTTAAAGCTGAAGTTGACCCACTATGTTTCTAGAGCCTCCTGTCAGCTGTTCATTGACGCCCACTATCTTTAAATGTATAGGCCAGTCTTGAACTATACAGCCGGCCTGCTGCTAATTGTATCCGCCTGCATAACCTGCCTGCCTGCCGCTAACGGTATCTGGCTGCATAATCCGTCTGCCTGCAGCTAGCTGTATCCGTCTGCAAAACCCGCATGTCTGCCTATTAAGGAGTTAAATGCCCAAACTGTAGCAAAATAAACTGCAAGTGCAAGCTATGGGGATCAGCAAAATAAGAGAGATGTTAAGACACCTGAGAAGGTTTTTTCTAGGGGACAAAACATTTGTTTCAGGTGTGAGAATAATCTGCATGGTAGCGGAGGAAGAGGTTGTCCTACAAGAATGGTAACATGTCGCTAATGCTCAAAAGTGGTAAGTGCTAAGGTGTGTCAGAGCAAATTGACACCAAGTGCGAAGAGGAGTAGTGTGGTAGAAGATGAATTCAAGTGTAGGCGGTTCAAGATCTGATTTTTGTGGTCATGAAATACAACAACAAAAAATTGGTGATCTGGAGGAATGTATTGACCCATATATAGATGTGTTAACAGGAGACAAAATGTTACAGCTATTGGTTGATTCTGGGGCAAGAATTACAATGATCATTTCGGAGCAGTACCACGAATAATGGGGTGACAAGAAGTTAAATCCTCCAGATAGGTCACCAGTATTCTATGAGGGCAGAAAGATAGAGTTAGAAGGATTTCTTGAGGACACATTGGAGTTCGGAGGCCGGAAAATATTTGGTTAAGTATACGTAGCTAAGAAGGGTTTAAATATTTTAGGATGGTATCATCAGGGGTTGTTCTGTTTGATTCTCAGGCTAGGCAGAGAGGAGCCTGTTTTAGTGGTAAAGGATGTGTCTTTGTCAGATTCTATTGAACAAGAATTTCCAGGTCTTTGCTAAAAAGTTGGCTTCAAACACAAGATTAAAGTGAAAAGGAAGCTATACCTGTGAAATACAAGATTGAATCCATTCACTTTTGTTTAGGAGATGATTTGGACAAAGAATTGAGTAGGTTAAAAAGTTCTGGGAACATAGAACTTACAGAGTCAAGTTTATGTTGCACATAATCACGCAATAAGAGCGTTGTGATGACGTTGTTTGAGAAGAACTACAATGTAGTCGCAAGCCTGCTGGGATATGTAGTTCTCGTGGTTTACACGGTATGAACCGGAGGGTTGCTCGGTTTATCCTCAACCACAAATGATTAATAGTATTCATGAAGACCTACAACAACCTCGTAATAATGAAAATTATATTGTACATCTCCATATGATTTGCCCGCCTCCAATAGACCACCATACTTTTCGGGGCCCAATGGCGTGATAATGTGCAACACCGAAATCTCTCACTATATAAACATGCCGGCCTCTCTGTCAGTTACCTCCACTGCAGCAAGAGTCTTCATTTCGAAGTACCGACGGAGAGGTGAGTTTGGGCGAGTAACTGCTGTTAGTTTGGTTTTTGATGTCCATACATTTGTGTTTGGCTCGTATTGTTTGCTCGTATTTTTGCTCGGAGCGATGCATTATGAGAGTCATTGGCTAGGTCCTGGGTATCTTCTGCTGCATTTGTGCGAGTGTAGTTGACTTAAAGTGAGTGGCGTGAATATGCATGCAGCCCCCCTTTTTGTTTTCGGGAGAACTGATAGGGAGGTTGCTTTTGTGAGGCATATGATCTGTAGGCAGAATATTGCTTGTTTAGCCCCTACCATTTATGCAGCGAAGCTCTCACCATTTTACATCTAGACTATTACCAATTTTACAACAATCTGAATTCTTAATCAAAATGATTGGTACTAGAGCCCTACCCTATGCCAAGAGTTGGAAACAGCTTATTCACAACATAAGATAAAGTACATTTATTTGTAGACACCGTCAACAGCTGAGTTTTCACTGTTTCGTTATAGGTAGAAGTTAGGATTTGAGTTTGAAGCTGGATGATTTTAAATTTCTGTTGGTGGCTGATTTCTTACAGCCACTACGGTCTGCAGAAATAATCAATGTAAGACTATTCCAGTTGTGAATCTGATTACGTTTTAGAGCGGGGCTTCATCAAATGGTACTCGAGCTGGTTCCGAGTGAGGTGAGGTACGGACTTGGACAAGTAGTGGTAAGCACTCAGTTCACTCATTAACAATGTCTAATACATTTGACATGTTAGCATAAACTCACTGATGGATAGACTATTTATATTTGTTTGGTTTTTCTTATAGATATCACCAAGCATCATGCTTGTTCCAAGGATTCGAAAGTTGTAATAACAGGATATACACTGTATGTATCAATCCTCTTTTCAATGTTGCAGTGACAAAATATCTGTATAGGTCCTGACGAAGGCTAGGGAGATTTATCCATAAGGCTAAAACATGTTAACCACGTAGACAGTGACTAATCTCTGTCTTTTTTCACCTGCACTTTGGTTTTAAATTGGGAAAACTTATCAGAGCATACGCCAAAGGTTGCACTGTATATCTCTGAGGTTTATCCTATTTTATTTCACATTTTGCACTGCTATTTTCATATAATTACTTTGGAAAACAAATAAAATTCCCTTTTCTTGCACTTACTTTCCCTTGTGAGAATCCACAAGAGGATACAACTTAACCTCTATGTTTCTCCTAATGTTCAAGGGCGAACTAGAGGCAGTTGTTTGGTAAACCCAGATGATGACACTGAGCACACACATATGTACAATGATGGGATACCAAATATCCTGAGGTGGCTTCGATTCACCTTTTTCTTTTGATTTTAGTTTTCTGGATCACTGTGTTTCTTTCTTACTTTTTCTTCAAACATAGGAGATAGTGTAAATAGTAGTCCACGTTTAGGCTGTAGAAGCACCTTGATTATTAGACTGCCGATTCGGTTTGTTTTTGACATATTAAGGATTAGAGGGATTGAAATCTGGTTGGTCTTTAAATATTTTCCCTCTGGCCCTCCATATTGTAGTGAAGGTGAGTTCTATGCCAGATTCATTCTGGAGTATGCGTCTAAAATGAAAAATCTTACAAATATGGGAAAAAATCTACAGTTTGAGAGGGATGACAGTTGTCAAAAGACTTTCAACATGGTAAAAGATAAAATGACAGGAGCAAGGGCGTTACATTCCTATGATCCGGAGTTTTCATGCACTATTACAGTTGGTGCAAGCAATTATGGTCTGGAGGCTGTTCTTATTCAAGATAAGGTGTGTGAGTCTGTCACAATAAGTTATGCACAAATGTTTTTTTGTGAACCAGAGCTCAATTACTCTGTAATTGAGTAAGAGTTGCAAGCCTGCTATTGGGCACAGAGAAATGTAGGTCATATGTGTGGGCTAGAAGATTTTGCCTCCAAATAGATCATAAGCCTTAAGTGAGAGAGTCAACTATAACACTCGCAGTATAGATCGTCTTACTACGAAGCTTTTACAGAATTATTTTCCAATTTTTCATATTCCTGGATAAAATTACGTAACTGCAGATATGTTGTCTATGTTGCCCATGTGCGATCAAAAAAATGATAGATCCGGAAGAAGACGTTGAGAGTTGTTTTGTAGCTGCAATGGATATGCCTGAGTATGAAGAGTGTTCAGAAAATGATTGGAAACAAGCAAGTGAGGTTGATGCTGTGCTGAAAAAGGTCCAGGAATATCTTATTATTCCTGGACCTTTTCCTGGATTCTGAGTGTGAGTGATGTGTATATTTTACTCCCTCAGCCCCCTCCGTGGTAAAATTACCGGCGCCACTGCTTACAACCATAATGAGCAAAAGTGCTAAAGTTTGTCTGAGAGGATTGCGCCACTGTGACCCTGAATCAGTTGTACTGGGGCACTGCCAACGTGTGCCTGAGCAGACTACGCTGCAATGGCTCAGCAAGTGGTGTGTACGCGGCACTGTCATGAAGTGTGCCTGAGCAGACTGCGCTGCTGTTACCCTGAGCATTTGTGCCCAAAGAATATTTTCTCTCTGCACAGAGGGAAATCTGGTCAAAGTGGACTGCCCCGCTCTTACAACAGAATAAACGTGCATGGACGAAGCTGCTGTCCCATCGCTGTGAGTGGTGTGGGAGCTGAACCTCAACCCTGAAAAGTACCTTATGCCTCATGATATCTGATCCCACCCATTGGACTCACCCTGTGCCCGGGAAAGGGCCCGCACACAAGAGCTTGTCCATCAGCCCCACACCAGGCCTTTGCAGCTGCTCCTTCCAAGGATGGGACTGTAGTGCTGATGCACCTGCTGCTGGCACATCTTTCATGCGGAAGAGCGAGGAGGGACCAGACGCATGCAGATGGCCTCAACTGCAAACGTTGGTTACATTTACATACTGGGACTAAGACTGTAAAACAGAGTGTACAAACTCTGAACAAGAGCCGTAGCACTGTACCTGCGCCTAAAATCTGCTGAAACATAACTTACCGCCAGGTAGAGGATGGTGGGGGAAGGGCTCTTTAAGAATGGGTACAGTGGCCCCGCACCAGCAGATAATCGTACCTGTATATTATAGTCTATACTTTCAACCGCAGGTTATCTTTGTGCGGATTCCAAAAAGAAACTTGTTAAAGTAGAATATTGTTTACCCCTAAACAAAAACTAGGAGAAAAGATAAAAACAAGGGGTCTATTTACTAAGATGCAATGCTGTGTTTGCGTCACGACGCAAAATCTTTTATCACATATATACTTTCCAGCATAAAACCTGTTTTATGCTGGAAAATGACTTGAAAGTAACACGAAGCAGCGCATTACTTAGCATCAAGGAGCCGTGCCATGGGTAGTACATATGCATTCACATTCAACCATCCAAGTTTTCAGGCGCTAAGCTCTATCTACTTAAAAAATTAGACAGGGTTTAGCATACGGAATTAGCACCCATTTGAGGGAGAAATGCTTTAATTTCTTTTCTGATTTTTGTATGTGCGCTGCACTGTACAGCACACATACAAAGTGGGAAAAGGTTTCAGTTACTCTAAGCATGGCATTTTTTACTGGAAGGTTTTTCTTCCAGTACAAAACCAATGCTAGACTCACGGAGACACCCTTGCACTATGGGGCAAAGGCGTGTCCTTGGCGCACGGCTGCATATTTCTGCGCCAAGCGCCAGCCCTCCGGACAGGGGAGGAGAGTGCCCTATTTCTATCCTGCTTTCTTCTCATGCAGCACATCATTGGCAGCTGCTGCACTGCTTTCTGTGAGCACCTAGTAAATCTCCCCTAAGTCTTTAACAATTTCTAAGCTTGAGCAGTTGGTTCCTCTCGTAGTTAACTGGCATTTTATTCCATAGTATCGTTGTGGACATAGAAAAAGATCTACTGCCCAAGCTTACAAAAACTTGCAAGACAATGCCGGAGCGCTGTGTTATGCCAAATTTAACGATGCCACGCTCCGAACATTTTCAAAATGCAGGTATGCACCGTATTTACAAAAATATGGCGCACCCCTGCATTTCCCCTAACACTGGTGCTTAAAAAAGCTGCCTATCGCCAGCGCAGTCACCCTGCGCCATGTTGCAAGGGTGCCTGTACTGCATCGTTTATGACGATTCGCTCTTTTGCAGTAGTTCCCAGAGGATAGAAAAAATTGGGTCTCATTTCAGTTTTGCGGCCATTAAATTTCAAATTATTTAATTGACTTAGTGACATCCACCACTTCTGGACACTTAAAATACAATCATACAGATTTTCAGATCTTATGCTGGGGTCCTTGTCAAGCACATATAAAATCAGGACGTCATCTGCACACGTGAGAGCAGTTAGACTAAAGTACTGTATCAAATGGGCCAGGGTACCCATATATAAATAAAATAGCAGAGGGGAAAGCACTGACCCATGACACCTGCGTATTAGATCCTTTATTTCTGACATATATGGAGCCATCTAACCTGAAAATGTTAGATCCATATAAGGATGGGGTCTCTGACACCATGACTCTGCAGGCGTTCTAACAGCACTGGATGGTCAACAGTATCTAAAGCAGTCAAGACCTCCAGCGAGATCAATGATGCCGGTATAGCCGGACCTGCATATCGGTGAGGATCGTCTGGCACTGCAGTCACCACACCTTTGGTGCTACAGCCCGCACAAAAACCAGCCTGCCTTCAATGAAGCATCTTCTGATACCCCGCAAAGGAATAGAATTGACTGAAGACCAAGCGTTCTAATGTTTTAGCAAAAAAAGGTCATTGTGACACTGGTCTAAAGTTCTCAATGCATTCTAGATCCAGTGTTGGTTGTTTGATAATGGCACAATCAAACAAATGTAACAATAAAATAGCACAATGGCATCTTTACACCAGCAACTTCAGTTGTAGGAGGCTCCACCCGCTCTCTGGAGGGGATGGAGATGTGTAAGTATACACCTTAGCATATGTTTCCAGTCAGAGCTTCTGAACAGGAAAACGTGGGGAATTGCACCTATGTGAAATGAGCCCTTAGAGTTCTGATTACACTTCACCACAATGTGTCCCATTCTTTCTTCGGCTGGTTCATCAATCCTTCCTGGCTCACCTTGTAACATGATGTTGGGCCCTGCCAATGTTGGGGGTTCAAAGGTGACCATGGCAGCAACGTTCTCAACAGTCTATTGCTAGTTAGTTAGAAGAATGCATTTCTGCCTTCAGAAACCGTACTCCATCCCCCTATGCCATCGATATCTTTTTCTCCATATCCCAGGTCCACAATATTTTCTGCAGTCAATAGTTCCCCAAGGTGGTATTACATTTCCATATTTCCCAAGTATGACTTGCTTCTTCACCATTAGGAGATGTGATGTTATTTTGCCCATTTTTTTTAGCATAGCAGGCAGGTAGGCAGTCTCAGAAGGAAAGCCTCGCAGAATGATTTTAGATACGTTGTCAACTGTTACCCTGTGACTGCCTGAGTGACTCCTAAAAACATTCTCCAGCGCACCAGAATGAAAATCATCATGCCTTTCACCCTGACTAGGAAGAAGGGTCCCTACTTGGACAAAGGTGCAAACCATTGCCAACTAGAGACCCCCATTTTTAACACAGACCAAGTAATTGTTCAAAGTGCGGGCATGTCGGCACTCTAGGCCTCGACATGCCAGAGAGCTTGGTGTTCCAAGCCTCCACTTCAAGGGTCAATACTGGGCGTACCGTACCACTTAACCGGATAGTGACTCAAAACAACTGGATACCTTTGGCAAGAGGATCTTCTCTGCCGCCAGCCTAGCACTGCAGTCAGTGAACACCACGTGGCTTTTGGAAGGATAAACCCACACTGTGTGGGATTCGGTTGAGCAAGTGCTGCCTATGGTCTCAGAGGAGGCCTGAGCCATACTCTATCAAGCTATTGATGATGGGTGACATGCAGCGAAATTCACCATTAGATGTGGATTTGGCACGACCAACTCGCTGGGCAGAGTGATTTCGTCAGTGATACATGATGCCACCCAGACTGAGAACCACTGGCTTTTCGGGGGATTTCCAAGTTTCACTCATGTACATGCGCTTTGATGGCTTTCACTTCTTTGGTGAGAAGGTAGATACAGCACTGGAGTGCTTTACGGAAAGCAGAGCTACCACCGGGTCATTGGGTCTATCCATCGCCCCACTCCAATCCCAGTCTGCCTTTCACCATCTCTGTGGCTACAGTAGGGGGTACCAACTGTGTCCCTTCCGGCCCAGCCACTAAGACCAAAAGGCTTCCCAGCCTTTTCATGGCCACAGATGTGATTCCCACAAACTACATAGGACCACCTGCCAGAGGTCAAGTCAGTCCACCACCCCAATAGCAGCAGTCCATAACATTGGACAAGTGGGTTTTACAAACAGTCCAGAGAGGCTACTCCTTCCCCTTTCTGGAGACTCGCTCACCCATGCCACGCACTTATGACCCGCAGACGGAGAAAGAACCATCTCTCCTTGTTCTGCCAGAAAATGTCGACCTATTTGGCCAAAGGGGCCCAAGAGTGGGTGGCAGCATCAGAAGTAGGTCATGGTTGCTATTCCCGCTTCTTTCTGGTGCCCATAAAGGACAGAGGCCTCAGACCAATCCTAGACCTGCGGTTTCTCAACTTCTTCCTGAAAAAGGAGAAGTTCAAGTTTCTCACCTTAGCTCAGGTCCTGTCTACCCTGGAGACTGGATGGTAGCGCTGGAATTTTTCCACATCCCTGTCCTGCCTGTCCACAGGCACTACCTGTGGTACATGGGGGGCCAAGAGCACTTTGTTTGCTGAGCTCCCGCTTTTCCACACCAGCGCCCCTCAGATGTTCACAAGGTGATGGTGGGGGTTGCAACATATCTGCTGCGGTCCTCTTGCATTTGCTGGGGTTCACTATCAACGTGTCAAAGTCACATCTGACCCTCTCAGATGCTCCCTTTCATTGGGGCCATTTTGGACACAGTGCAATTTCGGGCCTATCTTCCCGAACGGCGAGTCCAGGGTATTTGGGCTATGATATCGATGTGTTAGCCTCTATCCTGGATTTTGGTGAGACTAACTCTGAGGCTGTTGGGTATCATGGCCTTCTGCATCCTTCTAATTACACATGCCTGTTGGTATATCAGGGCTGCATCAGGGAAATCTCTCCAACCTAATCCAGATGTTGGGAGGGAACTTCAAAAGACCTGCAGTGAGGGCTGACAAACTGCGATTGGGTCAGCAGCAGACTTCTCTCCCTTCCCCAAACAGAGCTGACTATAGCGACAGATGTATCATTCATCGGCTTGGGTGGCCATTTTGGAGAGGTAGAGATCAGAATACTATGCTCTCTAGCGCAGTCCGAACTTCCCATTGAAAGCTTTTTGTCCTTTGAGCAAGGGAAGGCTGCTTCAGGTGTCCACTGACAACAACATCGCCATGTGGTACTGAAACAAACAGGGTGAAGGAGTAGTTTCTTACCTGTAACTCGAGTTCTGTAGTAGGGGTATCTCTATTATTGTCATAATCTAGGGAATAGTCCCGCACATGTGCGGGGACCCCAGAGCAATCAAAAATAATCTCTTAAGCTGTCTCCTTTGTAGTCCTGCATAGACACTTAAGAGAAAATCAAAGACAAATAATGCAGCCTATAATTACAAGGCTACACTGGCCAATACTTCAACTTAAAGTGAAAAGGATAGTCAAATAAAATCAAATTTTACACATCTTGCCAAGTTTCATCCATAGAGAAACTTCCCTTCACCAAAATCCTTGAAATGATAGAGAGGAAGGGTTGGACAGACAAGTCCAAATAGGCTGCCATTATGTGTCTGGAAAAGGGATACCGTGCCTTTAAGGAACTCTCCAGAGACCCTCGGTATCCCAGGATGCACAGCCAAAGTCCTTTTACTTTCAGTTCTTTTTGAAGGTGTATAAAGCAAGGCCTGTAGCATACAGTACATTATCATTTCCTCCACCGGGGAGGAGGGCGGGCGCTTATGACTATAACAGAGATACCCCTACTACAAAACTGGAGTTACAGGTAAGAAACTTCTCCTTCTGTAGTAGGGGATCTCTGTGTATAGTCATAATCTAGTGAATAGAATGGCAAGCCCATCCCAACAAACCAATCCGGCGGTGGAGGAAAAAGACAACACCACTACTGTGCAAACAGATTTCTCAACGAAGCCTGCCCAACCTGAGCATCTGCCCTGGAATCAGAGTCCAGACAGTAGTGTTTAGCAAAGGTATGGACCGACTTCCAAGTGGCAGCCCTGCAGATATCTGCAATGGGAACATTACGTAGCAAAGCCGTGTAGCTGCTTTGCCCCTGGTAGAATGAGCCTTAGGCTTAACCCCTAAGGTCTTGTTAGCTTTCTGATAACATAACGGGATAAAGGACACAATCCACCTCGAAATGGACTGTTTTGAGGTGGCAAGACCAGTCCTGACCGACCCATAATTGGCAAACAATTGGTCTGACCTACGAATGTCCTTGGTCTTATCCAAGTAGAATTTCAACACCCTTCTGACATTCAGGGAATAAAAAGACCTTTCCACTGGAGTGGAAGGATTTTGGAAAAACATAGGTAAAGTTATAGTTTGATTGACATGGAAATCAGAAATCATCTTAAGACGGAACTTAGGGTGAGTACGCATCACAACCTTAGCAGCATGAAATATAGTATAAGGTTCTAGACAACACAATGCCTGAGTCTCACTCACCCTGCGGGCCGATGTAATGGCCACGAGGAAAGCCGCCTTCCATGATAAGTGCTGCAGTGAAGCCTTATGAATAGGTTCAAAAGGTTCCTTCATCAACCTGGACAGCACCACATTCAGCTCCCATGAAGGCGAAGGACGCCGAACAGGAGGAAACACTTTCTTCAATCCTTCCAAAAAATCTTTAATCACAGGAATCTGGAAGAAGGATATCTGTGAAGGGCATTTCCTATACGCAGTTAATGCTGCGAGGTGAACCTTAATAGAATGAAAATTAAGGCCGGACTGAGCCAAATGCAAAAGGTAAGGAAGAATGACATCTTCCTTGCAGGTCATCGGATCATAGTTCTTGGAAGTGCACCAGATGCAGAACCTCTTCTACTTGTAGGCATAGGAAGTCCTAGTGGAAGGTCGCTTAGCCTCCTTGAGTATATTCATGCAATCGTCAGGCAGATCCAGGTGTCCATATTACACTATCTCAGGAGCCATGCTGCCAAACTCAACGATGAGAGGTTGGTGAGAAGGTCCGGCCGACACGGCACCCGCAGGTGGGGCAGGAGAGGCCTGTGAAGCAGGTCCGTGAACCACCACTGTCGGGGCCACTCCGGAGCAATGAGGATCATCCGTGCTCTGGACTGAGACAGCTTGATGAGTACTGCCGGAATCAGGGGAATGGGTGGAAAAGCGTACAGAAAGCTGTTCGACCAGCTGATCCATAGCGCGTTCCCCAGAGTCCCCCGTTGGTAATACCTGGAGGCGAAGTCTCAGCATTTTCTGTTTTCGGCGGTGGCTAACAGATCTAAGTCCGGAGTGCACCACCTGTCGAAGATGTTTCCTAGCACTTCGTTGTTTAGAACCCACTCGTGGTTTTCTTGCACCAGCCTGCTGAGTGCGTCCGCCTGAGCATTCTGCACACCTGGCAGATGGGTGGCTGTTATCGTCAGTCCTCTAGTTAGTAGCCAGTGCCAGATCGCCTGCGCTTCTTGTGACAGTGTGCGCGATCTCGAGCCCCCCTGCTTGTTGAGGTAATACATTGTGGTCGTATTGTTCATGTGTACAGCAAGGAGTTGGTCTGAAAGGATGGATGAAAGGCCTTCAGTGCCAAGTGAACAGCTCTGAGTTCCAGGAAATTGGTGTGATACGGGGATTCTGCCGGGGACCACGTTCCCTGGATCTGTAGATGGTCGGAATGCGCTCCCCAGCCGTGGAGAGAAGCATCCGTGACGATAGTCTAAATGGGAATGTTCTTGTGGAATAGAACCCTTTTGAGGAGATTCTCTGCTGAGCACCACCATCTCAGGGACTGTTGAGCGTGAAGTGACTGCCGGATCCTGTCGTCCCAGCTCCCCCGCTTCTGGTCCCACTGATCCTCTAGACATTCCTGCAGCGACCTCATGTGGAGGCGTACGTGTGGCGTGAGGAAGTTGCAAGAGGCCATCGACCCCAGTAGAGAAGACACCACCCTCACTGTCGTAGATGGAACCGCTATTAGAGCCTGAGCCTTCCGAAGGATTGATAAGCGTCGCTCCTCCGATGGGGACACGCTTGCTGAAAGAGTATCGATGGAGGCTCCCAAGTACTGTAGGCACTGGACAGGAGTCGGAACAGAATTGGACATGTTTATGTGCAACACCAGTCGGTTCAACAGAACGGCCATCCTGTTTAAGTGCAGTTGTGCTTCCTGGAAGGTGGAGGCTTTGATCAACCAATCGTCCAGGTACGGGTAGACAAACACCTTGTTCTTTCTCAGGTGCGCTGCCACCACTGCCATGCACTTTGAAAAAGTCCTGGGTGCAGACTTCAGTCCAAACGGAAGTACGGTGTACTTATAGTGATTGGTGCCGACTAGAAAGCGCAGGAACTTCCGGTGTTTCCGTGCAATGGGCACATGGAAGTACGCATGTAGATCTGCTGTGCAAAGCCAGTCTCCTCTTTGTAGCTGAGGATAAAACTGGTGCAAAGACAGCATGCAAAATTTCTCCCTGCGAATCCATTTGTTTGCTTGTCGCAAATCCAGAATGGGCCTGAACTCGTTCTTGACCTTCTTGCGCACCAGGAAGAACCGTGAGTAAAGACCCTTTCCCCTTTGAGACAGAGGGACGTCTTCTATCGCCCTTTTCTTAACAGGGTATCGGCCTCCGCTTGGGGCTCGCGCATCTGGAACTGCGAGCGAACCGGTGGAATTGCTGGAGGAGGGCTGACAAAACGAAGACTGTATCCATTGCAAACGATATTCAGCACCCACTTGTCCTGAGTAATTTTTCGCCACTCTGCCAGGTAATTTTGTATGCTTCCCCCACCGGAGCGGGTAACAGACGAGGGGGAAGTAGACCCTCAGGGCTTAGACCCAGCCGGGCCCTTGTTCGCCGAGGAGAACTGCTGGCCGCCTCTGCCCCTCTGACGCTTCTGGAAAGGCTGCCGTTGGTACTGCTGCTGCTATTGTTGCTGCTGGCCAGCCTGACGACCTTGTCCTCGCTTCTGGGAACCATATCTCCTCTGGAACGGGCAGAAGGACTTCCGTTGTTCCTTTGGTTTCTCCAAACCAACGGCCTTCAATGTCTCTACTTTCGCCTTCATGCGGGCCATCTCCTCATCCGCATGCATCCCGAAGAGCGTCGATCCAGAGATCGGCAAATTTGCGACTCTCTGCTGCACCTCTGGTTTGAGAGAGGTAAGGCGCAACCAGGAATGGCGTCTTAAATTAATGCCATGGCAATAAATATGAGCCGCCAGGAGAGAGGCATCCACCACAGAGCTGATGACTTGATTGGAGACCATCAGGCCCTCGTTCAATATCTCCTGGAAGTCCTCCCTCCTATCCCTTGGGAGGAGCTCGATAAACTGTTGCAGTGACTCCCACAAAACGCGCTCATAGCGACCCAAGAGCGCCGAGGCACTCGTCGCTTTCATTGATGTGGCAGCCGTACCGCAAACCTTCCGTCCGGCTGAATCCATCTGACGGCTCTCCTTGTCCGGAGACACCGTAGAAGACGGGGCAGTAGCATGCTCTTTCTTAGCTACTGTCACAATGACAGAATCCGGTACAGGATCTGACCTCAAGAACGCCGGATCAGAATCCGGGGGCCTGTACTTCTTCTGCCGCCGAGATGGAGCCGACTTCACTGACGCCGGGGTCAGAAACAGCTCCATGGCCGGTTCTTCCAGTCCTAGCACCAAGGGCAACAACGGACGAGAGAGATGCCGTTTGTGCAAAGTCTCAAAGATCACAGAGATAGATGGTGTGGGTACCGTCAATGTGATCCCTAACTTCGCTGCCCCCCGCAGCAGCACCTCCTGAAATGTCGCAATGTCGTCCACAGGTGACACTCTCGTAGGAGGGAAATCCGATAATGTTGGAGAATACCTCCGGTCACTCAAGGAGCCCGTGTACCGGGACCGCGACCTGTCTCTCCGATGGCGGTGACAGGACCTTGTGGAGGAGAGGTGTCTACTGCGAGTGCGATCCCTTCCTCTAGACCTAGATCTAGATCTCCTGGGCCTCGCCGAAGCCGCCGTTCTTAGAGGAGATGGAAGCGGAGGAATCGGAGCTGGAACCTCAGGCCGAAGTTGTGGAGGTCGGGGAGGCGGCGGAAGAGGAGGCAGGGGCGGTGTAGGAGGCGGTGGAAGTGGAGGCGGAGGAGGAATCGTTGCCGGAGGAGGAAGCATCCTCTGAGGCAGCGGTGGAGGTGGAGGCGTCCTGGACCTAGACGGTGAGTAGGTTCGTGAACACTCCGATTCCGATGACCTCACCACTCTCCTCTTCTTCTGAGCAGGCCTCGAAGAAGATGTTCTGGAGGCAGACCTCTTTTTAGCCAAGCGCCGGCGCCGCTGCGACCGGGAGCTCGCCGATGAAGACGACAGACTGACCACTGAGGCAGGGGACACTGTCCTGGTCCTTGAACGTCTCCTAGACGTCGATTTTTCCTTTCTCGACGTCGACCTCTTCGACTTTCTACTTCTCGACGTCGATCTTCTAGACGTCGACGCACTCCTCGACGTCGAATGTCTTCTCTTCGACGTCGATTTGTCTCTTCTCGACGTCGACTGTCGTGTCGATGTCGAACGGCGGTACAGCCTCGATGGCGAACGTCGCCTCCTGGACTCATCTCGACTTCGAGGGTGAGTCGACGCCAGTGAAGTCCTCGATGTCGACCTCATCCGAGGTCTCGACGTCCTGCCCCTCAACATCGAGCGGCGGCGCCGCTTGGACCCAGAGCCCTGGATCGACGGAGAGCAGATGGTGGTCATTCCTCTCGACGCCGAAGCTATCGACGTCGACCGGGATCTGTGCCTTTTCTTGACTGGGGAGCCCCCAGAGGCTGAAGCACGGGCAGAGGACGATGACTGAGTCCCTCCATGCCCAGAAGTCCCACCTGGTTCTTCATGTCTCCTCTGCTCCAGGCCTTGGAGACTAATTTTCTCATTGTCACGCTGGGTCTTCCTGGAGAAAGAGTGACAGATATCACAGGAGTCCGGGACATGGATGGAAGGGAGACAGAGTATACATGATCTGTGTGGGTCAGATTTAGCCTTCTTCCTACCACACTCAGGGCAGTTGTCAAATAAAGCTGGCATTTTCGACAAAAAGAGGTGGTAAAACTGGTTAAAAAACACAGCAAAAGGAAGAGGAAGGCCCCAGACGTCGAGTGAAACACTCAAAACACTGGAAAAGTGCCAAAAATTGAAGAAATACCCAAAAAGGGAGAGCTCAATGCTCCAGGGTCCTACTAGCAGGAGCCGGAAAAAAGAACTGAAAGTAAAAGGACTTTGGCTGTGCAACCTGGGATACCGAGGGTCTCTAGAGAGTTCCTTAAAGGCACGGTATCCCTTGTCAAGACACATAATGGCAGCCTATGGGGACTTGTCTGTCCAACCCTTCCTCTCTATCATTTCAAGGATTTTGGTGAAGGGAAGTTTCTCTATGGATAAAACTTGGCAAGATGTGTAAAATTTGATTTAAATTGGCTATCCTTTTCACTTTAAGTTGAAGTATTGGCCAGTGTAGCCTTGTAATTATAGGCTGCATTATTTGTCTTTGATTTTCTCTTAAGTGTCTATGCAGGACTACAAAGGAGACAGCTTAAGAGATTATTTTTGATTGCTCTGGGGTCCCCGCACATGTGCGGGACTATTCACTAGATTATGACTATACACAGAGATCCCCTACTACAGAACTGGGCTTGTGGACTCTTTTTCAACAGGCCCTGCACGTACACAGCTGGAAAACCAGGGCATTTCCCTGGTGATTCAACACCTAGCTGTCTCTCTGAACAGCAGGGTAGACTAACTCAGCCATCGATGCCTAGCGGATTACAAGTTGCATCTCCATCTGGCGATGGTGCAAGGTGTCTTTCAAGAGTGGGGAGAGCCTTGGTTAGATGTGTGCCACCACCGAGAATACGCAATGTCAGCAGTTTTGAGTGTTGGAGTTTCCAAATCGCCTCTTGCTTGGAGAAGCTTATCGTCTCGAATGAAGCTCAGGCCTCCGTACGCATTTATGCCTATACCACTCCTGATCAAAGTTCTCAGGAAAATCAGGAGCGACTGGGCCAAAATGATTATTGAGGCTCCAGATTGGGCAAGGAAATTTTGGTATCCCAAGCTCCTGAAAATTACCATCGGTCCTCAATTTAGACTGCCCCTTCGGGAGGATCTTCTGTCACAGCAGCAGGGTCCTGCACCTGAACCTGTGCACACAGCACCTGGTGCTTGGAGATTGAGTGGTGACAGTTGACAGCTTTAAGCATTGCTCCCAAAGTCTGCTATGTTATTCTGAAAGCCAGGCGCCCCTCCACTACGAAGGCATATGTCTCCTGTTGGGACAAGTTTGTGGCATGGTATTCATCCTCTTTCTGCACCCTTACACCAAGTTTGATTGATTGTTCTTTCTCTGGCCCAGCAGGGCTCTGCTGTGGGCACTTTTAAAAGTTACTTGTCTGCCATTTTTGACATACTTGTGGTTGCCAGACTTACCTTTTTTGTTCACATCGCCTGGTGTGACTACATTCTACAAAGGTCTGCAATACTTTATCTTCCAGGCCATTCATCATGCCCCAAAGGGATATTAACCTTGTACTGACTTATATGTGTGCACCTTTTGAGATGCTGCACAACCATTCACTTTGCACACTTACCATCACGATGGCTTTTGTAGTGTCCATGGCATCGGCCAGGGGGGTAAGTGCACTCTCCGTTTACCACGGGGTTTTGAGGCCCCATGCTTCCTTTCACCCGCGGATTGCAACACATTTTCATGTAGGTCAAAACATCGCCTTGCCTGCCTTCTTTGCTCTACCTCGCCCTTCTAAAGAAGGGGAGACACATCGTCTGAACCCAAAAAGAGCATGGTCATTCTACCTAAATCGCACAAAAGAGTTGTGGGTGGATGATCAAATCTTTGTAGGGTATGTCGAGTCTAAGAAAGGGAAGGCTGTGCAGAAAAATATATTTTCTTGATAGTTCTCTGCATAAAGATCCACTACACACTGGCCAAAAACCAACCCCATGAGGGCTTGTGTGCTCATTCTACCAGAGCATGGGCTGTGACCACTGCTTTAGTCTGCAAGTCCCTGAGCTGGACATCTGTCAAGCAGCCATATGGGCGTCCTTGCACATGTTCACCAAACCTCACTGTCTGCATCGTCAGGTCCGTAGTGGCAGGCACTTTGCTCTTTTGGCCTTGCAGGACTTCTTGGTTTAATCTAGGGTATCTATTCTAAGATAAAGCATCTACGGCTGGAAGTCTCTATCAGTAGAACAAGTTACTAAGAAACTATCTAGCCGCATATTCCTTACTGACCCTTCCATCCTCCCCTCTCTGCCTACCAATTTCATAGTCACCCTTCTTAAGACCTTAGCACATCAGTTTGTCAGTATTCTTCTTGGTACTGCGTTTCTGCCATGGAATGTTGCAAAAAGAAACGGACAACAGCACGTTGGGGTGGGACCTATATGGGCACCTCGTACATCGCTTCTGGAGAGTAGGCAAACTGCACCACCTACAGGTGCATAGCGGTACTGCTCAAAAATATTCGGATCTAGTCTGACGCCTTGGGAATATTCTAAGGTAAGGAATCTACAGCTAGATAGAGTCTCTACCAGATAAGGCATTAAAGAAGGTAAGTAACTGTCAAGTCAAAATCATCTCTCACCTATCAGAATAACTTTGCCTTGCCAAATGAATTCTGAACAGTAAGTCAGAGGTTTCATCTTAACATCCGTGTGAGACCCCAAAGGGATCGATTGACACAAAAAAAACAATTGGAGGCAAGGTGGACATCATAGGTGCTGCTCTTCTGCTTATCCATGAGAGACTGCAGGGATTCCACCTCACCAGATCCATCCTGACAAGCCTTTGTAAGACCAAAGCATTAGTAACTCTACTTGCTGCCAAAGTGGGGGTCAATTCGATCCCCAGATACCTACATCTTTGGACCATCTGAAGGGTACTTGGCATCCCTGTTGGGAGTGAAAGGTTCAGTCTCTCTGATTTATTAATTAATGTTCACTCAAGTCGGAGACCCTACCATAGGCCAAAAGCTCTTATAAGATCAGAGAGGTCTCTGGATCCGCAACCATTAGCAGGACATCATAAGCAAACTCAGCAAGCTTAAATTCATCACCCCCAAATGTTATGCCATTAATCCAAGTAGTAGGTCAGGTGTGATGCACTAATGGCTCTAGTGCTAGCACGAACGGTAGCAGGGAAAGAGTAGATCCCTGCCTGGTGCCTCTCTTTATTGAAATCCACACTGAAAGGGTACTGTTCACTCTCATTTCTACCTTATGAACCCGCTGTCCTGCCAGAACTAAACCAGGAAAGATTCTTGAAATCCTATTGCTCTCAGTATATCACTCATGAACTCCCAGTCGACTCAGTCAAATTCTTTCTCAGCATTGTGTGAGAAACGCAGCTACTTATGTCACCCCCCCTTCAAGGACTGTCAATCAGATTCATTGCCTTTTTAATATTGTCTACAACCCGTCTTCACAGTTAAAACCTGACAATCTGGCATGAAGACTCATTCACCCATTGTTTCCTGTATGGCAGTATAGATGTCAGGGCCTTAGCAATAAACAACAGTGTGTCAGCATTCTTCCATACATTTAGGGGCAGGTTTATAAGAAATTGACGTATCTGTAGAGATGCGTCAGTTTCCCTGCGCCAGCCTGCAATACCCTTGCGCCACCATGGATGCGTCAGAAATTCTGACGCATCTGTTGGACCAAACGTCACGCATTGTTGAAGTTGTGTCACAAGCACGACGCAACTCCAGCAATGCACGGGGAAGGCCTATACCCAATACACTGCGTCATTCCTTACGCCTGCTCCAAGCAGGCATAGGATTTCGATGCAGTGGCGTCCTAGAAGTGGCGAAGTGAAATCTTGTAGATTTCACTGCGTCACTTCTACAAGGCCTTCTTGCGTCGGAACGCCCATCCTGCATACATTATACCTGACACAGGTATAATGTGACGCAGGACTTTACAAAGTAACGCATCTACCTAGATGCGTCATGTTGTACATTGACAGCATTGTTTACGCTGCATCACACGATTGATGCAACGGTGGTGCAAAAGTGTCTCACGGGGCCTGTAAATCTGCCCCCTAGTGTCCACACAGCAAGGAAACTGGTCTATAGGAGGCACACTCAGTGGGTTACCATCGCCAACTGAGGATGACCTTGAGTAGAATCTGCAGCATTTGTGACCTAAAGCTTGCATTAAAGCAGACCATAAAGTCACCTGGGACTGGTGTTTCAGCAGACTTCAGGCTCTTGGTTGATAACAAGATTTCCTCCTTGGAGAACAGCACCTCTGATCTTTCCTGCTCAACATCAGACAGTTGCAGAAGAACTGCATGCTGCATGTGAGCATCTCTCTATATGGTGGTTTCTCTGTGTAGAGAACTCTTGGAGCCGTTCTGACTCTCCATCTCTACTACACCGCCTACACTCGCTAATTCTAATTTCAGCTATAAAACAACAAATCTGTTTTGCTCTGACAAGGATTGCTGAAAGCCGTCCTAGCTTGTTCTCCTTTCAAATGAGTGTTTCTCTAACGTCACTCTCATCTAATTAACTATGTATTTTAAATGTCCCCATTTACTCCCTCAAAACCACTACGTTTCCTTCAAAGGCCCTTAGTTAACATAAGTTGCAGGGGTCTCCCTGCCTCCTCCAACTCCATTTTTCACAGCATCAATAGACACCTCTTTTTTTATGTGAAACGCCTCCCCTAAAATAAATGGCCCCTTCCTACTGATTATAGGGCTTGCTGTAGGATTGCTGTAGGTATTTCCCCACTGCCATTAGCAGAGCGATAGTCTCAGATGTTTTTATCTAGAATCTTAACCATTGCCGCCCCCCCCCCCTCCCCCCACTTCCAGGCTAGGAAGGTGCACACAACCAGACCTTGATCGGACAAGGTTCTTGGACCCTGGTCAACTTCCTGTATCTTCATTGCTAGACTTTTACCCAAGAGGAAGGAATCCGGTCTGCCATTATGTTTCTGGGACGCTGGGCAGTGAAAATAGTCAGCAGATATCTGTGATGTTACCCATCAGTTATCACTAGATCTTCTAACCATTATTTCCCCTCCCGTGATATTACTGTCATTACTCTGAATCTATTCTGTCTTGTACGCTGTGCCTTACATGACTAAGGTTAGGTCATCCACCTCAGTAATACTGTGCGCACTGTGCACCTAAGAAGGCTTTCTGACCCTGGTTCAGGCATAGATAGATGTTTTGGGCATGATGCACAGGATTCATTGTGCTGCAACCTGCCCTCTTCATCCCTGTAGTCTGAGACCATATGACTAGCACTCTTGTTTATTTGAAACCTCATTCACTCATGCAATTTCCTTATATGCCGACAAACATACTTCATGATATATTTCCTAGAGTTTAGCCATTTCTGGTCATCTCCAAGGAGACGAGTCTCCAATATCATCCACTTCCAGCAATCTGAATTCGTGCAGGAGGACCAGGCATTTACCTCTCTTACGTTATGGAGTCTGACTATAGATTAGATTTGACCATGATCGTAACCTGTCTATAGTATGCAATTATACTCTCCTTCCAACTTCCTATTATCCCTCTTACTCAAGGCAATTTTCTCTATCATTTAGGAATGCAGACCACCTAGTACCTCAATTCCCAACTTCTTCATTAGCCGAATCTGGTTGTAAACCTAATTTAACAGACTCCCTATCCAAATCTCTTGCACCTTCAGGAGCATTCCGGGCCCAAACAAATAAGAGCAAAGAAACAAAAGCTTACCCCAGGTAACAATCTGTCACTCAAGGAAATAAGTGTTTGAAGGAACTATTTGGAATCTTCCTTATCCTCTTCTTTGCCATGAGTGCCCTAATGTGATCCCATCGGCCCCACTTTCTCTCGCCCCACCATGGCCTGTCTTGTTAAACCTTGTCCTCTATGGTTGCACTGATGCTTTGCAGCTGTTCTATTGCTTCTCATTATCTTGGTTTGATGGTCCCTAGCACCTTTACCATTTCGTTCTCCTCTGCCTTTCGGAGTCCAGCTGCAGCTATTCCTTGACCGAGCCTTCCTCTGATGTTTGCACTCGTCTCTTCTCCAGTGCCAGAATCTACTGAATTTCTTCCAGTGACTACATGGACCACTGGAGGGCCTTCCAACTGAATATGATCTGGAAAGGCTTATACCATTTTTATGTCACTCCTTGTGCTTACAGGAAAGCTGTAACTAGGGGAAGCCTCGCCTTTTCTGCAGTGTGGCCCATGACAGATCTTGAAAGATGTTCAGGGTGACACTTTTTCAGGAGATGTTGCTGCCACCATGCGCTTTCACCATGATCCTCTCCTTGTCCTCAAAGGAATGAACACGTGTTTGAATATTTGGTGCAGAGGATTTTGTATTAGTCCAGGAAGCTGCACTGTGTTTTTTTCCAGTATGGCTTTGAAAAGGTCCAGATATATTTCTTTAAGACTTTCCCTTTCAGCACTTCCAAGATTAGAATATTATTCCTGCATGATCAATTCTCTAAATCCTCCTCTTTCTCATGTGGGATCAAGCTTTGTTCTTCTGGTAACAATAGCAAGCCCTGAATGCTTCGTGGACCATAGTCCTATCATCTAGTGTCTCCTTTAGGAAGTTGCTCCGGGTGAGCCACCAATTTTATTACATATGGAACTGTAACAAGTATTAACTGTTAGCATTCCTTAGACTGACACAATAACACCTATACACCTATTGTGGTTCTGTGCTGCTGCCCATTGTCAATGTTGTGCTACCCACACTGAAGGGGGTACCCCATTGCTTAATTAGCCAGGGTGTCGGAGCTTGCAGTCTTGCTCAGAGATCTGCCTTTCAAGTTGCCCCTTGTGCACCTGTTTTGGGGCAGCCTTCATACAATAATAAACTCGTATACTGTTGTGAGCACTGGAGTTGGAAATATTGACAACCTTACCACTCAGCACTGACGTATCACTGTCAGACATTTGGCATTTTGATACGTCCTGGTAATAGTTGTATCTGTCACTACTAGGGGTTGCATACAATCATTCTTGTTTATGTTTGCTCTGCCCTGCATTTTATTCTGAAAGTAAATCAGACACCTTGGGGTATATTTACAAGCCTCTATCGCTACTGGAACGTCACTTTTTATGAGGTTCTTGTGGCGATAGGTGCTTTGCCTTATTTTCAAGGCAGTGTTAAGCCATTTAACGTGGCTTAACGTTACCTTGTAAATAAGGCCCCTCCTGCACATAAACAATCTTCCCCTGAACGCAGACACCCTTGAACTTTGGTGCGTGGCCCCTAGGCTGCTAAACTTTGCGCCAGCGAAGGGGGAAATTCAGGGCTGCACCATATTCTTGTAAATATGGTGCAGCCCTGTGTTTCAGAAGTGGCGGAGTATGTAGTTAAGCCAAGGAGGCGAATGCTGTGCTCCGCCACTTCTTTGTACACATGCCCCCTTGACTTATAATACGTTACGCATGAAATTTCACAACTAAAAATTTAGGGGCAGATTGACAAGGAACTGACGCATCTGCATAGATGCACAGTTGTGAACAACAAAGAGAAAGCTTTTAGAACTCCTTGCTTAATAGCCTAGGTGCTTGAGAAGAATTGCTCTTACACCAGATGATCTCAGTGTGGATCAAGGATAAAGAGCAGGAAAGTGAGTGTGCCACTCACAACTGAGGAACTTAAAGCAGCTTCTTGACACTCGCTAGTAGTAAGGCCCTAGGCACTGACTGTATTAAATCTTATATGGAGGTTCTTGATCTGATTTTGCTGCAGCTCTTCCAAACACAAGTCGTTTCTTTTGGCAAGGCAGTTGCCAGATTACTATGGTAATCACGAGGAGTGCACCCGTGCTATTCATTGTGGCTTAGATTCTCTTAGTTAAGTAATAGTAAGGCCCTCACTAACCATTTTCTTCAGTGTGGTGTTTTGACTGTCGTACTTAGGCTCAATTCCATCATCATTGGGCCTTTCCTCTGCCAGGAGGTTGAGTCTCTATCCCAGTGGGATCTATGCGAAAAAATAGGTGAACTAAAATTGCTTACTGTCCCCTGGAAGCACTACTTTAATTATAAACATATAAAAAAAAAAAGAACAGTAGCAAAATAAAAAATCTAGTGGGATGTGGAAAGGACCTTTAGGTCATCCTGCACATCCTATGAGTGATTGAGAAAAGGAGGGGGTCAACATGTTTCAGCCAACAATGTGCCCGCAAGGGTCGGTGGCTTTCTTCAGGACCAATTTCATCGGTCAGATCCCTACTATACCTGGTGGGACGCTTGCCCCCTGGAATTCTGTGTTTTGGTGCTTAATGCACGATGAGCTAGGGTCATTTCATAAAATCCTCTTGCCATAAAGACGGAGCAGCAGTATGAGAAATGTTAAAAAACACATCTGTGTCATGCTGTCAATTGCGGTAGAATCAACTGTGCGGTCTGCCTTTCAGAGCGATAACGTGGTCCCTCTGATGCAGGGTGACGGCTCGTTATGTCATTTTTTTTAACTCTTTTTATTGTTTTTATAAACATAGATAGGTGGTGGTCATCACAATTAAGGCAAATATCATTTACATGTGCATCTTGGGCAATCACAGAAGAGACATAACATACTCAGTGCAAAAACATTCAGAATAGTGCATCACAATGTCTTTAAGGTGCAAGCGGTTCGTCAATTGGAGCAATTCGGGGGGGTTCGCAAATGTTGCCCCTATATTCGTTCCAACTGGACCATATTTCTATCCATTTTCGCGGGCAGCCACGGGCCATGTACACCGTTTTTTCTTGTAGCATACACCAATCAATATCAGTCTTCCAGTGACCCAATCCAGGAGGTCTGGTTGCCCCCCATAGCCTGGCTATGTTACGTTTGACGATGGTAAACCCCAGCATCGCCCATAGCTTCCCTTGGGACGGCAGATCTGTGGGCTCCCATATGTTAAGGAGGCACCTCTTTGCTTCCACTCTGAGCTCAACCCCCCACACCTCCTTCACACAACGGGTCACCCGGGCCCAGTAGGTCCTAATCAGCGGGCATTCGCACAGTATATGGAAGTATGTCCCTACCTCCCCGCACCCCCTCCTACAAAGTCCATCCTCGCTCCGGCCCATGCGTTGCAGCCTGGTTTCTGAGAAACATGCTCGGTGCAGGATTTTCAGCTGAATCAGCCGGAGTCTTGTCGATATGGCCACCTCCTTTGGGGAGGCCAGTGCATTTCCCCATTCTTCCTCGTCTATTTCCAGCCCGTCTGCTTCCCATTTCCCTTTGAGGGGGAGCAGGAGGTCTGGGGAATTGTTAATGATTTTTTTATATGTAAGCGATATGGCATGTTCAGGAAGATGGCCGTTGAAGAGTCTGTCCTCCAATGGGGAGTAGTCAGGGGGCTGTGTGTCCGCGGGAATGTTTGCCTGGAGGGAATGCCTGACCTGTAGGTATCTGAAGTATTCTGTGTGGGCCAGCTCATATGTGCGCTGGAGCGAGGCGAAAGACACCATGCCCTCCGGGCCCCACAGGTCCCGTATGTGGGAGATGCCTATGAGGTCCCAGTTCTGGAACCCCTTGGTGAAGCTCAGCGTTCCTAGCTTCTCTGCGACCCACAGGGGAGTAGCTATCGTGAGGGTGTCGGCCCATCCCAGCTTTCGCTGCACAATGTGCCACAGCTGTACCGAGTGTTGCGTGGGTCCGGTAAGTTGGTACCTGCCAGGCCTAGAGTAGAGCGCCGCCTCAAAGTTCCCCCTGGTAGGAGCCAACGATCCATGCCGTACCCTGGGTCATTGCCAGCACAGTATGTGCCCTGGTTGATGGCCGCAAGATGAGCAGCCCAGAAGTACTTACGGATATCTGGGAGCGCTATGCCTCCGTCAAACCATCCTAGGGTCAGTTTTTGGAGGGATATACGAGGAGTTGCAGACCACAACAGCTCTCTCTGTGTGGCCTCGATGGCCTTAAAATATGAGTGCGGGACCAAGTCCGGGTGGTTCTGTAGGGCATACAAGAATCGTGGCAGCGCCATCATTTTGAAAAGCGCCGCTCTTCCAAGGAGTTAAAGTGGGAGCTTCCGCCAGGAGGTCGCGTCCCTCTCAAAACGTTGCAGGGGTGGCAGGAGATTTTTCTCGTATCTGGTGGACTTTTCCTTAGAGATAAAGATCCGAAGGTATCGGAACCCCTCAGTGGCCACTGTGATCGGGCAGTTTCGCGGAGCAGCTGTAGGGCGCATAGTATGGATTTGCGCCAGTTGATGCTGTATCCTGAATTCCTCCAAAAACTGGCAAATATGTCCATGCCCACTATAAGGGACTTACGAGGCCTCGTTAGATATAGGAGGATGTAATCCGCATACAGCGAGATCCTGTCCTCCCATCCGTCCGCCCAGCGTATCCCCTTCAGGGAGAGGTCCTGCCTAATCCAGGCAGCCTATGGTTCTAGTGAAAGCGCAAACAATAGAGGTGAGAGGGGACACCACTGCCGTGTCCCTCTCTCAAGCGCAAACACTTCAGAGGTTTTATTGTTGACAGAGACCTGGGCCAGGGGGCCAGAATAGAGAAGACACACCCGCCCTATGAAGTTAGGGCCAAAGCCCAGTGTTCGGAGGACTGCCACCATATATGGCCATTCGAGGGTGTCGAAGGCCATTGCGGCGTCTATAGATACTACCACTGCATCTTCCTGGAGGGTGTGGCAGCGCCCCAGCACTCCATGTAACCGTCGGAGATTGAGCGCTGTATAGCGATGGGGCATGAAACCAGACTTGTCTGGGTGGACCAGAGCGGAAAGGACAGGTTTGAGCCTATTCGCGAGTACCTTGGCGAGGATTTTAGGCTCTGCGTTTAGCAGAGATATGGGCCTGTAAGAGGCACAACAATCCCTTGGTTTCCCCTCTTTTGGGATGGCCACGATCGTGGTAATGCGCTGGTCTCGTGGTAGAGTGCCCTTCTCCTTGCTCTCCTCGAACATTCGTTTTAAGTACGGACTCAGGCCGCCAGGCGTCAGTTTGTACAGCTCTATCGGCAAGCCGTTAGGCCCGAGGGCCTTTCCCGGTTTTAGGTCCCCGATCACCCAGCTAAGTTCTTCTACAGCAAGCGGTGCCTCTAGTACTTCTCGCTCCGTATCTGAGAGGGCAGGCAAACGGATGTCGGTCAGCAAGGAGATCGAGTCTTCTTCAGGCCTGTCTGAACCCCTGCTGTATACTTTGTGGTAGTGTGACACGAATTCCTTGACTATTTCACAGGGCTCTGTAATGACGTCTCCGGACTCAGTTTTGAGTTCTGCCACAACTCTTTGGGCCTGTTGCTTTTTGTCTAGCCAAGCTAGTAATTTGCCCGCTTTGTCCCCCTGGTCATATATTCTACCCTCCATGTCTCTGGCCATGGTCCTGGCTGCGTCCGCAGCCAGGGCCCTATATTCCGCTCCCTTGAGTTCCTTCAGGTGTATTGTTCTCGGATCACCCCCCGTTTGAGCTGCCGCCTCCAGCGCAAGAAGGTCTCCCTCCATTTTAGTCATTTGTTTCTCCCGTTCCCTCCGGCGGCCGGTAATGGCAGACAGGGCCTCCCCTCTTAGCACGGTTTTAAAGGCCTCCCACAACATCGATGATGAGGCTACAGTACCATCGTTGTCCTCAAAGTAGCGATTAATCGAGAGAGTAAACTTTTACCTTATGTCCTCGCAACGTAGGTACCAGGCGTTTATTGGCGCGACACAGCCCCCCTGTATGTCCCCAAATGTGCGGTGAGGTGAGCAACCAACGGCGAGTGGTCCGATATTCCCCTTGCGAGATGCGTAATTTCATGAATCGTTCTGTCGCGTTGTAGAGGTGCTAGTATGTAGTCAATGCGGGAGAACGATCTGTGTGGGCCAGAGAAGAAAGTGTACTGAGTGTCCCTCGGGTGCCGGAGGCGCCACAGGTCGGTAAGACCAAATGTCTCCAGAAAATCTGATAACCACCTGTGCCCCGTTGGTATGTCCCTGGGTGGGTTTCGGTCAAGGGCCCCCGATACTACAGCGTTAAAGTCGCCTCCTACTAGGAGGCTTCCCACTGGTAGGGAAAGGAGTAACCCGACCAGGTCCTGGTATGATTGGGTTTGAAGACCAGGTGGAATGTAAGTCGTAACCAGATTAATTCTACAACCCTCCCATCTGCCTGAGATAGCCACAAAGCGCCCTAAGGGGTCAGAGTCTGTGTGGTCGATGACTAGGGGAAGGTTGCGGCGAAGCAAAATTCCCACCCCTCTGGATCCCGAGGTGAAGCCGGCATGTGCCGCTAAGGTATATCCCCACCTGTTCATCGCGTGACAAGTGTTGCCCTGTAGATGCGTCTCCTGCAGGAGTACCACATCAGGAAGGTGCCTCTTTACAAATTGTAATACTATGGTTCTCTTAAGCTTGTCCCCCAGCCCGTTGACGTTCCAGCTCATAATCTTCAAACTCTTATCCCACTTCATAGCAATGCACGTTGCCTACCAAGACTTACTCCTCGTGATTCCCAACCACGTGCACATGTACATACCTATATTTCTGAAGCGACGCCCTGTGTGAAATGATACAAATCTCAATAACCACATTACAGTCCTTGTGTGACCTTACCAAATTTGTGTCCCCAACTGTCCCTCCTCTCCCCCAACTCACCCCCACTGCACCCCTCAGCCCCACCCCCCTCCCTGCTCCCCTGCTCCGTAGGCTTTGAACTACCCACATCCCCAATTAGCAGCGTGCCTTTCGCCCGCTACTCACCCCGGAAGAGGAAGAAACTACAACTCTAAGTAACCTGTCTTCCCTTCCTTGTGGCCCTGTTGTCAGGAGCGTGCACTGGCCCCGGCACATCCGGCCACCCCGCTACCCGAGCCCCCCCCCCACCCAAACATAACAGATAAACAATGCTCCAGCACATCCCGCGCTCAGCTAAAAGTAAGATAAGTCCGACACTAGTCTGTAACGCACCCCCGCAGTCCAAGTGGCAGCCCCTGCGGGGTCCTCCCGGGCCATCAATTATAAGGTACGATGGGGGGGAGGACAGTGATAGGGGGGGGAAGAAAGGAGGTAGGGAGGGTGAGGTGATTTCAGCAATAATAGTCAACATGTCGGCTCCCCTTCGTAGCCGGTAACATAGTTTTGACCCCCCCAGAGAAGATCAGCGGGCTAATCGCAGACCTCCCCAACAGCCACACTCAATACAGTACTTTACGGTTCATGCCGGCACAGTTCCGCAAAGTCTTCATTCTCCATGGCCAGCCGCACCCGTAGGGTGTCCCATCTGGGGCTCGCAGACCGTGATCTCCAGGAGCACTGACTCTGGCCGTCCAGTTCCGATCTCCCTGCAGCTGAACCCGGAGATCCGGACTGCGTGTCTCTCCATCTCTGAGCCCCAGCTCCCTCACCAGTGGTCGATGCCTCCCTGTCGAGCCAGTCCTGCACCTCCGATGGTGAAGTAAAGAATAGGGACCTGCCCCCCGTTATAACCTTGAGCCTGGCAGGAAAGAAGATCATGTACTTGAAGCCTCTTTCTCTCAGCGCCGCCTTTACACCCACAAAGGATCGCCTCTCACGCTGAACGTGAAGAGTGAAGTCTGGGAAAAAGCGGATTGTGACATTCTCATATTGCAGGTCCCCGGGCTGCCTGGCCGCCTGTAAAATGGCGTCTCTGTCTCTAAAGTTAAGGATTTTCGCGATGATTGTCCTAGGCGGTGCCCCTGGTTTCGGTTTTGGGATGGGCGCCCGGTGTGCTCGTTCTACAGTGAATATGTTGGACAGACGCTTGGGCTTGAGATGATGAAGGATCAGGTCCTCAACAAAGAGTTCCACGCTGGGCCCCTCTCTGTCCTCTGGGACCCCTACGAGGCGGATGTTGTTCTTGCGAACCCTTCCATCTTGATCCTCCAGCCGGAGGGCCATCTGACAGTGTTGGTGTACAAGTTCATTCACTCGTTGCTCCATCTTCTTGGTGGACGACTGCAGCTCCGCAATACCTGCCTCATTAGCCTTGGTTTTCTCCGACGTTTTATTTAGATCCGTACGCAGGAGATTGACTTCTATGGAGATCTTGTCCATTTTCGTTTCCAGGGTGGCCCCCAGCATTTGAATGGCTGCCATGATGCTGGTTAGCGACGGTTCCTTCAGGCTGGATGGTTCCCCCGTCGGCCCCTCCGTCTGTGGCGTGCCCTTTTGCACTGTGTATTTTTCGAGTTTGTTAGTCTGGGAGGCCGTACCCTGCTTGGGCCTCATTGTTGCGTGCTCTTGGATTTGCAGCCCGGTCAGCGGTGTGTCCAGTCCCGCCCGGGAGTCAAATCCTATGAGCGGATCAATGGTGCGGGTCCATTAACTGTCTGCAACCCAGGTCTCTCAAAAAAAAGGGGGGGGGGGAGCTCTCCGCTGGTACGTCGTGTGTTCTCGGGCCGTTCGCTACCCTTAGTCACTGGGCCCTCGACGGCCCACGGCTGCCGCCGCCCGATGGTGCCGCTTCCCTGGCACGCTTTCGCCCCCTCCTATGGACTATTTTAGTGCGGTGGCCCCGCCTGGTCCCCTCCGGCAGTCCTCACCTGGAGCCACGGGCACCCCCTCAGCCAGGCCATACCTTGTCGCATAGGTACTCGAGGTAGGCCCTCAGGAGACAGCAGTGTGATGATCTTGGTCGGCCAGGTGTCACCTCTCTGCGTACTGGCTGCTCAAGGTGTCCCTTCCGGTAGACTTTGGCCGCAAGTCGCCGTTTTAGGCCACAATTGCTCCTCCCGCTGGGCCCCCGCGCCCGGTCACAGCGGTGCAGGGACAGTCCCTTAGTTCCTCTCCGTTACTCCCAGAGGGAGTCAGGTCCCCAGGAAGGTGTCTCGCAGTGCCCCCTGGCCGCCCGGCTATCGCCGTCCACTTCTTGGCCACTCCAGGATCCCTCAGGCCTATGTGCTCACCGTCGGGCCCCCGTGTCCTATCCAAGATGCGGGGGCAGTTGTGTCTACTACAGTCGGTGCCGCGCCTTTGGAAGTTCGCCGATGTAGGCGTGCCGATTTTCATGCCCCGCCCCGACCAGGCCTCGAGGCCGGGGACTCGCCTATGTTGGAGGCCAACCACGGCGCACCCTCGCTCCAGGCCAGCCCCCAGGTGCCGGAATTCAGGGCCGCAGCTCGGCAACGGGACAACATAACAGGGCCGGGATTGGACCGCCGAGTGCAGCTTCGGGAGGTCTATGCAGCGCTGCAGCTAAGCTGCGGGATCAGTCGGATGTTATACAGATTTTTGAGGTTGGAGGACTCGGCGAAACGGAGCTCCCGGGTTAGGCAGCCGTCTTAGCCAGCGCCTAGCCCGTTATGTCAGATTTATGTCTGGTTCTTCCGGGTTGGGTTGAATTGGCAGATTACACCTGCGATGTATGGTGCAACAGAAACCCAGTAAATCGGCAACAGAATGTTCCTTGTGTAAGCCACTTTCATTGTTCAAAGTTGATAATAAACATTAGCAAAACTATTGCTTGTTGGCTATTTACATACATGCCTCTTTTGGTCCTTGCAGATCAGTCTGGTTTTATACTGACCAGTTCCACATAGAGTGTTGGTTCCCAAAACTCTACTCAGAAGCCAGCAGCCAGTGCAAATCTACCTCATGCCTCCTTAATCCACTACCAGACCCTCCTTGACCTTTTATCTCAATGTTGCAAGTTCCTGCTTTCTCCTTTTGTGACGGTGTTGCTGTCTTTTTCTTTCTTCGTCTTCCAATTCTTTTTTTTTTCTTTCTTTTGCACTACGTAAATATCTGGAGTGGAAAAAATAAGTGAGGGTCCCCTGGCTCAAATTAAGCATTGAAATTATATGAGGATACTCTTCTCCATTTACCATAATATTGATCCAGAAATCCCATTGGTGGTAGCAGCTCTTGATGCAGAGAAGGCCTTTTATTAATTTAAATGACCTTTCTTGTTTGAATTTTGCACGATCGGGAGCTACTTTCTTTCATTGGTCAGCCTCCTGTACACTGCCCCTGTAGCTAAGATACCTGTCACTAGAGAACTCGACAGAGACATTGCCTAGAGTAGAACAAGGCAGGGATTTCTGCAGTCTCCCCTACATTTTGCCCTGCCTTGCTATATCTGAGAATTACATTCCAACAGAGGGATCAAAATATTTGTGCTTAAGTACTTTAGGGCATATTTACAACAGAATGGCGAAGCATGGCATTAAGCAAAAATTGCTAACATCAAGCTACGCCATTTAAAAAAACGCTGGAATGCACCATATTCAAAAGAATGCGACGCAACCCTGCGTCTACCCTAGCGCTGTCGCTAAATCTAGCTGCCTAGCGCCAATGCAGGCTCCCTTGCACGATAGTGCTAGTGTGCCTGCGTTGCAAGCAATGATTGTGCCCCTTCCTGCACAAAAAAGTGTCAATGCCGATTTGCAAGTCCTATGTGTGCTGCATTGTGCAGCACACATAGAAGTTGCAAATTGTCATTTTGTTTTATAAATACAATTTCTCCTCGTTTCACCATGTTATGACAAGGTTTTCCCCTGGTCTTAATTTTGGCACTGCCTGAAATTTATGCTACCCTTTAAATGGGGGACTTATTTCCTGTATTGTCTGCCATTACTGTCCATGGTAACTAATCTGGGTTGTGGATTAACTGGAACAAATGGGCAGAGATGCCACTTTATTCCTGCAACCAAGCAGGTGCAACACAGATCTCCATTTCAATGGTCGCCTTCATTTATACAGTATTTAGAAATGATAATTTTAGGTGACACAGGCCCCCGTAGGAAAGGAATAATATAGTGGAGCTGACTGAATTCTGAATTGGAAGCAAGGATGAACAATTGGATATGGCGGTCCCTGTCTTTAACAGACCAAATTTCTCACATCAAAAGGGTAGCGTTAGCCAAGCTGCTTAATATCATTGGGAATCTTCCCATTATTGTTCCTAAGCTGATTTGTAAACACCTATGGTCTGCAATGATAGGTTTGATCTGAACAAGGCACACACATTGGGTGAGATAGGAGTGCTTGCTTGAGGTGTATAAAGCGATGGGTTCCTGACTTAGAAGGACATTATCTCATTGCATAGCCTCAATATGCATACTACTGATGGGATTCGGGTATAGATCTCCCACAATTTGGTGTTGGAATGGAAATAACTAATCCCTTACTGTTAGATATACTACTACTTAGGGCCTATATGGCCCCATGCAATTAGATACAACCTATGGACATGACATTGGTAATGTGGTGTCAATTATGGAACACAAGGAGGAAACCCCCTTGTTGTCTTCACTCTTCCCACTCTAAAAAGTACAGGAACTCAAGATGACGTCTTAAAGTAAGCTCACTAGAGAATTTAAAGCACTTGGGATATAAAATCTTGGCAATTTATTAAATATTGGGAAGTTCCTGACTTTGGATTAGTTAAGGAACAATATCACCATTAACTATCTTTTAATATTTTTCTCACGTATTTCATTTAATGAAATATTCAATATCTTCCATAAGTTTCCAAATTGGTGCACCATTTTATGTTTTCTGAACAAATACATTATTTTTGCTGTCTTGGCCCATCATGTTTGGGGATCTGCTAATCTGTGTCAGAACAACAGTGGTCCCAGGCTTGCTTACAGAACAAAAATGTGTCCTTGAATTATAAGTGAAAATTACTGCATTTTAAATCTGTGCACCAAGTTTAAGTGACTCTGTTTGGTATGCACCAGAAGGATTTCGCCAACCCCAGAATACGTCCTAGGTAAAGTGGTTGGGATAGGTTTTCTGCCCCTACTGTGGTGATGCCTTGCAATAAAAGAAATACTGGCAAGATATTTAAAACTGCCCATTTCAGATAATTAATACCATTTACACAAGGCATCTGAAATATGACTTTTAGGGTTGTTTAACGTATAGCCTTCCAACAGAAAACAATTTTTTCTGTGCTACACAGGAAATATTGCCGAGATAGACAGCTAGGAGTTACCTTTGAAGTTCGGTCCCTTAATACTCAAGACAGGCTTTTGGATATAGTCTATTTGATTAACATTACTGTATGCTGATTGTACAGGTGTCTGAGCCCAAAATATTTGGTCACGCTTTTTCTGCAGATCTTTTAAAGACCCATTCGAAATATATGATGATCTGATCAGCCCCACTGACATGGAGGGCCATTCCGCTTTTTAACATCCCTACCGTACACAGATTTGATATCCTTGCAGGCACCGATTGATGTTTGCCTGTCGTTATTGCTCCTGGTGATTTTAGTAACTAAGGGTTACTTGGCCCCATGATAGGAGCAGTAGTTGGGCAGAAGGAGGAGGGTGGTTATTCAATCTTAAGCTGGAACTCATAGCGAAAGTAGATAACTCAGACTGGCAAACTTTTATCAATAGGTACGATAGCATTGCTTTACAAGAGACCTGGGCTTCTATTCCCATTGTTCTTGACGGCTATGCATGTTACTCCTGTGAAGCTTTACCTTTTCTTCGGGGGTTGGCTTTAGGAGGTCTTGCAATTTGGGTCCGTGTTAATTTATGTGTAGATGTAAACCCTTCTGAATCAGGGTCCACAGCTTTCCAAGTCATTAAGGTCCAGGAGACATTCTCCTGTGTTTATTTTTACATAAT
The DNA here is from genome assembly GCF_964261635.1 of Lissotriton helveticus. Lineage (NCBI taxonomy): Eukaryota > Metazoa > Chordata > Amphibia > Caudata > Salamandridae > Lissotriton > Lissotriton helveticus. Next base: position 1,528,096,079 of record NC_136063.1, on the reverse strand, counting down.
TCGTTATTATAACAATGATTTTATTCATTCTTATTGTACACTTTTGCACAGTTTTTTAACTTCTTCCCTAGTCTAAAAATTCTCACGGATAGGATTGCGGCCCAACCACGGTATATTTCGTCTGGGGATTTTAATACTAAAATAGTCACAGCCCATCGGAACTGCAGCTGAACAACGCATTCCTGGCCACCAACTACTACTGTGGCTTTCTGGGGACCACACTCACCATACCATCAGGCAGTAGGCTTTCTTTAATTTCATTGTATACATGTGATATTGTATAACACAAAATAGTGAAAAGCGGAAAGGCAGTGGAAAGCGGTTTAGGGTCAGCGTTAGAAGAAGACTTACATTCAGAGTAATTCTAGGCTGGGTTCTGGGAGTGTCTAATTACTGCACTGCGGTGTAGAATTTTTTAACTGGTGCATCTTCAGCGCTTTCCTAAATTGAAGGGTAGAGAAGATCCTGAAGAATAGATCTTAGGTGTCTTGATGGTAGACTTTTGCCAAGTTTTTGTTTCTTTCTAGTATTTTATTTAAAGTCTGGTGATACACTGGGTACAGGTGTTGCAAGAGCCACCAGAGATGGTGAGCTCATCTGCTAGATTGGCATGGGCGTTGGTCGCAATGGCTTGTAAATGATACAGCTGGCTTTGAAGGTGATGAGGTTAATTAATGGAGGCCAGCAGCGTTCCATCAGGCTGGGGGTGATCAGGTTCTTTAGGTCCTTGAGGAGATATTTGAAGGTTGTGAGGGTGGATTCTGGGAAGCCACAGAGCAGGGCACTTCCACCATCCAGAGTGTGAACAGAAGTTCCGAAGTAGCTTTAAGGGAGGAACAGGTTTAATTTATTTAGTAGACAACCAATTAGAATTTAGTAGAGTACAAGAATGTCTTGTTTTTTTCTTGGTAATGTGCTCCTTGAGGATGAGGTTGGTGTTAAAAGGCAAACAGAGTGATTTGGCGTTGACTGAAAGTTGGCCTTTGAACCTGTTTAGATCAGTGAGAGAGGGTTGAACTATTTGTTGCGTAATTGGCAAATAAGAGAAATTTAGTTATGATCAAGTCAGTTTCAGTGAGGTCCTCTACATCCAAGTAGGTATGAGCTGCAGTCAGTGTTAGACATTGGATGTCTACAGTAGTGTAGACTTCCATGTACAGTTGCATGTAGTTAGTGTATTGATTTTGATGCCATTATTGGTAAGCATAGTCCCATGGGCACAATGTAAGGGTTGAAGATGGCAACGGACAAGATGGACCCATGGGGAACTGTGGAGGTATTGGGGAGATTCTGGGATTTACAGAAATCCATGTGAACAAACTGGTGTAGATTTAAAAAGATGGAGAATTAATTTTGAGACACAGCTGAAAATGTATGACTGTTTTCTGGCCCTGGTACAGTGATAGAGACCCTATGAATGGAGATATTTTAATTTCTCTATATTGTTCTATGCATACATAAAAGTGTTTTGGCCCTTGGACAAATGAATGCCTTACTCTTCCTTTCTTTTCCTTCTTAGATATTGTGGTTATTTTTGTTTCAACCATGGGATCTGTCACACTAAAATCACTGCAATATTTTATTTGTTATGTTGAGAAAAACTGTACGTTGTACTGCTTACTCATTTTTCAATATATACCTATTTGTTTCAAAAGTACTACTGTGCTTTGCCAGAACAGGATTGAAAAACAAACAGATTGTTATTCTGGCATCACTAAAAATGAGTGTCTGCTTCAAATAAGCAGCATCAGGTATTTCTAAACATTTGGCTATAGGGTAGACACACTAATAACGCTATTCAAAAGGCTACTGGATTTATTTGTTGTATGTGATTTTGCCCAGACACTAATCAATGATAATGATACATGGATACAAACACATTAGTAGCATAGAAATTGTCAATTTACAGATACTAAACGTTCAATTCAAAATATTAGCAGTAAACATAAAATGCATTTAACAAGTTGGGATGCCAAAAAAAGGCTTTCTTCGTAAAACAGGTAAATAATACTATGCCCTTAGCTACATCGGCAGTTTGCTCCCAATTTAACACAAAACAGTACACAATGCACTTGGAAGAAAAAAAATCCAAGATTTGTAACAGGTCTAAGGTAGATCCGCCTCCAAAATTTGCTCAGAATAACTAGCCAACCGTGTCAACAACTCAACAAGGACAAGTCTCTTCCATGATTATATCATATAGTCCAGAGATCTTAAGTTGCCAGAGTAGGGTGTGATGTGCTTTGCAAGCCTTGGCATTTCAGCTGCTGTGACTTTACATTCTGCTGTGTGTTTTACTTCTCTCTGCATGCATACAGGATTATAACGGCTAGAAAACAAAATGATGTGAGGTAACACAAAGACTGGCACACCTCTCACAATTAATGATTGCCGGTTTGATATACTTAGGCCCAATTCATAATGCCTTTTCTATCAGTAAATGGGTCCGTTTCCATGTGAATTACACCTGAATTACCATACTTTAGTCACAAAATGTATTTTACGAGTAGCTGTGTCTTACGCCAAGCTTCTGTGTGACTTACTAATGCACTTCCTGGACATGCTTATTTTTGGAAGAAATCCCCTATTTTACCCCTGTTAGAAAGCATGTCTTGCACCTGTAAATTTATGAACAATGTACCCCTAATACTGAAGTAAGACACAATTGCACACTGATAACGCTTTACAAATCAAACCTTCATAGTCCGATAAAATTCACTTCTCAGTTGGAAATAAGACAAAGCTACTCATAGAAAATGTTCTGTGAATATCTGAGATATTTATTCAATGTGCTAAATAGGGACACCAAATGTAGTAAAGGAAAGGTAAAAATTAAAGCAAACCGGTATAAATTTTATTTAGCGGTGCAAACAAGTGTGTAATTATTTTTTGAGGCAGGAGTTCCATTTAGCTTCTAAACGCGAAGATTACTTACCAGTAGCCACATTGCTGCTGGTCCATAGAGCTCTCTTCTAATGCCAACTTGGGGATATGGTGCCACATGTGACCATCAGCAAGTGTTTTTAATTCAACTTTACAGAAGGAAGGCCAAGGAATCAGATGATTGCTCCAATCATGAAGGTCCGGCTAGCCAATTCTGCCCTTCACCCGCCATGCTAGGCCCACCTTCAGTAACAGATAATTACAAGGTGGCAGGCAGTAAGCAGGTCTCCAAAGTTAAAAAAGGAATGCAAGGGTAAAGATAGATAGAAGGAGAATCCTCTGGGCTATGGTTACTGACCAAAATCAAAAACAGTTTGTTCAAGAGAGGCAACTGTTGTATAAACGGGACCCATGAACTATCCATATAATTGAACTCAACATCTTCGAAATATGCACAGTATCAAGAGGAGCAATTACTGCTGTTATACCCATTGATGGAACTAAAACCAACTATATATGAAAGAAGTCATTGCATTTCATAACTTTGAGATGGAAGAACTGATTCAATTAGCTATAGCAAAGATGAAATTTTCTCGATGTAGTCTTTTTTTTCTTGGGTAACAAACCTCTTGCAGCACTTCTCACCCACGTTCTAATATCCAGATTGTGAAGGGTTTCTGAATTCGAACAAGAATGAAGTGGAAAATGAAAGGTTACTGGAAATAAAAGAGCAATAATCCCATTCAAAAACATGAAAAAATGAAGTACTGTATTCAAAGTTCGGCCCTTCCAACAAAGTCAAACCCATATTCTGATCCCACTATGGCTTTCAGCTGTTTTACAGAACCACATATATGTTTGTAAACAGAGCACACCCATGCCTCACATGAATCATTTGCTGCCCACCCAGGAATTATAATGTCAGAACGTACCTAGTTACTCAGCTGAGGACCTAGAGAGAAATCAGATTCAAGGAACAGAGCGTCAGCTCCCCTCACTTAAGGGCAGGGGCATCCAGCATACGTTTTGTTTAAAATGCCCAAATTAATGCCACATTGTCAGGATAAACAGCTACTCCAAAAGGGTACAAGTTACTTATATACATTTATCTTACATGGACATTCCAAACATTTGGCAGGGAAACACTCCTTCAGTACCTACTTTGAACACCGTGCCTCTAGGGCATGGTGTCTTACAATTCTGTGTGTTGCACAGAAACTGCAAAGACTTTCAAGCTGAAAAACATTGCATAAAGAAGAATAAGCCCCAAGCACAGATAAAAAAAATGGCAGATCTACGGGGATAAAAGATTGAGGAATTAACACTAGAGGTGGGAAATCAATTCTGGGACCATTCAACTGTTGCATTCCTTACGTTCTTACACTTATAAGAACGTGTTCAGATAACAGAGTGCTCTAGGCATACCACACAGAGTTTCTTATTTTCACTGTCTTAACTTTGAAAACAAAACAGTGGATGTCACAGACACCAGGAAGCTTCATATTCCCAGGGTTTATAATTTGTATAGAGAACAAAGTCAGACAACAATGCTATGACCTTGAGGCTAACAGACAAATAAGTCAAATTAAGTGTACATTTTATATGACAGTCATAATTTTATATACATCATTTTGGAAATATACTGATGGGATCAGCATAGCCCATACGATAGCTTAACCGATATTAACTGTGAAAGTTACCAACTTTAAACCGTTTAGTTAGCTCCCATCCCACCCAAAAAAAACTGGTTAACAAAGTTAAGTTAGAGCAAGAATAATCATCTGATTTTCTCTTTTTTGAGACAAAAAAACACTATGGTAGAAACATAGGTTATTAGAAACAAACATGTAACAGAAGGATTTTGAAGTTCAGCAACTTACAAAAAGTCACACCTCGCTTGAAGCAAACAGGCGAACACTGAAAGGAGTGTGGCTGGTCCACGCCTAAATGTGGTGTCGACAAGCTTTCAAATTGCTTTCTTTTTATCCAGCACATTTAGTGTCTAGCAAGCTATAGGAGGAATGAGCACGGCAAACAGGATGGTTAGGAATATCCTGCAATCTAACTTTTCAGCTAAAAAAACCCATCTCCATCTGGAAGGTGTAAAAGGCACGAGAAAATGACTCTTCGGTCGAAAGATGTAGGAGGGGTGGGGAAACTCAAACAGGCAAGTTGTCAGTCCTGTGAGTAGGGAAAGAGATGCTACTCCTGCGGTAATCCAGATAAATGGGTTTAGTGTCAGAATTAAATTGCCCTAAAGGGGTTACCGCGCAGTCCCTTTTCTAGAGAAAAGAGTCTGCATGTAAATGCAAATGAATGAAGCCTCCATATATCCCATCATGGAGCTGTGCAGATCTTTCCCTCACCCGAAGTCCAAGCTAGTCTGAGCTGGAAGCCTAACTGTCATGCCACAACGTAAGGGCGAGCTGATAAACATTTTTACAGAATGTACAAAAAGCAATGATTGTGCGGTTTCATTCGGGGGCACTACAGTATGTCGCACGGTTCTCCCAGGCCAGCTGCCCCTTCAGATTGGCGTTTCCTTTCGGTCTTTGTTTGGCGAGGGCCTGACTGGTTCTTTGGCACCCTTTTGCGGCTCCTTCGCGGCCCTCGTGTCGGGGACAGAGTCTCTTTGCTGCAGGGCCAGGACGCCGCGCTTGGCGGGCTCTTCATCTTCCTGCAGCTGCTCGGCCTTCGCGCGCTGCCTCTGTAACAGCCGGAGCTGGACTCGCAGCTCGATGATCGCCTCGCGCTCCTCGTGCACTGCTTGGTTCAGGTGGTTGTTCTTGATCTTTGACAAGTGGGAGAAGGAAGAATGTCACTAATTCATTCAAAGTAACCCCCGACATCCCCATCGATTCTATTCCGTTGCGTTTGCTTATCAAACAAGTGGAGTCAGAGAGCAAATACTCACCAGCAATCCCCTTACCCAACAAATGACATGCTTAAATAACGCTTTTGCAGAGAGCAAATAACAAAGGGGTGTACGGTACTCAATATTTTAACCACTCTTCACACTAGCAACACTCTAGATTTAAGAGAAGAAATACAAAAATAAATCCAATTATGGCTCTGTGTAATGCCGCTCACATTAATTTGTGTATTTTTTCCACCATGTCTTTAAATAAATTATGTGCAAAGAAATGTAAAAAATTTATTTTAAATTTAAAAAAAGCAGAAATTTCGTCATGCAAGAGCTGCACTGCTCTTTTTACAGAGGGCTAGCGACATGTACACTTTATGTTCTATTACAAGTTTTTTAAAAGTAGCAGTAAGACTGAGAAATACAAGGAATTAGCCAACTTTTGTACAGAATATTTACTTCCTCTATGAATTGTACCCTCTACTCCTTGTGGTTTTAATTTGTCATAAGTTCAGATATGGAATTTAATGAATTTTTATTGTATAAATGTATTTTTATGATGGTTTTTAATCGTCGAAATAAAGATTTACTGAACTGACTGAAATAAAAGTAGAAAAAACCCACAAGAGCGCTGGGAAAGACTGCTGCTTCCCAAACATCTCAACGATGTAAAACGCCTACGGGGGTCGTTGATGTGCTGCTCAACAAAGGCAGGTGATAATGTTGTTTCACACGAAAGTTCCTGGTTCTGTAATCCATAGCGCGCATAGTAAGGTAGAGCTAAGAGTCCTAATCTATACCCCTTTAATATTCTGAAAACATTTTAGAGTTATGGCTATCAAATTTCATTTTTTTTGCGTGCAGGCACTACAAAAAGGATTATTAAAAGAACTAATGTTTATAAAGATGTCAAGAGCAGCATTACACCATAAATAATAAGTAAGGATAATGTTACCTACCTCTTAAGCATCCATTTGCAGCATGTAATGCTGTAGATTCACATGCCATGCATATCCCTGCCATCTTGTATTGGCTCAGACATTTGCAAGTTATTTTTCTTTAAAGAAGTCTTTTGAGTCACAAGGTATAGTGACGCCTCCCCTAGCTGGTAACCAACAAGGGTATCGACTCCACAGTAGATTGTTTTTGGCACAGCGGGTGAGAGTAGAATGGGGTAGTGAGTGAACTATATACGATACAAGTGTATTACAAGGATAAGATAATGAGTGAAAAAGAGTGAAGAGATCTGTAATCAAAGCCACATGTGTGAAGGAAGGAGGGTGGGCGCATCTGAATCTACTGTACTACAAGCTACAAACTGATGCTTATAGGGTAATTAACATGCTCCATTCATAGCATGTGTTGCAGCAGATACAAATGCTCTGTGTAGACTGTAAAGCAGTACTGTCCTATAAGCGGTGGCTAGCTTGTGGATGATGCTAAGACTATTTGACCAACCATAGTTGTTGTCTAGCTAGGACATCCACACAATAGTGTTTAGTGTTTAGTAAACGTCTGTGAGGTTGACCATGTGGCTGCCCACATATGATGGCAGGGGAAATGTTCTGCAAGAAGGCCACGGATATAGGATTTGCACAGGTAGAGTTTACCCTAGGTGTACTTGGGAGGGCACTTTTGGCTTTGTGATAAGTCTGCAAACATTAAATTATCTATCTAGGTCCAACCTGCCCCCCCTGCCGCCCTGTCTGGCTCTTAACCAAAAGACCTGCCTCCTAGGGGGGCGTGGCTAGCAGCCAAAGCGAATGGTCGCTAGTTGAAGCGGCTCCCGGCCCTCGCCCGACTATCCGCCACACAGATCCGTTTCCTGACCGGGGACCCCTCTATGGTTGGGAGGTCCCCGCTATGAAGTCCTTGTGCACACCTAGCTGTGGTGCTGGCCCGGTTGGGGACGCCGAGAGAGAGACTGTGCCTGCTGCAGCGCGGTCCCCGCCGCGCACAAGATGGCGGCTTCACCGAAGCTCCGGCCTGAACGCTGCATGTTCCTCACCGCCTGAGAAGAGGCCGTGCGAGTGACTGTGCCCTTTGCCTTGCTGCCTTAGACCGGACCTCCACGGACGACTTCCGCGAGTACCGGTGACCCGCTACGTCATCTGGAGACCTGCTTGCGACCTGCGGAAGGGGCTGTGGCCTGCTGCCTGCCCGCCGGTGCGCTAATCACGCGACGCCCCGGCTTTTGGGCCTAGCGTTCCCGGGACCTCACACCTGCTTCTCCGGCCCTGATGCGGATGGCGATTCCTCCGCTGTACGCCCCGGTGGCCGCTTCATACCCTGAGGAGTAAAGACCGCCTTAGCGACTGGACACTGGCTGCCTGGTTCGGGGCCCTACAGCCTCCGCTCCTACTGCGCCTCATTGCGGCCGTGGAGCGGGACATAACAGAGACCTGAATTCCCCACTGGGCCTCCGAGAAACCATGCTACGACAAGGTGGGGGGCTATTGATGGCTGCTCCTGGCCCCTGAAGCGGCATTTGTGTGACTTTGGAGGCTGGGTGTCCCGGCGATCCTGGGGCACGATCCTTCCGCCCGGGGCCCTGTTTCCGGCCTTCTCCTCCCAGGCGCCCCGGGGACCCTCCACCGCGCCGGGTGGGGAGGGGACTGTCCTCCGGTCTCTTTCCTGTGGGACCATCTCGGCGCCGCTCCGCATCTCGTGGTGACCCCCGGAGGGGCTCTGCTGTGGGAGGCCGCCCCCGCGGCCCTGGTTTGACTCGTGGCCCTCGGTGCCCTCGGGTGGTTACCGGCTCCTCAGCTTAGTGCTGTTGTGTAGACACTGGGATTGCCTGCGCTATATTGGCTGGCAACACAGGTGAGGGGAGGTCACTGTCACTGCTGGGGCTGACCCCTGTGCATCTCACTGTCACACACTGTGCCTATTGCTCCTGTGGCCCCGTATTTAATTCCTGATGGCGTCGAACAAAGGTTCCAAGCCCTTGAACCAGAGACAGATCAACAAGAACTCTTGGGGGCGCTAAAGGAGATAATAAGGACGCAGCTTCATCCGAGGACCCCAAACTTGTGTCCCCTACGCCAGGAGCAAAAACTCTCAATCTTGAAGACGTTATGCAGGCAATTGCCGGGGTCCGATCTTCCCTGGAGACTCGAATTGACTCTGTTAACATAGAGGTGACCCTCTTGCGAGCTGACTTGGGTAAAATAGACACCAAGGTCAAAGATGTGGAAGTTAAAACTGCGGCCCTCATCGACGACACCTCTACTCTCCAACAGCAGGTCGCCCAGCTTCAGAAGCAGCAGAAACAGATGAGCGAACTCCTGGACGACTATGAAGGGCGGGTGAGACGGAATAACATCTGCATTTTAGGTGTTTTCCGGAACGAATGGAGGAACCGGCGGACGACTTATTTGTGGAAAATCTCATTACGAAGCACCTTCAGCCGAAACACCTCTCGAGTTACTTCTTCATCGAACGGGCACACAGAGTTCCGGGGGGGGAGGCCGAGGCTGGGGGCCCCTCCCCGCCCCATCATCGCAAGGGTCTTCAACTTCCGTGACCGGGACACCATCCTCCAAGCGGCCCGGACTGGGCCGCCTCTACTCCTGGAAAACACCCGCATCACTATGTTCCCGGACTTCACAGTGAAGGTACAGGCGAGGAGACGCAGCTTTCTAGAGGTTAAGAAGGCCCTACGTGGTAAGGACATTAAGTACTCCATGCTTTTTCCTGCAAAGTTACGTGTAGAAATGGATGGCAAGGCCTGGTTCTTTCTGTCGCCTGAAGAGGTGTGGGACTGGCTGGAGGGTTGGCGCCGAGTCGGGGGGTCTCCAAGAGATCGTAATGTGCCAGATGACCACCCACGGGAAGACCTTCTGCCTGGGAGTCAAGAACTGTTCACTGGAACTAATGACAAAAATTAATGCTGTTTTTCTGCCACGTGGGGGTCAACAGGCTGCAGACTTTAGTCGATTCTTTGATGTTCCTCTTTCTTGCTGGCTACTTTTGTTGTGGGTGGCGGGCATCTGCTCTATATAGTTTATCCTGCTCTTTAGAGGCGCTTCCTCCGGCCCCCTGATCGGGCTGTACTAGCTGACTGAGGATTACCTTTTCTACTATGTGGATGTTGCACTTTGACTTGTTTTTTGGACACATACCTGTACACTGGTTGTTACACCATTAGATTCGGGCGGGCGGCTTTTAACGGCTCACCAGGTACCCCAGACATGGTTGGGAGGGCGACAGGCACTCTGCCTAGTTGGGGTGTGGATGGTTTTGAATCCGCGGGCAGGGAAGCGGGGGGGTGGCTTGGGGGGTGGGGGGATTTGGGCTTGTTTTGTTGCTGTTTTATCTTTTCTTTGTATCTTCCGCAGAGTCCTCTCTTGTCACAGTTATCTATTCATTCAGGGTCCTCTGATGGCGGGCGGGTCATTGGGGGCGGTGTCTGGTCTTCGAGCGGTTCCCAAACCTCCCGGTCCTGTGCCCCGCTTTGTCAAGACGTTCCAGAAGCCCGGGCAGCCCTTCTCCCACATCTCCTCTCAAATATTCCGCTAGTCCTATTTCTATGGCGCAGTCCCTCTCTAGGACTCTTACGGTCCTGTCATGGAACGTTAATGGGTTGGGGCACAAAATCAAGAGAAGCATAGTCCTCCAGTTTCTGCGACACCACTCCCCAGACATCGACCTGTTGCAGGAGACACATTTAGTCGGTAACACATGTCAAGCTCTACAGAGGGGGGGCTATAAACTGCTGGTCCATGCGGGGTTCACCTCTGGGTCCCGCGGCACGGGGATTCTGGTTAGGAAGAGTCTTGCCCTCACTCACTCGAAGACCTGGGCTGACCCTTTGGGCTGTTTTGCTCTGGTCGAGGCTGCATGGGAAGGGCATCCGCTGAACATACTCTCGGCTTACCTGCCACCGACGTTAGTCCGGGACTCCCTTAGGGAGCTGGGCGTCCTCCTGTTGGGCCTCCCTTTGGGCACGCTCCTGATCGGAGGGAATTTTAATACTACCATGTGCGATGACCTGGACCGCAGACCCAAGCGCAGTTCCCACCGGTGGAGTTCGGACTTGTCCGATTTTACGCATGCCGTAGGACTCGAAGATATCTGGCGCCACCACCATCCAGATGCGCCTTATTTCACGCACTACTCAAACGCACATCATAGTATGTCTCGCATTGATAATTTATTCTGTCCCATCGTGGATATCGGCTGCTTTGTTCGCCCAAGAGCGCTCCCGCGGGGGATATCTGACCACTCACCTCTCTGTGTGGATCTAACCTACCATCGCCAATATACGAGAGGCCCCATTATCATTAACCCCTGGCTTATGCACATCCCGGATATTAAGGACGCCCTCATTGAACGCACTGACTTATTTCACTGAGAATGTCGGTTCCGTGGACTCGGCGGTTACGCGTTGGGAGGCCTACTTGGCGGTGGTGAAGGGCGAGGCGCTAGCGCTTAAGATGGGGTACTTGCGGAAGCATACTGAGCAGATTCTTCAGGCCGAATCTGACCTCATCTGCCTGGAAGTATCCCACAACATAGCCCCCTCGGAAGTGTCCGCTTGCCGTCTTCGTACCCAGCAACTGGCCTATAAAGCTCTGGTGCAGGAAAAGGCGCAAGCGCGACTGCTCCACACACGCCATCGCATCTACGAATTTGGTGATAGTGCGGGCAAAATGCTCGCGTGGTTGGAGCGACGTGAGCAGGGTTCCAGATGGGTGACATCCATAATTAGACCAGACGGGGCCACGGTCGTGGACCCGCAAGATATAGCGGAGGCATTTGCTGATCACCTAGAGCAAGTGTACAGGGCTGGAGCATGTTATGGGCCGGAGGAATCCAGGCAACTTCTAGATGAGATGCGTCTCCCTGTCATCTCAGAGACGATAGAGAAGTTCTGGACGCCGAAATCACGACAGAGGAGCTCACCACGGCGCTTTTCTCAGTGAACTCCGGTAAGGCTATGGGCCCCGACGGAGTTCCCATCGAGTTCTTGAAGGGAATGGTCCCAGATATTGTCCCTCATCTCCGGAATATGTTTACCGAAAGCCGTGACAACGGTGTTCTCCCACTCGATCAAAGGCTGGCCTCCATAGCGGTTATCCTTAAACCTAACAAATCGCCTACTGATTGCGGGTCTTATTGACCGATCTCCCTCATTAGCGCGGGGACAATGACGACCAGTCCGGCTTTCTCCCAGGTCGCAACACGGCATTACATTTTCGGAGAGTGCATAATGTTATGAGCCGCCGATCCATCATACAAGACGCGGCCATCTTATCCCTTGATGCCACGATGGCATTCGACTCAATCAAATGGCCTTACCTTTTTGAGGTCTTGCGCCGATTTGGTTTCGGGCCATGCTTCCTTAGCTGGGTGCGGCTCCTGCACACAGACCTATTGGGTCAAGTCCGGGTCAATAACCACACGTCGCGTCAGTTCCGTCTCCACAGGGGTACCAGACAAGGCTGCCCCTTGTCTTTGTTGTTGTTTGCTTTTACCCTCGAACCCCTAGCCCACTGGGTCCGCACAGATGTCTCCATCAGAGGCCTCTGCTGGAATGACGACATAACTGACAAAATTTCTCTGTATGCTGACGACATTCTGATCTACGTGTCTTCCCCCCCGATCCTCTATAAACAGTTTATTTCACGTACTTCAAATTTTGGGAAGTACTCGGGGTATTCGATTAACTGGACTAAATCTACACTATACATGTTGTATGGTCCCCCGCCCCACTTGCCCCGCGAGTTTTCCATAGTGGTGGCTGCTGACTGTTTTACGTACCTCGGTATCTTTGTTACGACGGATCCTAAGTTATTCCATGACCGCAATTTATTGGGCCCCTTGCGCAGACTCCACAGCGATGTCGCCCACTTCCGCTGTCCCTCCCCGGTAGAGCAGCATTGTTCAAAATGTTGGCGCTCCCGCGCTTCCTGTATGTACTCCACAACTGCCCCTTCTTAGTCCCAGACTCCTATTTCCGCACTGTAGAGAGTGAGATCCGTCTTTTGCTGTGGGACGGTGGGGCTGCCCGTATTGCTCTCTGTAAACTTTTTCAGGGTTGGTATGATGGAGGCATTGCTTTACCCAATCTCCGCCTCTATTATTGGGCGTCGCAGTTGGTGGCTGTCAACCACTGGGTTCATGGTTCCCCCCTAAATCCGGCCTTTCTCCTAGACAGATGCCAGACGGGACGGGAAGGGTATTTGGGGGCCCTATTCAGCAAACCAGCTAGGAATAGATATGTCGGACCCATGGCACACACGGTTGCAATATGGCATAGGTCCAACAAAACTTTGGGTTGGAATGATAAGATTACTAACACAACACCCCTGTGGACATCACAGCGTCTGGGTTTCCTTTGTTTCCTCCAGGGATTCGACAAATGGGACACTATAGGGATCTCGGAGGTGGGGGACCTAATTCATAAGGGTAAACTACTGACGTTTGGTGAGTTTCAGACCAAATACTCCCTCGCACCTTCAGAAATTTTCCGATACATGCAAATCAAACATGCCATTCTGGCCGCCATTCCGGACCTTACCTCCATACCGGCTACCTCCCCCCTGGAAGACAGGTTGTTGTCGGAACCCCTCCCTTAGAAGGCCATCTCCTATACCTATCGCAAGCTTTGTAATAATCTCCCTGACCCGTTCCAGTCTCTGCGGACTAAGTGGGAGGTAGACTTAGGTCCCTTAGAGGAAGAGGACTGGCGTTCAGCCCTAATGTCCCTAGAGAGTCGGCTATCTGCCATAAGTTTAGATTGATCCAATTAAAGGTTCTACATAGGGCATACATGTCCGCTCTTACCCTGGCCAAACTTGGGAGGCGTCCTGATACATTGTGCCTGCGGGGGTGTGGTCTCACTGGCACCTTCTTTCATATCCTCTGGGATTGCCCAATAGTGAGATGCGTCTCCCTGTCATCTCAGAGACGATAGAGAAGTTCTGGACGCCGAAATCACGACAGAGGAGCTCACCACGGCGCTTTTCTCAGTGAACTCCGGTAAGGCTATGGGCCCCGACGGAGTTCCCATCGAGTTCTTGAAGGGAATGGTCCCAGATATTGTCCCTCATCTCCGGAATATGTTTACCGAAAGCCGTGACAACGGTGTTCTCCCACTCGATCAAAGGCTGGCCTCCATAGCGGTTATCCTTAAACCTAACAAATCGCCTACTGATTGCGGGTCTTATTGACCGATCTCCCTCATTAGCGCGGGGACAATGACGACCAGTCCGGCTTTCTCCCAGGTCGCAACACGGCATTACATTTTCGGAGAGTGCATAATGTTATGAGCCGCCGATCCATCATACAAGACGCGGCCATCTTATCCCTTGATGCCACGATGGCATTCGACTCAATCAAATGGCCTTACCTTTTTGAGGTCTTGCGCCGATTTGGTTTCGGGCCATGCTTCCTTAGCTGGGTGCGGCTCCTGTACACAGACCTATTGGGTCAAGTCCGGGTCAATAACCACACGTCGCGTCAGTTCCGTCTCCACAGGGGTACCAGACAAGGCTGCCCCTTGTCTTTGTTGTTGTTTGCTTTTACCCTCGAACCCCTAGCCCACTGGGTCCGCACAGATGTCTCCATCAGAGGCCTCTGCTGGAATGACGACATAACTGACAAAATTTCTCTGTATGCTGACGACATTCTGATCTACGTGTCTTCCCCCCCGATCCTCTATAAACAGTTTATTTCACGTACTTCAAATTTTGGGAAGTACTCGGGGTATTCGATTAACTGGACTAAATCTACACTATACATGTTGTATGGTCCCCCGCCCCACTTGCCCCGCGAGTTTTCCATAGTGGTGGCTGCTGACTGTTTTACGTACCTCGGTATCTTTGTTACGACGGATCCTAAGTTATTCCATGACCGCAATTTATTGGGCCCCTTGCGCAGACTCCACAGCGATGTCGCCCACTTCCGCTGTCCCTCCCCGGTAGAGCAGCATTGTTCAAAATGTTGGCGCTCCCGCGCTTCCTGTATGTACTCCACAACTGCCCCTTCTTAGTCCCAGACTCCTATTTCCGCACTGTAGAGAGTGAGATCCGTCTTTTGCTGTGGGACGGTGGGGCTGCCCGTATTGCTCTCTGTAAACTTTTTCAGGGTTGGTATGATGGAGGCATTGCTTTACCCAATCTCCGCCTCTATTATTGGGCGTCGCAGTTGGTGGCTGTCAACCACTGGGTTCATGGTTCCCCCCTAAATCCGGCCTTTCTCCTAGACAGATGCCAGACGGGACGGGAAGGGTATTTGGGGGCCCTATTCAGCAAACCAGCTAGGAATAGATATGTCGGACCCATGGCACACACGGTTGCAATATGGCATAGGTCCAACAAAACTTTGGGTTGGAATGATAAGATTACTAACACAACACCCCTGTGGACATCACAGCGTCTGGGTTTCCTTTGTTTCCTCCAGGGATTCGACAAATGGGACACTATAGGGATCTTGGAGGTGGGGGACCTAATTCATAAGGGTAAACTACTGACGTTTGGTGAGTTTCAGACCAAATACTCCCTCGCACCTTCAGAAATTTTCCGATACATGCAAATCAAACATGCCATTCTGGCCGCCATTCCGGACCTTACCTCCATACCGGCTACCTCCCCCCTGGAAGACAGGTTGTTGTCGGAACCCCTCCCTTAGAAGGCCATCTCCTATACCTATCGCAAGCTTTGTAATAATCTCCCTGACCCGTTCCAGTCTCTGCGGACTAAGTGGGAGGTAGACTTAGGTCCCTTAGAGGAAGAGGACTGGCGTTCAGCCCTAATGTCCCTAGAGAGTCGGCTATCTGCCATAAGTTTAGATTGATCCAATTAAAGGTTCTACATAGGGCATACATGTCCGCTCTTACCCTGGCCAAACTTGGGAGGCGTCCTGATACATTGTGCCTGCGGGGGTGTGGTCTCACTGGCACCTTCTTTCATATCCTCTGGGATTGCCCAATAGTGCAACAGTTCTGGTGTGGGGCAATTCGTAAAATGAGTAGTTCCTTGGGAAAGCCTCTTTTATCAACACCCAGGGAATGTGTCCTTAACATATGGGGGGCTAACGATTTGAACGACCAGGAGTTGCAGTGGGCTGCGCTTGGTTTTCTGCTGGCTAAACGCTCCATTGCAATGAAGTGGGGCTCCAGGGACAGACCGTTGGTGGTGGGCTGGGTGGCTGAAATGGACCGCTGCATGATTGCTGAGAAAACTGTTTATAAAGTTAGGGGTTGCCCTAAGAAGTGGGACGCGGAATGGGGACACTGGAATGGATACCGTGGAGAATTGTGCAAATCACCTACTTCCGAGCTGGCAATGTCACGCGATGAACCCACTGGTCGAATTTTGCGCTAATGTATAAACTGCCTGCTTTTTGTACTGCTCTGCATATATGCCCTTGATTGTGACTGACTTTCTGACTCTGCTTTCTGTATTCAATAAAATCTTATGTTAAAAAAAAAAAGACCTGCCTCCTTCCAGGCAACAACGGCGGTGCCAGCAGTCCTATAAGAGACGGGGTCGGCGGGGAGGGGGGTCGGCGTAGCCAGACTCGAGGGCCCGCATGCTCCTGACTAGCGAGGTTCCCCCAACTCTCCATGACCGGAGCCGAGCCAGTTCCTTGGACGATCTCACCCGCGGCCCGGACCCATCCTGTGTTCTACACACTGCGACGTCCGATTCGGACCTTTCTAGAAGCCCAGTGCTCCAGGGCCTCAGTGGGGAGGTTGGGGTCTGACTTGCGGAAGCCTTACCTGACTAGTGTGGGAGCAGAAATCCCACGAACATTGCTCACTTAATGGCATGCTGATGACTAACATATCCGTCATTGTGGAGGGTCCACCATTGCCACGCATTGCCCAGCTAAGCGTTTCAGCTTACCCTATTGTTATTGTTAACTTTTTGCTTCACGGCGACAGATGCTTTGGTTTCGGAAGTATAGGGGGGTGGGTCAGACTATTATTGGGGGTGACTTTAGCGTGGTTATGCAACCGTCACTTGACGCGACTGGCGCGCCCTCCCCAGCAAGACTAGCCCACGCACAAAAGTTGTTGGATTGCTCGTCCGCTCTCGGCTTATGCGACGTCTGGAGGTCACATGGGTCCGGGGGTCACAATACACCCATACCTCGGCGGATCATCACACACACACTTTCACTGCCACTGATTGCCGAAGTGTCTCCAGTATTTCTATTCTCCCCCACTCGGCCCTGTCACTGCACCTGGGTGGTGCCAGAGTTGGTCTCGGACAGTCTGGCGGCTGAACACATGGTTCTTACAGGACAAGGAGGTCAAGGACGCAATAGAGGTGGAATTGTGCCACTATTTTCTTACTAATAAGGGTTCGGTCTCCTCCCTGGGCACGCTATGGGAAGTCGGTAAAGCCACTATCCGTGGTGTGGCTAGGGGCCTGGTGCACACGAAGCGAGCGGCGCGGTCCGATCACCTGTCTCAGCTCGAGGCTCAGGCCACACAGCTGGAAATGACACCCCCCTGGCACCGCCAAAGCCCAACATGACAGACAGCTGTCAGCAATTCGAGAAGATATCAGACATATTTCCCTCAATTCAGCCAAGATGCTGTGGCTCTCCTCCGTTACCCGAGTTTACGGTTGGGGGGACCACAACGGGAAGCTCCTGCACAACCTGATCTCCTACCCCCTGGCTAACAGGATCATCCCTGAAATCTGGGATGCTGCCCGAGCCCACCCCCACACCCCTCAGGCTATCGCGCTGGGGTTTGCAGACTATTATACTCAGCTATACTCCGCTCGCCCCCGAGGCTACTCTCACAGAATTGTTGGGCCGGGCGGCAGACCAACTCCCCTGCCTCACCAGGGCGGAAGCAACAGACCTAGACCTCCCCTTCACCCCGAAGGAGATACAGGGGGCCATTTCCTTGCTGAAATCAGGGAAGACACCCTGTGCGGACGGCTTCTCGCAAGAGTACTACGCGCCCTACAGGGATTTGTTGGTGCCCCATCTTGTGGAACTCTTTCAACACATTACAGAGATGGGCTCCTTTCCCACCGAGACTGACGTGGCCACTATCGTAGTAATCCCTAAGACCCAACGCCCTCTGCCACCTGTGCGGACTACCGCCCAATCTCTTTAATTAATACTGAAAAGAAGATCTTTGCTACAGCCCTGGCCCAACGTCTCCGTCCCCTCTTGTACAAGCTGGTCCATCCAGATCAGTGCGGCTTCATGCCGGCGTGCCGTACCAGACACTGCATATGGCGCTTCCATCTCTCCCTAACCCACCGCCACCTTCTTACACCGTACCTGGCACTCTTACTTATAGACTTCGAGAAGGCCTTCGTCACGGTGGTCTGGAGGTACCTAGAGAATGTCCTCATGGCGATGGGTTTTGGCCACCATTTCTGAAGCCTTGTCCAAGTCTTGTACTCAAATCCCAAACCCAGGGCCCTCACCAATGGTGCCATCTCGAAGACATTCCCAATCCGGAGAGGTATGCCCTGGGGTGCCCCCTCTCACTTCTTTTGTTCACGCTGGTGATGAAGCCCCTGGCTTGCCTCATTCAAAATGACCCCAGGTCCGGGGGTGGTCTTGGGACTCCCACCAAGTGGACAAAATCGCCTTATAAAGGACGATGTTCTACTCTTCTTGGCGGACCCAGAAAGCTCTGGTCCTCGCTGCCTGGAGGTGCTCAAAGCTTCGAGAACGTTTCAGGCTTGCGACCCAACCCGGCTAAATCTACCCTGGGGCGCCTCCATCTCTTTAGCGCGTGCTTTGACTGGCAATCAATTATCCTCATCAGGAGGCAGTCATACAAATACCTCGGGATTTTGGTGGCTCTGATCCCGGAGCTGGAATGGGCGCTCAACATTACCCCCTGGTCCCAAAAGCTAAAAACGACCTTAAGCGCTGGCAAACCCTACCACTTAATCCCCTCAGGAGAGGGACAATTTTTAAAATGATGGTCCTCTGCGATTCCTATATATCATTCAGAACACCACCTTTCACTTCCCGAGCAGTTGGTTCCGAGAATTTGATGGGGTGATCACGAGGTTTCTGTGTGTGTTGGGGGGGGGGGGAAGGGGGAGGGGGGAGGAAAGGGAGGCCACGCATTGCCCTGGCCCGATGCAAGATCCCGCACTTTGATGGAGGCATGGGTATGAAGGATCTCCACCTATCCTATTTAGCCATGAGACTCCTCGTCATATATGACAGGTTCACTGGGGGGGTGGTCTGACCCAGCCGACCTGACTGAACTCGGGGACTGGGAATTCCCACAAATCCAAACATACTTGTACGGGGCCCCCATACCACAGGTGATACCACCAATCACTAGGGCGGTCCTGGTGGCCTGGTGCTCTGCCTTGCGACATATGCGCTGGGACAAACAACTCACTCAGCACACACCACTCTGGCAGGGCACATGGTTGCGACAGGTGGGGACCCTCACAGGCTTCCCGTAGTGGGACCGCATCAGGATTTCCCTCCTGGGGGATGTGTGGGTAGGGGATCCTATCAGGGCGTTCCCTGATTTACAGCAGCGGTACACCCTCCACACCTCCCAATTCTATAAGTATTTGCAGTTCTGCCAAGCCCTCGCTGCGCACATCCCAGTGGGCACGTCACTCCCAAGTTTAGCCCGCTGGAGGCACAGGTCATGATTGGGAATTTGGGAAGAGTAGGGTGTCCCGGATACATCGCTCCCAGGTGAACAATGGTCCGACCACTGCTGCTGCGGGCTAGCTGGGAGGGATGGCTGGGTCCCCTGGAGGAGGCGGACTGGCGAGACGCCCTTATGGCTCCCAAATCCCCTATGACCTCCTCTAAACTCCACCTCATTCAACTCTACTACTTACACACGGCCTATCTCACCCTGGCATGTCTACATAGGGCGGGGCTGCGCCCCTCCCTGGATTGTACACGATGAGGCTGCGCTCCGGCTGACTTCTACCATATGGTCTGGTTGCGCCCTAATCTTGCTCCATTCTGGTCAAGGGTGGAGTTTGAACTTACACAGACCTTGGGTTGGCAGGTTCCCCACGACGCCCTGTATCTCCTCTTGGGCATGTTTGATGGCTTGGATGGTTCTAGAGCGGATAAGCAATTTCTGGGGTCGGCGATCGCTGTGGCTAAACAAGATATTGGGGCGGCCTGGGCTCTGGCCATTCCGCCTAGCTTACAAAAATGGCGCCGAGGGGTAGATTGGTGCGCTGCTCAGGAGGAACACCTTAAGAGGCACGTGGCTGCCCAGCGACGTTCCGCAAGGTCTAGGGCAAATGGCTAAATGTATTGCTTTAAATCTACCCCACTTGCATTCCAATGTATCTATGTACTGCTTTTCAGCTTGTGTGGCTCGCCTGACTATTTCTACCATGACTGTGGTTCATACTGACTTTTGGAGGCAGATTTTGCATCACTTTGTAATGTATGTGTTGTCACTTTGTTTGCTTTTTAAAATGATAATAAAAATTGATAATCAATTATTTTTTTATCCATCTAGCAACTGGATTTGGGTTGTCCCTTGTGGGCCTTTGCAATGGCTTTGAACAGTTTGTCTGCCTAGTAGAAAGGGTCAAGGAAGTACATTAGAGTGTACTTATGTCTAAGGAATGCAGCACTCGCTCTGCAATCGAGGCTGAATGCAGGAAAAAGACTTGGAGCTCTGTGGTCTGGTTAAGGCGGAATGGGGAAATCACCTTGGGGAGAAACGTAGAGTTTGTTTGTCCCGAGTACTACCTTGGCTGTATGAACTTGTATGAAAGGGTTCCTGCAGAGTGAGAGCCTGTAGCTTACTAATGCAGCATAAAATGGCTATAGCTGCGAGGAAGGCTACTTTCCAGGAAAGGTACTGAAGCGGGTAAAAGTGTAGGGATTCAAATGGGGGACTAATGAGTCAGGCAAGTACAATGTTAATGTTCCAAAATGGCACTACTGGAACCCTAGGAGAAATTACTCCTGAGGCCTTCCATGAACGCCTTAACTACAGGGATGCAAAAGAGGGAGGAATGCTTCCTGTTTTGCTACTATAGCCACAAAGTGAAAGCATATAGAAGTGTAAGCTAGGTCTGACATCTGGAGGTGGAGCAGTTAGCTGATGATGTTTTGGACAGCAGGTGTTAAGATTGTCTACCTTGTTAGCATTGCAGTAGTGGACAATTAGTTTCCACTTTAGAGCATAACATGATCATGTGGTAGGTCTATGGTATTCATGCAGGACGTCTTTGCATTTCTAGGGGAGGACCAAGTAACCAAATTTTAAGACCTCAGGTGCCAGATCACTAGATTGGGTTGTTTAGAATCTGGCTGCCTGATATGACCTTGTTTTCTGGTGAGAAGATACAGCATGTTGGGAAGCTCCTTGTGGGCAGCCTGTCAGAAATCTCTAATAGGGCTGAATACCAGGGCTCTCTGGCCCAGGTCGGGCTCCCAGGATGAGAGCCTGTGATGTTTGCCACATTTTCTATACCACCAGTGGCAGGAGTGGAAGAGGCAGAAAAACATAGGCAAATATCGCTGACCAACTGATCCATGGACTAAGAGTGTGGATACCTGGAGGCGAAGTTTGAGCATTTTTTGTTCCCAGGAGTGGTGAAAAAGTCATTCTCAAGAGTGCTCCAGTGTTCGAAGTATTGGTACAGGACCTGTGGGTAGAGTTTACACTTTTGGGCTTGCTGCTAATGCGTCCTGCTTGGCGGACCCACCAGGTCTTTGTCCACCCAGAGGTACTCAGTCATAATGTGAATGTGGTGATGAATGGCTGAATACCAAATTGGCTGAGTTGGGAGTGAGTGTCCTCCTGCTCCAGATGTCAGTATAGGGCAGGCATGTTGTCTGTCCTGACAGGACTACTTTGCCTCGACTACTTTGCCTCAAACTAGTCAAAACTCAAACCAAGATGCAACCTTTACAATCAAACAGCATAACAAGTGATACACCACACTGTGAAGACTTCTCTGCTTTCTTTAAGCTAAAGACCGACAATGTAAGAAGTGACCTCCTCAATGATGTAAGCCGATACTCCAGCCCCATCAACATGACCACCACTCAACCTAAAAACAACGCGTCATGGACGTCCTTCGACACCTACTCTGAAGAAACAATTCACAAACTGCTTAGCACCTTGAAGCCCTCTAATCACCTCACAGACCCCCTACCTGCTAATGCTGTAAAAGACTTCACCCCCCTGCTCCTCCCACTCTGGACTAAAATCATTAACGTTCCCTTCAACAAGGACTCATCCCAGACTCCCTCAAGGTAGGGCAAGTCACTCCTATACTCAAGAAACCTACAGCTGACCCGGCCGACCTTAACAATTACCGCCCTATCACCAATATCTCCACCTTGGCCAAACTGCTGGAAAAATGCGTACAACTCCAACTGACAAAACACATTGATCAGTTTGACCTCCTCAACCCTCATCAATCAGGCTTCCGAGCAAAACACAGTACGGAGACGGCTATGACGCACATAATCGATGATGCCCTCCAAATCCTTGATCGCAACGATTCCTGCCTCCTCATCCTTCTTGATCTCTCCTCAGCATTTGACACTGTCAAACATGAGAATCTACTGGAGTTGTTAAACACCAGAATGGGTTTATCCGGGACTGTTCTCAAATGGTTCACTTCCTTCCTACATAACCGGTCTCAGAATTTCAAGATCAACAACGTGTTGTCCTCATCTGT
Organism: Lissotriton helveticus; assembly: GCF_964261635.1. NCBI lineage: Eukaryota > Metazoa > Chordata > Amphibia > Caudata > Salamandridae > Lissotriton > Lissotriton helveticus. Next base: position 1,528,073,696 of record NC_136063.1, on the reverse strand, counting down.
GCCTGTAACTTTAGGCGTCCCACAAGGATCTTCCCCATCCCCCACATTGTCCAACCTCGTCATGGAACCACTCACCACCTTGCTTCAAGCATCGAATGTACACTTCCATATTTACGCCGATGACACTCAACTTTACCTCAAGCTACAATCCCCGGAAGACATCAAACTTCTGAACTCCACACTAAGAAACACCCAATCATGGTTGGCCGACAATCACCTCAAACTAAATGCTCTAAAAACTGAGTTCCTTCTGATCTCACCTCCCGCGAAAATCGCCACCACCCAAACCTGGCTCAATCACCTAACTGCACTCAATGTCCAACCCACCATCGTGGACTCCGCGAGATCCTTAGGCATCACACTTGACGCCAATCTCAACATGCAGCAGCACATTAGCAAAGCAACTAAAGGAGCTAATTTCCAAATCAACACTCTGAGGAAACTTAAACCCTTCCTCCCAGCTAAGGACTTCCAAACTGCTGTACAAGCCCTAGTCATCCCTCGCATAGACTACGGAATTGTGGCTCTCAGCGGACTCCCCTATCAACAACCGCACCCCTAAGAGCCCCCTTGAACTCTGCCGCGAGACTTATCACTGGCTCAAGAAAACATTCGCATATATCCCCTGACTTAAAATCCCTGAACTGGCTGCCTTTTGAAGCCAGAATACAGCTGAAAATTGCTTGTATGACACACCTGGCCGTTCACCACAAGTCACCCAACTACCTCACTCAAAAGCTGACTATATCAGGAGGCTCGAGATGGAATAGAAGCACAAAAAATCTCCTCCTGAAACCGCGAAGATTCCGGAAGGAAAAATCATACAAACGCTCCTTCTCAGGAATGGCAACCAGGATCTGGAATGCACTCCCTCCTGAAACCATGCTTATCTCCTCCACTGCATTTTTTAAGAAAGAGGTAAAAGCCATCCTTATGGCTAAGTTCACCTGAACTCTATTGTTGCTGGATCTAAGACATTGCACAGCTTTTGTATTATTGGTTACCTGATTGTTTATTGGTATTATATTTTTTACATGATTGCTATCCTACTTTGTTACTCACTTACTACCGACTATTATATTGCTTCCTATAGCTTGTTTAATCACCTTCTTGTTGCCCTTACCCTTTGTTTCTGTAAAGCGCTCTGATATCTGCAAAGATCTTGTTCACGCTATATAAAACTTTGAATAAATAAATAAGTAATAGAAAGGCTTTTGAGGGCCAGATGTTCCAGGTAACGGATGTGGTGGCTCTGCAGACGTGGATTCCACACCACCTGTACAGAGTTGTGGTTGAGGTGAGCTCCCCATCCAGCTTTGCAGACATACGTGGTAATGGTGCTTGTGGAACAGCGTGTAGGAAAGGCCTGACACACAGCAGGTTGACGCTGTCCCACCACTGCAGACAGCGGTGGACGCTGGCCATTAGCATAAGTAGATCTCGAACCTCATCTTCCACTTGTGACCATTGCACTGAGAGGCACTGATGCATAGCTGGAGGTGGGGGTATGGTAGTGGCCTGAAGGAAAGCGTTAAAAGCGCCAAAGACAGAGCCCTGTTAGTACACGTTTGAACCAGATGGCGGAAAAAAGACAATCTAACATGGAGTCGATGCCTTATGAGCTATAGGAGAATTCACTATACCTCGTGAATCGAAAGACTACTTCGACTAAAAACAATTTGTAAACATCTGAGATAAACCCAAAACTAAGATGGAAGGAGTATGCAGAGCATGTGTAGCTAAAGCAACACATGCATCAAACATATTTCTGCTATTCATTCTAAATTTAGATTACTACAAGTGGGAGCAACTAAAAATATCATTTTTAGTTGCTCTCTACAAATCTTAATCCTCTGTGCACTTGCTGCTAAGTGTAAATCATTGCCATGGATGTAAACAAAAAAGAAGCAACCGTAGAAGATTTCGAGAAGTTTAACAAAAGAGTAGGTCTAACTGAGAATTTGAAATAAACTTCTTTAATTTTAGAAATATTTTCTTTTAACAAATAAGAATATTAGTATTAATGTTAAGCCTTACATCATTTATGATTTGGGCAGCTAAAAATTAAGAATTTACAATTAAAGAAACAATACTTGAAAGAGCGACGGTGCAAGAATTTTGTTTTTGAAATAATAAAATCACTTCAGTAACATCAGGTCACAAATTTGTGGCAGCAACCAGTGTAGATCGACTTTGCGGAAGGACAATAGGAAACGTTGTCATATTAAACAGTCAAAGTCCACCATGCAATTTTCACGCATTGAGGTGTGTATTGCACAGGTACCGGTGAAGAACTCTGCCTTGCTGCTGCGACAGAAGATCCTCGAAAAATGGTAGCCCAATTAGAAGGCAAACAGATATGCACAGAAGTTCTGAGATCCACACCCTCCTGGCCTAATTTGGGGCGACTAGGATGGCTTGGACCTGGTTGTTCCAGATTCCAGAGGCAGGAAGTCATACAAGAGTCCAATGTTCCACCCAGTGGCCCCCTTCGCAGGAAGTCCAATGAACAAAAGTTTGGATACTGCGTTTTCTGCAGTAGCTAAAAAGATTTAGCAACTGTACTAACCATTGTCGGAAGACACCCTAAGCTACCTTGGGGTGCAGCTACCATTTGCTATCTGCTGGTACCGCTGACTTCGCTCATCTGCCCTGGTGTTCAATGATCCCACCAGGTGCTTCACAACCATGGAGATGTCCTAACATTTAAAGAACCTCCAAACGCGCAGGGCCTCCAGGCACAGGATCCAGGTGCTTGTTGCAGTACCACATTGGTGGTGTTTTCTGTAAAATCCTGTACCAGCCTCCCCTTGATGGACAGTAGGAAGGACTTAAACGCCAAGCCGTGACCCTCCACTCCAACAGATTGATATGGAGTTGGGTTTCCACCAGAGACCAGAGGGGTCTGATCTCCACCTTTGACCTCTCCAGCCCAGCAGTGACGCGTCAGTCAGCGTCCGCTCTGGGTGGGGACGAGAGAGGGCATCTACCGCTGGTGAGGTTGCAGTCAAGCAGGTACTACTGCAGATCTCGTACAGTCTCCTCCTAAACCTGGATGACATCTGACAGTTTTCCACGGTGCTGGCCCCAATGAGCAGTCAGAACCTACTGCTGAGCCCGAATTTGCCAACTAGTGAAGTAGACCAGCAAGATGCATGAGGCCAATAGCTCAAGAAGCCTTAGAACTGCACTCACTAAGATCCAGAAAACATAAGGATCACAGCCCGAAAAGTCATGGACTCGCAGCAAAGAAGGAAAGGCCCGGAGCTGCGCTGTGTCCAAGACAACTGCTATATAAGGAAGTCTCTCTAAAGAAGTCAAGTGTGACTTCAGCTCCTTGAGAACCAGATGCATGCCAAAAATGTTGCTGTCGTCTGGAGGTGGTCTGTGACTGACTGTGGCAAGCTCACCTCAAATGCAAATATTTAAAATGGGTTAAAGACTTCCATCTTTCATTATTATAAAGAAATAGCGGGAGTAACAACCTTTCTCCTGAACACTCTTGATGGCCCATTTGGACATTAGGGACCACACTGCTTGCACTATGATGGATAGGAGCTACTCTGAGAGATGCTCTGAAGTGGGAGGAAGTTGCGGCCGGCTAGAAAGGAATGGAAGAGCATGGCCGATCTGGATGACCAACCTGTCAGAAGTGACCGACAACCATACCCCCGTCAACACACACACAGATGCCATAGGGTAAGGGGAGGGGGATTGGGAAGATCTATGCCTTTGTTGATCTGAGCTTTGCCTGCCAGAACCCCATACCCAGCCACGAAAGGACTGCAGTGGGGGAAGGGTGCCTGGTACTGCAGTACACCAATCTTATAGTGTACCCTCGGAGGGACCGAAACAGATGATGAAATTGTTTGGCCATAGTCAAAACTCTAAAAGAACAAAATTATGGACAGAATGCAGAACAATGTCAAACACTCCACCTCAGTACAGAGATATGGCACTAAATCTATTGTTATTTTGCTCACCAAGCCATTCCAGTTTTGATCCAGCCACATGCACATCAGGCTTGACCCTGCTCTGCATCAGTACAGTCCAGCCCAAACTGCCAGGTCAGGTCCTCCCTGGACCGGAAATAAGCATCCTAGAACCAGTTTCGCGGAATCACCCCACCTCAGCCAGGACAGCTTGACTCTGGTGGCATGGCAAGCACAGAACCCACGTCTGGGCATACCCATCCCACTTGGGGAGACAAATGCAAAAAGAAAAGAAATGTTTTTGGATGTCTTTAAGTTCTACTTCTCTCTTGTGGATGGCGGTTTCTGCTATTCTTGGGCGGCCTTGCTGTCTCCTAGTTCTTTACATTGGGTATGCTTAACTGAACATCTGTTGTGGTTTTCTGTAGTTAGCCATCTCTGCTGTTGTGTTGTGGTTTTTAGTTATGGTGCATCTTATATTACATATTTATGCAGGCTGTGACATGCAGAGTTGTTATTATGGGTCTGATACTAGTGGGTTGTGCAGAGTTGTCTGGCTCTGCCTTTCGATTGTGCTTGTGTTGTACCTTCATTCTCTGCTGTATGGTTGAGATCTGGTAAATGGTATCCTTTTCCTCATCAGTGCATGGTTTTCCATTGTGACCTTTGCTTTCCTTGCTATCGGTATGTGTTATGTTCTTGATTTCCTTGAGGCAGCTGTTTGTTTCCTTTTCTACTTGAATTTTTGGGATGTTTTATGTGACAATTGGCTGCTGCGTTCTGTTAACATATCAAGGAACCTTATTACCAATTGTGCATGGAAGTGGTGTTGAGTGCGGCTGACTTCTTGGGCCTTGGTTCTTTGAATTAAGAATAGTTAGGGTCTGGGGCATTCTGATTCCCTCGCTTTGGATGGCTTTCAAGGTCATTGGTTTACTGGTGTTAAGCATTTATTGTTTGCAACCACTTTAACCTGCGGAATTTAGAATTAATGCCTAAGCCTTTTATTAAATTTTGAATTAAAATATGTTTCGTGATTGCTTCCTGTTGTCCTGAGGTGTGTGTTCGGTATATCTCTTTAGTAAGGCTTTTGACTACCTTCGGTTCTGCTGGTGTTTGGGTCACTATCAATCTATCTTGGCGTATCTTTTGAGACACGTGTCTTGTCTGTCAGTTGCCTGGGTCCGTTGGCCATATTGCTTTCTCCTCACACCTACTCTATGAGTTACTGCTCTAGCATTGATTCCTGTAATGAGAAGGCAGAAGTATCCCATTAGAAAAAAGTTTTACCTTCAGTAGCAATCTTTCTGGCGGATACTCTACATGCAAATTCCTCACAGACCTGCCAGCATCTCGACTCTAAATGGTTACAGTGCCAGTTATAATATGTTCAGGCATTCCTTTAGGTCGGTCAGGCTTGATGTGAAAAAAGATGAGAAATCTTGTTTTACTGCATATCTGGCCCTTGGTGTCACACCTAGGGAGATGACGGTGCCAACTTAAACCCACTGTGCTACCTGTAGGTACAAGAGTTGTTGCAAAACCTCTGGAACACGTCCGGCACTTGGCAGAGATTCATGAGGTTAGGAATCTATACGTAGATAAAATATTCACCAGAAAATCATTAATTAAGTAGCTTTCTTAAGGTAGGAGTGAACAGTTCTTCTGCTTAGTACTTAGCTATATACTTCCCAATGTTTATTGTAATGTATATGTGTTGCCTTTCTTAGTTTGTGCAAGTATTACCCAGTTCCAGTTCTGTCTTCAGTTTCTAATCCCAGAGACATTTTTATACATGTGTAAAGTAGACAACTATTTGCGGTCCCACCTTTTAATATGCCCCCTGATAAACTGATTGAAAGAGTAAGAAGACTCAATCCCTCCACTTCCTCAACCTCACTCCAGCTATCGCTACCTCTGTCTTACCCTATCTCACCCCTCTCTACTTTTATATCAACTTCTTCTCTACATCATCTAGTTCTTAACCCATTATCTCTGTACCAACCATGCTAACCCGTCTTTACCTATTTGTCTACCTCCCTCTAATGAACTCCAACCTCCATGTCTACTATGCACATCTGCCACTTATCTCTAACTCATCTTTCTCTAATTAATTCTCATCTGTAACTTGTTTTATCTCAATTCTCTCCACCTAGTCAATAAATACATTTCCTGACCATACTTTCTACCTCAGTTCTCTAACTATCATTCAGTTTGAAAACCTGTCACCTATCATTGTAGAACTCTCATAACTTTGTCTCATATCTCTTACTTCTCCTCACCCCCTTTATCTCTTTGCACCTACACACCTATTGCTGTTTCTACTCTATTTCCCTTTGTCTATCTCGCCTCTCTTTTAAACACCTACCGCTACCCCTCTCTCACACCCTCACCTATGCAGCACTCAATTGACACAATTCACAAAAGTAAATTTAAATGAACTGATCATCTACTCGTGTGTGCTTGCATGTGATTTTACAGAAAAACTATTTCAAGGATTATTATTACCAAGAAACCATTTAATCTAAACAGTTCAATGGAAATTTTCTGAATGAAAAGCATTTTTTTTTGGGGAGAAACCAATTCATAGAATGTCTTTTTGGTCGAAATTGGCTTTTGAATGCTTAATTTGTCAGAAAAATTGATTTCAATACTTTACTTCACAGGACATTATATGCATATCTTTTCGTTATACTTTACATTGCCAAACAATTACTTCAGATGCTTTTAATTTGCTGATCCACCATCATCTGTTAACACCATCCATTGCTGACCCCTCACAACCCCTAAACACCATCAATCCCTGCCCTCTAAAATTCCTCTCCACACCTAAACTACATTCATCCCTGAAGCCTAAAAGCCCTTTCTGTCCCACAAATCCACCATCCCTAAACAAATTCACCCACTAACTAAACTCTACCCATTCCGAAAGCCTAAAACCCCTTTCTGTGCCTAAACCCCACCCATCCCATACCCCTTAAAACACATCAGCACCCCCAAACCCAACAGTGTAATTTTGGGTTTTTCCTTAAAAGTATCTTTTCTTTAAAATGTTGCTTTTAATTTTCGAATTTTTGTATTTCCTTAAAATTGTCATTTCTTAAGATTGGTTTTCTCCAATGTGGTTTCTCAGTTTTCGTTTTCCAATAGTTCACAAACATCACATGGGTACACCTACGCTTATGTTACACCACTGCTTTGCTAGTCCCCCTTTCCAAGTTGAGAATTATACCTAGGCATAGAGTTGGAAGTCGCCTCCACCAAGTGAGGGGCCGTACTTCTGTTATAGTGCGGGAGTTGCCTTGATCAGGGAGAGTCACCTGGGGAGGCTGGACACTCTGGGGGAAGTTGGGCACTCTGGGAGGAGGAGCAGCGCGCCGAGGGCCATGCTTGCATAGGGTCCTTGAGGTTAGAATAAGGGAGAGTCGCGGCGCGTGAAGGAGGGGATAGGTGTCAGTGGGTTCATCCCCTATGCAGGATTGTAGGAGGACACGGCGCGTGAAGGCGTGAATAGGTGTCAGAGGGTAACGATCTCAAATCTACCTGGCTCTCATATTTATTAATGTTCTAAACTGTAGTCATTCTCGTCATCAAAACCATATTAGCATGACAGAATTAAGGAGTGTCTGGTACATTTGCACTTTGGAATAAACTCCTCGAATCACCATTTGTAAGTCACAGAAATAAACAGAGGATTGTGTCCCCATTCAGCATTCCTTTCTGCTCACTATCTCAATGGCCATAAACTATTATAGTGCTTCCAGTTTCCATAGGGGGCACAAGTTCTAGTTAGCTCAGGTAACTATTACGGCTGAATTTCTCTGGTTGTGTGCAAGTGAAATCTGAGCCTAACTATAACACACCTGTAAATTTTGTTTTTTCAGTGAATTTTCAAGGTTTTATTATTTCTATTTCCTAACTACAACATCCCTGGAACCTTTGTTTTTTTCAGTGAATTCCTACATATTTGTAAATTCTATTTACTAACTAGAACGTCCATGTAACCTTTGGCTTTAAAAGTGAATTCACAAGGTTTTTTATTTCCTTACTGTAACCTTTGAGAGTCAGTGTGTGACTGAGTGCACGAGTGTCTGAGTGAGTCTGAGAGAGGGTGCGTGAGCATCCAAGTGGGTCTGTGAGTGAGTGCTAGAGTGGATCTGTGAGTGACTGCGTAAGTTTCTGAGAGCGTCTGTGAGCATGTCACCAAATGGAGGAGGAGGGCCGCGCAACCCAGCCCACTCCCCGGGCCGATTTCGGCCCCTGGAACCCTATCCACTGGGGCCCAGCCATATACAAAGGAGGGAGAGGGGCTATCTCCCAAAGCCAATTTCGGCCCCGGCGACCCCATTCCCAAGGGCCCAGCCTTTTAACTTTTTTATTTTTAATAGTGGAGGGGGCTGCGTGGCACCCCTTTCTGGGCCATTCTCAGCCCCAGGGACCCCATCCCAGAGACATTATCAAATGGCGGAGGTGGGCCGCTATACCCCCTCCCCGATTTCTGCCCTAGTGACCCCATTGCCCGTCATTTTATTTTATTAGGTGAGGGAGGGCCACTTGGTATCCCTCCCGGGCTGATTTCAGCCCAAGGGAACCCATCCCCTTGGGGCGCGGCCATTAACAAATGGAGTGAGGGGGCACGCGCCCCCTCCAAGTGCTGATTTCGGCTCCGGGGACCCCACTGCCCGATGCATGGCCATGTTTTACGGAGTGCCCCAGGGCACCCAGTGTGCAATGGGACCGCGGGTGAGCCTGAAGGCCTCCGCGGTCCCTGCCGGCTCCATGGCTCTTGCAGGAGCCGGCATTGATTTCACACTCAGGGAGCTGCCGAACATGCTGGTCCCTGTGTGTGAAAGCAACCTGTTTGTCTGTTTCTCTGCCCGCTTGACAGCATTTCTCTGCTCTCGCTTGCTGGAAGTGGAGTGTTTGTTGTAGCTTGGCGGTAACTGTCAAAGCTCCCACCAAGCAAAAGCAAATAGCTATGTTCAGGGGTGGGCACCCTGGGACATAGTAGGAGCCCGCCCCGGGGGGTGGATGCCCCCAGTGCCATTGGCTCCAGGAGGGGGCCCACACGGTCCCCTACATTCACGGGCATGCCCCAGGGAGGTGGTGGTCCACCCAGGGGCCGCGAACGGCCCAGGAGGTGGGGGGCTAGCATGGCCCTTCCTTCTTAAAAACAATCAATCAACCACCATGAGGCCAAGGGTCTTTGCAGACTCCCTCTTGAATACGTGAATTTTGCCCCAGGGCAATGGCGGTCCCTGGGGAGGAGGGGGGGGGATCTTAGCACCTTCTCCCCTATAACTTCATAAGCCTATGGAGGTGGTGGTCCCAGGGGCATAATTAAGGACCCCAATGTGCCCCTCCTCCTTTTAATTCCCACATGCCCCCGGGACCTGGCCCACCCAGGGCTAAAAAGTAGAGAAGCAGAGGAGCCGGCGCTTCCTTTTTCTCGTTTTGTTGTTCCTACATAGAGAGGACAGCCTGGAGGACATTGAATTCTATGTAAAATATTGTTGATACAAGGCAAAAAGAAATCTGGATACAAGAGCAAAATGAAATGGCCTTAGGCAATGCTTGTCCAAGCTTTTTTTAGCTATTATTTGATTGCGGGAAACCAGGCAGCTTGAGCTTAGGGATGGTTTTTCCTGCCCTTGTTTTTGAAAGTTTCACATATATTTCAGTTCGGTTTGGCATTATAAGACCTTGAATTAGATGAAAATGTGTGATAAAAGTTAGCCTTGAAGTAGGACTAGACTTTTCCCCAAAAATCCTTACATTGAACTAAGCAAAATCATCCAGAAACCCTGCTTGTAAATGTGGTAGTGCCATTAGAGACAGATTTTTTTTAAATCACTTTAAACAAAACCAAGGATAAAAGACAAAGTAAATTAAATATTTTGTTTCCCCTTAAAGCAATTTTGTCCAAGATACAATGAAAATGAAAAGTCTTTATATATATATATACACTATAGTCTTTAAATTCAGAATTTTAAGTACATTTTTCATTAAAACTAATGTTCATTTTAAAACTCACCTCTAAATCTTCATTCTGTCTTTGTAAATCCTCCAAAATTATCTGCAGTTCCTCCTCATCTTCACTTTCACTCTCACTCTCGGAAGAATACTCTTCTGTTTCACTACGGCCATGTTGCTGGCGACTAAAAAAAAATGTGTATGGTATTTAGTGGCACAGCAAACGAATTCATTTTGAATTTAAAAGAAAAAAGAAAGATTTCAATAGTTTATGTTCTTCATTTTAGAGTAAATAATGGAGGTCCATGTTACATGCATTTTAACAAATCTGTCAGGCTCTTATACACTTTATATATTAATTAAATAAAGACATTCTTAACAATTTGAAATATGCACTTTACTTTTGCAATAAAAATTCTAAAAATGTTATTATTTCTGACAACTCAATTGTTTTTAGGCTGATGATGTCCACCAGTATGTAAAGGACCAAACTTAATGTCACATTGCATGCCACAGAGTTTAGGGAAAACTAAAGAATTTCAAAAACATGCAAAGTGTAGTTCTGCATTAGCAAAGATAAACTGTTCCACAGAATTCCACTTGCTCAAATGTAACTATGAGCAAGGGATGCAATTTAAATAGGCGCTGCTTAAGCCCATCAGCAACAAACTGTCTCAACAGTGACCCTGATTTCAAGCATAATGGCTAATTGGAAGTTGGGCATCTCTGAGGTACTTTATTAATTCTTCTTAATTGTAATGAAAACCCACATCAGACCTACTAAATGCAATATGATGGGTAAACAAATTGATACCATAGACCCCCTGGATCTTCCGTGGCTAACATGAAGATATGTTGCTTTGTGACCATTCTAATTGTTAAAAGCATTTAGACCATTCTTATTGGTAAGAGCTTTTAATGAAAACATGAGCGGGCACTTTATTTTTGGGTGCAACAGAATTTATGCCTGGGTCTAGGCACAGCTACTTTCCTAATTTATATTTTTAAATCTATTTTATTGGCATTTTCAAAATAAACAACCATCACAATCATTGGTATTAAATATCAGTAGTAGATATATAAAAACGATGTAAGGAATTCATTGGAAAAAGACATCACTTATACATAACAAAAGTTCAGGACCACAATATCGCTCAACAGGGCGCCCATCCGCCACGAGCTAGCTGACAACCTCCCTGCTGTCCGGGGTGGGCCCCTACTGGCCATTCCACCAAAGTCTAATCTTCCTTCCCGCCCATAGCGCGTCAGTGTTGGTCAATGCGTGCGCTGGCGTCTACATCCCCAGTCAGGACTGCTCTATTCGTCTGACTATGTGCGTCCTCATCATCCGCAGCATCGCGTGCATGTCGTCTATCTTGGAACAGTGTCCAAAAGTTTTTGGGCCTATTTCGAGGGGGTAGTAAGTCGCTATAGAGCTCCGTCTGCGTACTACAATAGATCATTTCCCTGGTCCACTGTGCTAGTGTAGGAGCTGGGCCCCGCATCCACCTGAGGGCAACACATCGTCTAGCAAGAAGGAAGGCCAAATCGACCAGTCTTCTGTGCGCCTGGCGTAAGGGTTTGGAATAGCCCAGTATGGCCAACAATGGGTCAGGTGTCAGTGTCAGCTGCGTAATCTCGTTCACTTCTTTGTATACTGAGTGCCAAAATGTTAGTATGTCCGGGCAAGACCAGGCTACATAAAAGATCAGCGAGTTGGTCCCCACATCTCTCGCAATTAGGGTTGTCCCTCAGTCCATATCTATGTAATCTTTCAGGGGTATAGTATGTCATGTTTAGGTATTTAAAGTGCAGCAGTCTATGGCGGCCATTCAGGGATACTCTTCTCGTACTCGTGCAGCAGTACTGCCATGTCTCTTCCCCTAGGTCGATTCGCAAGTCAGCTTGCCATGCTAGTCTCGGCTTGGCGTATTCCGCCATCCTCTCAGAGAGGGCTATTCTGTACAAGTTGGTTATCAATTTAGATGGGGTCTTAGCATTGACAACATAATCGAAAGCTGCTACTACCGTGGGCTCTTCCAAGTCTTCTCCTAAAAGGTCCCCGAGAACGTGTCTCACTCTGTAGAACTGAAAGCGCGATAACAGTGAATGGGGATTATCGACAGTGTCGATCTCACTCCAGCTGGGCCCTACCCTCTGTAAACAAATCGCCCATGGTGTGTATTTGTAGCGCACTCAGCGCTTCTATGACTCCCTTATCCATGCACGGGGCAGCCAAGAGCACCAAGCTATGGGCACCTTTGGGGAGTAGAGTAGACTGCACGCTTCTGTGTCCATCATGTGGTGCCACGCGTGAGTAACTGCGTTCAGGGAATCGAGAAGACCAGTTCTTCGGTCTCGAGGTCTAGCCAGCAACGCAGGCAGGGGTGTCGAGCCCGCCACAATCGATTCAATATGTATGTGTGGAATATCCACTGGGCCATGGACCCAATGATAAGCGTGTGCGCTTTGTGCTGCATGATAAGAAAGCTCCAGGTCAGGTGCATTCAGTCCTCCCGCCGCGTACGGGCGCCCCAGTATTTTCCATGCCACTCTAGGCTGTTTCCCCGCCCATGCTAGCCGGACCATTAACGATTGCAGTTGTTGGAAAAAGTGACTCGATAACATCATTAGTATATTGCTGAATAAGAACAAAAAACGTGGCAGTACGATCATTTTCATAAGTGAGATCCGCCCCAGCAGCGAAAGTGGCAGGGCAATCCATTTATCGACATCCTCCTTTAGCTTAGAGACAGCCACTCCATAGTTCTCCCGTAGGACTACCTCCGAGTCCGTGTGTAGCCGGATCCCCAGGTACCGTACCGCGTCTGTAGTCCATTGGATAGGGTATTCCGGATCAAAGGGTCGCGTAACTGGCGTAAGCGGGAACATTAGGGACTTCTTCCAATTAACATGGATGCAACATCAACGTCATGTCTCGCAAAGTATTGCAGAACCTTCCGGACCTTTCTATGGTCATTAAGACCCCGAATATTCCAAGTTGGTAGAGTCAAAGAGTCCACATTGTCTCTAGGAGCAGTCAGCCTACCTGTAGTGGTCTGTGTACGTTTTTCAGTAAAAATGTCTGAACGAACATCCCAACATCGTATCTTGCTTTGGTCATGTGTGGTAGCTTGCAATAAACACCCTCCAACTGCAAACATTCCCCTCGCCGCCCCAGCGGATCCCTACAACACCGCCCCCCACCCCCCCACACCTGCCCATCCCCAACTAGGCCGCGATCAACCCCTCTCCCCATCAAAACCACACCAGTCACCCAACCTCTCCCCAAACCTTCAGAAGACAAACAAAACCTTTGTCCAAACTCAGTGGGATTCACACGAAGGCGAAGGTAGGCGACAATAAGCAAGCTTTCTGTTGGGCCTAATCCTATAGCCCCCCCCTCCCCGTCTCAATAAAAAGTCGTCATGCGTGTTACCTTAAGCACAATCATGGAGCACTCCAGGTTGGGCAGCAGGAATCATGCACTCATAGCATACTCCAGTAATCAACATAGTCCGCTAAAATGACCTCTGATCAACAGTGATTTAAAACAACAGCGGTTGGCTGAAATTAAATAAGGCGGGTAATCCCCCAACTTGTAAAAAATAACGTAGATCTTAGTGCCATGATTCGCACGCTAGGGCACCCCCATGCTCATGCAGCGCACCTAGCACCAAACTGCGCATCCCTCCCGTAGTCAACTGTCCAAAGCACATAAACCCTCCAAGGAAGCAAAGGAGCATCATGACCGTTGACTTACCCAGTACCCGTGTCCCCTCCCTACCCACACCCCCCTGCACAATACAATATAAATAATGGTTCTTATCTGCTAGAGTCACATTCAGTCCTGATCGTCCATTGAGCCTCCCGCAGCTTCATCCGCTCTGTTCAGGGATGATCGAATTCCTTTGCGCCAGTCCTTGAGGGCTCTCTGGAGGGCCTTTGGGTCTGTAAAAATCATGGATTTCCCCTGTCTGTTTATTCTCAACTTTGCAGGATACAACATCGCATAGTCTGCGCCCATCTCACGGAGCTGACGTTTCATCGGTATAAACAGGCGCCGTGCCTCCTGCACCCTCGCAGTGAAGTCCGGGAACAGTGAGAGGGTCGATCCCTCGTATGGAAGTGGTTGTTTTTCCCTCGCCAGTCGTAATGCCACATCACGGTCCCTATAGTTGAGTAGCTTAGCAATGATAGGCCTCGGTGGTGCCCCCGGCTTTGGTCTCGGGCCCAGAGAACGATGTGCCCTTTCAACTACAAACATTGCAGAGAAGGCGGTGTCGCCAAGGAGGTTCTTTAGGAGATTGCCCAAGAGCGGGCCTCCAAATCCTCCGTCCTGTCCTGGAGAATCTGCATCGCTCTGCTCAGCGGTTTGTTTTTAGTGTCCAAGGAGGTCTGCGCCTCTTCCACCTCGGTGAGTCTGCGCTCAGACATATCAATGCGCTCCGCTTGTTTGTTGAGTCTCTCAGCCATGCGGTAGGATAGCGCATCAATTTTGGTGCCTAACGATGCTATCCCCCCATGCAGGCCCTTTTCCATAGCTAGAAATAATCTGCGGATATCTTGCTGAGGGAGGTCTTCCGTCGGCTCCAGCTACCCCCGGTCCTTCCCCAATGTAGAATCGCCAGGCTTGGTTACTTTAGGCTCAAAGGACAACTTGGTTTGTGTCCTATCTGTGTGCCCCATCTTGACAGGACCCTGTGGCCAACCACAGTCCGATGTAGGAAGGGGCTCTCGGTTTGTTGTGTTCCGGGACCCCGCTTCGCGGCCTCAAAAATCAGAAGTAGCGCCGTGCGCTGGCGTCGTTGGCATCAACTCGGACCCAAGATACCCCAGATCGTCCTGGCCGTGGTCTAATGTTCTTCTATTCCGAGGCTTCGGCCAGCAAGGCCACCGCGTAGCTCCTTGGAATACTGCTGCCACCCTCCAGTCTCGCCGGGGCAGTAAGTGGGCGTGCTGTCGCCGCACCTTCGCCCCTCTCAGTGCCCCTGCACCCCAATTGTAGAATGCATACTCCCTTACACGTAGGGAGGGGGGGAGACAATCAGCCACTCTCAGGGCTTCAAACTGACCCAGGGGCCGTAGCAGAGTACCAAGGTCCCGTGGGGTACACCCCAGCCGCCTCCGTGACTATGTGCGGCAAACACTCTTTCGCCTCGCCCCAACCCTCAATATGGCCACCGGAGCTGTATCTTCGCGCTCCTCGTGTGATATCGCCACGCCAGGCGCCCAGCACTGCTCAAGATTCCGATATAGGGCCAATGGGCCACAGCCCGGTCCTCACTCCTCGCCTCTGTCCGGGGCCCTCACGGCGCTCGTATGCCCCCAGCGCCGCCTCTCGTAGTCACTGCGGAAGTTCTAGGGATTCCGTAGGCGTGGGGGGCCCGCGCAGATCACGGTCGGGGCCGAGGCGCCCCTTCCAGGTTCCCAGGCCGCGCAGCGCCGCCTCCCACCACCGCTCTCGCGCCCAGGCTCACCGGTGCCATGCGTGGCTGTCGGGCGGGGGAATACAGGACGCCTTCGATCCCTGGTAGGGGTCGCTGTCCAAGTCTCCACGCCCGATGGTTCACTCCGGGCCTCGGGTTCACGTACCTCGCTACCCAGCGCAGGAGGCGTCTACCACCCCAGTGTTACTCGATTCGGCGCCTGAACGGGCTTTTGTTCCAGTTGTTGTGTTGGCTTCAGAAGTTGCCGCCGCAATCACACCTCTGCAGCGGCGTGTACTTCGTCGGGTGGCGCGGGGAGAAAGTCGCTCTGAGGCCCTCCAACTGCTGGGACGCCCTCCGGTTGCCTCAGTCAATCGCGGCCGCGTCTCAGGCCGTGGCCCACCTCCACCCAGGCCGCAGTCCACGTACGCGCCACCAGGCCCCAGCGCCCGCAACCAGGCTAGCAGTGAAGCTCAGGGGTCAGACTCGCTCCCCCAAACCCCCCCCACCCCGAGGTCCGCCAAAGTCCAGTGCCGCAGGGGACGCGACCAGGGGTCCTGTGATGCAGGTAGACACGCAGGATTATTTAGGGATAGATGGTGAGACGGGGGAGCTCTCGGCTCAAGCAGCCATCTTGGTTGCGAGCTAGCTCCCCCCCCCTTTTCCTAATTTATTAATTTATAATAGTAAAATTATCATTTGCCCTTATGTCAGCAAATAGCTTGTTAGAAAAGCAACATGAGCTTTGATTTAACATCCAGAGAATTTCTTTGATTATGTACTGTTTTGCACTATTCAATTATTTACCATACATTTGTAAAATTAAGCACATGATGCACAAATCAAGACACTTGGATAAAATATATTCAACATCCACAGTATGACTTCTACCTTTGAATTTCTGCAATTTCTGCTCGAAGACGATCAATCTCCTCCTTTTCTGTGGCAATCTGTCTTCTGAGAAATTGCTCCATATTCACCAATTCTTCCTGTTCCGTTAAAATCTCATTCTCCTACAATTACCAATTGAGAAAAAGAAATAAGGCAACAGGATTATAAACTGCAATCTTGTTACTAAATGGAAACATGAATTTGACTGGGTGTGGCAGACAGAAAACAGAAATGCCAGATCTGCTAAATTAGATGTGCTAGATTATGGTCATAATCAGACATGGCACTTTGACCACATTGCCTTTCAGACAAATGCTTAAAAACAGAAAGAATACGGCCCGTAAAAATGACAAACAATGCTGTCAGAACAAAGGCAGACCTGACTATATCAATATCAACTTGTGCTCAGGTAAGAAGTTTAGTAACAGCAGAGCAGAGTTTAAAGGGAATTTGACAGAAATCTCCAGCATTTCCCATCATAGGTTGCGCAGACCATCATTTGAGGAAGTTTGAATTAATGAAACGTGTCATGCCGACGGTCTACAATAAAGGGCAGCTTACCTGGAAACCTGTGTGTGCTCTACTTTCTTCAAATAGTAAGGGAGTGTGGTTTGAATGCTGTGCTGAGGCCACGAGCACCTTAAAGGAGTACCCACCCGAAGTGTTTTGGTGGCCTTTGTGGCAACTCTGGACTTCTAAAAACTTTTTGGAACCGCCAAAACCACCACATACCTGAAACTGTGCCTGGCCGTTATCTAATGAACTGCAACTTCATTGAAAGTTACCGCTAACTTAAGCAGTGCTTGCAGGCTGAAATGGGGATTTCTAGCGGTGGGGTGAGGGACCAGGAGAGCTGCTCAACGTCCTCAAAAAGATCAAGGCACGCCCTGGGGGAAGGAGCAGACACCGCACACTGGGGTCAGTACTTACGTTAAGGTGTCTGCTCCGCACAAACTTAGATTCCTGAGTTTGGGCCATTCCCTATGCGAGTGTGTCAGTGATGCCTCAGCCAATCGTAGAGGGGCATTTTGCTACAAAAGGTGGGCTGGAGAACGGATTGCAAATTTTGCTGCATCTGAGGAAGTTTGAATTAACGAAACGCGCCATGCCGATGGTCTACAATAAAGGGCAGCTTACCTGGAAACCCGTGTGTGCTCTACTTTCCTCAAAAAGTAAGGGAGTGTGGTTTGGAGATATATATATATATATATATATATATATATATATATATATATATATATATATACACACATATACATACAATCCTACCACATAACAGTGTTTTCTTAGAAGCATCAAAAAAAGGTTGAAAACTTATTTATAAGACTAACTATTATGTATATAAAATATTCCTTGCAGTGGACTTTGATGCAAGAATGAGAACTATGAGGACGGATTCAGATGAGGTGATAGCAAAAATAGGTTAGAAACAGTGAGAAGTGCTCTGCTTCAAATAATTGATTTGTTTAATTTGATTAGGGCTAGTGCTTATTTTTCAGATATTTCAATAAAAGCTACTGTAACAGTCAATGATGTCTCCAGTATTATTAGATCGTGTTCACAGCAGACTTCTTGTGCTCTGCCTCAAATAATTGATTTGTTTAATTTGATTAAGGCTAGTACTTATTTTTCCGATATTTCAATAAAAGCTACTGTAACAGTCAATGATGTCTCCAGTATTATTAGATCGTGATCACAGCAGACCTCTTGCAGTGTGTAGAAGGTTTTGAAACCAGTTCTAGTAGTTGGAGTGATCACTACCCCCTGCCTAGGTTTACATTTTCCACTCAATACAACTCATACAGGATATTATCTTTCTAGGAGAGAAGTCCCCATCCGTAAAGATACATCTTTGAAATGAGAGAAAATACATCCTATTTATTTTCACTAAAAAGATTGTTAAGACTGCTCTGATTAGTACGGATATTTGTCTGGGTGGTAGCACCGGGACAGCCATGCTGTTAGTCTTCACTTATCTAGAATGCAACTTAACTTTAGTTTTTATGTCTCTTGAGTGAAAACAAACAAAATTTCCACTCAAGAATGGTTAGAAAAGAAATGCTGTAATGTGAATAAGTCAAGCAAAACAGTGGTCACTTTGGATTAATTAATTCACAAAATCACCACAGCTTATGTACATGAAGAAAAATGAATTTTCCTCAATGTGCCACACAGGTATGTGTATAGATGCAAGGATATCAAATATAATTCAATTATTCAAAAGGTAAATCACACACAGTGGATGCAGAACAAAAGAGAACCAGAAAAGCAAAGTATAAACAGGCATTTATACAATCATTCACATGAATATGTAAAAGGTGCCAGGATGTATTGATACCATGGATCATATAGATATAAGGGGTCATCCCATTTTTGCCTGCAATAACGCTTGGGTTTACATTTTGCTCTTGGATAAACTCCCAATAATTTGGCCGAAATCTCTCTACAAATCAATTATAAACAGCGTATTTAGGTAAGGAAGAATACTAAAAACAAAGCTCGGGAAGAACTGATTGAAGCTTGTTCATCTCAGTATGAGATGTAAATAAGTCCTCCAGCCTCAATATGAAGACATAACGTTGGATACTATTACTGCTGCAAAACATGGATGAAGCCCTTTTTTAGGTCTTGTGGCGTTTACCGCGCGAAAGCGCGGTCTCGCCAGAGACCTATTGTCAGCGGCTTAGCTTCCCAGGAGACAAGAGCTGGCCACGCGCATGGGATTGGAGCGGGCCGCGCGCGAACGCGCTCGCTGTGGCCATCTCCTGTGAAGCGCAAACATACACAGGCACACCTCCCCCTGTTTACGCATGCGCACACACAGACACACACACACGAGCGCACATACACGCACGCACACATACAGAGACACCCCCCCGCCCTCGCACACATACACACACACACGCGCACACATACACACACGAGCGCACCGACACCCCCCTGCCGCCCCCCCCTACAACTAAGGCCCTCTTACCGCCACGCCGGACTTCTGCAGCCTCCGCGGGGCTCTCCCTCGGGCATGGGAGCCCCGCGTCACCACTGCTCCTCGGGCCAGGCACTCCGTGGGCACGGGCTTCGCGCACAAGACGGAAGTCCCGCCCCCACGATAGGTTTTGTTTTTATGAGTACGCGCGCACGTCTTGTTAGTTGATCTGTTGCATTACTATGACGACGTTGCACTGAATATAAACCTGCTTTCAAGGATTTCCGTCATTTTATTGGTTCACGTAAGCAAAATGAAGGAAGCCAGTGAAAGATAGTGGAAGGTGTACATGAAGATTGTAAACACTTGTGGCTGCATAAACTTTGTCTATGCTAACAGAGTGTTAGGCCAAGGGACAGAGACAGCATTTTTAAACATCCGGGCTGATGCATTGGACAGATCGGCTGGGGGTTCCCCAGCATGTCTGTCTCATCGATCTTGGCCTAGCATCCCAGACTGTCCATCTTGTATCCTTGGAAGAGAATCAGCCCATTACTGGGGTATCTGTGGTGACATTCTGGGTAAATATAAGAACAAGAGGTGACATGGAGAAGTGTGTGTTTGAAACGTGCTGTATGGCGTCCCTGGGCTTACAACCTGTACACTGAAGAGCCACAGTATTTTTGCACATCTCTGAGCTATTTGTGCATGTGAACTAGGTGTAAGTACACATATGGAATTTTTTTAGGAGAGAAAAACTACTTTACGAATACACAACTGTTATATTTTTCCATCCTAAATATTTTGTTCCCACAAAGATTTTCGGGTGTATGAATGACCTTCAAGAAGGTATTAGTAGCCATTGCAGACCTTAGATACCATTTGAGCTTAGGCACGTCCACAAACTTTCTTAGCCGGTATTTACAAACTGCCCTCTTTCCGAAATATACTTCCGGCGGGGACAGGAATAAATGTATGTCCAGGATCGGACGAGAAAGGCAGCGCCCTCCCTCTTTAGTAAGGCCAGGAACACATTCCTTCCTAAGGTAGGAAAAGAAGAACAGCACCAAATTAGTTGGGATGTAGGGGGGGAGATTTGTGTCACTGAACAAAGGTTGTGATTTGGTTCCTGACAACAAAGGATATTTGATGTGTTCTTGTGTGTGTGTGAAATGTGTGTGTTGCTGTTGTGGGAATTAATGTAGTACTTAATTAAATGGTTAAGTTTGCATCTTTTTAGATTGTGTGTTGCAGCCTTAAGTGCCTGTCAACTTTGGCTGTTAACGTGAATTTCTTGTTAATTTCTTTTTTATAAAGGTCTTACTATTGTAATGTTGAATAGTGATGTATTTGCAATGTAATAGTTCTCGCAGTTACAAGAGTTTCAGCCATTGGCATTGTAAATAACAATGCCTTTTATTTAGGTTTTTTTAAATAAACGAAAACAAAAGGCATTATTATTTGAAATGTTGATAGCTCAAACTGGTTTTACCTGTCGCCTGCCCAAGATCAGCAAGCAGGCATACCGAACCGGCACCTCCTCACCACTTCTTGTCAGCCAATAGCAACCCCCATGCTCCGCATACACAGAGAACTACACTGCTATGGCACAGCACTACCAACTGCCTGTCTTCCTGCCCCTACACTGTTACCCCGCGGTGCAGCCACAGGACAGTGGCTACATTGCCCGTGTCTGCCCTGCAACACGTTGTCCCTGCCATGGAGGTTTCCCACAGCTGGGTGCAGTTAATAAGTACAGGGACCCAAAGATATGGGGCATTGCAGAATAAGATCAGACGTGGTACAGGTAGGCTTTTTTTATTTATTTATTAGTTTTCACTTTTATGTAGAGCAAACTTTACCCGCAGGTATCAGAGCGCTTTAAATCAGCATGCTTATAACAAGCAAGACTAGCACTCTATATTACTGGCATCTTTGCTTAGCATAAGCAACAGCTAACCATTCACAAACAATGTTTATATACCAATTGCAAATAATTAAAAAAAAATTAATGCAAAGCATTGTCATTTACAATGCCAGTAACTCAAACTTTAATGCTGCGAGACCTATTGCATTGTAAATGCTGGTAATTCTATGTCAGGACCAAAGGCAAGGATTATGCTTACTTTCTTTGCTTTATTTTTACAGCACCCATTTCACAATATCATCAAAAAACGATCTTTCCCATGAACTTTAGTGAAATAGAAACAACAGAACATAGTCCAATCAACTCAAGTTAGGTCCCTTTGTGATCCTTTCACTGTGTTCATGACCCCTCTTTCTTGGCAGCCAGAGTTAAGTGCCTCCCCCGCCTTCTGCATGTTTATCTGACATTATAATGCATTGGGAGCATTGTTGGATTTTTCAACCTCTTTCTACCAATTACTAACAGCAAAGGGTGCAGCAGGATCGTGTTTCAACATCATGCGGCGCCGGTATTGCATTTTAATTGGGACATGTATGCGTGCGAGGAGGTCCTCCACACACTAGAGGGCACTGTCTGGTGCATTAGAACCACAGGGTCCACAATAAACGCTACATTCACTGCGCACAATTGTATTTTGTTGCTACCCTGGCTGCTTCATAGGCCTCAAAGCCCCTCTGCATCTTTATTTCATCCTACAGCGCCTAGAAGGACTAAACCTCCACTGGGGTCTGTACAGGCAAGTCTGACTTTGTCATGGTGTGGACGCCCCGATTGGGGTCTGTATGGCTAACCCCAAGCGCTGTTGCACGGACTCTCTGAGGGGTCTGTATTACTAATTGCAGGTACCAACCCTGCTTACCACACGGTAGGTACACCACAGACTCCCTGCTCACCAAAGGGCTTTTTGTCCAGGGTATTACCCTTTGGAAAGCAGGCAGAGGATTCCCATGGGGATTTGGACAGAGACCTAGGTCTCTCTTGGCCGTGGCGTCCTTCCCCAGAACCAGATGAATCTATCAAAAAATCCCACCCCACGGATATGCTGGATCCTAAAGAGTTGAGGAATCCTTGTTTCTCCGAGTAGGCTCAAGAGCCAAAAGTGGCGACCTATGTCGCAGGATGGCCGAGTAAGCCGCTACAAAAAGAGACCCACACACTTCTTCGGGCATGCGGGCAGAATCACCCTGCCCTTCCCTGGAGGGCATAAGGTAACTTGAACACCAGAAATAGATATGAGGATGGCTACTTTCTGAGGCAAGTTTATCAGAGACCCTAAAAAGTGTTTAGATCACTCCAGGCGCTCATGTCTGGACAGGTTATTGGATGTGGCAGGCCCCATTACTAAAATCCTCGATATGGCGGAGGAAGCAAAGCAGTCTGGGTCCCTTATTTCTCCTGACAATCTCTCCAGATGGGCACAATGTGCAATAAAATTTGTGGGCAACGCAAATTGTGCCCAGTCCACCGAACGCTCTGGAGGGCCCTCCTAAGAAAAGTAGACCTCAAGCTGGGCAATCTGAAGCGAGCCGTGTAGCGCAAGGGGAACTCTTCAGATACCATTTTATGAAGGAACTAGGCAAGTTTGTGGCAACCTTTGCATCCCCGGAGAAGGCACAAATCTCATTAAAACAAATTTTCACCCTTTTGTTTTCTCCGAGGCCGGTCGAGGTACAGGGCGCTCAGCTGACTGCAAGGTCTCCACTCACCCTTCAGGGGTCAAGGCTCTCGACGTGGTCAATGGCAAGATCAATCAAAGTATGGTGCTTTCTACCCTTCCAGAGGACCTAGCCACAGGGGTGGTAGAGGAGGATCCAGTGGCCTTTCCACTCCATTGGTTCCAGTTAGTGTTCTCCATTGTTCCCAAGTAAGAGTGGAGGGAGCTTAACTCTGCGTGCAGACAATTGGAAACTCCCACATCAGACGCATGAGTCCTACACACCATTATGGGTGTCTATATCGAATTCTACGGTACAAAAGGGGGTGGTGATGGACGGAGAATCTGAATCAATCAAACACTCACACCCAGTCAAAAGATCTGGGTTTATTCCATCACCGTTCTTTAGCCCACTCTGCCATCCCAGTTCAGACATGGCTATATGCAAATCAGTCTGACCCTGTGCCTCATGGGAACAGTCCAGCCCGAACTGCCAAGCCATGTCTTCCCTGGACCGGAAACAAGCTTCAGAGGACCGGTTTCTGGCATTCCAGCCGCCTTCAGCCCGGCTTGCTTGAATCCAGTGGCAAAGTAAGCAAGGGACTCACATCTGAGCATACCCTGCCACACTTATGGCGGCCAAAAGCGGTACAAAAGGGGGTGGTGATGGACGGAGCATCTGAATCAATCAAACACTCACACCCAGTCAAAAGATCTGGGTTTATTCCATCACCGTTCTTTAGCCCACTCTGCCACCCCAGTTCAGACATGGGTATATGCAAATCAGTCTGACCCTGTGCCTCATGGGAACAGTCCAGCCCGAACTGCCAAGCCATGTCTTCCCTGGACCGGAAACAAGCTTCCGAGGACCGGTTTCTGGCATTCCAGCCGTCTTCAGCCCGGCTTGCTTGAATCCAGTGGCAAAGTGAGCAAGGGACTCACGTCTGAGCATACCCTGCCACACTTATGGCGGCCAAAAGCGGTACAAAAGTGGGTGGTGATGGACGGAGGCACAGGGTCAGACTGATTTGCATATAGCCATGTCTGAACTGGGGTGGCAGAGTGGGCTAAAGAACGGTGATGGATTAAACCCAGATCTTTTGACTGGGTGTGAGTGTTTGATTGATTCAGATGCTCCGTCCATCACCACCCCCTTTTGTACCTTATATTGAATTCTACAGCACCCCCATACAAAGTCAACTTCCTCATCCTTTTGTGTTATCAGAAGTAAGACTCGGCTCGGATATCCCAGGAGGTGGAGGAACTGCTATCCAGAGGGAAGATTACCCATCCCCCTCTTCATCTCAGGGGATTAGTGCGCAATCTATTTCTAGTGGAGAAGAGGGAGGGGGCCGGCATCCAGTTATCAATCTGCAAGAATTCAGTGAGTCACTGGTCTAAATGGAAGGGACTCACCTTCTGCAAGACATTCTACACCCCTCAGATTGGATGGGCAGGCTAGATCTAAAGGAAGCGTATCTCACAGTCCGGATTTTTCCTCCACACAAGCGTCCTTCAATTCATCTGGGTTGGACAAGCTTATGAGTTTGTTTCCTTGCCCTTCGGTCTCTCATCCGCGCCCTGGTGCATCACCAAGGCTTTGAAACCAGCCATGGAACAGCTATGGTCCCAAAGGATTGGCTGATAGTCTACATGGACAATATCCTCATTATAGATCAGTGCAGGAGAAGCTCCGGACTCATCTTTAAACAACAGTGCACCTGCTGGAAAGTCTGGGTTTTGTCATCAAAACGAAGTTGTTGTTGACGCCCTCTCAAACGACTACCTTTCTGGGGTTTCTTATAGATTCTCCCCTGGCTACTCTGAGCCAACACGACAAAAAAATGGCAAAAATCAGGCAAGAGGTCTGCAAGACTCCCGCAAAGGAACGGACCTCCTTGAGGCAAGCTGCATGTCTGAAGGGCCTCTTTTCCTCGTTGATTCCAGCCATCTTTCTGGGCCCCCTACTTTGCAGGGCCCTTCAATGTATGAAGACTTAACATCTCGGAAGAGATGCAATGTATTTGGAGACAGTTCCGCTGACCGAGGACGTCAAGGAAGAAATTAGATGGTGGCTCACGTACATAGAGGTGTGGAACGGGAGAGCAATCTTCGGCTTGCGCCTGGACATCATTATCGAGCCAGATACCAGCAAAGAGGGCTGGGGTGCTCGCTGCAGCAAATTATCCACAGAAGGAAGGTGATCGTCTCAAGAACGACAGTTATACATCGACTGTCTCAAACTCCTGGAGGGTCCATTCGCAGTACCTTGTTGGCCCAAGAAGACGACACAATGTTGCTGAATATGGACAATGTTTTTGTTGTCCGATATATCAACCACCTAGTCGGGACACGCTTGAGGGCTTTGGCGGAACTAGCCAAGAAATGTTGGCACCCAAGACGAATGAGAAAGGGAAATCATTGGACCTGAAGACATCCAGCCTCACCACAGACATGTCCGATTTGCAATCGGAAGTGCGCAACTTAAGATCTGCCAATGACTTTTTTGCTCGTCGCCTGGAGGATTTTGAAGGCCGTGCGCGGCGCAATAACGTGCGTATTATTGGGGTCCCGGAAGAATCTAGTCCACTCGCCATTGATCTTCGAGTGGAGGACCTCATTCTAAACCATCTGGCTCCTAAGGGCCTAAGCACATTTTTTGCCATCGAACGCGCGCACAGAGTGCCAGGGGGACAAGCAAAGCCTGGTTTCCCCCCTCGTCCGATTATTGCACGGATCTTCAATTTTAGAGATCGCGACGCCATTTTGCAGGCGGCACGGACAAGCGGCCCTACGCAGTTCGAAAACGCTGCTGTGAATTTTTATTCAGACTTCTCTCAGTCGGTCCAGAAACAACGTATGGGATTTCAAGGTGTGAAAAGCCGACTAAGGGACATGGAACTAAAATATGCTATGTTATTCCCGGCCCGACTACGTGTTGAGCATGACAATCGAACATTTTTCTTTGTCAGGCCTGAGGAAGTGAGTGATTGGTTGGACACTTTGCCGACACTCCGCGCTGGCCAAGAACATGCTGTTGGTGCGGAAGGGGGACTGATGGACCAAGAATGACTATGGTGACTGTGTCCGGAACCATTTTCAGCGTTATCAGCCGGAGTTTCATTGACTTTCTGTGATCATTCCATTCGTATCCTCGGAGGTAGCGGGGATGGCGGGACCCTTTCCTCCTCTGGGGTTTTCTTTGTGTAGATTAGTTCATGTTTGTCTTTGCTAGGGCGACAGGCACACTGCAAATTGGGGTGGCTTCTGAGTCGGTGCAGGGTGGGGGGAAGTTGTACTGGGAATCTTGGGGGGAGGGAGGGACAAGTTCAGGGGTTGTTTATTCTTTTTCAAGGCAAGGTACTTTCATTATCATTGACGTTTGTGTGGTGCTCATTTTGCGATGGGAGCTCAATTTGGATTTAGATGGGGGTAGAGGGTTGAAGGTATTATGCTGGAATGTGAATGGGTTGGGCGATCGCATAAAGAGAGGGATGGTTATGCAGCTGTTGCGGCGCCTCTCGCCTGATGTGGTACTGTTACAAGAGACGCATCTGATATGGAACACTTGTCATGCTCTTAATAGGAGGGGTTATCGTCTGGCTGCCCACTCGGGATTTACGTCTAGTTCTAGAGGAGTGGGTATTTTGCTTAAGGTTTCCCTCCCCCTCGAAGTTGATGATGTGATCCTCGATGCCAGGGGTCGGTATGTTGCACTAGTCGGGCGGTGGGAGGGAAAGCCAATCTCGTTGGTGTCAGTTTATGTTCCCCCGGGCTTGCAATCCACGACATATACGGATCTGGGGCGGATGGTTCTGGGTCTCCCCGAGGGTGTTCTGATACTGGGTGGTGATTTTAACTCCGTCATTTCTGGCAGGATTGATCGCTATCTCCCCACCCCCCCCCCCGAGATCTTCCTTCTGCACAATCCTGGTTAGGCGACTTCCTGCAAACTCTGGGCCTCGTAGACTGTTGGAGACTAATGCACCCAGAGCAAACAAAGTTTACTTTCCACTCGGGAGCTCATGGCAGTCTTTCTCGATTAGATTACATCCTGGTACCGGCGGCACTGTCCCCCTCGATTGGAGAGGTTAGACACCTGGCCCGGGGCATATCAGACCATTCCCCTATTTGGTTTCATTTTAATCTTAGCATCGGGGCCGAGGGCAGGGTGGCTCCAATTAACCCATGGTATCTCCTCAACCCCAAGATGCGCACTGAATTGATTAAATCATTTGATTTGTATTTCGCTGAAAATTTTGGTTCTGTATCATCACCTGTCTCGTTGTGGGAAGCTTTTAAGACTGTTATCAGGGGACAGGCATTGTCTTTGGTGGGGTGTGCTAAGAAATGTAAGAACGAGGCAGTTGTTCAGCTCGAAACTGAAATCGCAGACCTGGAGACTGCATTGGAGCGGGGGGTATCTCGAGAAGCCTTACATGTCCTCCACCTCAAACAACTGGAATATAAAACTTTGTTTACTGATGCGGCAAAGATGATGAGTAGGGAACAGCAGGGACGGCTCTATGACGTGGGTGATAAAGCAGGGAAATTGATTGCCTGGCTGGACAGAAGGGAGAGAGCGAATCGAGTGGTCCCGGTGATTGTAACGTGTGATGGTGTGAGTGTAACTGATCCAGTTGACATTGTTGAATGCTTTGCTTAGTATTTTCGAGAGGTATATACTTCGGTGTCTGACAGGCCTGAAGGGGATTCGCACTTGTTGCTTCGGGACATAGCGCTCCCGTGTTTGTCCGACTCGGAGCGTGATTGCCTGGATGCCATGCCCTCGGTGGATGAAGTGGCTCTCGCGCTGCGCTCCCTTCGCTCTGGCAAGGCTCTGGGTCCCAATGGCCTTCCTGTGGAACTGTATAAGTTATGCCCTGATACTTTAGCTCCCTATCTGCGTGCTATGTTTTTGGCTGCGCGAGACAGTGGCTCCCTCCCTAGAGATCAGCCACTTGCGACCATTGTGGTGATCCATAAGGAGGGTAAACCACGGGATCGTTGCTCGTCTTATAGACCCATTTCGCTCTTAAATGCAGAGCCCAAGATCCTCGCCAAGTTGCTTGCTAATCGTTTGATTACGGTTATCGGTGACTTGATTCATCCCGGATCAATCCGGTTTTATCCCGCACCGTAACACGGCACTAAATTTACGACGTCTGCATGGTGTTCTCGCGAGGGCCCCGACGCTGCGTGAACCGGCCATCTTGGCGTCATTGGACGCCACGATGGCCTTTGATACAATCGAGTGGTCTTATCTCTGGGCGGTACTCGCCAATTTTGGTTTTGGCGCCGGTTTTATCGGTTGGGTCAAACTCCTGTATGAAACACCACTAGCCCAGGTGGTGGTTAATGGCCGCGTCTCCGTGCCTTTTACTCTAGGTAGGGGCACGCGACGGGGCTGTCCGTTGTCCCCGCTCCTTTTTGCTCTGGCGTTGGAGCCTCTTGCTGCTTGCTTGCGGTGGGAGCCCTCGCTGAAGGGTATACGCTGGACGCCGGAATTTGAGGATCGCATTTCCTTATACGCGGATGATATTTTATTGTACCTTACCTCTCCCCAAAAATCGCTTAATGTGTTGTTTGATGTACTTACCTCCTTTGGGAAGAACTCGGGCCTCATCATTAATTGGTCGAAATCCTACATTTATGTACTCGCGGGTGATGTCCCTCGTTTACCACGGGGCCATCCAACTGTCACAATCTGGCTTTAAATACCTGGGTGTGTTTATCTCTACGGATCCGGCGATTCGCTACGAATGTAATTTACTCCCCCCACTTCAGCGGCTACGCTCCGATGTAGCGCGTTGGCGTAAATTACCGTTGTCTCCACTAGGGCGTGCGGCCCTTTTTAAGATGATGTCCCTACCTCGGTTCCTATATGCCCTCCAGAATAGTCCTGATGTCATCCCGTCGACGTATTTTCGGGAAATAGAATCGTTACAGAGGCAACTAATATGGGACGGACGTTCGCGTATAGCTCTTCCGAAACTGACACTCCCCTGGTATGATGGCGGTATATCGCTCCCGGATATCCGTAGGTATTATTGGGCTTCCCACCTTGCGGCTATTAACCATGGGATGTACGGCCCGGCGTTGAACCCAGCATTTGAAATGGACAAATGGCTGCTCCCGGGGGGTGATTACTATAGGGCACTTTATTCGGGACCCTCCCGTTCACAGCTCACGGGACCTACCGCTATAACGGTGCGAGTGTGGCATAGCGCAACGGCGGCTATGGGCTGGAGTGATAAACTAACGGGTGCCACGCCGCTCTATGCCTCCGCGAAGTTGGGTAGCCTCTGGAGGACGAAGGTATTTGATAAGTGGGACGTGATCGGTATAAGTAAAGTGCGTGATCTCTGGGTTAAAGGAAAGGTTAAGGCCTTCTCTGAACTGCAAACAGACTATAAGCTGAGTGACAGGGAGAGATTTTGTTACATCCAGGTGCGTCATGCACTGAATTCTGTGTTGCCAGTGGGTAGTGCTGTTCCGGATTCCTCCCCCCTCGAAGATCGTATACTAGACGGTTATGTGCCGGATAGCACTATCTCACTGTTCTACAAAAAAATGATTAATGATAGATCGGGTCTGCTTGATCGCCTTCGTGAGGCATGGGTTGCTGATGGTATTGAACTGGATGATGAGGATTGGCAGTCCGCGGTCTCCTCTCCCAAGGAGGTGGCGATTCCGGCCCGCCTCCGTCTGGTCCAACTCAAGATCCTCCACAGAATCTATGTCACTGGCCCCCGTTTAATTCATATGGGTTTTTCTACAGATGGCATGTGTCGGCGTGGATGTGGTCTCCTTGGCACATACCTTCACATTATTTGGGAATACCCTGAGGTGGTGCGATTCTGGAAACGTATACATGAGATAATGGATGAAGTCACAGGTGTTGTTATGTTACCGGAAGCCCGGCAATGCTTATTGAATGTATGGGGTCCGAATGATTATGACGTGTCACAGCTTCGGTGGGTGGCCTTGGCCAATATGGTTGCGAAGAGAGATATTGCCCAGTTGTGGGGATCCCCGAGGCCGCCTACAGTGTCTGCCTGGAAAGAGAATCTGGACTGGTGCATGTTTCGAGAGAAAACAGTGTATATTGCAAGAGGCAGACCCCGAAAATGGGGGAAGATTTGGTCTCCTTGGAACGCATACCGTGGAGATATTTGTACAACCCCGCTTACCGCCTCCCAGAGTCCTCCGCAGTCGCCCTGACCTACCTCCCTTCCAGCTGTGATATGTAGTACTGTTCCTATGTAACTCTGCCTGGGCCTCCCCCCCCTCATCTTTGTTCAAAGAATTTTCTTCTCCTGTTAACATGTGTCTCCCGACCTCCTTGAGCACATTTCTGATGTCTGTATTCAATTGTACTGCCTTGCTTGTTTGTTTGATGTTTTGTTCCTTTGTGTTTCAAATAATAAAAAGTTACAAAAAAAAAAAAAGAAATGTTGGCACATTTGCCTAGAATGGAACATCTCATTAGTCGCTGAACATCTCCCTAGCAAGGCAAATGTAGTGGCGAACTGGCATTCCAGGTATCTCCAAGACTCGAGCCTATGGAAACTTCACACTCTGATTTTTAAAGTCATCAACAAGAGATGGGGTCCTTTTTTGGTGGACCGGTTTGCTTCTCGGCTGGATCGCCCGTTGGAGAGGTTCTTCAGCTGGATACCCAGTCCAATGGCAGAGGTGATGGATGCATTTCCCAAAGACTGAAAGCAGGAGAAGGGCTACGT
Organism: Lissotriton helveticus; assembly: GCF_964261635.1. Lineage (NCBI taxonomy): Eukaryota > Metazoa > Chordata > Amphibia > Caudata > Salamandridae > Lissotriton > Lissotriton helveticus. Next base: position 1,528,043,222 of record NC_136063.1, on the reverse strand, counting down.
GTTTATCCTTTTCTCAATGAGCACAAGCCAGTTTGCACAGGTGAGGCACCAAGTGGCAGATCTTGTGGTAATAACCCCGACTTTTAACCCTGGAACTTTCTTGGAGCTCTCCAATCCTTCTCCCCCCAGCCCCAGATCTTCTCCTGGATCCGCTGGTATCCGCGGGACACTTGTCTCTTATGGATAGCAGATTTAAGGGAATGATGGAAAGTCCCCGGATTTTTGCAGGGTGCTCAATGCCTCTTATCGAAGGCATGGGCAGATAGCTATTGCTCAGCATGGTTGAAATAGCTGGGTTGGTGCCTCCAGAGGGACCTGGATCCCATGGGAGCAGGAGTTGTTTCCGGTCTGAATGTCTTGTCATCCCTAGCATCCAATAGTGTGGATTATAAATCTATGAACATTTTTCGTTCAGCTATATCAGGTGAACATTTCCATATTGATGGCCATTATGTTGGGGGAACAACCCTAAGTCTGTAAACTGTTGAGAGGCTAAGGCACTCACTTCAGCCAGAACCAATGTATTCGGTTCTTTAGGATTTGAATGTTGCCTTCAACCTTTTCCTTTCTTGGAAAAGTAATAAATACCTTTTAAGGAAGGAACATTTGGGGACATTGGCTATGTTCCTATGCCTTATCTCCTGTAGGACAGTTTCAGATGTTAAAACACCGGACATTACAAGTAGAGTGTTTACCCAGGAAGGGGTTTCTTTTCGTGTGTCTAGATGCACGTAGTGTAACTCATGGCAAATCTCTTACAAGGCATTTGATGATCACTTAAAGTTGTGAGGTGTATTAAAGCATACGAGGCCGTGACAGAGGAGTTCAGGCCTCATGGTGAACGACAACTTCTCATTGCCTTGATAAAGCCATTCCATGTAGTCTCCTCCCCTAACATTGCTAGATGGGTTCAATGGGTGATGCAGGAGGCTGGAATTGACCTTTCTAAATTTGATGCTCATTCTGCTCGAGGGGCCATGGCATTGTAAAACTTCACCATGGGGGCTAGATTGGAGGACATTTTGAATTCGGCAGATTGGTCCTCAGATTCTACCTTTAAAAGGTTTTATTTTAAACCAGTGGTGGATATGGCCTTCCTCGTGGTCAGGAAGTTTTGACTATTCATAATCCTCACCTCTGATCCCGACATAGAATGAAAACTTTCCAAACTATTGTAATGGAAAGTTTCAATTCTATTAATGAATCAGAGGCAATGATTATCCCTTCCAGGAGTTACTCCAGATCCCACCCAAAACTTGGGGGGGTTTAGTATGGTAGTTAGTATAAGTTATACTGGTTAATACTTTTCTATATACTTGTAATGGGATTTCTTGGAGATCAGTTTCATTTTTGGATATATGATTTTTCCAGGGAACGAATCAAGCAAGCAGGAATAACTTCGGAGGAAGACTGGACCTAGCTCGCACCAAGAAAGAGGGGGCGTGACCACAGTGAAACAACTATAAATGGACTTACCTTGTGTAGATTGGACAATGATCTATTTCCCTAAGATTCATTGGAAAGATAGTTTCTTGATGATATTGTGAAATGGCTGCTGTAAAAATAAAGCAAAGAAAGTAAACATACTCCTTGCCGCTGAGTCCTTAATAGAATTGAAAGCTTCCGCTACGGTAGCTAGGAAATGTTCCTTCTATATAGCTCTAAATTTGATCAATATCCCAAAAAATTACTTATAGTCATCCATTGATCTTTTGTCTTGAAGTGACATCAATGGCTTCACTGGTGATATTACATATTACTTTAACCTTGACATTATGGTTAATGACACTATAGAAATGGTACAATTTCTTTGTTGGGAGAGGGGTTACTTAATGTTATGAGGTTGCACATTTCTGTTATATCTGTATAAATATTGACATTGTAAACAGTGTGCAAGGCTGGGCATAATATATCACTTTTAACTAATCATAAGTGGACTATTGCAGGGCTTGCTTTTTTTTTATTTCATAGCTCCAACTGCAGTTTAATTGTTTTTTAATGGATTTGACTTTTTTTAATTTCCATGATTTTTAAAGATATTTTATATACATCAGATGTAAAAGACAGAACATGGCTTAATTTGCAAGTGTAATTTCATGTTTAGCAGGCACAAAACGTAAAATTACACCTCTAAATCAATCTACTCACATCTAATATTACACATATTTGGCGTAATATGATGTGAGAGTAAATCTGCTCCCATGAGCAAACAGACTTTCCAGGTTTGAGTGTAATGTGGATAGTTTGTGCAGACTCACAATAAGCCCATTCCCACCGTGGACACTGTTTGAGATTTTCCCAGGTGACAAGCAAGAGCACATCAGTTTCTAGAGTGGGTATGGGCAAAACAACCCTAAATTTGGTGTAGGGTCTAAAGGAAAGGGTTTCTCCACAAGAAAAAATACACTGTGAAGAAAACAAAAAATTAAGTTAAAACAAGCATTTGCTGACAGTCCGAGATTTTCACATGAGTGCATGCACAAGTTTAATTGAACAGGAGCAAGTGGAAATCCCAAAACATTCCAAGAATAATCCTGGGAAGCTGTTATCCAGTAACACCTTCCCAGGTGGGTGGCTGTAAACTGTTGCCAGTTCCAAAACATTAGGAAATTTACTACTACTACTACAAAAAAAAAAAATCCACATTTTTGGAGAATCAGTCTCTAGGTTTTTAAGTTTATTTAAATACAATAGGTTTCCGATAGGCCAAATGATCTTTAGAAACTACACTGGAGCTTAGTTTATGTGTAAGGGATAAGACTGTTCTCACAATCAATGGTGAATTTATTTCCATCTTGAAATATTGGCATAAACAGACTTGATGTCGCCTATAGGAGATATAGCATACACAGAACTCCCAAGTTTCCCATGTACATGGCGTGAGTAGCTAATCTAAGTAAAAAACACTTCTTTGCAATCTTGAAGTTCTGTTTAATCTATTATGCATTGAGGGCTGCAAGTACGGAAACGCAGCGAGAAAATATGGAATGGACGAGTACTAACTAATGCACCTGGGAAACCTAGAAGCTCTGCACATCAGCTGTATATTGCTGCTACCAAATCAACATTTCAGCAGCCATCAGGCTTCTGAAATTACTTCTTGCCTCCCATGATACGAGAGGATACCATACTTTCTACAGCAATATCTGAACTGGACCATATCATTCCAGAACTCTAGGAAGATTTTAGCAAATGCACTGTACATGCCTTGCCTTGGTAGAAGAACAATGCCTCGGTCCTTAGATCTCAAACAATGGGCTTGTTGACTACAACATTTACATGATTGACAGAAACTGACAAATGTTCTTATAAAACAGTACAGAGTTTGCCATCTTTAAACATCTGTTAGTTTAAATATACAAAGGAAGTATTAATAATGCAGGGAGAGAATGAACTAGACCTGAGCGAGAAGAATATTAATAACTTCCTCTTCATTTTCATTCATTTCTTCTTTGGAGACATCCTCCTTTGAAAGGCTGGCAATCTCCTGAGCAATCTTTGATTCACATTCCTAAAGAGAAAAGACAGATCTTAAAATACTTCCATTACATTGACAAGAGTAATAGGAGCAAGCACACATGCATGACAGGATTCATCATTTCATCAGTGGTGCATGTACATCCAATGTAAAATGCATACCTAATTAAATTAATGCAGAATTTGTTTTTTCAAATGTAGTAGCCTCGACAAAATTGTAACAATAACACTAATACTGAATAGGCAATATTGCACTTCATTCACAGTCCCTTATTAAACAATAAAGCTGCATTGCAATCAAGAGGAAGTTTCATCCTGTGTCCAATCCATATAAAGTATGAGGTGGTGTTTTTTTCCAAAAGAATGTTATTTATTTCAGTAAGACAATACATAATATAGTAGATAATCAAATAATTACAGCAATACATGCAAGTTATACAGCAATCAATAACACGGACATAAGATGGAATCCAGTGTTTCTAGAAGCCACAAGTGGGTCGTTGGACTCCAAGAGGTTAATGAGCGTGTAGATGGATCATCACATGAAAAAGAAACCATTTGGATTCAGATATAGTTTTAGAAGTAATATAGGCGGATATTCTGAGCTGTCCAGTGAGACTACTGTGGGTGATGCAGTCAGGGCAGTGGAGCTGACCATGTCACAACGTGCTAGATAAGTTTTGATTTGGTCCCTAATTTATCTTTAGGTCTGGATGCGATAGGTTGAAGGGATGCATACAATTCAGAGCGATCATTACAAGTAATTAAATCTCCTTGCTATTCGTCCTTCATCTGTACCAGCACATGGCCACCCTCTGCTTGGCCAGTAATGGTGCCACAGCAATATACATATGGAAATGGGGAGGGACAATTTTAACATAAACGAGGAGGGCTAACTCTGGATCTGTTGCAAGTCTGTTGCCTGCCATATCAGTGAGCGTGCAGAAGATCTTGTGCCAATACTGATTGATAGAAGGGCACACCCAGGCAAGATGGAAAAGGTCTGCCCAGTTCACTCTAAAATCTCGGGCAGCAATGAGATCGAGAATGATCTATCCTCTGTTGTTTAGCAGATGTGATAGAGGCTTGGTGTAGGAACTTAAAACGTAGAAGTTTATGGCAATGAATAATTGATATTGATCAGCAGTATGTGCAACAAGTAGTATGTCCATTTAGTTGCTGGCATTTCACCCCCGAGATCTCTTTCCCAGGCTCGTTTATGAAAAAGTGAGTCTCACTCACATAGTCCCATCATCCTTGCATTGAGGCAAGAAACCCACCTTGTGCATCAAGGGACTTAATTATCTGTTTAAATGGGGCTCTATCCTGTGTTCTTTTTGGTAACCCCGGTATTTTCTCCTGAGCCATGTGTAGGTAGGTGGTGGTGGTGGTGATGAGGAGTGACCGGTCGATGTTATATAGGAACTGATCATGAGACAAAAAATTCCCATTGGCATATAAGTGGCAGAGTTCTGTGAGCCTGTGCTTAGAGAGGATGTTGAGGCTGAGCTTTCGTCAAGGGGAGGAGGGGGATTATATGCAAGTCGAATGGCTGGGGAGTGCGAAAAAGGGAGCCCTGCCATAAATGTCATCCTCCTACAGATCCAGGATGTGGCAGCAGGGGTGACTTTCTCAATTCTGTGGTGTATAACAAGCCAAGAACACCAAGCAGGTTCCCATATTTTGCTCTTTCTCCAGGATAATATATGGTAGTCTTCAATCTGGGAGGTAGCAGCATTGACTAAAATGTCCTTGGGCAGCTACATAATAGGTCTCCAAATCTTGGACTTTAAAACCTCCCCTTCCTTATTGTGGGATTAGAGTCCGTCAGTGGGAATAGCTCAATCTTGTCCCAACTGATCTGAATTCCAGAGTATTCACCATAGCGTTGGATCTCTGGGATGAATGGGGACAAATGTTCAATGGGGTGGCAGACAAATAGAAGAACGGCATTAGCGTGCATAGATAGCAGCATACGGCCCAATCGGAAAGCCATTTCCCTCTGTAGACCAGAAGCATGCAGTTTCCTGCCCAAAGGATCCATGGCAAGTATGAACAGTAAGGGCGAAAAAGGACACTCCTGTCCTGTAACCAAGATGACCTGGAAGGAATCTGATGTCAAGCCACTGGCCCGCACTCCGGCTGTTGGAAGGTATCAAGGCTAGAAACCTATTTAGAATACTGAAGCGTCTCAGCACTGTGATCAGAAAGGCCTGTTCTAAGGAATCAAAGCCTTTTTGGCATCTAGAAAGGCTGCCCCAACTTTTGACTCAGGATTGAGCAGGTGCAAAAGGGCGAACACTGTCCGTATGTTTATGGCAGTGAATCTAAGAGGAACGAATCCGGACTCTGCTGGGGATACCATCACCTCCATCAATAGGGATAAACTTGAAGCAATTACCTTGCCAGTATGTTATTGTCTAGGTTCAACAGCTACGGGTGTGGATTTATGCAAATTTAGAGCTGTCTCTACCAGGTTTAGGAGGTATGGTGATGGTCGCCCCCGCAGTGCACCCTTCCTCAGCGTCTCTTCATACACTAGTAGGAGGTATTGTGGGGTTCATCCTACCACGTGGGGTAGTCTTATCGTACCAGAAGCCTCATTACTGATATTTAAGTTCTCAGTGACCCATTTTTAGACTTTATTTATATCTTTATATATTGCTTTTTGTTCAGGCTATAGAAGAGTGTGGCAGAAAGAGTAACCTGAAGGGATGTAACAAATATGCAGTGTACTAGACTATCATAAGTGAGGCAACTGTAAACAGGACGGTATGGATAACATATCGTACACTGATGACTCAGCTTGTGTTCTCCTTTAGGGGACACTCAGAGGCTGCATTTATAAACTTCAAGCGGTGTCTGCTGAAAGTGGCGACATGGATGACTGATAGCTGCATGAAGCTAAACCTAGATAAAACAGAGTTCCTTTTTTTTAATCAATCTTCTCCTCCCAAGCCTGACCTTTGGTGGCCTTCGGAGCTAAATCCTCCACCTCTTCCGGCAACATCAGCTAGGAACCTTGGGTTTAGGTTTGATTCCAATCTAACTGGCAAATCTCAGATCTGCCAGGTCTCTTTCACATGTTTTTAGAAGTTGAAAGCCCTGAGAAGATTTTTACATCTCCTGCCGATGAATTGCAGAAAGTCAGTGGTCCATGCATTAGTCATCTCACAGCTTGACAATGCAAATAGTCTGTACTTGGGTATGATTATCTAATCAGGTAACTGCAGACTATACAAAATGCAGCAGCAAGACTAATTAAGAACGTGCCACTTAGCCACAATATCTCACCACATCTCCGAAGCCTACATTGGCTGCCGGTCAAGAGACGAATTGAGTTTAAGGCGTTGACTGTGGCTTACAGAGCAATTAGAGGTTCTGGGCCACAATTCCTAAGCAAAGACTTCAGAAATACCATCAAACGAGAGCTCTACGGTCAAACCACCAGGAGTTATTGGTTACTCCACGGTTTAGGAAAGCTAGGATTGGTGTACGAGCTTTCTCAGTAAGAACAGCCTTGCTTTGGAACTACATGTCAGAACACCTTCGGAAGGCCAAGTCGGAACGCATGTTCAGGAAAGCACTGAAAACATGGTTGTTTGACCTGTCTTAAAGCCCCCTTAGTCACCTTGTCATGCTGCTGCTGCTGCGTTAGTGCCGGGACACCTCCGTTGGAGGTAGCCGAGTGCTCTATTAACTGCATTAATAATAATAATTATTAATATGCAAAATAAATAATTAAAATGTAAGTTCATGGTTGAGAAAGGATAAGGCAAGAGAGAGCAGACACAGACATTGGAAGGAAAAAGAAAGATATGCATTAGAAAAACACTTGGACTGTCTTGGAGAAACATAGGGGTGAATTCACAAACTGCACTTTGTAGCACTACTCATGTACAATAAAACGCTATTCACTAACCTATGGGCAGAGTTCTATACCTCTACTGATCCTATCTTTTCTATGTGAAGATCTCAGCACAAGTATGCCTATGTTTCAGTATTATATGTGGGAGGGATGGGAGAGTGGCTGGAAAAGGTGAAATACTTACTACACAATGGGATGGGTCAATGGAGATGAAATGATGGGTTAAGTAATGATAGGTTTAGGGAGGTACAAACACCAACCCACTAAAGAGTAAGCCCAGTTCTATTCACAGGGGGGTATCGAGAGGGGGGGGTTTACCCAATTGTAGTCCCTGGGACCTGGGTCATGTAAGGTACTGAGAGAGGGGGGTCCCAGTGAGAATGAACTAATAAATTAAGGATAGACACAAATAGTAATACACTTAATGGGTCTACAATGTTTTAATCACAAAGTAGATAAAGCCAAGATATAATATCAAACAATTTATCAATTTATAAATCTCAATAGGTTGGATAGTGCCCAAGAACAAGGATAGGTGATAGGTGAGGATAGTGCAAGTAGGGAAAGTGACATAAAAATCAGAACAGAATCTGATACATTTGCATATGTATTGAAATGCTCAGGAGATAAATCCAGACAATCACTCAAAACACATGCCCCACATAATACAGATTATGTAACATTGTTGAATGGGGGCTGGAGAGCCATGAAGTGTTGTCGACGTTTCGACCCTCAGAAGAAGCAGGACTTATTGAACCCTTGCAATGGGGTCTTCATCAGGACGGGTGTTGGGACTAGCAACCTATTAATATCAAATAGAGGAGTCTAAATTAATGACCCCAATGTGGAACACGAACAATCATTAGGACAAATTAGTTATTTGGCACACATGAAAAGAGGAGAGCATACCAAGTATTTCGGGGCTCATCATCTAAAAGTCAGATGGGGAAAACCTCCATGGAGACGGGATTGGTCTAAAGAGAGTAAATATATAGGGAAAGCGTATTAATACTGATATGATAGGCTAGGAAAAATCTGCAACATCGATGCTGGATGTGCACCACAAAGGACTTACATCTGAGTGAGTTCAAAAACGGGACGGGCGTCGAGGCGTAGGTCAGGAGCAGCCCGGGGACGCTGGGCAACGAATTCCACAAATCAATCTAAAACAGTAGGGAGACTACATCAGGGAAAGATGTACTAATGGCTACGTTCGGCGTCTTGTAACTGGTAGCGGTACCAAGGCTTACCGTAATCATAGGTGTGTTATATCGTCGTCCCCATTGTTGTGACTGACATCTAACTGCATTCAAAAGGAGGGGGCCGCGTCGAGGTGTGGGTCAGGAGCAGCCCAGGGACGCTGGGCGGAGGATTACACGACTCAATCTAAAAATAGGGAGACTACATCAGGAAAAAACGAACCCAGGAATAGGTTGAGAGTATTGTAACTGGTTCAGTGACCATGGCTTACCGTAATTCTTGGTAGGTAATATAGTGGTCCCCATTAGTGTGCGAGCGTTGTGAATGTTTATTTAGACACCCGCTGAGGAGAATCAAGGACAAGTATTCAGTTACGGGCATAATTACGGGCATAGTTAATCGGCAGTTGTACAGTTGCAGAGCGGAAAAACCGTCAGAGCAGCCGTGAGACATACCGAGTGAGGAGTCGGGTCCGGCGTCTTCACAGTAAACTAGAAGCTGACTCGCGTGCTTCCTGTTAAGGTCGTTACCGTGGTAATACGATCAGGTGACCATAACAATGCGGTCGATATGGTAAAAAGACTCAGCAGCAAGTGTGCTGCGTGGCTAGAAATGAGGATAGGATTCTATTAATAATCACAACTATAGGATGATTTAAATGGGTCATTGTTGAACTGAAAAAATTGTAAAACCATTATTGCATGGAATGTATCAAGGGTCTCTAAGCAGCTGGGAATGCGAGGCTTATTTAGATAATATCATCAGTCGAGCAGGCGTACCATTAATTGATAGGACGAGGTGTGGGTAAAGTAACCCAACAGTATATACAAGTATTCCATTACATCGTGGATATATATACAGCCCATGGAAGATATTGCATGCTAGCTGTGAATTTGAAAGGTAGGTGTAGGTAAAGTACCCAACAGTATATACAAGTATTCCATTCCATCGTGGATATATACAGCCCATGGAAGATATTTCATGCTAGCTATGAATTTGAAAGGTGTACCTGTCACAAGACGGTAAAAACCTTGATAACACATCCTCATCGTTGATAACAATAAAAATGCTAAGTTTGAGGGGAAAATTAAACCAGAGTAGTTGATGATAATATTGAGGCAGTCATAAACATCAAATGAATTATATACAACCTGGAATAAATCAAGAACACCATAGCAATTATTTACATTCGTTGCGCTGCATTGCGCTAGTATAGAAACCGGAAATAGAATTAAAGGACTTACATAGGTGAAGGTGTACCTGTCACAAGACGGTAAAGACCTCGATAACTCAGAAACATCATATTATTCAGGAGTCACAATCAAGTCGTGTATGGTATTAGCAACCGGCCCAATCCAGATATGGGCCAATGTACTTATCTAGAATGGATGCCTGAACATATATTGATTTGGACAGTTCTGAGGCGGCAGTTAATAAACAGGTTACTGCCAGATGTTGAACAGTACTCTTACAGTTTCATTTGTGGGGAGCTACATCGTATAAAGACGCGCCCCAGATGTATTAGGGCAATGTCGTTAGCTGAGAGAATGAACTGTCATGTTCATTAAGACCTGTTTGTATGGAATTAAAGAAAAACATCCATTTTAGCTCACGGGTGTTCAATATTGTAGTGATATTACCACCTCGAGGTCCTAGTACTGCTTGTTCAATTATAACCTACTTGAGACTTTCAGGTGGGTGGGCAGCCAATTTGAAATGGTCAACAAGAGGTGCGCCCTGTACCTCACAGCGGACCCTGCTCATATGTTGGAGAATGCGCAGTTTAGCCCTCTGCTGGGTTTGACCAATGTAAATTAGATTGCAAGGGCATACGATTGCGTAAATTATGTTGGAGGTATTGCAATTGCTGAATGACTTTAGAATGATCTTGTGTTGGTTGTGTTCGAATTCTTTTGTTTGTATGGTGGAATCACAAGCTTTACAATTGCCACACCTAAAATGACCAATTACTGGGGGGAGATTCCATAGTGATGTTAAGGTAGGTTGAGCAGGGGTCGGAAGAAGAGATCGTACCACAAAGTCTTAGACACTCTTCGCTCTTTTGAAAGCATGTAATGGAGTTCCAGAATGGTTGATATCGTCAGAGACGAGTTTCCAGTGTTGATTCACAATATGTTTGATTTTGTTGCTTTTGGTCGAAAAGGTAGTGACACAGACTATGAGATCTTGTGCCTGGCTGACCCGGTCTTTTTGAGCCAGTAATTCCTCACGAGGATAGAACCAAGCTCTTTTGCGAGCTATTCACAAACTGCACTTCTAAAGGTACTGCAGTCAAAAAGGAACCAAAACATTAGCAAATGTACTCCAGCTCAGAACTAGAATAAGTCTAGCACCACACATGGCTGTTCACTGGAACTGCAACACCCTTCCGTAGAAAATAATGGAAGTGGAGACTTTAAAAACAACTCGATAAATAATGTTAAAATAAATTAACACATTTTGAATTTTAAAAATTGAGCAACATTTTATTTAATGGTAAACAAGTATATATAATTAAACAAAATAATATGCTATCATATTTTTAATACTTTTAAAAACTTAAAGGTAAATGTAACAATTTTTTTCAAACAAATTTCTACTAGCAAGGCATTACCATAGTCAGTGCACGAGATGACCAATAATAGTGCTGCAAGCTTAAAGCCAGATCTGGAAACAAATGGGTCAGCTGTTCCTTGGAAATTTTAACTGAAATCCAGAGTTTTTTGGCTATTGTGTTTATGTTTACCCTATTTGTAGCCTTGAGTCTAAGATGTAACCTATATAATTTTCTCATGTGACCAGAATAGGAATTAACTAGAGAATGTAATTTCTCCAACCATTCATTTTGGAGTTCTGAGTACAGAACTATTTAAAAATAAATTTCAAAATATAAAAAAATTATATTAATTGTAATGAATACTACGTGTACTTTTTCCACAAAGAATAGATGTTTGTTTGGTGATCATATCCTATCCCGATGAAGACCACTATAATTACTTCCAAAGAACAATAGAGGTCGAAACGCATGGACGACAACCAGAAAAGTACATATAACAACCAAACAGGGACTTGAGACTCCCAATGGAAATGAGATTCATTAAAAAATGTGGGGGTTTTCCCCCTAAAACGTTTTTTTTCCTATTGTACCTCTAGGAGTTTTCAGCTGGAACATTACTGATTGGGTCTCAATGAGATGAAATTTGTTGAAAAATGTCAAGATATATCTGTTTTATTGCCTAGTTACAATTTTTCATGGTAATGGGGGGCAATGTCCTAACATGCTGAAATTTCGTTTCTTCATAAGGTTATCTTTAGCCCTGCAGGTTGATATCTACAAGAGACCAGATCTTTTCTGAGAATCAAGTGCTGCAGAGTAATAAAAGTGGTTGGGTGCAATGAGGCATGGCCAAGTTGGCAATCACAGTGTGAAACTGCTCCCAACCTTCTCCGCCATCCAACTTACTCCTGGCTGCTCGGGCTACTGTCTCTGGGCCCATTTTCGTCCCCGACCTCCTCAAAGGATCTGCATTGCAACTGCCTCATCTGGGCAGGAACTCCGGGAAGAGTTGTGGTGCATGGAGTGGTCGTGTCGCGGTCTGTTGGGGGACTGCCCTGCTTGTGAGCAGCAATGCACCCTTCGGAGAGCCCACCCGTCTCTTGTGCGCGGCAATGCGCCCTTCAGAGAGGCTGGCATCTCCATGAGAGGAAGCGTGGACACCGAGGCCCACGACAGATCACCATGTGTGCTGAGGGTCGGTGCCTGATTTGAGAGGAGGCGAGAGTCGCCTACCCGTCCGCCTTCCCCCGAAGATGCGGCACTAGAGATCCCCTGTTCCACTGCCCTGGAGAGACGCTTTGCTGTACAGAGGCTCTGGAGGCAACTCCCTTTCCGACTGGGACCTGCCACCCCTTTCCCTCCTCAGTGACCTTTTACAGACAACTCTTCTTACCCTACAGCAGCCCGAAGATCGGGGCAAGGAAGACTCCAGCTGCCTGATTCCATAGCTCTGCACCGGTAACGTGGGGGGGGGGTAGGGGCTCTGTGGTGGCCAGAGTGGTGGCAGTGCCTCTCAGCTCGTGACTTGTGGGTGATCCTCCCCTCACTCCTCTTGATGTACTCATTGATCGGTGCCTAAGAGCTATCCGCTGACCCAAACACTCGTTCTTGTCCTAGCCCTGGGGGTATTCTGGCTGCTCTTGCTGCCTGAGGGCCAGAGTGGGGTTCCACTTACAACTTCAGCTCCCGACCCCGGCCCTGAGGCAGCTACGATGGGCAAAGATAAGGCCCCACAACCCAAACAGACCCAGACAAAGATTGAATGATTTACCACAGTGCTGCCAAGGCCTAGGAACTCGTCTTGCTCCACCTGGAGTGGCGACCCACGTGGAACATGCCTAGTCTGACCTAGCTACCATTATAAACGTCATACAGGACTTGAAATCCATCCTGAAAAACAGAGTGGTTGAAGTTAAGATGGATGCTGTGCTCCTCCACGAAAGTACTTAGAAACGTTGCCACTCGAGTGTGAGAAAGTGGCTCTGTATATACTGCACCAAAGTAAGGTACAGTGTGCACAGAGTCCACAGTCCCCAGAGATTTGGCAGAGGTTAAAGTTAGATATAACCTTACTCTCTAAAGTGGTAGCTTGGTCGAGCAGGAAGGCAGCAGCAGAAGATAGTGTAAAGCATTTGTTTAACACACTCAGTCAGCAAATGGTCTCACACACTCAAGAACTGAACTCTAGGCCAATTGTTTTGTATATACAAATATATGGTTGTTTTATTTTAGAACCACAAGTAGGTATAAAAATACTTTCTCAGAACGAGATGCTGCAGTTGAATACTTTCAAATTGCAATAGACTTTTCAATGCCATAGATACAGTTGTTGCAATATGCAACACAAGTTAAACACAATTATAACATTGAGCTCAATGGGAACTTTAAGTAAAATGCAATATCAGTTACTTTACGTATGTTTTTCTTACTCCAGGCTGGATCCTGGATTCAGCCCTGGTGCATCTCCTGTAAACAGCTGAAAGAAATCGTTTTTGTAATACAGGCGATTTTTAAGGAATATTTGTATGTTTCAAAAATCGACACTTAGAAGAATTTCTGGCAAAAACCAGCCAATGTTATCCTATGGAGGAAAATCAAGGTTATCGGAAAATCACAGTTGTAATTACTTTCTAGGGTCAGTGCTGGGCACTAAGATCCAGCACTGGGATCTCTCCTGGTAACAGGTGAGTAATTTCGTTTTCGTTGATCGGATAATTTTTTATGAATATTTCAAAGTTTCAAAACTCGACACTTAGAAGAATTTCCAAGTGAAAACCAGTCAATGTTACCCTATGGAGAAAATGTAGGTTATCGGTTTTCAGGTACGTACTAGACTGGCAGAAATAAGGTTCTGGGAATAGACTCAGGGGTCTCCCAGGTTCAGGAAGGTACAGTAGTTACACCCTCAGCAGCACAGGGACAGCCGGGTGCAGAGAGAGTAGGCCCAATGTTAGCCTAAGGTGGGTAGGGGGCCTTTGGTTGGTGGCTGCTAGCAGGCAGGCCCACGCGGCTGTGGGAGATGAGCTCCTGGTCCCTAACACAGGGCGAGTGGGGAAGTAGAATAGAACAGATGCTGCACTTCCAATGGCCCTTGGGTGGCTGGGTGCAGGGTGCTTTTGGGCCGTCGGACGCCCAATGGATTTCAATGGGAAAGTTGCAAGACTAACAAAGGCTGCAAACTCGGGGATGGAGATTCTTCAGGTGCGACCACCACTTCGAGAGGTAAGTGTGGAAGCTGTAGGTTAGGTAGACACCCAGGAGTTGGGCACAGGGGGTGCCGGGTGCAGGGGTGTCTTTTGGTGTCGGGAAATCTTACCCTCTGCTGGTCGCAGTTGGAGGGGTCCCTTGTTGTGAGGCTGCAGGCATCATCAGGAGCGTCGAGGAGGGTCCTTAGGTGCTGGATTCAGGGTCACAGTCGGCGGGGGGACATCCTCGTGGTCTTTGTTCACTCAGGCACAGGCCAGGCACGGCGGGTGCAGAGTGTGCTGGATTCGCGGTTCCTGGCTGGCACCAGGGGTTGTAGATATTTGGGCAGAACCACAGCTCGTGGGATCCCAGTCTTTGGATGAGCAAGGCAGTCAGGTCCTCTGGGGTTTTCGAGGTTGCTGACCAAAGGAGACGCCGGGGTTTAGCAGGAGCAGGTTCGAGGGTCAACAGGCCGGTAGGGCTGGGGCCAAGTCAGTTGGTGTCATCCTCTAATTAGCAGCTGCACAGCAGGTCTTCTTTCTTCTTGTTGTTCTTGGTAGTTTCGGAATCAGGATCGGAGGAAGGAAGGTACAGGGTGCCCCTAAATACTAAATGTAGGGGCCTTACAGGTAGGGGAAGGTCAGGGACCAATGGGTCCCTTCCCTGGAGTGAGTACACCCCCTATCCTGCCACTCTCCAGAGGGAGGGGGCAGGAGCCTGCCTCTGATTGGGTAGGGCTCCCCATCCTCAAGATGGCGAGAGGCTAGAGTTGTACTTCACTTCGCCTCCCCCACCTGCGGGGTGGGGATGGCAGAGGCTGGCACACCCCCTTCCTCGCTTATGTTTTCCCGCCAGAGTGGGGGTCAGAACCGGTGGGTGCCAGTTGCTGAGTACAGCAAGTGGTCTGGAGAAGCTCACAAAGGTGGCATGCCTTTGAAACTTCCCCTGCCCATCCTGGGGAGGAGGCCTAGCACCTCACCCCAGGATATGCATTGTTGCAGGCCCACGAGAGCGAATGGCTCTCGACCCAGAGGTCCAGCAACATGTCTGCTGTGTGGCAGCCTCTCAGTCAGGACACTGGTCGTTGGTTAGTTTCAGGGGGCATCTCTAAGATGCCCTCTGTCTTGCATTTCACATTAAATCCCACACTGGCATCAGTGTGGGTTTAATGTGCTGAGAAGTTTGATACCAAACTTCCTAGTCTTCAGAGCAGCCATTATGGTGCTGTGGAGTTTGTAATGACAAACTCCCAGCACCATATACTCTTAATGGCAGCACTGCACTTACAGTGCCCAGGAATGGACCTGGGTACTGTAGGGGTACAGGGCTCATGCACCTGTACCCTCACCACTGGCATAGGGCGCCCAGCTAGAGGGGTGACTGATGTATGTTAGGGCAGTGTTTAGTGGGCATGGCACATAGAGATGTGTGCCATGTCGACTATTGACTTTGTTTTGCACCAAGGCAGTGTGAGAGTGTCAGGGTACAGGGCCTCTAAGGGTGGCACAATAAGTGCTAGAGCCCTTAGAGGTCTTCCCTGGTCACAGTGCCCTGAGTATCTGTGGTACCATTTACCAGGGGCTGACCTGTGGCCAGAGATGCCAATTGGGTTAGTTTTGGGGGAAGAACACAGGCCCCGGGAGCTTGGTTGGCAGGAACCCAGGGCACACCAAGGAAAAGTGCATCAGTAGTCTGGCAAAAAGTGGGGGGGTTACTGCAACAGAAACCCACTTTCCTACATCGAGTCACTGAAGCCAAACGTTCTGTGTACTTGGAGGAGGAGGAGGAGGAGGACGTGACTGCCCTGAAGCAGCAGGTTCCTGGTCTGCTTTCCTCTGCCGCGGCCCTTGAGGAGAGGGCTGAAGATGCACAGAACAGCTCCGCCGCAATAATCTGTGAATAGTGGGTTTTCCGGAAGGGTCTGGGACTCCGGAAGTTGCAAAATTACTTGATATTTGTTTTGCCCATGGGTCCTGGAGACAATGCTCTCACCATGGTTTGTGGCATATGCCCACAGATCCTTGGCCCAGCATCACCCACCTGGGGCACAGGCTTGCCCACTGATCGCTAAAATACAACGTTTTTCAAGACAGGGACGATGTTCTCAGATAGGCCAACTTGACCTTCAATATCAAAACGCATGCCTAATGATCTTCCCTACTATACTGAGACAGTCCAACAAGTTGTTGCTCCTTCACGGAGTTCAAGCAAAAGCTCTGAATTCAACACCAATACATGCTAATCTTCCCTGTGAAACTGAAGGTCCTGAGCAGGCCAGAGAGTGGGTTGAGGATTGACTTGTATGTGCTGCAGGATCAGGTGAAACATGGTGGCGGGCTACACCAAGGTACTGCCCGCCGATACCCGAAGTCACAGAGTGAAAGAGGCGGACTAGTCCTAAAGACAACGTGCCAGAGATGGCTGGCGAATGGCTCTTCAGACTTCAACTCAGATCCCCCTGCAACACAACTCAGCAGCGCACAAAGCGGAATCCCAGATTGATCTCTTCCTGTTACTAGCCACTGATGTCGGTCAGGTAACTGCGTGACCATCCTCCCATGGGTGATCTTGGACCATGCTCCCCTAACCACGACAGTCGGTTCTGCGGACCCGACCCAGAGGTCTATGTGGTGTTTTCAAAGCTTGGTACCTTGCTGACCCTCAATTTGAGACATATCTGGAGGCCGAGATACACTCTTATTTTCTGATTAATAAAGAGTCGGTGAAATCGGCGGGTACCCTTTTGGAGGCCAGTAAGCTAACGATCAGGGGCCTAGGGAAGGGGTTCATCTACAGTAGGGAGAAAGAGAGGTTAGCGAAGATCAGAGCCCTTGAGACTAAGATCCATACCCTGGAGTGTCAGGTCCTGGAATGGCCCGCCCATGCTCTCCGACTGACGATGGCCAGTTGCACCAGCTCTCCCTTGAAGAGGCTAGACAGTGTTGGGGGGGGGGCAAGAACAAAAATATATATATATATATATATATCTATATATACATATATATATATATATATATATATATATATATATATTCCTTTCTGCATTCTATCTCACAAACACGTCACGCACGGGCACCATCCAGCAAGGACAACGTTCAGGTTATGAATTTTCTATTCGTTTTTTTTGTTCCATTAATTCACGTGCAAGGAATGATACACAGCATCCTGCTACATAGTATCTCTTAGACCGACGTGTTTCGGCTGACGGGAAACTTTTTTATTGACTCACTGCCCATGATATTGCTTCAAGGATAGTACCCAAGTTGGTGGACACAGAGTGCCAACCCCTGACACGCACCCCCAACATTCTGTAAGCTTTTGCCACCTTCTACCAAGATCTGTATGCTTGAAGGCCTGACTTCCTAGGAGGTAGAACACCCTCTACTGGCTGACATTCTGCTATCCTCAATACCCCTCTTCCTGGTCCGGTAATTAGACCAACCCAACAGTGCAGACAAAATTGAATTGGACTTGTAGGACTTGTCATCAGGCAAAACACCCAGCCAGATGGCTTCCCCGCTGGGTACTACCTTAGTTCGGCACTGAACTGACCCCTTTCCTGCTCAATATATATATATATATATATATATATATTCCTTTCTGCATTCTATCTCACAAACACGTCACGCACGGGCACCATCCAGCAAGGACAACGTTCAGGTTATGAATTTTCTATTCGTTTTTTTTGTTCCATTAATTCACGTGCAAGGAATGATACACAGCATCCTGCTACATAGTATCTCTTAGACCGACGTGTTTCGGCTGACGGGAAACTTTTTTATTGACTCACTGCCCATGATATTGCTTCAAGGATAGTACCCAAGTTGGTGGACACAGAGTGCCAACCCCTGACACGCACCCCCAACATTCTGTAAGCTTTTGCAACCTTCTACCAAGATCTGTATGCTTGAAGGCCTGACTTCCTAGGAGGTAGAACACCCTCTACTGGCTGACATTCTGCTATCCTCAATACCCCTCTTCCTGGTCCGGTAATTAGACCAACCCAACAGTGCAGACAAAATTGAATTGGACTTGTACGACTTGTCATCAGGCAAAACACCCAGCCAGATGGCTTCCCCGCTGGGTACTACCTTAGTTCGGCACTGAACTGACCCCTTTCCTGCTCAATATATATATATATATATATATATATTCCTTTCTGCATTCTATCTCACAAACACGTCACGCACGGGCACCATCCAGCAAGGACAACGTTCAAGGTTATGAATTTTCTATTCGTTTTTTTTGTTCCATTAATTCACGTGCAAGGAATGATACACAGCATCCTGCTACATAGTATCTCTTAGACCGACGTGTTTCGGCTGACGGGAAACTTTTTTATTGACTCACTGCCCATGATATTGCTTCAAGGATAGTACCCAAGTTGGTGGACACAGAGTGCCAACCCCTGACACGCACCCCCAACATTCTGTAAGCTTTTGCAACCTTCTACCAAGATCTGTATGCTTGAAGGCCTGACTTCCTAGGAGGTAGAACACCCTCTACTGGCTGACATTCTGCTATCCTCAATACCCCTCTTCCTGGTCCGGTAATTAGACCAACCCAACAGTGCAGACAAAATTGAATTGGACTTGTACGACTTGTCATCAGGCAAAACACCCAGCCAGATGGCTTCCCCGCTGGGTACTACCTTAGTTCGGCACTGAACTGACCCCTTTCCTGCTCAAGTTTACATTGAGGTAGCTGAGCGGGGAGCCTTTTAACCTGTGCTTCATCTGGCCCGAGGGGTCATCCATAAACCGGACCGTTCTCCTCAACAATGCTCATCGTACAAGCCCATCTCCTAGATCAACACTGAAATCAAACTCTTGGCCAAGATCCTGGCCATCCGGCTGCAAACTGCTCTTCCCTATTTAATCCACTGTGACCAATGTGGATTAATGTTGGGGTGAAGAACACAACACTGCATTAAAAGGGTCCAGGTGGCGCTATCTTGAATAAATAGTCCCCATCTTCATGCAACCTTCGATACCATGGATACCATGGAATAGGTCCTTCCTTCAGACTGTTCTAGACTGTGTTGGACTAAGGACGTACATACGTCGCCTCATTGGAGCTTTTTATCATTAGCCTTCTGCACAGAATTAGGTCAACAGATCGCTCTTCGCTCAGTTCCCTATACGCAGAGGCACATGTCCTGGCTGCCCTCTATCCCCTTTACTATTTGCTCTCGCGATCGAGCCCCCCACGCGGCTCCTTCGCTGTGATGTCATATTTCCCGGATGGTCCTGGGATGGAGGCCCAGAGGAGAGGATCGCTCTTTATGGGGACAGCTTCCTACTTTTCCTGGCTGACCCACTGACCTCGGTGTCTTGACCTCCTTGCCCTGTATGACAAAGCCTACGGTTTCCACGTGAACAGATCCAAACCTATACTTGTCCTGGTACAGGGCGATGAGAGTATCCTTTCCTGGCAATTTGGCTTAGTAGGTATCTGGTGGTTCATAACTCCCTTCTACCAGAACATATGAAACACCTTAACTCCTCTGGTGTCTAAAATAAAGCGCACTATCCAGAGATGGGCGCAGCTTCTACTTAATGTCATGGTTTGCATAAATCTTTTAAAAATGATGATCCTCCCTCGCTTTCTGTACGTCTTCCAACATTTCCCGCTCCCAATCCCCACTCAGTGGTTCCACGCTCTCAACTCCATCCTCTGAGCGCTTCTTTGGTCTGGTGGCCGTTCATGCATTGCCGCACTCCTCCATGATAGAGGGCTGGGGATGGTGGACCTCCAGTACTACTATCGAGCATCACAATTGATTGTCAATGATCGGTTCAATGGCGGCTGGGATGACCCGACTGGATGAGGTGGGGAGGGGGCAGGGACCGCGGAGGTCTTCAGACCCCCGCGGTCCTATTGCACATTGGAGGCACCCAGGGAAACATGGCCAGGCCCAGAGGGATGAGGTCCCTGGGGCCGAAATCGGCCCGCGGAGGAGGGGTGGGGCACCTGGCCCCCTTCCCTTCATAAAAAAATAAATAAAAGGCCGGGGACAGGGTTCCTAGGGTAAAAATTGCCCCGGGGGAGGGGGCCAGACTGCCTCACGCACCTCCATCTAACCCAGCTAAATTACCTTCACATGACATACCTAACCCTGATACGATTGCACCAAGCTGGCAAAATCCCTCAACACTCTTGTTTCAGGTGCTCCACTCAACATGCTAACTTCTATCACATGGTCTTTGCCTGCCCTATCTTGACACCCTACTGGCATCAGATACAACGTGAACTCTCAAAGGTACTGGGCCAGCCCTCGAGCTGATCCCCAGGGTGGCCCTGCTGGGCATGATGGATGACCTTGGAGACCCCCAGACGGACCCGTATGTTTACAGAGATTGCCTCTTTAATTACTAAGTGAGACATTGCCCAAAGGTGGAACTCCGCAGGCCCCCCACCCTAGCGGAATGAAAGGCAGATTTAGACCAGTATGCCCAACTAGAGAAACGTATTTATGGTGCACGGGATTGGCCACAGAAGCATAAGATTTGGGGAAAATTGGGAGTTTACGACAGATTGGGTTTGTGATTCTTAATTCTGACATTTGTACTTTGGTGCTGCTATGCAAATGTAGATGTGCTTTTACTGGTGTGTTTAAAAAAGTAAATACCATTTGTTATAAAAAAATAAAAAAAAGCGGATGGGTGAATTTCTCGAATGCTGTTCATTTCATTTACGCTTATATGCGATTTAAGAGACATAGCGTCACTATTTTGATGTTCCATGACTCAGTTTCTACTTTTTGTACTGTCATCACAGCCTGAAGATTTAAGGATTTATCTAAAAAGGCAGAAAACTTTGGTCGACCTGTCAATGCAGAGCTTGAAGGAAGTTTTCCTTTGCAACAATTAAACAGAGAAACGTTGTTGTTGGTAAGCAGTGTTTCAGTTATCCATTTTCATAAAGGAAGTATTTTAAAGCCAGAACAGCAATGTCATCCTTTTCTCAGCCGATATTAAATCACTAAGAATAACTTTTGTAAGGGGAGACAAATGGAGCACAGAGTGAATGATGGAACTACTGATCCCTATAAACCCCAAGAGCATAGATGAAGGAGAAAGTTTGCTAAGTAAAGGCACCTTCATTTCTAATCTGTGTAGAACATGACAACTGGTCTCAAAATAGAAGCATGGAGAGAAAACACTGACTTTGGAGCAAAACATGATCATGCATTTTAATTATTTAATGTTTATATATTGTTAGTATTCTTAAAGGGGAAATATTCTGCCAACCTGCATCAAAAGAATCAAATCAAGGAAGATTTGAAGAGAAACAAAGGCTAACGTCCAGTAATAAAATGTATGGATGGGTCAGCACTTGTGCAATTTCTGAATATACAGATGAATTCACATAGACAAAATACACTAGGTAAAGCCACTTATCTATAATCATACTAAGTGGATAGTATAGCAAATACAGAGACATGCTACACTAACCAATACATGGTTAAGGTATAACTGCAGTACGAGAAATAGCGAAGGCCTACATAAATGCGTCATGGTAAGCACACAATTAAACAAATGTCTTTGATATTAAGATAGACAAAAGAGCAGGAATTAAATAGTTTTGGTGTTTGTATATGCTATCTAAATTAATGTGATTAGTAGAGAAATGTAAAACTTTGTGCATACGAATTGAATAGCATGCATAGAAATAATATGGAAATGTGCGGGCGGTATCATCCACACAGAAGGTTACAATCAGAAGCAAGTATGTATATTCACAATATAGGTACATTCACATTATCTTTGTATCAAAATTTGGTTCAATTTCTGAACTCTAGAAACTGGATTCCGTTCCCAGAACGTACAACTGTAATCACAGCATCTAAAATTGTGAAATGAAAAAGTCAGCAATAAACGTGGAATGTAAAAGGTGCATTTGTAAAGTTACAATAAGAATGTGGTTCAGAGACAAATATGTGTCTTGAATGAAAAATGAGTTGTATTGAGATGCGCATAAAATCTCTATAATTCAGACGTATAACAGTCTTTGCATACTGAAAGCTGGTGGAAGTGTGTAGAGGGAAATGTGTCCTCAATTTGATTTGGTTCCTTTGGCAGGACGTGGCTTAGAGACCATGATCAATTCTTGTGAAAGGGGAACTCAGCTGGACATCCAGCTTATTAGAAAGGTGTCTTGTTACTGCCACCAGGTTTTAGTGGACATGGGGGGGGCGGGGGGGAGGTCACCACACCCATGCAAATATCTACTTATGAGGGTAAAAGTGGCCCATCCTTTATAGTAACTTGAATCTGAGAGCTTTAGTTACCCACATATTAAATGTCATGGAGCTTTTTCAGCAGGAGTTTCTCAGAGGCTAGGTGGTAGGAATATATTTACTCCTCTCTAGGGAAAAGGGCATTCAAGTCATAGTCTAACTAAACCCTGTTTTTGTTTGGGTCCTGCCAAGCCAAATACAAGCAGTATCACTTATTGTGAAGTTTAATTTCTCGCTGAGGCTACACAAACCTGATGTGTTTTAGTGAGGAGTTTGTCACTGGAGATTTACAAAGCTTTGGTCTAAGGGTACGTGAAAGAAAAACTTGATGACAAGGCACAAAATGAGGATGCTAACCTCATTCCAAAATTACAAATCTGAGCTCCAACTTGGAGAGGCTGGAGTATATCAGGTATAGATAGAAATAAAATATGCACAGTTAAGTAAGATTCTTTGCAATACAGCCTACATTATGCGATTCACAATACTGGAGTAACTAATGATCGAAAATAGTAAGTGCCACACAAAGGCATGCACATCATTTAACTTGGCAGATATAATTAGTACTCTGAATGTATAGCTTCTTTTATTAATGCCACTTGGTGATAGGTGAACATGGCCATCTTTGCTGGCCTTGGAGAAGGATGGTAATTGCTATCAAAAATAGCTTAGAGTTCTTTACATTTACATTCCAGGCCTGTTTGCCTTCAGTTATCAGGGAAAATTCTTGTTCCGGTCCAGGGAAGGCCTGGTTTGACAATTCTGGACTTGACAGGCTAAACTGTTCCCATGAGGAACAGGGTCAAGACTGATTTGCATATGGCTGGGTCTGAACTGAGGTGGTAGAGTGAGCTAAAGAACGATGATGGAGTCAGCCAAGATCTTTGACTGGGGGTGAGTGTCTGAAAAGTTTCAGCGCTTCGTCCATCATCTTGAGTTTGCTTCCATCTTGGGAACAGACAATTGTGTTGTAGTGTGCCACGAAGATATTCAAATCATGTCCGATTTGCTGCTGTTTAACTCTGCTGCATGTATTCAATGCAAAACAAATACTCGCCTGTCTTTTAGCTTCTCGTAACTTTCTTTTCAGTGCAGTTAAAATTCTTTGCACTTCCCAGAGCCTTTCTTCTTTCGATAAGTCCTTTATGCCCGCCTGAAGGTCACGATGTAAACAGTTCAAAAGAAATTCCTGCACCAACAAAAAAGACAAACTTCATGAACTCTTGAGGCGCTTACCTATTTCATGCAAAAAAATAACAGAAATTGTGATCATACTCAGATTGAGGACAAACACTACTAATTTAAACTAAAATTGAAAACAAAAATGAACACAGGGTACCTTTAAGTCCACTCACCTGGCACAGCTTCACAAAAAAAATGAAAATAAGGAGACGAACCTGTCGCCTAATTTCCTCCTTGATGTTTTCTTGTGTTTCAGGCAGTGCTGGCATGGTTGCCATATTAGACCAACGGAGGGGTTTTATCACTTGCTTAAGCTTTATGCCTCCAAATAGGTCTTGCACGTGTGTAAAAAACACATACAAGACACGGTTACTAATCTAGGAAGAAAAACAAAACCAGAATGTAAAATTTCAGAATTATATAGTCGCAATTAAAAGATGCAGACTAAGACAACGAATGACACACTCAATCAATAATGGGAAACACAAGCGTTACAATTAAACTGAATTTCATTGGAAAAAATCGCTTTCCCTTCTCTCCCAAGCCTTTCCAGGAACTAAATATAGTGAATGAACGCTGTTTACATTTATTTAATGCTAAAAAGTCAGTGGCAGTTTCACCTTTCCCGAAGGTAACTTCGGAGTGTAGTTCATTGTTTATGTGGGAGTTTCCCTTTACATGTTTAGTTTAAACCACTAGGTGGGAGACTTCCATTTTACCTCCTTATTTTTTTTATGCATTCTTACTTATTTCCCAATTCTAATATTGCTTTATTTTCTCCAGAATCATTTTCGTCATCTCCAACTTCGCTATAATGCATAACTTGACGCCTTTTGCTATTATGCATAACTTGATACTCTGCTTATCCAACTCTTACAGCACAGCCAATAAAATGATAAATATTCTCAAAATGTTTAAAGCGTTTACGTATTTACATCTTTATGCTAAATGACTGAGCCAGATTTATATTGTACCATTTATTGTCATATCATTAAGCTCGGTAACCAAGCTTCCCTTCCCATTCACTGACCATCAGTTACACCTTCCAATTGTTTGTACAGGGAAAATGGGTTTGAATTAACAAGACAGGAAGAATTGGCGCTCAAGGCTGTATGATCACTAATGGTGTCACAATCACGCGGTGCAGTCAGGTCAGGGGAAAACAAACCCATACGGCAAACAATCCCTGCACTGGTATAGGAAGACCTATGCCAAATGGAAGAAAAAACAGATCCTGTGCACACGCTTAAACAGTAAATTGTCCTGAAGTCAGGACTCAAAAAGATAGCAACAAATTTCCTTGATGATGGAATAAGGGTCACACACCAAAAGTTCGTATGTGAAGAGTGTTTATGAGCCGATTTTGAGTCAGTACATATGATAATAGCCAGCCGGTACGTGTTTCGTCACACCGTGAAGGAGATGTGACTCAAATGCGTGGTGGCGGTTTGGATCGTACTGCCAGCCACGTGTGAGCAAAAATGTGAAGAGTCTATAAGTACCCTGCTCGTTAAGTGATGAGATCAAGAAATCTGGACGGATGCGTCCCAGATTCAAACAGGGACCTGCGAGAACAGAGGAATCGGCGCACTCGCGTGTGCGGACGTCAAGCGATGTGACTCCAGGTAGCGGCAATTTTTTTTTCTTCATAACAGCCCGTTCAAAACCTCCTCAGGTGTACTAAGCTCCGTGTACGTACAATTACGATTAAAAGCACTCACTTCACAGCCCAGTTGTTAACTCTTTGCCCTACCATTCCAAAAACAAATATTTGCCATCACAATGCTTGGATTGATTCGAGCAATTAAAACCAGAACCGGCCCCCAAGCATCCTTTACATGTACAGATTAACTCATTGCACACATTTGCATGGAAGGAATGTTTAGCTGTCTGCCCTGCTTCTTCCTTTCACAGCACAGCGGATGCAATTAATTTAACTTCAGCTGAAACACTTTAAGGAATGGAATTAACCGTCCCGGGACTATTGTCGGTTGTCTTTTTCCAAAACCAAACGTTTTGGATTCCAGGTAGAAGTGAGGCCTGGGAATGCGCGCACCCCTTCTCAGGATGACTCCCCCTCCCCCCCCCCCTCCCTCCCTTCCTCCCTCCCTCCCCCCCCCCCCGCCCCAGGGGGGGGGGGGGGCGGGGTCGCGAACATTCCTCTCAAAACTGAATTTATAGGGGAGGCATAGCTATCCAAGCCTTAGTTAGTGAACATCTTAAGAAGATACATGCCAAAACAGGCTTTTAAAAGGAGACACACACTCTAGCGACAGGGACAGAAGTGAAGTAACTTGCTAGGTCAGACCTTGTGCTTACATAGTAATTGCTTCACTCCAGCAGATTCTTCTGCTACCATGCCAATGCATATGTTATTTTGCTCAGATACTTAGACAATGGCAGTCTGGCTCAGTAATTCTGCTCCAAAAATGACATTACACATTTTATTGCAAATTCTACCCATATTAGAGGGCATTGCTATTTTCTAGGCCTACACCCAAGAAGGCTGCAAACAGGTTTCTTGGTTTAGCGCTGTTGCTGGCCAGGAGATGCCTCACCATGGCTTGGAAGTTGGTGGTGGGGCCACAGATGGACACCTGGGTTAAGGACGCCAAATTATGGGCTCATGCTCAGGAACATCCATTTAAGAGGGAGGAAGCATGCACAGTGCCCCGTGGGCCCAAAGCCCCATTGTGGTCTGAGGTGGTGGATGAATGGGAGTCCCCCACAATAGCAGGCGACCCACATGTTTGTGATTGGGAAGAACAGGGAGTGACCACTTGTGCGAAGATGAGAGGGCTGGAGACCTCCATGGGACTGGCCCCTGGTAATGTACCGCCAAGTACAGCCCAGGCTTTGATATCCCGCATAGTGGTGTCATGCTTAGGGCCTTCTCCTAGTCCCCAACCCAGGCTCCCGTCCTTGCATCAGACCCCACCCTATTCTCTTACAGAAGATGAGACAATACCCCCATCCCCTCCTGAGATGCTAGTTTACAAATGAACAAGGTTTGTTAATTGCTTCACTTTCTTTTTTCATTTCTGGCCCTCCCTTTAGCTTTGCATGGGTACTATTGTCATGTCCACGACCCCCGCATGGAAGAACTGGCCTACGCTAAAACACCTAGAAAATCTTCCAATCTTTTACCTCCATCACTGCCCACCCTCCACACTACCCCGAGATGTCTTCTGCCTAAGGACATACCCTCAGGCTACACCCCACACCACTTGGAAGGTATAGCATTTTATTACGTAGAACTAGGTCGATACGAGTGAGTTAAGGCTACAAAGAGAATTATATATTCAGATTAGACAGTAGACGAACTGCCTGGAATGGTGTTTTCTTTTACATGTGTTATGTCTATTTCCTTGACACTGTTTTGCCATGTTTCATTTTTTGATTACACTAAAATGCTAATAAAACACAAGGTTTAAAAAAATGGAGAGTATTGCTGATAACTTTGCTTCCTTGATCATTTAACAGAACACATCTCATTGTGTTACATCCTAATTTGAAAACCTTTTTCAGCTAAATTGACACTGGCACAAGACACGAGCAGATTTGCTACTGTTCCACCACGAGGAAGCCTGAATGAGGACTTTCACAGCACTGCTTTGCAACTGGAAAGAGCAGGAGAACAAGTAACTACCAAAACCGGAGCACTATTAACAACCATACATGCCACCTTCTGCAAGAATCCCTCAAGCGACACAATTAATGCCTGCCCAACAGCTTAGTGAATCTCACCAGTGCCAGCGTTGCACCCTTTGCTTTACTTTCATTACCTAAAACATGGCAATTCAAAATTCAAATCGAGTGTTCCTTCATCAAAGGTAATCCCCAGATACAATATATTCACTAGATTAAAAAGCTGGTCATTGACATACAACCTCTGATTGCATGCTTTCTACCTAGAGGAATAATAATGGTGTTTATTCATTTGTTATTCTTTTTGAAATTTCCGTTTTATTTGCAGTTAGAAATTCAGAATGTGATCCAACGTAAATTGTTCCAACAAATATTAACACGCATTAGCGCCATTATGTAGGCAGCCCACAAATGTTTTGCCCTCTGAACCGCTCGACAGCCTGGGGCTTTCTCAAGGCTGCAAATGGTATGGATGAGATTAGTCATTTTATTCGAGGAGCATGTGCCCCCACCACCGAGTGTGCTAAAGAAGTGAGAAAAAGGTAACCTATTTAGACCGAATAAAGTGGAATTTACATTAAAGAAATAGGTGCTTAAGCTGCATCTCAGTCGCAGAAACCATAGTCTCCATTCATGCTCATGTAGGTCTCCTAGTTAGGGAGGTTCAATTGTAATGTAGTATGCATGATTAAGGTAAGTAGTGCCCTTGCGTGTTTTACTAGTGCTTGGTCCTGGCATGTGGCTAAAAGTGAAGTGAGCTGGGTGACTAAAAGGGGTGTGCGAGATGAGAAAATAAACAGACTTCAAATATGAAACCCGAGACGTGTGGTCCTTGTGTGTGTTTGCCTTGTTTATGACCTGACCATCCTCACTGATTTATATTTTCCTTGTAGTTTTTCGGTACCTTAATCATGGTATGGTGTGCCCTCACTTGGTAAACAATGAATACAAAATGGAAGAAACTCCTATACTTCACAACTTTCCAAAGAGTACCAAAATAAATCAATTAATAAAATTATATATTATGAAAATATACAAGAAGTCACGTGTAATATAATACCATACCGCTATCTTTGGGTTCAGGTTATATACCAGGTATTTAGAGGGAGGCTTTAATACAGGATATGCAGGCTCCCCTGTAATTAAAATATATCTTAATTACAGGGGAGCCTGAGATCTATATATATATGTATATATACATCCAAAATCCAGGGTCAGGAATATCGACTCAAGCACGACTCACACTCCACAGATCAGATCTCCAAAGGTTTTTATTCTGCAAGGCATTTCACCCACACTGGGGCTTAGTAAAGGCTGTGACGAAGCTCCCATGTGGTGTGGGTAAAATGCGTTGCCAAATAAACACTATGGGAGATCTGATACGTGGAGAGCAAAATCACACTTTGAGTCAATATTCCTGACTCTGGCTTTTGGACATACAATAATGGGTGCTGCACTTGCTACCTCACACCAGCCCCGCCCTGCCCAGGTAAAAGTGGCCTGGATGCTTGCAGGATTACCATTTTATAAGACAAAAGACTTTGTCCCTTTCTATCTATGCGTGGATGGCACCGTGCCAATCATATGCTTAAAGACTTTGATAGAAGGGCAGACATTTAAGGTGAGCAAATTTAGAGTGTCACTGGTGATGAGATTGCTCTATACAGGAGCTGCTTTATGTAGGAAGGTGGATATCTGACTATGGTTACCCCCAACTTTTTGCCTAGTGTTTTGCTGGTTTTTGACTTAGTTGGCCTGGGATCCTGCTATTCAGGACCCCAAGCTTCCTGCTCTCTCTGTTAAAATGGACTCCATGTACCCTAGGTACATATCCAATTGGTACTGGGCCACCTTATCAGTCCCTGTACAGTGTACCATAGGTACCCAGGGCATAGGTGTACCCAGGGCCTACCAGGGGCTGAAGCATGTATTATGCCACCCCTGGCTGGCCATCTAAAATAGACACAACTGGCTGCACGACAGCTGGGGCAGGGAGGTGTAATCACCCTTTGCTTTAGATATAGTTACCTATATCTAAACCTAAAATGGACACATATATTCCTATCAGTCACTCCTATGGAAGGCCTTATCAATCCTGAAGGCAGAGTGCTTGGAATTATGTGAGATGGTGCTCTGGCATGAGCTGAGCCCGTTTGCAGCTTGCGGAACCATGTCCTAATAGCTGTTCCATGATAACGCTATACCATATACTCAAGTGCATTATAATCCTCGCGGTTAAATGCTAACTCTGGTATAACATTATCAAAACATGTCGAGTAAGGTGTCATACGAATTGGAATACTACCCCCTCGCCAATTCTGGCGACGGGGGTAGCATTCCACCCTTCTAGAGGGACACGACATGTATGTAACTGAGAACCCCGGTTAAAGTGAACTCGAGCCTTGGCATCACAAAATGGATGCTGCCACCACAGACACAAGTCTGACCTCCTGCTGCTGGGAGTCCTTCCAGCGAGGGAGGCTTGGACAAAGGGTTTCCTGCCTTGGGAGGTGCTAGCACCACCCCAGACAGGATTTTGTGTATTGGGTAGGATAGGCCTGAAAGGAATGAGACATGCCCGGGGCACACAAGGTGTCCTGTGCATACACCGGTTCAAACCAGTTGCTGGGGCATCCCTGCCCCAGCTCTGGCGGGAAACCGGACAAAGGATAGGAAGTGTAGCCACCCCCCTTCCTGGTCCCACCCAGGAGAGGGACCTAGTCAGTAGTGCAGCACCCTTTAGCAAGATAAAGGTAGGAGCTGGTCCCATTCCAAATTAGATTAATCCTGAACTACTCTACAAGAAGAAACTCTGGACTTCGACGTTCTGCTCCACAGAAGACTGAAGAAATCTCCCTTGTGGGCAAGGAGTGTCCACCCTGCACAAGCAGGCACCATCAAGCGTCCAGCGGCTTTACTTTGTCGTCTTCCCTCGAGGATCCAGACTTCAGAGCCCGACGAGACCCGGATTCCCAGACCTCTCCGACCTCAACTCACATCTACAGCAAAGCTGAGACCCGTGGGTGCGACGAGACACGTGGGACCGGCCATCTTGAAAGAAACTGCACTTCGCTTCCAGCACGACTCCCGAGGTAAACTCGACCAAGTGCTTTGGGGACTGAGAAGCCCCATCCCTGAGCAGCCCCTGCACCGAAGATCAGCCCTCCAGCATCCACGAGATCTGCATGGGGCCCTTCTGCTTGTTTGCTGCTCGACGCGTTGTCTGGTCACTTGCCGGCTGGCTAGTGGCCTCCTAGACGACGAACTTTGAAATCTTTGCTGCTGGGCTGGTTGCTCCAGGCTGGCCCTTGCTCCCTTCCAAAAGAGGGGCACCTCGAACTCTCCTAGTCCGCACCAGACGCTTTCTCCACTCACCGCGTGGGTTGCCTTTGCCAAGGCCTATTGACGCCGATTCCAGATCCAACACCGCCGACAGCGAGAGCCTGCGTGGGACAGCTCGTGCCTCCATCCTGGTCGTCGAAGACACCTCCTGGTCCACGTGGCTGCAGAGTCAAGCATCCACTCTTCACCTGATCGCGACGACGACATCTGGTTCCTTCCTGGTTCCACACCGGTCACTGGCTAGTGACTTTGAACATTGTCCCCTCTGCTTTCAGGTCCTCTTCTTCACCGATCTCCCTTGGATCGCACCGGACATCTTCCTCCTGGTCGCCTGCAGCATCTTTTCTTTCAGGCTCCATTGACTTCAACGCGAGAACCCGACACACTTTGGCACCTATGCACCCGTGGCCCGTGGGTGAGGTAACGAGAGCATTTCGGTGCTCAAGGGTAGTTTAACTGTCATGGTGTCCAGTTCCACAGTCGTTTTAGTCCTACCTAGTCAGGATTGTCCGTACTCGCCTTTAACTTGAACTGTACGGTCCATAGACGTTGTTACGCATCTCGCGTGTGAGTTCACACTCTGCACACGCGTTCCGTGGGCCTCCTATTACTTACCTAGAGTTAGTGTAGCGTGGTCCCATCGATCCTACAGCCTCTGGACAGCTCCATTCCTTCTATCGACTTTCACATTCCACTTACTTAGTATATGGTTTGTCGTGCCCCTAGGGCACCATTGTAATTTTGTGCAACTTATCGTATTTTTCCTAAGAGATTGTCATGTGCTTAGCCCTCTGACCTCATAAAGAGTTCAGAGGTGTTTGTTATTAATAAATATACTGTTTATTTTCATAACAACCTGTGTGGTGTCCTTTCATCTGGTATTCAAGGGATTATATTGTGGTAAAACAGCTGGCTTCACATGCCAAAAGAGTTTAGCCTAAGACTGCTTTGTCCATGCTACCATTGGGATAGCTGGTCTATAAGGTTGACTTACAACCAATCACCATAAGGGTTGTTTGGACTGATACAAGGTGATCACTAGAACTAGTGAGCATCATATATCAGGCCAACTTCTCACACTTTCCACACAAACTTGAGAACTACCCAGAGTTCTCTGCTTTATTACATAATTTATGCATCACTCTATGCCTGAAAGGGTATTGTTTTGACTTGTACTCGGTGCTCCCTTGTGTCTGGACAAAGCTATAACTCTCTGAAGAGCTCTAATGAGAGCTAAACACATGTCCGGGGTTGCTTTTATTCACTTCAGGTTGGCTTGGATGGTATTTTATGAATCCAAAGCTGTAATACTGTGCCGGGAGTGGTGAAAGGCTGTGGTCATTTTACAGCCTGGCATGGATAGCACTGTGCTAATCCTATGCTTAAAGACTTTGCTGTAGAAATGGCTCAGCAGCCTTAACAATATAATAAATAGAAAAGACTACAAATCAGAGGAGTCTTTGTAATGATGAGAAAAAAGAAAAATGCTACTTACCAGTATGCATCTGTTCTTGGCATGTAGAGCTAGAGAGTTACACACTGTTGCATAGATCGCCATCTAGTGTTGGGCCCGGATGTTTGCACTTGTTTTTGTCCTGAAATGTTCTTTGGCAGTCACAAGAAAGGTGACTCCTCCTTTGGATCACATTGGGCATGGGTATCGGCTTCGTCCTCAGATTGTTTTTCGTCATTAGGGAAATGATGGAGCTTTGCAAAAAAATAGGAAGGATGTCCATGTAAGCTGTATCTAATTAAGATAATACGGGAACAGGGGGCGTGGCTACATTACGAGGTAGAATGGATGCCTCTTGAGGGAGCTCTGTCAGCCGACCGTATCATTCGGCAAACACCACCGTTTCGGCACACCTGGGGTGTCGAAAATTGCATGTGGGGGTTGTGACTCCCGTCTGAAGCGTTTGTTGCGCTTTTTGAGACTTACTGACTGACGTAACCCCCCTGGAGCCGTGCCCGACTTGCCGATCAGCCGCTGGCAAGATGGCGGCTGCCCGCGGCTGAGAGTGGAAAGACGGCTGCTGTAAGCTGAGGGTAGCGGCACGTGCGTTGGAGTGCCGGTACCTGATTACATCGAACTGCTGCCCCACCGGGCTGTTTGTGGCCATCAACGTTGGGCCCCTGCGGCGGCGCTGTGTCTGGCGTGGCTGGAGGGGCTGCGGCTGAGAGGAGGACACTGGGGGCCTGATTTCTTGCCGCTTGCGCACTGGAGGAACTTTGACGATCAGCCGCTGGTGGGGTGGGGGCCGCCCACAGCTAGAAGTGGAAAGACGGCTGCTGGGAAGCGGTGGGCGTGCGGTGCTTGGTGCTGGAGCGCCGGTACCTGCTGACATCGTACTGCTGACCCCTCTGGGCTGCTTGCGGCCTTCAGCGCTGGGCCTACGCGGTAGTGCTGTGAATATCGTGGCTGGAGGGGCTGTGGCTGTGGAGAGAGCGCCAGGAGCCCGCACTGGCCGCTTGAACATTGGAAGTGCTTTGCTGTGGACTAATCATCGACCTGGCCTGAGACGGAGCCCAGGATGCCGGAGGCATCGTCGGCGGTGTGGTGAGTGGAGTGGGCGCTCTCCGTGGTGCTGGGGGCGGGTTGAGCTGAGTGGCCTCAATTGGGCGCCTGTGGTATTTCTTAGCGCGGGTGTCCTCCGGGGTGGGCCAGAGCAGGCTGACGGGCCTGGGCGCTGTGTGTGTGGGGAGGGGCCGCTGCGGTTTCACCAGTGGGGAGATTGCCTCAGCCTGGTGCCCCGGGGAGAGTGGTGGTGCGAGCTTGCGGCCCTGACTCACGACCTGGCCTGCTATTGCGGGCAGGGTGTGTGGTGTTCGACTGAGGATCTGGCAGGAAGCTCATATTTTGTGGGACTTGAACACCTATTTAAAACCAGAGTTAGATAAGTCCAATCCAATGTCGCTCCGAACTCCCACAGTAGCCCACTGTGTTAAGAGTTCCATGGTGGAATTTGGTCTGAGTGATGTGTGGAGGGTGAGAAACCCCCTGATGAAAGAGGGAACACATACGACGCCGTCATACAACAGTTGGTCGCGGCTGGACCACTGGCTGCTGGGTGGGGATGTGATAGAATGGGAACTGGACGTTGTGAACTTGCCTCGTACACTTTCAGATCATAATCCGATACAGTTAGAAATAAAGATCGCGACGGCCGTACGTCGCCCAATTACTCGATCCGATGTATGAAGCAACAGTGCGGGAAGCTATTGAACAATACTTTACACTCAATAAAGGGTCGGTAGATGAGGCTTCCATGTTGTGGAAAGCTTTTAAGGCTACAATCAGGGGTGTGTGCAACGGTACCGCTGCAGGCATCGTGAAAGATATTAGAGCGCAACTTCAAAAGGCTGAAACCAAACTTCAGGAATTGGAGCGTGACTACACAGTAGCTCCGTCAGCTGAAACCCTGGCCCGCATACACAAGCTGGTCTTAGAATATGATACTTTGACTGAGTCTGAAATACGATACCTTTCACGTAGACACACAGCACGTCGATACGGAGGGAGGGAGACCTGGGCGTACGCTAGTAGGTAAGATTAGGGATCGCATGGAGCAACATCACATAGATAGGATCACTGACCCACGTGGGGGGAGCATTATCATCCACTCGCCATTACTGAGGAATTTCGCGCCTTATACGCTTATCTATATACGTCCAGAGGGGAGTCGACAACGGCCGAGTTTGAAGGGTACCTGGAAGACGCGGCGTGCGCTTGGCTATCAGATGTACATACAGAATATTTAAGTCTACCTATCAATGTAGAGGACATTAAGGCGGCTATACTATCTCTTTCCAATGCGAAGGCGCCGGGGCCTGATGGCCTCACGGATGAATTTGATAAAATATATGCTGATTTGGTTGCTCCATATCTACTGGAGGTATATGCTGAGGCACATGAGTCCGGGAAATTACCGCCATTGTTGAGGCAGGCACTGATAGTAACTTTGCTCAAGAAAGACAAGCCCCCTAGCAAAAAATTTAGCAATTAAATTGCAACCCCTGATGCCAGGCCTGGTACTGCCTGACCAGTAGGGTTTTATACCCGACAGATCCACATCCCATAACCTTCGGACTATCATCTCCATGTTTCATATATTTGAGCCAAGCATGTCTGCCGCCGGCAGTCCTGCTGGACGCAGCTAAGGCGTTCGATTCGGTCAAGTGGAAGGAATATGCTACTTACCAGTATGCATCTGTTCTTGGCATGTAGAGCTGCAGAGTTGTACACCTTAGCATTAGACCGCCACCTGGTGTTGGGCTCGGATGATTGCAGGTTGTTGTCGTCTTGGAAGAAGTCTTTGTAGTCACAAGATAGGTGACTCCTCCCTTGGACAACAGTGCGCATGGTCATCGACTCATCCTTAGATTGTTTTTTTCCGCCACTGGGTTCGGATGAAAGTTTCTCCGCTCCGGCCAGAAAAAGATTTTTCAGCAACTTCGAAGCGCAGACCTTCCGCACGATGCGGACGGGAGAACGCTGATCTTCTGCATCTGGCTTGGGGATGTAGGAGGGTGACAGTTCTGGGAATCTGTTGTGAGAGACATAAAGACCATGGCAGCTGTAGAGCTGCAGTGCACTCTGCTTGTTTGTCTCCTATGCTGTGTGCCCCACATTAGGGGAGTGAGTGGTAGATTTGTAGAATTAGCCTTACTCATGGCTACGCGGAGAGTGGCGGTTACGTGGGGTGGGAGATGTACCCCGAAAGTGGAACACTGGATAAAGGACTGGTCTATTGCAAAGATAACATGGAAGCGTACGCAGAAGAATTACCAACAATTTCGGGACCAAAAGATATTTAGGAGCCCCGGCAACTCTTTCTTCGGAACAGGGCAGCTGAAACTGATCAGAGAGATGCGACCTAGATGTTGCAAGGGGGAGTAATGTGAGGCCCAGATGTGTGATGAGAGTGAATGGATGGGAGATGCTTTATCATTCCAACACGACTTAGTCAAAGATGTTAAGGAAGGATGTGAGTTTTTTTTTTTGTCTTGATTTTATAATGTAGAGTGTTTAGGTTTCTTTTTGTTGGATATGCGGGGAAATCTGTGATTATTATTATTCATGCTTAGTATCAACATGTCATGGGATTATTTTTATGTTTTGTCGTGCATTTATTGTGATGTCACCTTTTTGAAAAATAAAAAAAAGATAATACAGGAACAGCGAAAGGTAGCGGGGAGGCAGGTGGGCGTGTGTAACTATGCAGCTTTACATGCCAAGAACAGATGCATACTGTTAAGTAGCATTTTCCGTTCATGGCATATGAGCTGCAGATTACACACTGTTGCATAGATTATATAGCAGAACCCTCCGTTAGCGGCGACCACCAGTATCTGTTGCAGTAGTTTAAATAGTGTTTTGTGTACAGCCTGGCCCACAGTAGCTTGTTGTTTAGTTTGCACATCTACACAATAGTGTTTTGTGAATGTGTGCGGTGTAGACCATGTAGCTGCTTTGCAGATGTCATCTAAGGGAATGTTCCCTAAAAATGGCATTGAAGCCCCTATCTTTCTTGTAGAGTGGGCTTTAGGAGGAACATATAACGTACGTTGAGCTTTGTGGTAGCAAATTTGTATACATTTGACAATCCACCTAGCTATCCCAGATTTTGATATAAGGTTGCCTTTGTGTGGTGGCGAGAAAGACAGGAAAAGTTGTTTGGTCTTATGAAAGGGTTGTGTTCTCTCAATGTAGTATAGCAATGCCCTTTTGACATCAAAGGTATGAAGAGCTCTTTCTGCGACTGATTGTGGCTGCGAGAAAAATACGGGCAGTTCCACAGATTGATTGAGGTGGAAGGAAGAAACTACTTTAGGAAGGAATTTAGGATTCGTTTGGAGAACAACCTTATTATGATGCATCTGCAGGAAAGGTTCCTGAATGGTTAGTGCTTGTAGTTCACTAACTCTTCGTAGAGAAGTAATAGCTAGTAGGAAAGCAACTTTCCATGTTAAGAATTGTAGCTCACATTTATGTAAAGGTTCAAAGGGAGGTCCCATTAGCAGTGTGAGAACAATGTTTAAATTACACACAAGTGTATGTGGTGCTCTGGGGGGAATTATTCTTTTAAGGCCTTCCATAAAGGCTTTTATAGCAGGTACTCTGAAAAGTGATAGATGTGGTCTATTTTGTAGATATGCTGCCATGTCAGCAAGATGCAGTCTAATAGACATGTAGGCTAAGTTACATCTTATGAGGTGTAGTAAGTAGCCTATGATGTGTGGAAGAGACATCTAGGGGATTAATATTGTTGTTGTGACAATATATTACAAAGCGTTTCCACTTGGCTGCATAGCACGCTCTAGTGGTTGGACGTCTAGCTTCTTTAATGACGTTCATGCAGTCAGGAGGAAGGTTAAGGTAACCGAATTCTAGGACCTCAGGAGCCAGATCGCAAGGTTGAGCTGAGCTGGATCCAGGTGTCTGATCTTTCCATGGTTCTGGGTTAAGAGGCTTGGAGATAGGTATAGCTTTTGGTGCGGTACTACGGAAAGTTCCAACAATGTGGTGTACCACGGTTGTCTGGCCCAAGTTGGAGCAACTAGAATGAGGGTTAAGGAATGTTGCTGTAGTTTGCGCACTACTAGTGGAATGAGTGGGAGAGGCGGAAAAGCGTCCGCAAATCTGCCTGACCAGTTCATCCATATCGCATTGCCTTTGGATAGTGGGTGTGGATATCTGGCGGCAAAACTTGGGCATTTGACGTTTTCGTGGGTGGCAAAGAGGTCTATCTGAGGTTGTCCTCACATCTGAAAGAACGGTTAAAGAACTTGTGGATGAAGTTCCCACTCGTGGATCTGTTGTGTCTGCCAGCTTTACAGATCTGCCATGGTGTTTTGTACCCCTGGAACATGTTGGGCTAAGAGGAAAATGTTCTGAGGTATCGTCCACCGCCATATGCTCTGTGCTAGCTGAGAGAGTTGCAAAGAGTGTGCCCCGCCTTGTTTCTGTATGTAGTACATGGCTGTCATGTTGTCCGTGTGGACTAATATAGTCTTGCCTGATATTTGGTTTTGGAATGCTTTTAAGGCTAGGAATATGGCTAGTAACTCCAGGTGGTTGATGTGGAGTAACTTTTGTTGTGGTGTCCACCTGCCCTGAATGGTGTGTTGCAGTAGGTGAGCTCCCCAGCCGGAGAGCGATGCGTCCACTGTCAAGACTATCTGAGGAACTGGCTCTAGGAACGGTCGCCCTTTGGAAAGGTTTTTGGTGTTCCACCACTGCAGAGAGCGGTGAGTACGACCGTTCACCAACACTAGATCTGTTAACTGACCTTGAGCCTGGTTCCATTGTCGTGCTAAGCACTCTTGAAGGGCACGCATCTGGAGTCTTGCATGAGGCACAATGAATATGCAGGAGGCCATCATTCCTATGAGTTGCATGAACACTCGAGCTGGAAGGGAGTGTTCTGGTTGAAATTTTGTGAGAAGAGCTTGCATGTTTGCTATTCTTACAGGAGAGGGATAAGCTAGTGCTTCTGAGGTGTTTATTGTGACACCGACGTATCGTTGTATGTTGGACGGTTGCAGATGAGACTTGGTGTGGTTTACTGTGAACCCCAGGTCGTGTAGAAGTTTGATAGTGGCATGAGTGTATTGTACATACTGGCTGTATGAGCTGGCTTTTATGATCCAGTCGTTGATATATGGAAAGTCGTGAATGTGCTGTCTTCTTAAGTGTGCTGCCACTACTGTTAGGCACTTGGTAAACACTTGTGGTGCTGTTGTGACTCCAAAATGAAGTACTTTGAATTGATAGGGCTGACCGTCTATTACAAACCTTAGATACTTCCTGTGAGCAATGGGAATGTGGAAGTAGGCGTCCTTGAGATCTAGGGTAGCAAGGAAGTGAAAGGAGAGGAAGGACCTGTTGAATTGTGACCATATGGAAATGGTCTGACTGTATGTATATGTTTAGGGGTCTGAGGTCTGAGGTCTAGAATAGGCCTTAGAGAGCCATCCTTCTTTGGGATAAGAAAGTACAGGTAGTAAACTCCCTTGTTTTGTTGGTGCAGGGGAACTGGTTTTATTGCATTATTTTGTAAGAGGGATATTACCTCCTGCTTTAGCAGTTAACAGATGCTCTTTTGACATTGGACGCTGTTTGGGCGGTATGTTTGGGGGGTAGATGTTAGTTCGAGACAGTAACCTGCTTGCGTTTAATTGTTGCACCCACCTGTCTGATGTGATGTTGGTCCAGACAAGAAGGAATTGTTGCAGTCTTCCCCCAACTGGAGTGGAATGGTGTGGGGGAAGTGGAGGGACGTCATTGGGTAGGGGTGGCGGCAGATCGGGAGTTGTTAGTTTTACCTCTGCCTTTGTTATTGTTACCCTGTGTCGGTATCCTTTTTCATTTTCTCAAGGGATACGTCAACATTAGGACCAAATAGGTGTGGCTCTTCAAATGGTTGATTGAGGATGGAACTCTGAACTTCAGGTTTGAAACCTGAAATACGTAGCCATGCATGCCTACGCAAAAGGACACTGGTGTTAATTGTCCTTGAAGCAGTATCTGCCTCATCTAGGGCACAACGGATGGAGGTATTGGTGATAGTTTTACCTTCCTGTATGAGTTAATTGGCCCTATTTTTGTATTTGTCTGGAAGATGCTGCATTATGGATTCCAGCACATCATAATGTGCCCTGTCATACCTTGCTAACAGCGCTCGAGTATTGGCGATGCGCCATGTTTGCTGCCTGTGACGCTGTTTGTTTGCCAGAGGCGTCAAGGAGTTTAGACTCCTTATCTGGTGGGGTATATATCATCCTGAGGAACATTAGGGACGTCTGGGGTGGTATAATCATCCCAGGGGTTAGGGAAGTCAGGAGGACTAGGGTTCCCTAGTGGTTCATCAGCACCTCCCCCTGTATCATCAGAGGTGTTATCCACATCATCATCATCTTCTACTGGAGTTGGGGATGGTGTAGGAGAGTGACGTGGTGGGGGAGGAGGAGGAGGAGGAGAAGGAGGATGAGGAGGAGAAGGGATCCTTCATGGAGAGGTTGCAATGTCTCTCTTCGATGTCGGTGCAGGTGCATCTAGTGGTCGCTTTTTGGAGCTAAGAGCCAATTGACCAGTTGTAGGATCTTTCACCAGAGTCTTTTGGGTAGGATCTGGCCGAAATAGTTCTTCTGTATAAAGGCAGATCCTTCAGTGTCGAGGTCTTTGGCTCCGGAGTTTTTTCGGCACCGACTCAGTAGCTGTTTTAGGTTCTTTTGGCTTCGAACCGTGACCTTTTGCGGTGTCTTTGGCCGTCGGAACGTGTTTTTCGGGTTCCGAGGCCTTTTTCGGCTCCGAGGCATGGGAGTCGGGCCCTTTGGTGGCAGTTTTTTGCTTGGCTCCGAGTGTGTCTTCAGTGTCGAGAAGCCGGTGCCAGTCTTTGGCGCCGAGTGCTTGGATGTTGAAGCAGCAGTCGGCATGGAAGAGGATGGCTTCTTTTTCGGTGCTGGTAGGTGTGTGTCAGCACTGGGGGTAGGCTGACTCGAGCCCGAGTCGCCTGAAGGCTTAGTAGGCTTCTTTACCGAGCCCGAAGGCGGGGCATGGGAAGCAGTCTCTCGGTGTGCACCCGGGCCGAAGGCGAAGGTGTGACCGAAACCTTTTTTGAGGGTGTTGAGGAAGGGTCAGGGTCGACATGTGTACTTACGACCCGCTGTGCCGGAGTTATGTCCTCGACGTCTGAGTCCTCGAATTCTGAGTCACTAACGCCTTCATTGGCCCGCTCCTGTTCTGGGACACCGACGCCCTCTTGAAAGATGTCGTCGGGGATCGAAGATAAAGATCGAGCCATGGTCCGCCGAGCTAGTCGGTCCCGAATTGTCTTTTTGGAGCGGAAGGAGGCGCAAGCTGAACAGTCCCTGGCCTCGTGCTCCGGTGAGATGCAAAGGTTGCACACCTCATGGAGATCGGTGTGGGGAAACTTCGACCCACATTGAGGACACTTCTTGAATGGCGTCCTTTCCATGAGCTGTAGTGTAGTTCCTATCTTCCCAATAGGCTCTGCGCATTGGAATAATACCTACAGCAGTAAAGGCCTAGGCCAGACGTTAACTAGGTCTACTACTGTCGATACTAGACTTAAGTTTTGGGTTTGCCAGCGTAGCTCAGAGTTCGCTTGAAACTTTCTCGAATGTTCAGGAAAGAATTAACTCCCCTGATTAGACAAGAAGGGATTTAGTTTCTGACAACCATAGAACATGACAACTTTGCTCTCCCCTAATCAAGAGTCAATCTCGAGAGTCGTGTGAGCACAAGGCAATTATTTTACTCAGTCAGTACGTGCATTCTTAGTCGCATCAGATTGTAGAGAAAAGGAAGAGACGGGCGTGTTCAATAAAAAGGTGTTATTTATTGATCAGTCTCTTTTCTCGTACAAGAGAAATGGATCGATATTATTGCAATACTTATAGTTAAGTAAAGTGCATACATTAAAAGCAATAGTATAAAATAATACTGTAAAAACATTGATATGGTTTCTGAGCCATATGATGTTTAAAATGATTAAAATATATTTACATACACATATACATTTGACTAAACGTACTCAACTGGTGTTTCTAAATACGCCTACCCCGTGTACCTGACCTAAGTCTAATGCGTGGGCGGGAATAGAAAGTTACAGTTTAAGTTAAGTTTGTTTTTGCCAAGTGAATAACTAAAGAATTCTCTGTGAGGGGTTATTCAGTTCTGTACCTGGAAGTTAGGATGAATGAGGAATGGTATCTCTTTCTCTGCTCTCGATATTCCAGGCTGCCTGCGAGGGCTGCCCGAAAGCGCCGGTGCTGGGTCTCTCGGCAGGAGATAGCAGCGCGTCTCTCAGCGCGTCAGGAAGGCGGGGCTGCTGCCAGCGGGGTCTGCTCTGCTTCTGGGCTTCGGCAAGTATGGCTGCTCCGTCTCGTCACCACGCGTGTGTTTGCATAGGGCAAGATAGGCAATATTTATACCTTAAAGGTGCCGAGATTGACGTAAGGATGGACATAGATACGTCAATAAAGATGTCATACGACTTGCTCGTTAGCACATTCTTTTACTGAAGTTCTCTGTGAAATCAAAACAATGGCCGCACGGATTTTCCAGGTTGGCCTAGGTTTGATTTGTTATGAGAACGTCGTATGCCTTATCAGGGGCTGGAGGAATGTCGCTTGTCTAATTAGATCTCAAGCGTTATGACCTAATCAGATAACACGTTCCTGTGTCGTAGTGTGACTGCGTCAGATAACGGTATCTGCATCATGGGGGCTTTTCTTGCCTCATGGGCTGACTGTTAGTTAACTTGATAGTCAGTTTAACCAGAATAGGGTCAGGAATAGGGGGATCGATTCAGAACCTATAGGAATACAT
The DNA here is from genome assembly GCF_964261635.1 of Lissotriton helveticus. Classification (NCBI taxonomy): domain Eukaryota; kingdom Metazoa; phylum Chordata; class Amphibia; order Caudata; family Salamandridae; genus Lissotriton; species Lissotriton helveticus. The sequence goes on along the minus strand of NC_136063.1, from coordinate 1,528,001,167 downwards.
GACACCCACTCCACCCTAACTATGGTCATATTTACTAATCTATGCATAGTATAACATAGTACAACATACTATAGAGTATAGTGTATACCTCACCACCCCAAAATACATAAATGTATTTTGAAATGTTCAAATATACTGAAAAATTGCAGTCAGATATATTGTATGCACTTAAGCTATGAATTAAACGCTAAAGTAAACACGCATTTGTAGACATTATTGCTCATTTGGTATATGAGAAATACACATGAAATGGCTCTTAATATGGCTATACAGAAAGAAAGTTCGAGACCATTTCATCACATAATAAAATATTTGTGAACATACCAGCGGGCAACTAAAGTTTATAAAGTATCTAAAAATAGAAATCTTAGTTCTCTAGGAATAGTTTCTTACTTTAAGCAGAAGATAAGTGTCCCGAAAATTTTGTAAAAAATAATTTGGGGCTGCTAAAAAATTGTTGTCCGAGAACTGGTGGGAAAAATTGTTCATGTGACTTTATTTTTAAAGTTGAAGGCCGAATTCAGGGAACGCCGTGTGCGAGCTTGCTCAAAAGTCTCTATTTCTGTTCTGGAGAGAACATCATATCATTAAGGCTTTCGAAAAAACTGTCAACAGCTTCATGGGAAAGTTCCACTAAGTCGGAAATAGGTGTAACCATGCATTCGTGCGCATGATTGCCTCCATTGACATTCTGATTCGCATTGCTGACAGAAGGTCGTACCTGATCGATGCTGCTTTCATCTTGAACTTCACTACTCTTCAATCGTAGTGGTGAAGATTCCACGAATGCCGTCATCAGGATTGGCAGCCTTTGAGGGCAGCACAAAGCGTGAACCTTGGTAGGAACCAACAATGTATCTGCATCCACTGGCGCATCCGATTGTAGCGTCAGACAGGTGTCTAACACGCATTCTTCTCCGCATAGCAGACACCTCAATACAGGTAAAACACATCTTTGCCACATTGGTCGAAATGATAGAAACCAAGTCATGTTCAGGTCTCTAAGCCGGGAGAGTCCCAGGATTTTTGATATCCGGTCCCGGTATCCAATGGCTAGGATTGTTTCTTCCATTGTCGCGAGAGTTTGATCTGTGACATGGGTTGCCATAACGAAAAATAAGGACTAAGAATAGGATTCCTGCAATTAGTCCCAGGATCAGGGGAAGTCCGCCAAAAATCGAATGGACGAAATCCGGAAAAATACCCAGTATGGCTTTGAATGGTGTTAATGCCATCGAAAATACTGTCTTAAATACCTTTGAGACCCCAGTGGTATCAGAAATATTTAAGATTTCGCTCAGGATTTCCGCGAAATGTACGGGGGAATTAGTCGATAATAATGCATGTATCTCTGCAGTCGTCCTTGCGACTTGTAGATCATACGTGTCTTTTGATGACGTGAGCCTTGTAGGCGTCTGAAGAAGCACTGTTTTCATTCTGCTTAAAGTATCTATTCGAATAGAAGTAATTTTCAAATTGGGCCATGCCCTTGCCTCCCTGTCTGGAAAGGAGCTGGGGAACAAAGAACGTCCACAGCACTTGACCTTCGCAGTCGTAGTGACTAGATAAGGAGTCCCGGGCATAAGACTACAACATTTGCGGTCTACAATAAGAATGTAACTCCCATTATAGAGTCTTTGAAAGAATGGTTCTATTTCAGTTGCAGGTGCGCCTTGCTGGTGACATGAAAGGTTGTATGAATTCCCTTCACAGGCTCCATGCAAACTAATTCCGTTACACAGAAGCGTGCCGCTTAGTGACATGGCACAATTGTTGCCACTAAGAAACACTTTCTGTCCTTTATTACTGACACATGCATGTGAATAGGGCAGGTTCCAAGTTGTTTTAAGGTACCCCTTCCCCAATTTCTCGTACATGCCAGCCTGTATATATTTTTGGCAGTATTGAAACCTGAAGGTTGAGATTGGAATATTTATGATTCCGTGGATTATCCATTCACTGACAGGTCGTTCTGACATTGTCATTGGTAATCTTTCTAGTTTTTCAATGCTCAAGATTGTATAATCAGCACCCTTTTGCGCCATACCGATTTGTCTATCAGTAAGGTTAAAGATTTGGAATAGTGACGTTGTGTTGATTAAACGCCAAGGCACATAGCCTGAACGCAGATTTTGTAACGTCCAGCCAAGCTGTACAATAGAACGCAATTGTGACTGACCATGTTGTAATAACAGTAAGTCTTGCGATAATATATCGATTGCTGAAGACACAATGCTGTCCAATGAAAAAATTCTGGAGGACAGAGTCATTAACCCATTGTCCACTACAGAAAGTGATTTTTCCAAATTAATACGGTCAATTTCCCGTATTCTCTCTGCTGTTTCAATTTGATTAACCTTCCAGGCCTCATTGTATGCTGCATATACAGAGGCTGCTATGAAACGCTTTTGACGCTGTTTGCGTGGTCCCATTATGAAATCACGCAAGTCAGCACCATCAGTAAGTAAAGTTAGGTGTTGCTTAATTTCAGGCAGTGTGGAAGTTTGTAGCCACTGAAGGCATAATTTGCCCACACTGTAGGTTGTTATTATCCCTGGGTGATGTCTTTGGGGATATCTAGGGTCTGGCCTGGTCATTTTGAACCCCTGTGTTTTATTCAGGAATCTGTCTTGACAGTTATTTGTATCTGTGGGCCAGATTAACCATTGTTTCCAATCAGGATGTGTTCTGTTTTGGTTTAATATATGGTTTACGTCTATCTCTTCATCCGTATCAGAGCTATTGCTAAACATTGTTGGCTTTGGAATAGACGGTTTATTTAAATCTTTGATTTTGGCTAGGCCAAGACAGGTGGTTTGTTGAACAGTGTCATTTAAAAATATCATTTGTTCTGGGATCATGCAAGCTCTAAACAAAGCTTCTAAACCCTGTACTTGCCATTCTTTTGTACCCCAAACACTTTTCAAATCAACATTTTTGTCCCAATAATCAAATCCAAAAGTATTCATTTCTTCGAAGAATGAATCTGAATATATCAACTTTGTGTTGGTTATCATGGTTTTCATCCCTGTCTTGTTTGACAATTTAAAATAGAATGTTTCAGCATTACTTGTGTTAAAACCTGAAAAATATGAATATTTGTCGTAAACGGTTCTTGAGCTCCCTTTTGGAGGTGTTGCACAATGTTCCCATTGATTATAATTTAAAACATTTCTAGGTTGTGCAGATTTATGTAAAAAATGGTTACCATAGTGGTTATAGCAATACATACTATCATAATTTGTAGAACCTTGCAAATAATCATGTTTTGTAAATTTAGCAGACATTACTAAGTCAGACATCATGTTATTAATGCTTTCGAAGTCCCAATCATCAGCAAATGAGTTTGGTTTTGCAAAGTCACTCAAGGAGATCTTGATTTGGTGTGGATATTTCAGGATCTCGACCGGACCATACATTTCATAGTCAGTGTTGTCCCAGGCTACCCCACCAGGTATAGGATTGGCTGTGAAGTTGGCTGAAGAAAGTTCTCTTTTCTCGACGTGTGAAGATGTGTGTGGTTTGAGGACCAAGTTGATGTTCTGACTTGCTGTGTCCATTTTAGCATATTTTCCCTCAATGAAGCGTCCCAAAGTTAATACCATGATGAGCCAAAGTATGAGGATAAATGCACCAAAACCCACCCAAAATTCAATCCATGGAGAAATCAGATATGTTTCTTTCAGTTGGTTCAAAAGTTCCTTAGCTTTGTCTTTAAAGGATTTTGATGATGGCTGTGTCTTTGATTCACTGAGGCTTTCAGAGGAATCATCGAAGTTGATGAAGTAGCCGGATGCAGTTCTGTCAATTGTTCCAATTGCTTCAGGATTTTTGTTTCTTGAATTGTCACCTGGTACTTCATTATAGATTGGTGTGTCTCTGCTAAATGTTTTTATTTGGGTTTTCAGAGGTCTGAGTTCTATTGCATTGTTGCATAGTCCTTGTTGTTCTTCTGTAGGCGTTTCGAATGTGATGAGCCTCTTTGTTAGGACCTCTGTACTGGTAGCAAACCTTGGTGTTCTGCTACTTATTGGGAGTCCACTTGGCCTACTGTTTGTTATCGGACACATGTTGTGGTTTTACCAGGTCGATGGATACAACTCGGTTCTCCTTTTTACCAGCAAGTGGCGGTAGTACAACTGATCTTGTCCCGTTGACAGACAAGACAGGAACTGCTTTTCTGTAAGAAGGCCCAAATTCCTTCTTTACCGCGATCTTCTCCCTGACTAGATCCCCGACTTTTGGAATCCAGACAGGTCTTGCTGGGACAGGTGGTGATTCTTCAGTGGTTGTTGGCTGTTGTTTCAACTGTATGTTGCTCAGGTCTTTTCTTGTTTTGTTTAAGTCCTGCAAAATAGCCAAACGGTCTTTGACATCAAAGCTTTTTTCTTTAACCACTGAAGTCTGACTGTCGAGGTCAGAGATAATCATTCTAGTTCCAAATAATAATTCGTACGGACTGAATCCCTTCAGAGAATGTCTTGGCAAGTTATTTAGACTACGTTGGACACTTATTAGATGTTTGACCCACCCAGCTCCCGAACCTAATACCTTTGCCGTTATAGATTGCTTTATGTCACGTTTTTTTCTTTCAACAATTCCGTTCCCCTCAGGGTGAAATGGACAAGAGTACCGCAATTGCACGCCCATGCTGACCATGGCCTCCTTATAAGCCCGAGAGCTAAAAGCAGGACCATTGTCCGAATGCAGCATGCCAATTGCGTATGTGCCGATAAAGACTCGCAAATCTTTTATAACAGTTCTGGCGTCAGCCGTTCGCTGGGGCCACATCCATATAAATCTCGTGCATGAGTCCACTGCAACCAAGATATATTTATAGTTACCATCCCTTTGTAAGGGACCGCAGTGGTCTAGATAAACACAGGCTAATGGTTTATCCGAGATTAGAAGGGGCGTCTGCGCTGGACGTCTCACCGTTGATACTTTCATTTTTTGACATATTTCACATGCTAGAACATAGTTCCTCGTTTGTCTTCTCATTTGTGGCCACCAGTATCTCTGTTTTAATAATGATACTGTGGCTGAGACGCCAGCATGAATAGAAGCAAGCCCTTCGTGTGCCGCTATTATTAGTCCTAACCTATGTTCCATGTTTGGAATTGCCCTATCCCCCACTCCAGGGATTCGAGCAAAAGGAACATTGTTTGCATCAGTTATGTATGAGTATTTTACTGGAAAGCCTTTAGGGAGTGGTTCTATCGAATCCTTTTCTGAAGCGCTGATAGCTTGTAATATTTCGCTGTCTATTTTTGTTTTTGACCGGGTGACGGCAGCTACGGAAGCCGTTTGCACAGCTGCCTTCGCGGCCTCATCAGCCAATGAATTCCCTGCAACGTGAACGCCATCACGTTGATGACTCAGTGTATGTATCACGTGAGTCTTTGGTAGTTCTTTTTGTAAAAGAGCTACTTGTTCCCAGAGCATTTTATGCTTGATTGTGCCACCTTTCGCATCCTTGAAACCGTTCTGAAGCCAGATCTGCAAGTATTCATTATAAGACTGAACGCAATAATACGAATCGCACACTATGAGTGTGGGGAATTCTCGATCGGTATTTTCAAGCGCCATCTTGAATGCTAGTAGTTCAGCTCGCTGAGCTGTACAATCTCCTAGGGATTGTGTTTTAGTGAGGGTTGGTTTAAATTTCCCTTCGTGCCAACGACCTTTAACAATCGCGCACACAGCACTGTAAGCTTGTTTACCCCCTACTGCGGGTTGTGCTGATCCGTCTGTATATATTATACAGCCGTAGTGATCTAGAGGCAGAATTTCGGTTGGCGGAGGACATTCAAATTCATATTGGAGAAATTCTTGTGTTTTTAAGTAAGGATCAAATTCGTATACCACGTCTGTTGCAGCAAGAGAGTTAGCCCATTGTATCCATCTTGGATGGAGTGCTTTAGCATTTGGAATGCTTGCCTTTGTTACCGCCTCTAAGGCTGGTATTGGTGTCACGATTACTATTCGTTTACCTTGTGCCAGGGCACGTTCTTTTGCTATAGCTGTCTGTGTTGCTGTAAGAATTTTTTCCGTTGGGCTAAATTTCATTTCAGCCTTAGTGTACAAGTGTGATTTGAATGCAATTGGTACCTTTTCTCCCTCATTAGAGGTCAGGTATGTGAATCTGCATCTCCCTGGGATGACTCGAATCACAAGATTGCGTGTGTTATCACGTGTTTCTAATTTTGTTTTAATTAGCATGTCTGTTTGTAAGGATCTCAAAATTTCTGTGTGTGTTTGAGTCCAATTGGATCTTTTAAAGTCTGGTTTAATTAGATCATAAAGGGGTTTGACCCTTTCTGCGTAATTTGCAATGTATGTTCTTCCGAAATTTAGGAAGCCTAGAATTGACTGTAGGTTTTTTAGTGTTTTAGGAGCTTGGATTACGGCACATTTCTCTAGGAAATTGTCTGCCAGGCTTTTACCTTCACTTGATAACTCATATCCTGGTATTCTAGCTGATCTAGTATTTCATTTACCTGTTTTTTAGCTTCTTGCTTAATTGGGTACTGCCTTTGTGCAGTAGGTTGTGATTTTAACTGGATTTTGTGAGGAGGAGAATCCTCATCCCATCCTACATGATTTTTATATAAAGCAGGTGCTAAGGCCACTGCCCACTTTCTAGCAAGTGTGTATTTTTTATGAATCGGGATTTGATTCGAGAAGGCAGGCATAATTACTTCTTCGCCATGAGGGCACTCCCTGACAAACTCTGGTGGCCAGTCTTTTTCAGCTAGAAGGATGTCATAACCCTTGGAGAGGTTATCCCAAAATAGTCCCCTTATTTTCCTAGTCTTATCTCCCTCTATACGTAATGTTATCTCGTATATCTTGTGGGGTTTGCTAACTCTGGTGTCTGCAGTTTCCACTTGAAGATATTCATTCGTGTCCACTGTCTCCAGATGATTCATAAGGACTTTGCGAGCTATGCTCACTTCTGCTGCGCTGTCTAGCATTGTCTGAGCCCACTCTCCGTTTTTCAGTTGTGTCCTCAGTATTCTCGGCATTGTTAACTACCTTGATACTGGCTACCTTCTTTTTTGGAAATTGTAATTTCTTTTTTTGTTGAGCAGGTTCCTTGTCTTTGGACTTGGCGTGCTCTTCTCTTTGTTCTGATCGTCCTCTTCTTTCCGATTTCTGTGAGGAAGTCTGAAAAGATTGAGAGGGACGTGTATCAATGTCTTGATATCTATCAGGTTTTTTAATATTATCCCTATTTCTAAGGTTATATCTTTTCCCAGAGGGGTCACTCTGGGGTGACCTGTGTCTCTGGTTCGGAGATATCTCCCTTCGCCTAGGAGACCTTCCTCGGGACTGGAATTTCTTTTCTTTTGGATTGGATTGTTTGTTTCCATCCCAGTTCTTTTTTGGTGAATTATTATTAAAAAATATTTTTTCTGGACTTTCAGTCAGTTGTGGTTTTACTGGTATTCCACCTAAACTGTCTCTACCTAGTTCTTCATAGGATTTTTCTATGATTCTGGCAATTTCAGCTGGTTGGTCTGCTATATCTGTCTCTTTTAACCTCTGGCGGATCGCCACGTTTGCTGCTTCACCTTTTATATTGGCTAATAATATAGCCAAGACCTGCTTGAAGTCTTTCAGTAATTTCATACCAAGAGTTAAAGCTGGTTCTGGACCGTATTCATCTTGAATTTGTTTTAGCACATCTGGTATTACCGAAATGGATGGAACACCGTGCGTTTTTGTGTAGATTGAAGCAAAGACTGTACCCCAAGTGTCACAGTCCTCTATGTGTGGTGCGATTCCCATTGGGAGACATATAGTCAGAATCCTGTGTTTTTCTAGCGGGGTGGTGTCAGGAAACACCGCCTCTATTTGGGTGATTTTCTGTGCCAACCAGAATGGTATTTGTTCTCGTTTAGCCGGAACTTTACCTAGGCAGGATTGGATGTTCTGTGGTGTGATTTTATTTGTGTTCCCCTGGTGAGGGGTCAGCTGTGGAAGTTTAATCGCTGGCTGAATTGTTGAAGTCCGCATTACATACTGGACTAATTGTCTATGAAATTTTAGTAATTGTTTTAGCTGTATTAACAGCTCTCCAGTAGACATCCCTTCGATGTCTGGGTGTGGTGTGTATCCGGCTAAGACCGGCCACGTTGCTCCTGGTCTACCTAAAGGACCGAGCCTGGTGATGTGATTATTATGTATTAGGGCGCCATCAAATAAGAGCAAATGCTCTTGGAATTTGAGTGGTACTTCCACCTCCTCGAAAGGAGTGTAAATGTCGGGTGGAACCTCTATTTTGTAATAGTGGAAGTACTTTGTTACAGCATTTGCTGCTGGAAAATGTATCCATGTATAGTATACCTCTGTCTGCCGATATTCGTGTGCCTCAATTACGAATATGACTGTGCCACCTCTAGGTGTCAGTCCATTTTCTATAAGTTTTAAGGTTATAGATTTCCTTTTGGCGACCGGGATGAGTATTATATCCCCGTCCGCATCTAGTGCTGCAGTATCAGCTGCTGCTATTTCAGCTGCTAATCTAACTGCCTCTCTTTCATCCTCATTGTCAGACATTTTACTGTCAATAAGGTTATTTTGTTTGTTTGCAGATCAGGTTTCTTATGGAACAAAGATTAGATGCACAATATTTTGGAACAGTGTATCCTTCAACGTTGACTAAACCAAGAACCTTACATAGGAGTTCCCTCCTGCGAGGTTTTGGAGGATATTACCTTTCACCCACTCCAGACGTCTTTGGAGTATTTGGGAAAAGGGGTCTGAGTGAGAAAGCACGACTGAGTTACTCTAAATGTCTTACGTTAGTTTTATCGCCCTTTCCAAACGCGTTGGGCGCCATGTAGTGTAGTTCCTATCTTCCCAATAGGCTCTGCGCATTGGAATAATACCTACAGCAGTAAAGGCCTAGGCCAGACGTTAACTAGGTCTACTACTGTCGATACTAGACTTAAGTTTTGGGTTTGCCAGCGTAGCTCAGAGTTCGCTAGAAACTTTCTCGAATGTTCAGGAAAGAATGAACTCCCCTGATTAGACAAGAAGGGATTTAGTTTCTGACAACCATAGAACATGACAACTTTGCTCTCCCCTAATCAAGAGTCAATCTCGAGAGTCGTGTGAGCACAAGGCAATTATTTTACTCAGTCAGTACGTGCATTCTTAGTCGCATCAGATTGTAGAGAAAAGGAAGAGACGGGCGTGTTCAATAAAAAGGTGTTATTTATTGATCAGTCTCTTTTCTCGTACAAGAGAAATGGATCGATATTATTGCAATACTTATAGTTAAGTAAAGTGCATACATTAAAAGCAATAGTATAAAATAATACTGTAAAAACATTGATATGGTTTCTGAGCCATATGATGTTTAAAATGATTAAAATATATTTACATACACATATACATTTGACTAAACGTACTCAACTGGTGTTTCTAAATACGCCTACCCCGTGTACCTGACCTAAGTCTAATGCGTGGGCGGGAATAGAAAGTTACAGTTTAAGTTAAGTTTGTTTTTGCCAAGTGAATAACTAAAGAATTCTCTGTGAGGGGTTATTCAGTTCTGTACCTGGAAGTTAGGATGAATGAGGAATGGTATCTCTTTCTCTGCTCTCGATATTCCAGGCTGCCTGCGAGGGCTGCCCGAAAGCGCCGGTGCTGGGTCTCTCGGCAGGAGATAGCAGCGCGTCTCTCAGCGCGTCAGGAAGGCGGGGCTGCTGCCAGCGGGGTCTGCTCTGCTTCTGGGCTTCGGCAAGTATGGCTGCTCCGTCTCGTCACCACGCGTGTGTTTGCATAGGGCAAGATCGGCAATATTTATACCTTAAAGGTGCCGAGATTGACGTAAGGATGGACATAGATACGTCAATAAAGATGTCATACGACTTGCTCGTTAGCACATTCTTTTACTGAAGTTCTCTGTGAAATCAAAACAATGGCCGCACGGATTTTCCAGGTTGTCATAGGTTTGATTTGTTATGAGAACGTCGTATGCCTTATCAGGGGCTGGAGGAATGTCGCTTGTCTAATTAGATCTCAAGCGTTATGACCTAATCAGATAACACGTTCCTGTGTCGTAGTGTGACTGCGTCAGATAACGGTATCTGCATCATGGGGGCTTTTCTTGCCTCATGGGCTGACTGTTAGTTAACTTGATAGCCAGTTTAACCAGAATAGGGTCAGGAATAGGGGGATCGATTCAGAACCTATAGGAATACATGACAGAGCTAGAAGATGAGGCCTAGGTAGGCCCAAAGGCCTCCGTCGGTGCCCGGAATCGAAGACGTCGAAGTTGTTGAGACTCGCGTCGATAGGGGAACGCGTTCAAGACAAGAGCCCGTGTGGTGCAGCTCTGAGGAAAAAGGGGTTTTCCCCTCTCACATTCCTCGGCGCGTTGCATAATTTCCTTCAGAGGCTGTGATCATTTCAGCCCGCGTCTGAGGCAATGCAGTTGTTTTTTCCTGTACTGTCAGCAGTTAGGGTTGCTTTTCCTGGCAATAGCTCCAGTACGTGGTTAGACTGCGGACAAGTATTTTAGTGTGTGCAGTGCCCGGTTTTACGGGAGACAATAGGCCTTGATCCATTCAACAAACAAGCCTTGGTTCATTCAATTGTACTCCCATTCAGTGTCTGTGGCTCAATATAATTGTGATCCGTTTCCTACCTGAACATGGCAGATGAGTTTGGTGATTGGGAACCTGTGGATGAGGAGCATTCATTACTCCCCTACTACGTGGAATTGAAGGATGCCATTGACGCATCCCTGGAGACGGCAGTCTCCCCTGCTCTAGAACCCTCGAGCCATCGCATTATAGAGTTCACAGTCAGGCGAACCGTGATACCAATTTCAGAGGGAAACTGGACGGAACCCAGTTCTGGCACAAAATGGTCCTCCGAGGGCAGAGGTAAAGCCAAGGCATGTGCCAGTGTCCCTAAGACCGCTACCTAGCCAGATGCCTTCGAGAAGCTGCACCAGGCCTTTCTCAAGCAGCGCCAGGATCAGGCCGCACAGAGGATTCCCAGCTGGGTGATACCCCTGAGGACGATGCCTGCCCCCAGAAAGGAGCGGAGGACAATACCGGGAATGTCAAAGACCCAAATGGGGGCTTAGATAATGACCCAGACACCCGGAAGGTGGCACCAAGAAACCCCGGCTGGATGCTCCTCAGAGCCACGACTCCCCAGATATTTCAGGTATGCTTAACCGTGAAAACCTATACCACCCCCACTCTGCAGATTGGATATGGGTGCCTGCTGTGGTTTCTTACGATGCCTGCCACATTAGGAAGCCTATGGATCAGGAGGTGCGCAGCCACCTAAAGGCAGAATGCCCCGCCCATCCCATGCGAATAAAGTGGCTCATACCCCAGAGATTGATGCCAGTATGGCAACATTCATTCACAAAATTTATCAAAGACCCTAAGAAAGGTTTGGACCGCTCTTGGCGGTCTTACCAGGATAAAGTCCTGGACATCCTGGGGCCTCTTACCAAATTCTGGATATGGCGGAGGATGCCAGGGAGACAGGCCACATGATTGACCCTGTGATTCTCTCGGGTTGGGCACAAAGGGCCCTCTGTTTACTTGGAAATGCCAATTGTGCATTATTTACTGAGCATTGACGTTCCTTGTTGATTAAGGTTGAGCCCAGACAGGGGAGTTAGCCACCAGGGAGGCTGGTCCAGTGGCAAAAGGGGGCCTCCTTTGAGAGCGGGTCATAAAATAACGTGCCTGTTTTGTTAACACCTTCTCCTCCGTAGGTGAAACACAGCAATCTATTAAGAAAGTATTCAGCCAACAACTTTGTGGGGGTGCCCGGAAGAGGTGGGGGGCGATCCTCCGGCTCTTCATTAAACTCCAACCCCAATGGCTCAACCAGAGGTGTGGGGAGGGTGTGGGGGGGGGGGAGGAGAGACCGCGATGGTTCAGCCACCAATGGGCGTCCATTACACGGGATGCATGGGTACTACAAACTGAAACCCTATTTCACAGAGTTCCACAGGACACCACATCAACTTTCATGATCCCGTCATATAGTTTTCTCACAGAAGGGAACACAGGTGGTGGACAGGGAGGTGCCAGACCTTATAAGAAAAGGGGCCATCGTTTGCGTGATCCTTCACCCCAAAGGATTTCTCAACAACATCTTTCTAGTTGATAAAAAAGACAAAGGGTTCAGACCGGTGAGCAACCTGCGAGATTTCAATCAACGGGTGGTGTACCGCCACTTCAAAATTGAGTGTGTGCATATTCTACGGGATGTTTTACTGCCAGACGACTGGATGGTACTGCTTGATTTGAAGGACGCATAACTGACAATACCAATATTTCCCTCCCTACAGACTGTTTCTCCAGTTTCAGTGCGACGGACACATTTATGAGTTCACCTGTCTGTCGTTCAGTCTGTCTTCAGCGCCTTGGTGCTTCACCAAGCTGCTGAAGCCAGCCATGGAATGGCTCAGAGCACAGGGCATTTGTCTCAAAGTTAGTCAACTCCAAATGACTCAATCCCCATTGCAGGAATTAGGTTTCATCTTGAGCGATCTGAAGTCAGAATACGTGCCAGCACAACGCATGAAGTTCCTAGAGTTCGAAGTCGATAGTGTGAGGCAATGCCTGCGGTTATCCCAACAGGAGATACATTTGATGTGCAGAGAACTGCGTCACACGTTGGCGAGATAAATCTTTTCCCTACACTACCTGGCTCCGATCGTGGGACTTCTGTCGTACTCGATTCCGGCAATCTTTCCAGGCCGGTTGCATAACTGGGTTCTATAGCGCCTGAAGACAACACACCTACATCGGGGACCAACGTATATGCAGGAGATTTCCCTTTCCTCGGAAGCTACTACAGAACTCCTTTGGTGGCTCGAACATATGCAAGCTTGGAATGGGAGAGACATTTTCGGCTCAGCCACAGATCTGGTGATCGAGTTGGATGGCAGTTAATTCGGTTGGGGTGCCCAATACAGGGATATCACCACAGGCGGTCATTGGTCGGCATAAAAGTAGTCTCTCCACATCAATTGCTTGGAACTCCTGGCCTGATCCTTCGCGATTCGGAGCTGCGGCCAACAGGTTGTCTTGCGCCATTTTGCTGAAGATGAACATTATCTCTGCAGTGAGATATTTCAATTAGTTGGGGGGCACGAGATCCAAGATATTGGCAGATTTGGCCAAAGATTTCTGGAATTATTGCCTGACTCTCAACATATCTGTCACAGCGGAATACCTGCCAGGGAGTCTCCATCAGACGGCGGAATGGCAATCCAGACACCTTCAGGACTACGGTGCCTGGAAACTGGATCCCTCGGTTTTTGTGAGTCTGATGGCTCCATGAGGCCCATGTCAGGTGGACCAGTTTGTGTTGCGCCTCAACTACTAGATTTCTTGGGTTTTCAGTTGGCATCGGATCTGCTTGCAAGTGACAGGTGCTTGCGCAAGTGACAGGATATGCGTTTTCCCCATTTTCCATGATACCCAGACACACAGCATTCGTCAGGCAGCAGATGGCGTTAGTGATCTTTTTGACGCCCCGTTGGAATTCTCGAAGTTTGGTTTCCAGTTCTTCAGGAACTTTTTATGGATTTTCCTATCCAGCTTCCCTTGACCACCCCATCTGCTGACTAACTCGAGCTGTGGCTTGCACCCTCTGGTTCAGCAAGAAACCCTCAATCTCATGGGGTGGAAGATTACAGGGGATGCTGGTAAATCCGAGGCTTTTCGGCGAGTGCTTCCTCGCTTATTAGGAAAGCGTAGGCAGAATCTACGGGCAAGCGATATAGATCTGCATGTCATCGGTGGTCGCACTGGGGTTTGTGACAGGGTTTGGATCCCGTGGGGGCAGATAATGTGCACATAGCCCATTATCTGTTAGAATTAGTCGACAAAGGGTTGGCTCATCCGTCTATCAATGCAAGTAGGTCAGCAATTTTGAAGTGACAAATACCCATACATGAGGTTCTCGTAGGAGAACATCCATTGCTCTGTAGATTGTTGAGGTGTATCCAGCTTTTTTTTCCTTCATGGGTAGTTAATGTAGTACTAAGAATATTGCAATCTACGCAAGATAATTCTTACTTTTCACAGAAGGAACTCAAAGGTAAGCTAGCGGTCCTTCTTTGTCTTATCTTTTGTAAACGGGTGTCAGATGTACGAGCCCTGGAAATCTCTTTGCGTAAGTTCACCTCAGAGGGGGTGTCATTTACAATTGCTCAAAGAACAAAGTCTAACACCAGAGTAGTCTATTATGTTTCTATTACGGGTCACCCTAAATCATGTGTGGTCCGATGTCTCAGGGCGTACGAGTCAATGACTGAAGAATTTCGCCCTCCTAGTGTGTCGGAGCTCATTCCACCAGGGGAGCTATGGCTTTGAAAGCGTTCTCCTTAGGAATTCATCCGGAGGACATACTCAGAGCAACAAATTGTTCCTCAGACTCCACTTTTAAGGCTTTCTACTTCATGCCCATCACGGCATGGTTTCTCTGGTTGTTGATCAGCTTTGAACCAGCATAATCTGAGCCTCCGGTCCTGACATAGAATATTACATTTCCTATCTACTGTGAAGGAAAGTTTAAATTCTATTAAGGACACAGAGGCAAGGATTATTCACCCCCCCCCCCCCGGTTTGGTCATGGACTTCCTTACCCTCCCAGGATTTACAGGAGTCTATACGTTGGGTAAGTATATCGGGTATCAGAGAGTTATCAGTAAGACTTACCATGAGCTACAAATGTCTTGATAATTGATGGGTTGGCTATCAATGTATAACTTGACTTCTCTAACTTGTGTTGTTACCTTCCAAAAATTGTTGAATTTGGTCATAGATTATGTCCATTATGTCTGACACGGAGTACTTTCGTTGTTTCACAGGGTCGGATCATAAGCAAGACTATTGATAGAAAAGCGGGATGATGCGTATTTCGCCCAAAGAAAGAGGAAGTGCTGTTCCTTGATGTTGTTTGTATGACACTGGCTTAAATATGACCAATATTGTTAGTACTCTGATTAGATTTGTCATGGGCACCTCGTTGGTGAGTTCATGAAGCCCTCACCCACCAACCTGGTTGGTGGCATGCTTCATCATCGGGCCCACCCAGTGACACCTAATGTGTCCCGGGTGTGCTGCGACGCCTGATTACAGCGGAGCTG
This sequence comes from Lissotriton helveticus, assembly GCF_964261635.1. Lineage (NCBI taxonomy): Eukaryota > Metazoa > Chordata > Amphibia > Caudata > Salamandridae > Lissotriton > Lissotriton helveticus. Next base: position 1,527,986,016 of record NC_136063.1, on the reverse strand, counting down.
GTATTTTACTGAGAGTGCAGTGTGAGGTGTAAAATGAAGTGTGAGTTAAAACGGCTTGGTGAGGGTCTCAGTACCCGAGGGTAAATACAATTTTAATAACTGGGCCCCCATCAGCGGTTAAAATAAGGCTTGGCGATGTTTAAGGGAGGCGAGTTACTACCTCCTACATCCATCAGTTGGTCGACATATTTCAGCCAGTGCCTTAAACTAAATCTGGCTTTCCTCAGGACCTTTTTAAAATAGAGTGTAGTGCAGGTTAAAAAGGAGTGTAATCCAGGCTATGTGTTACACTCACTAAGGTGTTTCTCTAAGTGTGAGAGGGGGGATTCCCTTCTCATATATGCCTGTACCGACAACATTGAAGACATAGACAAAACATGTAAGAAGAGGAGAGTCAAATAGGCGTCTTCTCCACATAGTCATATACATAGAATGCCGAATCTACAGTGCTCAGTGGGTAGACTACAGTCGGCAAAAGTGTAATGGCACTGGTGGTACCATTATTGTGATTATCGCAAATAATTGGGGGTGGTGTCCTATGTTCCCAATAAGTTTTCGCGCCGCCGCTTTTAAAAGGCGAGCGGCGCGAAAAATGGGCATTTCCTGATTGCGGTGGACGGAAGACTTTCCTGATTGAGAAGTCTTACATGTGGCTCTGAGGAGGAGAACCTTGATTTATTTATTTTTCCCAGTTATATAGCGCGAAATCGACCCAAAGGTATTGGAGCGCTAGCGCTGTACACGAGCATCATTAAAAACAAAACAAAAACACTGTATAATGCATTTTCTTTTTTTTTGACGGCCTGCTTTCTGCATTAAAGTTTGTGCGCAGGCAGGACCGGGTCTGGTAGGAGCATGAAAAAAACAGTAGCAGAAAGCCATCTCCATCTAAGAGGTGACGCCGCAGCCGGATGTATGACGTTACAACGCATACTTTTACCACGCCTACCATAGACAACATATTTAATTTGCAGCGTGGGCCACCAAATGCATTGACACTGTGCAGCGGCTGGTTTGAGCAAGGAAATGAACAATGTAAACGGGGCTCGGCGGCGCAGGGAATTAAAAGTGTAAACTGAGCTCGGCTGCGGCGGTATACAACCTTTACAACGCAACTTTTACAACGACCTACCATTACCACGCATTTTTTACAACGCAGGATCCATTACAACGCAGGATCCATTACAACGCATGTATTTACAACGCAGGTACCTTTACAACGCATACTATTACAACGTAAGTATTGGTAAGTATATCATTTTATTAAAAATATTATAAGTTTGGGTTTTTGGGTAAAGGGGTATTTTTAGGGTTCAGGGTCAGTTTTGGGTTTTTGGGTAAAGGGGTATTTTTAGGGTTCAGGGTCACAGTTTTGGGTTTTTGGGTAAAGGGGTATTTTTAGGGTTCAGGGTCAGTTTTGGGTTTTTGGGTAAAGGATATTTTTAGGGTTCAGGGTCAGTTTTGGGTTTTTGGGTAAAGGGCTATTTTTAGGGTTCAGGGTCAGTTTTGGGTTTTTGGGTAAAGGGCTATTTTTAGGGTTCAGGGTCAGTTTTGGGTTTTTGGGTAAAGGTATTTTTAGGGTTCAGGGTCAGTTTTCAGTTTTTGGGTAAAGGGGTATTTTTAGAGTTCAGGGTCAGTTTTCAGTTTTTGGGTAAAGGGGTATTTTTAGAGTTCAGGGTCAGTTTTCAGTTTTTGGGTAAAGGGGTATTTTTATGGTTCAGGGTCAGTTTTCAGTTTTTGGGTAAAGGGGTATTTTTAGGGTTCAGGGTCAGTTTTGGGTTTTTGGGTAAAGGGGTATTTTTAGGGTTCAGGGTCAGTTTTGGGTTTTTGGGTAAAGGGGTATATTTAGGGTTTAGGGTCAGATTTGAGTTTTTGGGTAAAGGGGTATTTTTAGGGTTCAGGGTCAGTTTTGGGTTTTTGGGTAAAGGGGTATTTTTAGGGTCCAGGGTCAGTTTTGGGTTTTTGGGTAAAAGGGTACAGGGTAAAAATTAAATATAATTAAATTTATATTACATTAAATTAAATTGATTAAATTAAATTAAATTAATTAAATTACATTAAATTAAATTAAATTAAATTAATTAAATTAAATTACATTATATTAATTTTAATTAAATTACAATTTAAAAAATATTATATACTTACCAATACTTACGTTGTAATTGTATGCGTTGTAAAGGTATCTGCGTTGTAAATACATGCGTGGTAATGGTACTTCGTTGTAATGGATCCTGCGTTGTAAAAATTGCGTGGTAATGGTAGGTCGTTGTAAAAGTTGCGTTGTAAAGGTTGTATACCGCCGCAGCCGAGCTCAGTTTACACTTTTAATTCCCTGCGCCGCCGAGCCCCGTTTACATTGTTCATTTCCTTGCTCAAACCAGCCGCTGCACAGTGTCAATGCATTTGGTGGCCCACGCTGCAAATTAAATATGTTGTCTATGGTAGGCGTGGTAAAAGTATGCGTTGTAACGTCATACATCCGGCTGCGGCGTCACCTCTTAGATGGAGATGGCTTTCTGCTACTGTTTTTTTCATGCTCCTACCAGACCCGGTCCTGCCTGCGCACAAACTTTAATGCAGAAAGCAGGCCGTCAAAAAAAAAGAAAATGCATTATACAGTGTTTTTGTTTTGTTTTTAATGATGCTCGTGTACAGCGCTAGCGCTCCAATACCTTTGGGTCGATTTCGCGCTATATAACTGGGAAAAATAAATAAATCAAGGTTCTCCTCCTCAGAGCCACATGTAAGACTTCTCAATCAGGAAAGTCTTCCGTCCACCGCAATCAGGAAATGCCCATTTTTCGCGCCGCTCGCCTTTTAAAAGCGGCGGCGCGAAAACTTATTGGGAACATAGGACACCACCCCCAATTATTTGCGATAATCACAATAATGGTACCACCAGTGCCATTACACTTTTGCCGACTGTAGTCTACCCACTGAGCACTGTAGATTCGGCATTCTATGTATATGACTATGTGGAGAAGACGCCTATTTGACTCTCCTCTTCTTACATGTTTTGTCTATGTCTTCAATGTTGTCGGTACAGGCATATATGAGAAGGGAATCCCCCCTCTCACACTTAGAGAAACACCTTAGTGAGTGTAACACATAGCCTGGATTACACTCCTTTTTAACCTGCACTACACTCTATTTTAAAAAGGTCCTGAGGAAAGCCAGATTTAGTTTAAGGCACTGGCTGAAATATGTCGACCAACTGATGGATGTAGGAGGTAGTAACTCGCCTCCCTTAAACATCGCCAAGCCTTATTTTAACCGCTGATGGGGGCCCAGTTATTAAAATTGTATTTACCCTCGGGTACTGAGACCCTCACCAAGCCGTTTTAACTCACACTTCATTTTACACCTCACACTGCACTCTCAGTAAAATACCAGCTCCGCTGTAATCAGGCGTCGCAGCACACCCGGGACACATTAGGTGTCACTGGGTGGGCCCGATGATGAAGCATGCCACCAACCAAACGGGGCTCGGCGGCGCAGGGAATTAAAAGTGTAAACTGAGCTCGGCTGCGGCGGTATACAACCTTTACAACGCAACTTTTACAACGACCTACCATTACCACGCAATTTTTACAACGCAGGATCCATTACAACGAAGTACCATTACCACGCATGTATTTACAACGCAGATACCTTTACAACGCATACAATTACAACGTAAGTATTGGTAAGTATATAATATTTTTTAAATTGTAATTTAATTAAAATTAATATAATGTAATTTAATTTAATTAATTTAATTTAATTTAATTTAATGTAATTTAATTAATTTAATTTAATTTAATCAATTTAATTTAATGTAATATAAATTTAATTATATTTAATTTTTACCCTGTACCCTTTTACCCAAAAACCCAAAACTGACCCTGGACCCTAAAAATACCCCTTTACCCAAAAACCCAAAACTGACCCTGAACCCTAAAAATACCCCTTTACCCAAAAACTCAAATCTGACCCTAAACCCTAAATATACCCCTTTACCCAAAAACCCAAAACTGACCCTGAACCCTAAAAATACCCCTTTACCCAAAAACCCAAAACTGACCCTGAACCCTAAAAATACCCCTTTACCCAAAAACTGAAAACTGACCCTGAACCATAAAAATACCCCTTTACCCAAAAACTGAAAACTGACCCTGAACTCTAAAAATACCCCTTTACCCAAAAACTGAAAACTGACCCTGAACTCTAAAAATACCCCTTTACCCAAAAACTGAAAACTGACCCTGAACCCTAAAAATACCTTTACCCAAAAACCCAAAACTGACCCTGAACCCTAAAAATAGCCCTTTACCCAAAAACCCAAAACTGACCCTGAACCCTAAAAATAGCCCTTTACCCAAAAACCCAAAACTGACCCTGAACCCTAAAAATATCCTTTACCCAAAAACCCAAAACTGACCCTGAACCCTAAAAATACCCCTTTACCCAAAAACCCAAAACTGTGACCCTGAACCCTAAAAATACCCCTTTACCCAAAAACCCAAAACTGACCCTGAACCCTAAAAATACCCCTTTACCCAAAAACCCAAACTTATAATATTTTTAATAAAATGATATACTTACCAATACTTACGTTGTAATAGTATGCGTTGTAAAGGTACCTGCGTTGTAAATACATGCGTTGTAATGGATCCTGCGTTGTAATGGATCCTGCGTTGTAAAAAATGCGTGGTAATGGTAGGTCGTTGTAAAAGTTGCGTTGTAAAGGTTGTATACCGCCGCAGCCGAGCTCAGTTTACACTTTTAATTCCCTGCGCCGCCGAGCCCCGTTTACATTGTTCATTTCCTTGCTCAAACCAGCCGCTGCACAGTGTCAATGCATTTGGTGGCCCACGCTGCAAATTAAATATGTTGTCTATGTAGCATTTTGCTAATTACTTATACGGGTCTTGTCATTTATGACAACATGTACTTTATTTAAATCGAAGTCCAGAGGCCGTGATTGGTGACGAGTTAAACAGCGCCGAGCAGGCTGAGGGCTTTTAGCACTCATTATTGGCAGGCATGCCGGAGGACACGGGACAGTGGTGGGAGGTGCCGGGGGTTTTGGGGAGGGGGGGGGGTACTTTTCCTTACCCCATCAGGCCGGGCTTTTCTCTTCCTGCTAAACTGCCACGTATGGGATCTCATTGCTTCCTGCTATCTCAGCTAGCCCCAAGAAGCCTTATTTGGAATTGGAGCGCTTTAGAAGCACACCCAATATAATATATATAAACAAAGTGTGCCAAATGACAAAGATTTCAATGAAAAGAAGGCAACGGCATCGAGGAGGGATATATGAGGGAGCGCTTCTGGAAGCCTTCCGCTTTCCGGCACCCGTCTCCCGTCTCATCTGCTGGTATCAGCGCCCGGGGTACCGCTGCAAGGGCTCTTCATATCAAGGCATTAAACGTGGTAACTATGATGCTGTTGAGGATCGCGCCCATGTGGAGACTTGTTTGCTCTTTCCTTCTTTTTCTGGGTTACGCTGTTGCCTCGGAGATCACGTTTGAGCTGCCTGACAACGCCAAGCAGTGTTTCTATTAAGATATCGCTCAGGGCACCAAGTGCACTCTGGAGTTTCAGGTGATCACTGGAGGCCACTATGATGTAGACTGCCGTTTGGAGGACCCTGATGGCATAGTGCTCTACAAAGAGATGAAGAAGCAGTATGACAGCTTTACATTTACTGCTTCTAGAAATGGCACATATAAGTTTTGTTTCAGCCATGAGTTTTCCACGTTCACACACAAAACCGTATACTTCGACTTCCAGGTCGGAGAGGATCCTCCCTTGTTTCCAAGTGAAAACAGAGTCACTGCACTTACTCAGATGGAGTCGGCTTGCGTTTCCATTCACGAAGCTCTGAAGTCCGTCATTGACTATCAGACACACTTCAGTTTAAGAGAAGCTCAAAGCCGCAGCCGAGCAGAGGACCTCAATACAAGAGTGGCCTATTGGTCAGTAGGAGAAGCTGTCATTCTGCTGGTTGTGAGCATCGGGCAGGTGTTTCTTCTCAAAAGTTTATTCTCCGATAAAAGAACCACGACAACACGTGTTGGATCCTAACTAATATTTCGAGGTGCTTCACTTCTACCAACCATACACTATTTGCCCACTTAATGCCCATGGATACCTCTAAATTCAGACCACTATACATATTGGTAACATGCTTACCTTTTTATCCCGAATTTACATTATGGAATACAGCAGCTCTATAAAAGTGGTAAAGGGGACTTTTTATTTGAAAGATTTGAACACAAACACATTTCGTTATGTAAAAGCAGACAGCCCAGTTTTTCAATTTTATGCCAAGATGTTTGTGTTAAACTTTATCAAACTTTAGTTTGTTATTTTGCATATACTATGAAACAAAATCCAGAGTAATCTTCATGCACTTATGTAAGTGTCCAGAGTCCAAAATCGAAAAAAGTGCACAAATTGACATTTTTAGGGACTAGAAATATTGATATTTTTCGAACAGGTGAATGTTTTCTTGTTAAGCAACCAAATTGGAATTTACTTCAAATACAATGTGTACATCACTGGTAGACCAAAAAAGCCAAATTATCTTATATTTTTGTATTTAATATTTTTGTCAGGTTACACTGGGAAAGGTCCACATCTGGTTCAAAGGCAATAGGGTTAGTTTAAGGTTTTAATATGAATTCATTTGACCCAAGTTTGTTTGACAGGTTTTTCACCTATCCAACTAGTTTCCTTAAATCATAATTTACGACCAATAAACATCCCGAAAACAGCAAAAATGATCAACTGATTTGCTGTGAACAGTAATTGATTGAATCGGTGTAACGTTCATACCGCAACTGGATTTATTTACTAAGTTTTTATTCTCTAGCTTCTCCCTTCTCCCCCAACTCCCATCTGCTGAAATTGCTTATTTTGCCTATTTCTGTATAGTCCTAATTTGCACTGTATTGTCTCCCACAGGACAATTGTTCAGCAGCATGGTAACAAAAGATATTTAAGGGAGAGGATGTATATTTGGGGAGAGGATGTAGCCTAACGGTTAGGGCGGGCGACTTCAAATCTGGAGAACAAGGTTCGAGTCTCTGCAATGGCGCTCAACATCCAGTGATTCTGGGCAAATCACTTAATCTCCCCGTGCCTCACAAAAATGAATGTGTCCTCATGAACCGCAACTGGTGCTCATTTAAGCACTCTGATACCCGATTTCGGGTCAAGTTCGCGCTATATAAAACTTCAAAAGAACAAGGATTGATGGCAAGTCATGTCACTTCCAGACTTCTGTTCCTTATGGTTTTTCACATGGTGACTACCAGGCCTTTGCCATTTCATATCCTCACAACCAATCTTTCTCTCTTTGTAACTCTCTAAATGAATGAAGTCATGCTTTACGCTGCGAACACAGCAGTGTACATTGTTCGATCATCCAATTACTTCACATTGTCCGAAAACATTGCAGGAGGCCGTCATAATCTGCCATTGGACTACAGACTCTCTCTGTACCAGGGCGTTCCTCACCGTATGACAGCAAGATTACAGGAGGCGCAAAATGCTGCAACTTGGCTGATCTAAACATGCTTTTTAAGTGGGATTAAAAGACGGTTGATTTTTTGGCAGTGCTGTTTGTAAACGTGTTCACAGTGGAAGGTGAAACCCATCTAGACATCTTTTGGATTTATAACATTACTTCCCAAATCCAAACCTGCCATCCACTGCCTATTGCTTAATCTGCAACTTGCCTGGAAGTTTAAGTAACCCAGAAATTAGCAGTGAGGTGGAGGTCTTTGTGGTGCAGCAATGCCCAAAGTGAAGGGGGGGGGAGTGAGCACATTGAGTACCACCTAAAATGTGAGTTGTGCTGCATGGTTACAGACAGACAGACACACACACAGACAGACACACACACAGACAGACAGACACACACACAGACAGACAGACACACACACAGACAGACACACACACAGACAGACACACACACACACAGACAGACACACAGACAGACACACACACATACACAGACAGACACACAGACAGACAGACAGACAGACAGACACACACACAGACAGACAGACAGACACGCAGACAGACACACAGACAGACACACAGACAGACACACAGACAGACACACAGACAGACACACAGACAGACACACAGACAGACATACAGACAGACACACAGACAGACACAGGCAGCCCAACAGGGCCGACCAAACAGCCATTGGGCTCTTTGGTGTGGGCAAACCACTCCTCCCCTGATCGGAGAGCAGCCCAGACCACCCACCAGCCGCAAAGCAGCAGGACACGTCAGGAAGCATAAAATGATAATAACTTAAAAGTTATTATCATATTATGTTTCTTTTCTTTACACTGCTTAAAAGCAGTGGGGGATGCTCCACTGCCATAGAGGAGGAGCCGCCCCTGATCAGTACAACAAGAAACAAGAACAACCACATTCAAGGATCCTTTAAATCAGGATATAAAGCTCATCAGAGAACCAAACTCCAGCCCAATCAAAATTGTGGGTGACTCCTTGGAGCTCGTTTTACACATCACAGAAGGTGTAACACATAATGCAGATTTGTAGACCAGTTTAACGTAATGAATGCTAATAATGAAGCACATGGGCACATGCCTAAACTGGAATCCCAGGTAACTATTTGGTCGTTTTTCCTATTGGAGTATCTGGCCAGTCCCATTCATTGTTTGTAACTCATAGAGCCTTTGCTAACCATCTTGTTTTAAATTGCAGGTTTGCAGTCTGTAAGGTATTTGGATTTGAATGGTCAGGCGTGGGTACCCACAAAGACAAGCTAATTCTGTTTATGTTGCACATTTGATTTTGGGGGGTGCTGGGTAAATATATTCACAATCTGCACCCCATTTCTTTTGCAGGTTTGTGAGACCGTGCTACAAATACAGTTGTACAGGCAGACGTGAGTAGAGGCAGAACAAACAGGTAATTGTTTGGTAGAGTTAAACTGTGGTGCAGCTTGTACATTGTAGTTTAACAACATACCTTACCTATGTTTTCTTCCGTTGCAGGTTCCGCAGACAGTACCCCACACATTTGAACGGGCATACGTGAGTACAAGCACAACAGGTAATTGTTTGGTAGAGTTAAACTGTGGTGCAGCTTGTACATTGTAGCTTAACAACATTCCTTACCTATGTTTTCACTTCAAATTGTAAATATGTTATGTAATTTTTGTAACCTATTGTGTATATGTGATATTTTATAGGCTCTTCCCACCCAATGAACAGTGCTCCAGTTAAGAATATTTAGTAAAATCTTATGATGGTACCATCGTTGGAGTCTTGTGCTTTTCTAACCATTAAGTGTACTTGCCTGTGTAACCAATTCATGTTATGGCATGTATTTCCAATTTGCAAACCGGCCTTAAAACCCTTAACGTGGTGCTGTATGTGTGAAAATGCACCATCTTTTCACTTTTTTAAGTAAACGTTTGGGGTGACATTTGGCGCTGCACGCGCGGTCTGGCTCCTAGCGCACATAGCCATCGTTGCAGCGCACAGAGACCCTCCACTGCCGCACACAGAGGAAAAAAATTAGAGGGAACATTGGTGGTGTCGCTAAAACACGGGTATCACACATATGCATGAGATACAAAGTGTGACTACACTACACTCTATTTTAAAAAGGTCCTGAGGAAAGCCAGATTTAGTTTAAGGAACTGGCTGAAACATGTCGACCAACTGATGGATGTAGGAGGTAGTATCTCGCCTCCCTTAAACATCCCCAAGCCTTATTTTAACCGCTGACGGGGGCCCAGTTATTAAAATTTAATTTAACCTCGGGTACTGGGACCCGCACCAAGCAGTTTTAACTCACACTTCATTTTACACCTCACACTGCACTCTCAGTAAAATAGCAGCTCCGCTGTAATCAGGCGTCGTAGCACACCCGGGACACATTAGGTGTCACTGGGTGGGCCCGATGATGAAGCATGCCACCAACCAGGTTGGTTGGTGGGGGCTTCATGAACTCACCAACGAGGTGCCCATGACAAATCTAATCAGAGTCCTAACAATATTGGTCATATTTAAGCTAGTCTCTTTTGATAACACATATAAACTACGGGGACTCTGACTAGCTTTCTAGTTCTCTCTCTCTCTCTCTTGATACGCGCACATTTATATGACACTGCCTCTATGGTTGCTTTTTTCTCCTCATTACAAAGACTCATGGGATTTGTAGTCATTTGTATTTAATATGTTGTTAAGGCTGCTGAGCAATAATTAAAGGAAGAGATGAGCATAATCCTTGCCTCCGAGTCCTTAATAGAATTGAAACTTTGCTTCACGGTACTTAGGAAATTTTATATTCACCAGTTATACTTAAGTGACATAAGTATACCTTGTGCAGCAGATCTGAAAATTAAGGAGCCCATCATACAACCTTTTTCAAGTCATCAGTGATTAAATATGCAACCTCATAAGCAGTGCACCACGGCGGTGCAAGTTACATTTAGGTAATTTACATATAACTAGTGATTTTCATGTGTTTTTGTTTTTAAAAAACAGGTTTTTATTATTAGAAAACCTGTGTATAGCTCCACTTTAAACTTAGTTTTCCCCAGTGTATATACATACACACATTCCATTAAAAAAAAGTTTGAGGACTTACAGATGCATTTCAAACTCGCATATAGTCAATTTCATACATATTTACAAGTGCGACATGCAGCTGGCATCTTATCGATTGGAACTCTTGGATCTGCTAAGTATAGTCCGCTGGAGGCCCAGCAGTGTGGTGTACTTAAGCCAGGCTTCTTCTACGAATAGCTCGGGAGCTACTAGTAGCTCTCCAGCTACCTGGAAGTAGCTCACCTGTCTGCAGCTCAGCCCACTAAATCAGAACATTTTGCTTGGTTGATTTCATAAAAGTATTTTGAAACTTTAAAAAGGTGTATTCAAGATGAAAATGTGGGTATTTTCAGAACTCATAAGCTAATGTTTGGAGAAAAATAGATTTCCAAAATGTATCTGATTTACATCAGTGTTGGTAAACCTGCCTGCTGCACTGAGGTGATTACTGCTGTACTTCTTGCATGTGGGGCCCCACTAATGTAAACTTGTCTGACATGATCATCCTTACAACACAGTAGTTCGGGATGATTAACCAAAAAGGTCAGAGATCCCTGATCTAAGCTGCACCATCGCTCAAACAATGCGCCTGAGTGGTTCGCAACCCTGAAACAAAAAAAGGAGGGATGATTAGAACCTCTGGATGATGTTGACAGGAGGGAAGTGTATATGGCCTCAGGCAAAAAAGCAATATTCACTAGGCTCCTGCTAATTCAGTTGAGCTACCTACACATGACTTACCTCACATTAAGACACTTGTGGCGTGCTGGCACGCTTCCTGATCCCAGATGCTCTCAGTGTAACCACCCAGACGCGGACTTGTTTCATATGACATAACTCTGCCCTAACATCGATCAATCCTGGGGCTGGATATCAAAATCCTTTAGCAGAGTGCTGGACAGACATTACGAATTGACCCTTAGAGTGGCACGGCTAGGTTTACCAGATTACCGGGGGAGGCACAAGCGGGAACGTACATTGGTGAGGTTGGCAGCTGTTCTGGCCCACAGACACTGCACGCTGATGGAGAGCCCCCAAGAAAATGAACTAGTATTCGCGACAGGAGGAACCTGTTTACTCGGCCAGAGGGTGACCCAAGAAGCATGTTAGTATATGGGGCAAGTGGTGGGAGTATTTTGTTCTGATGATGGTGGGTGGTCCAGTTCGGTGGCTGGGAATATGTCAATGGGGAAGGGCAGGGGATGGTTGCTGTCAGAAGCAGTTCTTGTATACAAGTCTGTTTGCAACAATAAAACAATTAAAAATTGTTTTAAAAAAAAAGAAATTCAAGTGATTTAAGATTGTTTTATGCGTTTAAAGTGGCTTTGCCATAAAAACTAAAATGTCAGTTTGTGAAGTTATGAAATTCCAAAGCTAAGGGGCTACCTTCATCTACTGTCCCAAACCCACCAGAGCAAGTGAACCTATACTTCCATCACCTTTAATTTCTCTAGACATTGCGGATTGAGATGTGTTTGAGAAACATTCATTATGTTTATTAACGTGCAAAAGGTATGATGGTCTTTTTGATTTTCAGAACTATCAGAGCATCTAACTACAGGTGTCCAACTCAACACCCAAAGTATTAAATGGTTGCTGTAATTTCTTCTCCACTGTCTCATTCGTAAAAGGCACCTCTCTCCTTAATTTAAATGAGTATCGGGAAACATATCAAACATGCCTTTCAGAAAGCATGACCCCACTGTTGAGCTGAGATTTGCCCTCAAAATGTGCCACTAAAGACTACATTAATGGAAAATCATTTAAAAGCGACATATCCTTTACAGCAAGTGCCACAGCTTTCTCGCTTGCATCCAAGACCTGAATTTTCCATTTTAATCAGTCAGGTTTCCGGTTAACGGAATGCCACTTGTCATTGAGCAGGACCCCTGTGGTTTGTCACCATGAAGATATAAATAAATGACTGTACAGGCGAACTGTTAAATATATCTTGAAAACCTGTCTTGACATCTCCGTGACAAACACCACACAACAGCAAAATAACATACCTGAACTGTGGGGCTCAGCACGATAGAAATATTCTGGATGTTCATTTTGGTTTCCAGTTCTTTTGCGATTACGTGGTCCATGTGCACAATGAGCCAGGACACAAGAGAGTAATTGCACTCTGGTAAGTCCTTCAGTAGGCGTTGGCACTCCTGAACCCTCTCGCTGTCGGTGCTTTTCCCACAAGCCTCCTCGAAGCGCGGCATCAGCTCTTTGGTCAGCACGTTCTCTGGCAGCTCCCGCAAGTACTGCTTCAGCAAACTCGCCACCGTGTTGGGTTCATAGTCATCGAGGTTTGGGGACTCTTCTCGGTCATAGCTTGCTTTCAACTCATCCACCTTAGATTTTATACCTTGAAATGAAAGTTTGACCATTGTATGAATTAAGCAGTAGAAATAATTCAAAAGAGCAATGGCCTATTTTTGGTCATTTAAGCATGCACTAGCCACCAAAGACACCTTCCAATTTTCATCCCTACCTTCCCTACAAAGGTAATTAATCAATAATAAAGGTTCGGGGACAGTAAACAAACAGTGATATATCATTAGTATCCTGCAATATTCAAGCACAAGAATAAAAACAGACAGATTATTTTAAAAGGCCCCATTTTGGGCCATAGTTTCAAACTTTGATCACCATTAGTGCGACGGAAACTATGAGCTAAAAGAAGAGTGGGAGTTGTATTCCAAGCAAAACTAAAAGTTTATTTTGTGCAGGACTAATGTAGTTGCAACAAACCAGAAACGGACTACACCAACATATTATCTGCATATAGAAGCTACATTGAAACAGGAGAATCTCCAATCAAATTTTCATAGAAAAATTTGAAGGCAGGCTCTTAAATTTCTCTACCAGACACATTTAATTATCACTTACTCCCCCCCATACATTTCATTAACACTTACAAGGTAGAAAATCTACGTTTTTTTGGACCATCCGTACACATTTAAATAAAAAAATAAAAAATAGAAACATCACTGTTCTGCTTGGCAGACAGTATATGCAAATTCGAGCTTCTTCAAGTCCGTACACAACATACCCGTCATAATTCCTCACTACAGTGAAATTCGAAACAAATACAGGACCCAATCATTCAGAATATAATTAAATGCATAAGATAATTAACTGTCCGCAACAAGAAGCCATCCCTTAAAGTTTTATTGGAATGAGAATATAACATTTTCAGTTTCTTCGCGTCTTAAGAATACCACAAAACCTTACTGTTAGCAATGTAAGAGAATAGGTCTGAGAAATCATATTTACACTCATAACAGTGAGAAGGTAAACGTTTTCAAATTATGTTGATCAAAAAGAGAGGTCTATTCCGCTCCTTCAAAAAACACATAACTATCCAGACACCCAACAGAAATAAGCAATTGCAATACGGTAGAACTGATGTTAACCCCTTCCATGCTCATGGCGAGCTCAGCTCGTCATGCAGTACACTGCTCGTGTGCTCATGACGAGCTGAGCTCGTCATGAACAACGGGATTTAAGGGAGATCAGCACCAAGCGGCGGGAATTGCTGTAGCATTGATAGTGTTAATGAGACAATGTATGTAAAAACTGGCATACAGATATGTATTTCCAAACAATACCACATCAAATCTACACATATTGGGTTGACCAATGCTTGCTTGCTGTAGTGTTGTGTGTGTAAAGATAGCGGGACCTCTTTGGTCCCTGACAGACTCCGTAGAACAGTGACGCAAGTGATTGGGTGTGCTTAAGAAAATTCATGATGTACGTTCAGTTAAGGGTTAGACTCTGAACAAAAAAGACGTGTAATACCAAGCTCCGTGTGTGGTGTGATCTTTTACATGTACAATGCACATGTAGCTACCTCCTCAGCATGATATGCTGGGGAGGATGTTACAACTGGTAACTAGATAGGGGATTACATAAACCCGCAACCCGAAGAACAGAGAGGTGCTCTTCTGGAGAGTTTGACATAGCTCAGCAAACTGCTGGAGTGTGCCACGTCAGCCTCAGTCGAGATGAAAAATAGACGAATTGGCGTCTGTGGAGTCAAAGCACCACTCAAGCTGGTGCTGTGAAGAAAGTGAAGGCCTTACAGAAAGTGTGTATGTCGTTGACTAGTAATTTGCTGGTAAAGTAGAGACGAGATATGGAGCCACAGCCTAACACAGAACCGTCATTTATACAGCACGACAATTCCAAAGGCAGCGATAACCAGCTATAGGGAAGCGCCAAAGGCTGCGATTGCCAAGTGCAAGGAAGCACTAAAAGCGGAAACATGTCTGATACAAAGAAACCTTAAAGGCAGTGGAAACCAGGTACAATGCAAAGAGGTGAGAGTGGTGAAGATCCTGTGCAAGAAACAAAGCCACTACTCACCCCAAAAGAAGAAGACAGCGCCTCACAACCAGAGAGTGGGCGCGCCAACTGAAATGTTAGCATACAGGTAGTGCTAAACGAAGGTGCCGGCCCTCGTGGGCAGCAGACGCTGCCAGAGCGGACTCATTCCTTGACAGCAGAAAGTTCCACAGGCTATGCTGCTGCCACATTCCTGAAAACACTGCCTCCATTCAATACTAGCAAAAAGCTGAATATTGGTGACCGATGGACGGCCTGGATCGAAACCTTCGATGATTCCATTGACGCGCTGGAAGAAGCAAATGACAAAAAGATCAATAAATAGCTAAAGAATTTGGCAGGTGAAGGAGCAAAAGAAGTGATAAAGAAAAATACCACGCAGTGATGAAGTGACTTATTGTCAAATCAAAGAGGTATTAAGCAACAAGTTCAATCCAATGCCAAATGTCGATTATGAAAGGGGCATTTTCAGTCAATAAAGACAGAAAGACGGTAAAACCATGAATACATTTGTAGAAAGACTTGATTGCGAGTTCAATGATGAAGAGGGCATGCACCTCAGAATAGCAGATGGTTGTCTCTCCGATTTCTTCAGACGACGAATGCTGAGACACCCAGTTTAGAGTGAGTACTCATGGCTGCTGGATGGAAGAAAGAGCCGACGGACAAGACGCTAACATGGAAGCCTGAACGGCCCAAAAATTAATCCACGTGGAGTGTGTAAAGTAAGCCGAAACACAAGGAAGAAGTACACAAAGTAATGTCTCTTAAGAAAAAGAAGTTGTGTTTTTGATGTGGATTTTCCTTTCCACATGAAGGTAAATGTCCCGCCACTGAACAGATATGTAAAGCCTGCAGGAAAGAGAACCATTTTGTAACGGGTTACAAGGCAGAGGAAAGATCAAGTGTGCCATGTCGAGAAAATAAAATGGATGCCAGAAAGTTGCAGAGATGTTCCCACCACCCTCAAGGCCAAACGGCAACACCAGTTGAGGCGAGTAGAAACTGGGCAATGTTGATCCTCATCTAAAGGTTCGTCACCATCATTGCCAAGTGACAGTCAGGTCGATGGATGTGCAATTTCAGTGGTGATCACTGAACATTGTGGACATGTAGGATTATTTTCTTGTAAGGAAGAATACTGGTTGAAGCGAGATCTACAAGTAAAATTTCAAAATGTATTTGGACACTGTCCCAAAATCACAGTGAAGATAACTGGGTGCTCCATATATTTTATCATGCACAGTGGTGCGTCGATAAACATTCTGCCAGTGGAAAACTACCATGAACTGTCTCCAGTGTAACCACAACGAAAACCAAAGTGTATACATGGGCTGCTTTGATGCCACTGCACAGTAAAAAGTTAGTTCATAGCAACTGTGGAGCATTAAAAGATGGAAGTACAAGCACCAATTCATGTCCTGCAAAGCACTTCAACAAATGCATGTTTACTCCGTTTCAGCATGGTTGCGACATGGGGCTGATTTCTGTAAACTACAATGTCAGTGCCTATCATGAGATAGTGAATCAGTTTCCATCCTTGTCTCATGAACTAGGAGGACTTAAGACAATGAAAATGCAACTTCACATTAATGAGGAAATCCGTCCTGTTGCTCAACGACAGTCGAATTGCATTTCATTTACAAGAGGCTGTTGAGAAAGAACTTGAGACACTATTAAAGCATGACATAATTGCGCGATGCACTGGTCCCACGCCATGGGTGTCACCCATAGTGGTAGTGCCTAAGGACAGTGGAGGAGCCGTGCACCCCTGCGTTTATATGTTACAAGCCAACAAGGCAATTGAAAGGGATCAACGTCCAGGTCAACGTATTGCTAACATGATTGCACAGCTGAATGGAGCCAAAGTATTTTCTCGTCTTTATTTGAAAAAAAGGTATCCCCAACTCGAACTGGAAGAAAATTGCAGGTACATTACTACCTTTTTGACTTATGTTGGTTAATTTAGATATAAAAAGCTATGTTTCGGAGTGTTATCAACTGCAAAATTATTTCACAATGTCATTCATCGCATAATACAGCTTGTAATTCCAAGCTGTGTAAAACTTCTGTCGAATTTTTGATGGTTAAGGAAGTCCACTTTTGTGAACCATATCTGGACATGATTTCTAAATCCTGGGATAGGGATCTATATTTTAAATTTAGGGTGGGCATATTGCCAGTGGGGAAACTGACTGCTAGCTGGAAGGTACCTGTGCAAACGATCCCTTACTGTCCCTTCTGTGTAAATAGGCTTGAGTCAGTTCCCCACCTCCTGTTCGCTTGTCCAGCGTATGTAGTCCCGCGCCGTATTTGGTTGAAGCCACTATGCAGGAACCTTGGCGCTAGATCTTACCATGAAGCTCTACGAATTTTAAGATCTGACCCCTGTCCCGTCTTTGCATGTTGTCTTGCCAAATATTTGGGTTGGGTTTGGCGGATCCGTTCTTCAAGGTTAATGATCTTGTCATAAATGCTTCTGTGAAATGTGTTAAGGCACAAATTGAATGTTTTAAAGGTACGAAATGCATGCATTAATGTAATGAGTGCTTTTAAAAATAATTTTATTGTATTGTAATGCTTTTTAAGATATGTGTATATATCGAAATAAAGCTTTTTCTACTACTACTAATACAGCCAGTCACAAATGCTTTCCATTGGAGTGATGACATACTGGTTTTTGGGGCCACAAGAAAGGATACGATTAAGCTTACACAAGTGGGTTGTATACTTGCTGAAGCAGGTCTCACTTTAAATGCATTAAATGGTGAACTTCATAAAACAAAACTCAAGTTCTTCGATGATATCTTTTCTGATGGGGGAATGACTCCAGATCCAAATAAAGTACAAACTTTGTCATCCACTTCTCCCCCACAAGATGTAACTATGCTGCGATGCATCCTTGGTATGGCCAGTTACTATTCAAGTTACATGTGTGACTTTGCCACTGTAAGCGCCCCACTGAGAGACTTAACAAAACAAAATGCTCCATTTCAATGACATGTGATTGTGCACAAAGCTTGAAGAAAATCAAAAATGAGATTGAGAATGCCACTGAAATGGCATACCTTGATCCAAAACTACAAATGGAGATTGTTGTTGATGCCAGCCCAGTGGGGTTAGGTGCCATACTTGCCCAGCACAATGGACATTCCAGTGCACCAAAAACACATTGTGGCCTATGCCAGCAGGTGTTTCTTACCATCAGAAAGTGCTTATTCACAAGCTGAAAAAGAAAGTCTTGCTGTGGTGTGGGCTTGTGAGTATTTTCATGTGTTTCTGTATCGAAAGCAGTTGTCACCGACCACCAAGCAATGCTCACCATTTTCGGCAATCCTAAAGCCAAGATGTCTCCTCGCATTGAGAGGTGAGGGTTGTGACCACAGGAGGAATGGATCAAAACCCCACTGACTACTTCTCATGCGTACCAATACCGTGTCATGGCACCACTTCGAAAGCGGCTGATGCTTATGTTAACTACAGCATAAAATCCAGTACCCCTGCTGCCATATCCGTGGAACAAATCATTGCTACCACAAGCACTTAGGGAGATTTGCTAATACTCAAAGACATTACACATAAATCTTGCAGAAAACATACTGGACCTCTTCAAGATGACCTTTAATACTAGAAATTCAAAAATGTGCAGGAAGAACTTTCAGTTATACCAGAAGGCATTAAATAACAAGGGTCAAAAATTGTCGTGCCTGAGACACAAGTCATTGAACTGACACATGAGGGACATGGTTGAGTTCTTGCTACTAAACGAGCTTTACAGGACTGAGTGTGCTTCTCTCGTCTTGATGAAAGTTGAAAAGGAATTAAGAACATGCCATTTGTTGCAACTGTTCATCATCCAAAACAATCCTGCATCTGTTAAACATGTCTAATCTTCCAAAGTATGCATGTGAGAAGATTTTCTTGGACCCCTAGACCATGGATGTTATCTACAATTATTTGTCGATGGAGACTCTTGTTTTACCCCTGTGTAAGATCTGTCAACTACTCATGTCAGAGTAATTAAAAGATTAGAAAATATTTTTGCAACATGGGGTGTTCCTTTGATTTTAAAATACGACAATGGCCCACCTTTCAATAGTTGAGAAATTAAAGACTTTCTCACTCACCTAAATGTCAAGCATCAGAAAAGCCCACCTTCTGGCCCTAGGCGAATGGTGTTGTCGAGCGATTTATGAGCACCCGCAAGAAGACCGTTCAGCATGCTGCGCTGGAAAGGCTCAAACTCAAGTCAGTTCTTCAATCTACTCTTCGTGCATACTGGTCAACTCCCCATTCTGCCACAGGTGTAAGCTCTGTCACCTTGATGTTTGGGATAGCCATGGGAACCAAATTGCCACAATGAACCACTGAAGATCTATTAACATTTTTAAACTTCGCACTACTGATTAAGTCTCACAAACTCAAAATGAAGACCTATACGGATAGACGCAGCTGTGCTCAAAAGTGAAGACCAAGTCATTGTCACGCAGAAACGGAAACGCACGTCTGAAGCTCTTTCTGATGCTGACCCACTGAGGGATTGACTAGTAAAGGAAACATTGGGACTGCGCATTGTATTGGGCAGTCCATCACAAGAGATTCTTCTTCTCAACTCCTGCCTGGAGGTTCGTTGACTCCAGATGGTCAGAGTGAGACACTTCCACTGAGAGTCAGGAGAGCCAACAGACTGCACCTGTGTCTATGTCACTGGAACCTGCCACGGATGCCTCTCCTACGTCTCCTCAACCACACTCAATAAGATCTGGAAGATTATTTCAAGCAACTCAACATTTCATTGAGGAGTTATGATGTATATGGATCCTTTTACTTACCTTGTAAGAGTCTCTTCTTGGCATGTAGAGCTGCAGATTCACATGCTTTTCATACTTCTGCCATCTAGTGTTGGATTTGGATGTTTAACATTTGGTTTTTCTTCGTATAAGTCTTTTACATTCACAAGTTAAGGTATTAGATTGTTTTCCCGCAAGGCGGTGAGAATGGAGTAAATAAGTGTAGTACAGCGATGTCCATGCTTGTATAGTTTGAATAATAATTATATAACTGCAACAACCATACATGTACGGGAAGGAGGGATGCCGTTTGTGAATTTACAGTTCTACATGCCAAGAACAGATGCCTATAGGGTAAGTGGCATAATCCGTTCGAGGAATGTGTGCAGTAGAATCACATGCTTTGCATAGACTGTATAGTAGTAGTCCCCCAAAGCGGTGGCTAACCAGTGGGTGTTAAAGTTGTTTGAAAAAGTATTCTTAGGACAGCCTGTCCTACATTAGCTTGTTGACGTGCGAATATATCCACAGAATAGTGTTTAGTAAATGTGTATGGTGTCGGCCTTGTAGCTGCTTTACAAAGGTCAGCTATAGGAATGTTACCTGAGAAAAGGCCACAGATGCTCCTGTTTTACGAGTAGAATGTGCTCCCAGAAGTATAGACAAAGTTCTTTTGGCTTTAATATAACATGTTTGAATACATTTAACAATCCATCTAGAAATATCAGATTTAGATAGGAATTCACTTAGGAGAGTGAGCAAAGGCAACAAAAAGATGTTTTGCGAAAATCTTTTGTTCTATCAATATAATACAATAAAGCTCTTTTGAGATCCAATGTATGTAAATCTCTTTCTGCTACAGAACCAGGTTGAGGAAAGAACACAGGTAGCTTCACTGATAGGTTAATATGAAAAGCAGAAACTACTTTTTAAGAAACTTTAGGCTAGTGTGAAGAACTACTCTGTAGGAGGAGCCGGAGGAGTCCGAGGCAAGCTGGGCGCGTGAGCCAGGTGTGTGGAGAGAACGATCGCCATTCGCCATTGCCATTGCTGTTCCAGCAAGTGTCTTTTCTCCCCCCCTCCGGGGCATCCTGTGGAGTAGCAAAGTGGAGGAGTAGATGGAGCAGGAGCAGGAGTAGGGTAGGCAGTAATAATAAAAAAATATATATATATATACATAAGAAAATAGCAAAAAAAACAACAACTAATCAAGTTGTCCTCCATTCGCCATTTCTCAAACCCAAATCAAATCTAAATTAAGCATTTCAATCTATGCCAAGCAAGCATCCCAAGCCAAACTGACCCTTGCCCCGACAACTAAATGATCTAATAACCACAAATTTTCCATCTTCTAAAAAATAAAAAATAAATTTAAAAAAAAGAGAGAAGGAATTTCAGCTCGGACAACTTCATATCTGGTCATTTGGTGAAAGGTTTTTAAGGGCAGCAAGTCACTAAAAGGCGAGCAAGTGTTGTCAGTTTACCTTGGAGCAATGAGGTCGGGGAGGACAAGAAGGAATCCACTACAACCCACGAAACGGAAATCTAAAAACAAATCAGTAACCGTCAACTCCGAGAACAAAGCAGTTAACCCCGTCACAACCTCATTAATACCACCAAATTATTCGATATTTGGCTCAATAAATCCCACAGGCAAATTTTCATTCTTGAAAGACCCAGTAACAGCCATTTACACAATGCCAGCCATCCCAAATGGACTTCAAAAACCGCTGACACCAAGCAAACCAAGCATGCAGTCGGTAGTAGCATCCATCTCCATACCTGATTCAACCATCAACATAACAAATGGTAACGATATAGAAGATCCAGGCAGGAGCACGGCATCAGCCCCTGAGGCTCACAGGCCAACAGGTCAGGAGAATAACAAGCACACGATTCAAACACAAGCCCAAGTGCACATGGAAAATGGAGGCCATGACCGGGCGCAAGTCAAAACAAAGAACATCACACTGCAAGGTTCCATTGACAGGATCTCAGACAACACCATGGAAAATGCCCTAGAAAATAGCATAATGCATATAAGCCAAAAGAGACCTGTAAGGACAAACACGCCTCCAGCCTTAACAATTAGCGACACAAACTTAGACCAACTAGGGGCTGGCACCCATTCAGCCACAAATAACGACCAGGGATGTACTAACATCAGCAATTTAGATGCTGCATACCAAGACCAACCAAACAAGCACTCAACACCCAGACAAGAGTCTCGTCTAAATCATGCAAAGTTTGTTTTCATTAAAAAGGATGAGGTGTGTAAATCCTGGTTGGATCCCCAAATTCTTCTCGATAATAAGGACATATTACAAGTCCAATATATAAACACAGTCAATGACAAGCAAATTAAAAAAATTAGGAAACCCGACCTGGAAAAAATTAAATCATCCAATAAATTCGCAATCATAGCCAATGATGTGCAAGTAAAAGCCCAAATTGGCTGCCACGCAAGTAATCAATTGCTGCAAGAACCAATAAAGGAAAACCTAATTGAGATATCAAGTGGGTCGGACCAGGAAGCACATCCACCCTCAGACCAACTGAAAAAAACATATCATGTACCTTGTCAGGATGCAACAATAATAGAAATATCGAGTGTATTGGAATTGTCTGGCTCTAAACACCGAATTCCCATGGATAAAGCACATTCCCGGGCCAAATGGGCACGGCACAACGAGTCACCACGGCAGGTGAAAATCTTGAGGAACATTCTAACTACTTAGCGAATACATCTAATACCCAGGATAATCAGAGCCAACAAGCTGAAAAGCTAGACTCTAATCAAAATCTGGAATCCATACTCAAACTACATGGAGCGTTAGGAAAAATACTAGAAACATCAATTAAAACGCTGAACATGCAGTCGGACAAACTCGACATCCAAATCAATCTCATGAGTATAATCGCCGAGTACATATCTGATATCAATAAAAAGCTGGATGCCATGGCAAACACATTTGAATCCCTTCAGGACCGAAATATCCAACGAGTTCTTTCTTCAACTTGTTCATGTAGTCCCATACTTGAAAAACTAAGGGACCTGTCAATACTCAAAAGTATCCTACAGGAATGCAGATGTACAAATCATGGCCCCAACTGCCTATTGGAGGAAAGAGACCATCAAAAAGCTACACTTAACCAAGCCTTAGTCAATTCAGATGCGAGGAGTGAAAATGCCTTGGTAGAAATAGAAACTTTACAACAAGTTATAGATTCAAACACTCAGCAGAGAAAGGCATCAAAAACAAAATCTGGTGAACTATTTGAAGAACAGAACATGTCGGGGGTTATACCCCAAGACCAGATCAACAACCGTCAACATCTGACAGCAAAAGAACAACCAAGCCTAGAGCAGATAAAAGCCACAAACGTTCAGGAACAAGTTTTAACTAAAAGACAGAAAAAACGTGCAAGAAAAATCAGAAAGCAACAATTGAGCAGTAGACCCGCCAATATGCAGGCTTTGATCCATTATCCAATCTTTAATCTCCCCAAAACTCTAACGAATTCTGAAACCAAAACAGACAAGGGAGAATATAAGTCAAATACTATAACCAAGATTCCAAGAAATGAAGTGCAACAACCAACTGCCATGGGACCCAATTGCAATACAATACCCCGGGAGTGGACATCAAATGCACTAATGTCCATCGAGGAACGCAACAATGATGAACTCTCGACCTCCTCTATGGAAAAAAGTCAAGCAAATTGGAGTATAGTGAGTGTGGACATCGAACCCACTCAATTGAACAGAAACACGCGGAGCCCAAAGGGTCAACTTAAAATCAGTGGGACAAAATCAAAACCACCAGTCCTGATTTCTGAACTGGATCAGGCTCAGACCATAAGAGCCCAGGAGCAGACTTCAAGTGCAATGGTGAACAAGGGACACCCAAGGGAGGCAATTGCTAAAGCTGACAAAAACACACAAAAAGCATCCCTCACCCTGCCTACAATATCAAGTCCTGTAACAACAACCTCCAGAAGGGACGTTAAAACCCACAGGCAAGTCACAGTGATAGCTGACAAAAGTCTGCAAGAATATCTACCACTAAGGGTAACAATGAATGAATGAATGAAAATTGCACTTGTATAGCGCTAAACTACCCGGAGGCCTCGCAGCGCTTGTGACTGAATACTCAACGCGAGCCTCGGGTAGTTCAGCAGATTTTACTATAAAGGTGCGTTTTTAAAGCTTTCCTGAAGGACATGTGGTTAGTGTTTCCTCGGAGAGATAAAGGGAGGGTGTTCCAGAGCTTGCCGGCGGTATGGGAAAAAGAGCGGCCGCCCCAGCGGGCTTTCCTGACTCTAGTGAGGGTGGCCAGCTGAAGGGTGCAAGAACGGAGGGAACGGGACAGGACGTAGGGTGTAGCCAGGGGATGAAGAATTACGCGGCCTGTACGATGAAAGACTTTGTGTAAGATACACATAGCCTTAAATTGCACTCTCGCTCCTACAGGGAGCCAGTGGAGCTCCCTTAGGGCATTCCTCGCTGACTGCCAGCGGGGGAGGTTGTAGAGTAGACGGGCCGCACTGTTTTGTGTCACTTGGAGTTTCTGAATGACGGAAATCGGAGCTCCTATATAAAGAGCGTTTCCGTAGTCCAGGCGGGAGAGTATGAGGGCCTGGACCAGAACCCTCCTTGCCTGGAATGGGAGCAGGGGGAGCACCTTCCGCAACATCCTCATAATCCCAAAGCAAGTGGCGGCGGTATTAGTTGCTTGGGCCGAAAAGTCCAGAGCTTTATCGAGCCAGATCCCAAGGCTCTTTATTTGGGATTTGGGGACCGGGGGCAGGCCTAGACATGGAGGCCAGATGGATGCAAGGGCAGTGGGAGAGGGGTTGCCCAGAAGAATGATGTCTGTCTTCTCCCCATTAAGTTTTAGACAGGAGGATTGCATCCATCTAGCGACAGCCTCTAGACAGGGACCTAGGGTGTGGGACGATCCTTCAGCGTGGTCTAAGGAGACCACCAGTTGGGTATCGTCCGCGTAGGTGACAATACGCACACCGAAGGGATGGACTATCCTGTCTAGGGGTTCCATGTAGGCATTAAAGAGGGTGGGGCTGAGGGAAGAGCCCTGCGGTACTCCACACCTGAGAGGGTGCTTGGGAGATACTGTCTCGCCCTCGAAGACCTGGAAGGAGCGGTTAGCCAGGAAGGATGTCAGCCATTCTAGGGCCGCGCCCGACACGCCCATGTCCGCCAGACGTTGTAGTAGCGTGACATGGTTAACTGTGTCGAACGCGGCGCTGAGATCAAGTAGGACAATGGCGGCTTTTCCTCCCCGGTCCAACACAGCTCTTGCCTCTTCCGTTACCGCCAGAAGGGCAGTTTCGGTCCCGTGTAGAGGGCGAAACCCTGTCTGAGAGGCACGTAGTAGACTGTTGGTCTCTAAATAGTCTACCAGGATGTTATTTACGTGCCTTTCGAGCAGTTTACTCAACCAGGGGAGTAAGGAGATGGGGCGATAGTTCGCCAAGTTGTTCTGGTCAAGATTGGGCTTCTTCAATAGGGCTCTCACCATCACACACTTCCAGGGAGGTGGTACGGATTTGGAGGTGATAGATGTATTGAGAACGTCCAATATGACCGGGCGGATAACGTCCATGACCTTAGTGAGGGTCTGAGGGGGTGCTGGGTCATTGGGGGAACCAGAGGTAATCTTGGTGGTTAGTCCATCCAAGCCAAGACTGTCCAGGAGTGGAATTGTATCAAGTGTACAGGTGGCGGGAGAATCAGAGGTAGTGGGCAGGAGAAGTTCCACTTCATTCTTAGCGTCCCCAAATGAGGAATATATGCTCTGAATTTTTTGGGAAAAAAAGACGGCGAGGTCGTTACAGCGATTTTGAGCACCTTCAGCAGAGGGACACTCCGCGGAAGGTGAAATGAGGGATTTGACAATTTTAAAAATTTCCTTTGGGGCATTTGTGGCCGCATTGATTTTCCCTTCATAAAAGGAAGCTTGAGTTGCCTTTATCTCCTGTTAATAGAGCTTTATGGCAGCTCTGTACTCAGCCTTCCTGAGTTGAGAGTGATCGTGCCTCCATGCTCTCTCAAGTTTACGGCAGGCTAATTTCATAATTCTAAGGGAGGGGGTATACCATGGGGCAACTTTGGGTCTTTTTATGGAGTTGCAGGAGTGCTTGGGAAGGAACAGGTCAAGGGTACTCGAAATCCAATTGTCGAAATTGTTAGTGGCCTTGTTAGGGTTTGTTAACTTCCCAGGAGGGGCTCTGGCCAGGGCGGCTTCCCACGCTTGGAGGGGGAGCGAAGGCCACTTCCTACCTCGATGTTTAGCAAGGTTTTGAGAGGAGGAAGGGAGGTTTGTGCGCCAGATAAAAGGTATTAAAAAGTGGTCGGTCCAAGGTAGGGGTATAGGGGTCTCCACCATTAAATCATCTACATTGCTATAGATGTGGTCAAGAAGGTGACCCCTGTTATGGGTTGCATGAAAACCTTTTTGATAAAGATCCATAGCTTGTAGATTGGAACGGAGATTGTTAGCTGTAGTATCATGGGGATCATCTAGATGTAGGTTGAGATCTCCCAGCAGGGTGAAGTTGGGCGAAGACAGCACTACACTTGCAGCGAGGTCAGTTATTTTCGTGATAAAATTATTGAGGGAACCGGGTGGGCGATAGGCTAAAATGCCTGAGAAAGTGGTGATGGGGGAAAATTCTAGCGAAAAATGAAGACACTCGCAGGAGGGTATGGTGGTCGGGACAATGCGGCATTTATAGCTGTCTCGGTATATAATAGCCAGTCCGCCACCTCTCCCAGATTGGCGATCCAGTTTTTTAAGCGTGTAGCCCTGGGGGGTGGCCCATACAGTAGTCGGGTCATGGTCTGTTTGGAGCCACGTTTCTGTGAGAAAGAGAGCATCCAGATTGAGCTCTTCAATCAATATATGCAGTTCAGTGTGGTGTTTGGGTAGTGAACGGCAGTTGAGAAGAAACATTCTCCATTCCTGGGCGGGGGGCACCTGGCAGATATGTGGCGGGAGAGGACTCCAGTTACATTTGGAACAATGGTACTCAGTATGGGATGGGAGGAACGAGTGGCAGCATGGCAGAGTCGTGGGAGGACGTAGGGAAAGAAGGGATGAGGAATTATAGGAAATTGGAGAGTCCCCCATGGTGGACCTGAAGACCAGTAGGCGGGAGGCGTCTGGACGCGGACTGGCGCAGACTGGCTTCTCTTTGGCGCCTCTTCGGCGCGTCAACGGCGCTACCGCTGCGCGGACAGATGATGGACTAAATAGGTTAGGTGAAGGTGGAGACTAGCGCGTCAACCCTCCGAAAATGGCCGCCTATACTGGAGCAACCAGGAAGTGGTACCGCTTGCCTCCCTCCACAACAAACAGCACTGGGAGCTGCGGTGGAACGGGGAGTGAGCGGACAAGTACAGGTAGTGCAAAATACAATTTTTAAAAATACAGGTAAGAACAATTAAAACGCTGTTGACAGTCATTAGTCGCTGCCAAGCGCTCTGCGCTACGATGTCGTCATTCACTGTCGAGCGCGACTAGAGGGATCCTTAAGTACTGAGGGCGAAGGGGAGACTAGCGCGTCAACCCTCCGAAAATGGCCGCCTATACTGGAGAAACCAGGAAGTGGTACCGCTTGCCTCCCTCCACAACAAACAGCACTGGGAGCTGCAGTGGAACGGGGAGTGAGCGGACAAGTACAGGTAGTGCAAAATACAATTTTTAAAAATACAGGTAAGAACAATTAAAACGCTGTTGACAGTCCTTAGTCGCTGCCAAGCGCTCTGCGCTACGATGTCGTCAATCACTGTCGAGCGCGACTAGAGGGATCCTTAAGTACTGAGGGCGAAGGGGAGACTAGCACGTCAACCCTCCGAAAATGGCCGCCTATACTGGAGCAACCAGGAAGTGGTACCGCTTGCCTCCCTCCACAACAAACAGCACTGGGAGCTGCGGTGGAACGGGGAGTGAGCGGACAAGTACAGGTAGTGCAAAATACAATTTTTAAAAATACAGGTAAGAACAATTAAAACGCTGTTGACAGTCCTTAGTCGCTGCCAAGCGCTCTGCGCTACGATGTCGTCAATCACTCAACGGACATAGATCGCCCCAAACTGGAGGGTGGGCCGGAATCAGGAATAAGGACAGGCCCACTGCAAGCAACCACCATCAATGAGCACACACTAATCCATTGGTTGCATTACCCAAAAAGAGAAAAATCGAACCTAACTACAAAGGCAACCGACGGCCCTGTGTACACAGGGAGGGAGGTTAGTACGCACCACACGAATAATTTACCTAACGAAGCAAAGGTTAAAGAAAGAAATAACACAACGAGATATGGGACAAACGAACATCCATTTCCCACTCCCGAGCTAATGCAAGAAAAAAAATCAAACATAAATGGAAGGATTTTCTTCATACCAAATTACATATCACAAGGCCGACAAGATTACCTAAATAGAGGAAACATCCTTCACTTGACATCTGCAATTCCAAGTCTCAACCATCTGTCTCAACCATCTAACATCTGATGATTTATTATCGATAGAATTTGTAGACTCAGACAACAATTCAGTAAAGGACGGCACTCTAACAACCTGGAGGAACGCAGAAATAGTCATGAAGTTACTCAATGAAACCACTAAATTTGATGAGTGGGGAATCACCCAAAAGCAGAGGTGACACCAGGTTACCCGTCCCCTCTCTTGAAGAAACACCGTACAGGAGCAAACAGCTCAGTGGCAAAAAGAACCACACACTCGGTATTGCAAGGTGCTAGGGGCATGGAAAATTTGAAGTCCGAAGTTCTATTCCGATTAAACCATGTAACGCGAGAGGCCTGAAATAATTCCCAGGGCGCCCAATTAGATCAAAACCTTCTAAAAATTCTATCTTGGAACATCGCGGGAGCAAAAAACATCGTAAGTGACAAAAACAAAACGGACTCCTGGGATACCTATGACATCATCGCACTACAGGAAACATGGCTAACATCTACAGTTGATGTCCCGGGCAGGATAGGATTCCATGTTAGTGCCACTCGAACACAAAACTATGGGCGTGCAAAGGGGGGTCTTACGGTTTATATCTCCACAGCACTAAACATTAAGTCCTCTCAGATACCCACATCCACCCCAGATATGCAAATAATTAAATTGGAAATGGGACCTCTGGTGCGTATCGGAACTGTCATTCTTATTAATATTTACGCCCACCCAAAATCTATGGTCAAACAAGAGCTATTCAAGAAACTCACAGGTGTAATATCAAGACTCCGCTTAGAAGAGCCAACTTGGGAAATAATACTTACAGGGGATTTCAATGCCAATTTATTACACCCCCATGAGGATGAAGAAATGAATATGCTACTTACCAGTATGCATCTGTTCTTGGCATGTAGGGCTGCTGACATTCATATCTATAGCATAGATCGCCGCCTAGTGTTGGGTCCGGATGATTGCACATTGTTGTCCTGGAAGAGTCTTCGAAGTATCACGAGATAGGTGGCTCCTCCCCTGGACTACAGTGTGCATGGGCATCGACTCCATCCTTAGATTGTTTTTAGCCATTGTGGCAAAGATGGAGTGTAATAGTGTAAGCGATGGCCATGCCTAAGAGTAAATGTAAGAAAAAAGTCTGCAACCGCTACGGGCGCCGGGGAGGAGGGCGGGCGATATGAATGTCAGCAGCCCTACATGCCAAGAACAGATGCATACTGGTAAGTAGCATATTCAGTTCGAGGCATGTGGGCTGCTGAATTCATATCTATAGCATAGAATACATAGCAGTCCCTCCATTAACAGCGGCCGCCCGTGCCAGTTGCAGAAGTCTGAAAAAGTGTTTTAAGAACAGCCTGTCCTACAGCTGCCTGCTGCTTGGAGTGCACATCTACACAGTAGTGTTTAGTAAACGTATGTGGTGTAGACCATGTGGCTGCTCTACAAATGTCTTCCAAAGGAATATTACCTAGGAACGCCATGGAGGCCCCAACTTACGTGTGGAGTGTGGGTCCTAGGGGGGACCGTTAAAGTGCGCTTAGCTTTGTGATAGCAAATCTGAATACACTTAACGATCCACCTGGCTATTCCTGCTTTGGAAATGGGGTTGCCTTTGTGTTAGGGCTGAGAAGGCAACAAAGAGCTGTTGTGTCTTTCTAAAATCTTTCGTTCTGTCAATGTAGTACATTAACGCTCTTTTGACATCAAGCGTGTGGAGCATTCTTTCTGCTACTGTTTCAGGGTTTGGAAAGAATGCGGGCAGTTCGATGGTTTGATTGACATGAAACTGCGACACCACCTTAGGAAGAAACTTAGGGTTAGTGCGCAGCACCACCCTGTTAGAATGAATTTGTATAAATGGCTCTTGTACTGTGAGCGCCTGTAGCTCACTAACGCGTCGTAGAGACGTGATGGCAATGAGAAAAGCCACTTTCCATGTCAAGAACTGAATCTCACATGAATGTAGAGGCTCAAACGGGGGACCCATCAACCTGGTGAGGACCACATTGAGGTTCCACATAGGAGCTGGCGGGGCCCTAGGGGGGATGACCCGCTTCAGCCCTTCTAGGAATGCTTTAATGGCAGGCACCCTGAAGACAGAGAGATGCTGCCTGTTCTGAAGATAAGCCGCTATGGCGGATAAGTGTATCCGAATGGAAGCATATGCCAGATTGCATTTGTAAAGATGTAACAAATAGCAGATGATATTAGGAATGGATGCATCTAGCGGGTTGATATTGTGTTCTGTACAGTAAATGACAAACCGCTTCCATTTCGCTGCATAGCAAGCTCGGGTAGTGGGCTTTCTTGCCTCCCGGATGATGTCCATGCATTCAGGAGGTAGATTAAGGTAGCCAAACTCTAAGACCACAGGAGCCAGATCGCCAGATTGAGCTGTTGCGGATCTGGATGCTGAATGTCGCCATGGTTCTGCGTCAAGAGCCTGGGTGTGAGGTGCAGCCTTTGATGCGGTACCACGGAGAGTTCTAGAAACGTGGTGTACCGTGGTTGGCGTGCCCACGTTGGAGCAACCAGGATGAGTGTCATCGAGTGCTGCTTTAGCTTTCTTGCCACCAGCGGTATGAGAGGTGCTGGGGGAAAAGCGTACGCAAATCTGCCTGACCAGTTCATCCATATCGCATTGCCCTGCGACTGTGGGTGAGGAAACCTGGCGGCAAAGCTTTGGCATTTTGCGTTTTCCCTTGTGGCAAACAGGTCGATCTCTGGATGACCCCACTGCTGGAAGTACGGGTGGAGTACTGATGGGTGTATCTCCCACTCGTGCATCTGGTGGCTGTACCTGCTGAGCAGATCCGCCATCTGATTGTCCTTGCCCGGGAGGTGTTCCGCCATGAGGAAGATGTTCCTCTGAATGGCCCACTTCCACATGCTCTGAGCCAGATGAGACAACTGTGGAGAGTGTGTACCTCCCTGCTTTTGGATGTAGTACATGGCTGTCATGTTGTCCGTCCGGATCAACACGACTTTGTTGCACAGATGTACTTTGAAGGAATTGAGTGCCATGAAGATTGCCATCAGTTCTAGGTAGTTGATGTGCATCTTCCTTTGCTGCGTCGTCCATAGTCCCTGCACCGTGTAGTGGAGCACATGAGCTCCCCATCCCTGGAGAGATGCGTCCGTCGTCAGGACAATCTGTGGCACAGGCTCTTGGAACGGTCGGCCCTTGCAAAGGTTGTGTGGATTCCACCAATGCAGAGAGTTGTATGCCCGACCGGTCACCAACACTAGGTCTTTCAACTGTCCTTGAGCCTGAGTCCACTGATGTGCCAAGCATTCCTGGAGCGGACGCATATGCAACCGTACGTGCGGGACTATGAAGATGCAGGAGGCCATCATGCCTATCAACTGCATGAACACTCTCGCAGGAAGTGAGTGTTGTGGTCTGAATTTTTGGATGAGCGACTGGATGTTGCCTATCCTGACTGCGTTTGGCTGAGCTGTGGCCGCCAGAGTGTCTATCGTCGCGCCCAAATACTGCCGCACATGGGCTGGCTGAAGGTGCGACTTCGGATAGTTTAGTGAAAACCCCAGACTGTGAAGAAGGTGAATGGTGTGGGACATGTCGGCTGCGCACTGCTGGGCGGACTTTGCCTGAACCAGCCAGTCGTCCAGATAGGGGTAGACATGGACGTTCTGTCTCCTGAGGTGCGCCGCCACTGTCGCCAGACATTTCGTGAACACTCTGGGGGCTGTGGTCACTCCGAAAGGAAGGACCTTGAATTGGTAATGCCTGTTCTGGATGGTGAACCTGAGGTATTTCCTGTGGGAAGGATGGAGCGGGATGTGAAAGTAAGCATCCTCGAGGTCTAAGGTTGCGAGGAAGTCTCCCTGGTTTAGCAATGGAAGAACCTGCTGCAGTGTTAGGATATGGAAGTGTTCTGAGAGAATGTACTGGTTCAGGGGCCGTAGGTCTAGAATAGGTCTGAGTGACCAGTCCTTCTTTGGGATTAAGAAGTACAGGGAATACACCCCTGTGCCTTCTTCCTCCACCGGCACGAGCTCTATTGCGCCTTTTTGCAGCATTGCAAGAACCTCCTGCTGCAATAAGTGCAAATGCTCTGCTGACATAGGACGGTGTTTTGGGGGTATGTTGGGTGGAGTGGATGTTAGCTCCAAACAATAGCCGAACTGGATAAGTTTCCTGACCCACCTGTCTGTGGTGATGGACTTCCAGACCGGCAGGAACTGCTGGAGTCTCCCCCCGACAGGTGTTGGATGGTCGGGGGGCAGTGACAGGGAGTCACTGTTTGTTGGTGGCAGAGGAGCGGGAACTGTTGTTGCCTCTGCCTCTGCCCTTGGAGCTGTTTCCCCGGTATCCTCCTCTACTCTGCTTGGTGTACGAGGATTGCGTCCCACCTTTATTGAACTGCGTCTGCTGTGACATCTGTCCTCTGTTAACACCTCGATTGCCTGAGCGACGAAAAGTGTTCCCTCGAAACTGTTGGGACTGGAGAGCCCCCATGGACTTTGCAGTCTCAGTATCTTTCTTAATTTTTTCCAGGGTGGTATCCACCTCTGGACCAAATAACCTGTCTGGGTTCACCGGCTGGTTGAGGATGGTAGTCTGTATCTCTGGCTTGAACCCTGAAACACGGAGCCATGCTTGACGCCTCAACATCACGCTAGTGTTGATTGCCCTTGCTGCTGTGTCCGCAACGTCTAGTGCACACTTTATAGCAGCGTTGGAAATGAGCTTGCCTTCTTGGACAAGCATCTCAGCTCCCTCCTTAAACTGGTCTGGTAGGTGTTGCAACAGGGTCTCTAGGGTGTCATAGCGTGCCCTGTCGTATCTGGCCAATAGTGCCTGCGTGTTTGAGATACGCCAGATGTTGGCCGCCTGAGCTGCTACTCTCTTCCCTGATGCCTCCAGCACTTTTGACTCCTTGTCTGGGGGAGGAGCTTCACCCGTGGTTTGCGAGTTCGCCCGTTTGCGGGCATTAGAGACCACTAAAGAGTCCAATGGACTGCATGCTGATCCCCTTGATCACCTGCCTCCACCCACGAGTCCTGTTGCTCATCAGGCTCAGTGTTGGTAGGAAAATTGTACTCCTCATCCTGCTCCCCTCCATCCTCTCCATCAGAATAAGTGGGTGAGGGTGTTGTGCCTCTTAGAGTCTGTGGAACCATTGGCTCAACCAAGACTGGTGTGTCTGGTGCAGGCTTTTTGCGCTTCAGGGGAATTGTGAGTGACTCCAAGGGCTTCGATGCTGTAATCTTCCTCTTGTAAAGCGCAAGCTTTCCGGTGTCGGCATCGATGAAACGCTCCGACTGTTCCTCTAAAGAGTGTTGTCGATGCGCCAAACTCCCAGCCGGGTGAATTGGCGTCGACAATACCGAGTCTTTGGGCACCGACCGTGGTGCAAAGGCCTTCGGCGCCACCTTAGGCGGTAACGTGAAGAGGATCGGCGTTGAAGTTTTTTGCGCCGGGACAGCTGGCTTCGGGGCGGAAGGTGTCCTCGGTTCCGACGCAGAAGCCTTGTCCTTAAGTCGCTGGAGGGAGTCCGAGACCTGCTTCGTAAAGGAAGCGGAAGGTTTCGTCAACCCGACCGATAACCTGGGTCCGCCCCCAGGGGAAGACCCGAGCGTCGATGCCTTCTGTTTCTCCGATCGAGGCGCAGGAGCATCTTTCACCGGTGCGCTACGATCTTTGTCCACGGCCGCAGACGTCGACGCCGACGGCTTCGGATCGGCAGCCTTGACCTTCGGCTTTGGGATCCCAGACTTCGGCTCTGCGCCCTTGACGGCCTTGTCCGATGCAGTCACGACAGCCTTCTTAGATTTCGGCTCGACTGCCTTGCTCGACGCCGATTCGACAGCCTTCCCTGAGCTTGGCTCCTTGACCACTTTTGGCACCTTGGCTGGGTCGATAGCTTTCTTCGGCTTCGAGGCCTCCGAAGACGACGGCGTCGATGGGGTAGCAGACGTCTTCGGTTTCGATGGCGCCTCGGCCATCTTTGTCTTTGTCGACACCGTTGGTTTCAGTTTCGGTTTCGATTTCGACAATGGCGGCTCCGCTGAAGTGTCCGTAGCCGGGCCGGAAGGTGGGGCCGTGGATCTTGGTGTAAGGTCTTGGGTAAGGCCATGTGGCGATCCCTTGACCTGAGCCTTTGTAAGAGTACGAACGGGGTATAGCACTTCCTCCGAGCTATCTTTCATGGCCCCATAGGCCTCGTCGTCGTCCCCTACCTCGTCGACGACTTCTTCCACGTCTTGGCCTTCGGCGTCCGCTTCATAGTCGGACTCGACGACCACCGATGGGGGTGAAATCTGCAGTTGAACCTGTTGCTCGTCCGCTTCTGCGTCGACGAAGATGTCCACCGGTGCCGGAGCCGATCGCCAGGCCTCGAGTCGCGCTACGCGCCGAAGCTTGATTGTTTTCTTTGAACGAAACCTGGAACAGGCCATACAATTGGCCTCGTCGTGGTCCAGCGACAGGCATTTGTTGCAGACTGGGTGGACATCGATGTGTGGGTACTTGGATCCACACACGGGACACTTCTTGAACGGACTCCGTTCCATGCCGTCGAAAGTCTTGCTGCGTCGACTGGGCCTCGATCCCCGAAGAGTCACACGACCCCCCGGCTATCCGACTCGATGAGTTGGAAGACGTTGGGCACCGAACGCAAACAATACCGACGGTTAGAAGAAGGCCTTTTGGCCTCGAGACAGTTTTATATCGATTCCGAACAGGAGTTAACCACATCAATGCTGATGGTATTCCCCTCCTGTGCTGAGATTTGTTGATTCCCATGTTTCATGACGAGCCCAGCTCGTCATCAGCGTCGAAGGGGTTAACGAAATCACATCCGAACCCAATGGCGGAAAAAAACAATCTAAGGATGGAGTCGATGCCCATGCGCACTGTAGTCCAGGGGAGGAGCCACCTATCTCGTGATACTTCGAAGACTCTTCCAGGACAACAATGTGCAATCATCCGGACCCAACACTAGGCGGCGATCTATGCTATAGATATGAATTCAGCAGCCCACATGCCTCGAACATATCATTACAGCTAATGAACTCTGGGCTGTCGAAACACAGGAAATCCCGCACGCGAAGAGAATGGAAAAAGCAGGACGGCAGTTGATGTGGGAGCTAGAACAGCAAGGGCTCCATGTGTTAAATGGGAGAATATGCCAGGACAGACCCGCCAATAGCACCCACATTGGCCCTAGCTCAACCACAATCCTGGATTACACTGTTGTTTCCCTTCCACTCCTTGGATTAATCAAAAAGTTTCAAATTATATGTTCTCCAGATAGTGATCATTCGGCCCAGCACATTGAAATTAAATTAACACCGCCGAAACATCTCAATGCACCAAAATTAGCAGGGGACACTTCAACAATAAATTTGAAACGCTTAAAGTGGACAAGTGTCACACTCCCGTAAATAGCCCTAGACGCAAAGAATCTACTGCAAAGGCTTACCCTGGAAAACAAACCAGCCATGGAAACGTGGGCTGCCTTTGTGGATAAATTACCAAAGACCAAACTCCATGTTAAAACAAGGTATAAGGCAAAGAACATTAGCCATTTCAGCCAGACAACACGCTCCTTGAGAAGGCGCTTGCGGCAGTCCGTGAGGAGAGCACAAGGTTACAGCTCACAATCCATGGTATGGCAGGACGTACGTTTCATAAAGAAACTATCAGAAACAAATTTGGATCGGAAAAAAAAAACGAGGTCACTGACTTTTGGACAAAAATAATACACAATGCTACAAAATCCGACTCCAGAGCATTCTGGATGCAATTAAACACACTTAACAGACCAGCTAGCTCTATATGCATGACCTGCATTACTGAAAAGGCATGGACACAGCATCTAATTGACACCTTCTCAATAAATCCTACAAAATCTTCTTCGTTAACAGAAATTTCTGCACTTGAAAGATCTAATGCAGATACAACAGTTTTCGATCTTATAAACATCAAACAGAAAGGTCCAGATCTTACACCACGAACATATGAAGAAGTAGAAATATTACAAATAATAAAGAAAAGTAGGCAAGACAGTGCACCAGGACCGAACGGCGTTCCTCAGGCAATTTACAAGGAGGATCCCCACTTCTGGGCCAGCAATTTTTTCAAATTGTTCCGGACAATAAACATCGGTGGTCGGATCCCGGAAAGCTGGCCAGGGGCGATCATCAACCCAATCTACAAAGGTGGTGACCGAAAAAATCCTGTAAATTATCGCCTGATAGCGCTCATTGACGCTGAGGCAAAGTACTACGCCTCACTGGTATTAACCGACCTCACAAAATGGTCCAATGACAACAACAAAATACCTGTAAATCAGTCAGGGTTTCGCCGTGGCATAGGCACCATGGCAAACGCCGTAGCAATAAGCCTGATTGCCGAAAAAAGCTTGCAAAACCATCAAGCTCTACACTTATGCTTCGTGGATTTCAAGGCGGCCTTTGACCGTGTCAGCCGACAACTACTCTGGGCAAAACTGAAGCAGCAGGGCCTGCCGGACGCAATCTTAAACCCAATAATGGACCTATACACCAACACCTGGATGCAGGTAAAGATTGATAATGGTAATCCGCTCACGAGGAAGATCAGAACCAGTGAGGGTCTAAAGCAAGGCTGTGTATTGGCCCCCCATCTGTTTAACTTATTCATGGCCGACCTGACACCAAGGATGGATGGGATCAATGCTCATCCCCCACGACTAGGAATAATGCCTCTTACGCATCTCTCCTACGCTGATGATGTTGTTCTCCTCAGTCAGACGAAAATAGGACTGCAACGTCTCATGAATGAACTGGCTGAATATACCAAACAGAACCTCTTGCAAATAAACAACATGAAAACAAAGGTCATGATTATAACTCATCGTCGTACAAAATCACTGAATTATACAATTGACAATAACAATCTGGAAGTAGTGGAAAGCTATAAGTACCCGGGGATATATCTGGATAGACGGTTCACCTTTTCCGCGCATTTCGATGCCATCGAGAAGAAAGGAACAGCGCTACTCCATGCATTTAGCAGTCTGTCTAAGACGCTTAAGGGCCCTCTGTACACGCCCCTCTTAACAGTCATCAAAGCCAAACTACTCCCAACAATAGCTTATGGCAGTGTGGTACATTGTGGAAAGAGCGCGCCGCTCTTGGACAAAATTCAAACAAGGGTGTATAAACGCATATTTAGATTGCCATGTGACGCTTCACCCGCCCAGGTTCGGCTCGAATTTGGATTGCAGTGTCAAACATTGCAAAAAAAATACGACAGTCAAATTCTGGTATAATGTTTGGCTGAACCGTGAGACGCAAATTAACTCCGCTATCTGGGAAGCCATGCAAAGCAACCCAAATTCCCAGCACGCGAAGTATTTAAATTCTTCCCTAGAAATCACGGAGCTGGCGTTATTGTGGCAAAAGAAGCTATCAGTATCTTCATTCAAGCAGGCTGTAAAAAAGGCAGCTAATAGGCACTCGTTGACTGATGATAAAACAAACAATCTTGAGACAGCGCTCACACGCTTGGATGATAATTCAATCATATAAGAAGCCGACTCCGGCAGACTATCTAGGGTTAGCCTTTCCCTCACATCTCAAATCAAAATACCTAACCCTACGAATGGGTAATCTGCCTACAAATGCCGACCAACCCGGCTGGAGGACACCAGGCACAAAGGAGTGTAACTTATGTGGTACTGCTGTACAAGACATCATTCACCTGATCTGCATTTGCCCGTAATTAGACAGTGAACGTAGGCACCTACTCAAGGCAAAATTTAATAAACTAGGAATTCGCACATGCCGCTCAGCCATTGTCCAAGCGTTGAACTCAGCGGACCCACAATTTATCTGTCGAACAATCAAATATGTTATTAATTTTGAAAAAAAACAGAAATTGTGTCAAGAGCAACAACAAATGTGATCTTCTGGAACTTTTTAACTCGCACTTTAACGAACTTGGATTAGCACTTATAATCCTTAGACTATTATCAACAGTACGTTCACCTTTTTAAATCAACGGTTATCATTGCACAAGAAAGTGCTATTTTTTATATATTTTAAAATAATGTTGCATCTTATATTGTAATGGTTTTCATTAACTACACAATAAAGAATTTTTTTTTACTCTCTCAATGGAGTTTAAAAATGGTTCTTTTACTGTTAAGGCCTGAATCGCACTAACACGCCTCAGTGAAATGATAGCAATCAGGAAAGCAACCATCCAAGAAAGGAATTGCAGTGGGCAATAGTGTAGCGGTTCAAAAGGTCTTGTTAGAACAGTTTTAAGGTTCCATGCAGGTGGACGTTTGGGTGGTATCACTCTTTTAAGACATCCCATACAGGATTTAATTACTGGCACTTTGAAGAGAGATAAGAGTTGTCTGTTTTGAAGATATGCAGCTACTGCTGCAAGGTGTAGTCTTATGGATGTGTATGCAAGGCCTGCACGTTGCACATGCAACAGATACATTTGTTGTATAGAGGCATCTAGTAGTTCAATTGTTAGGTTATTACAATATATAGCATGCTCTAGTGATAGGTTTTCTTGCTTCTTGCTTCTTTAAGAATCTTTAAGAATTTTTATGCAATCTGATGGTAGATTTGGGTATACAAACTTTAGGACTTCGGAAGCCAAATCGCTTGGTTGAGTTCCTTGGGATTTGGATGTCCGATATCTTCATGTTCTGCGTGAGAAGGTTTGATGAGTGGAACTACTGAAAGTTCCTTTAGTGTGGTGAACCATGGTTGACGAGCCCATGAGGGAGCTGTCAAAATGAGGTCAAGATATATTTGTTTGAGCTACCGACCCAGAAATGGAAAAGAAGGAGCGGTGGAAAAGTGTAAACAAATATCCTTAACCAGGTCATCCGTAGGGCATTGCCCTTGGATAGCCGATGTGGGAACCTGAAGGCAAAGTTTGGGCATTTTGAGTACTGAGCTGTTGCAAAGAGATCTATTTGTGGAGATCCCATTTGTGGAAATAAGGGAGGAGGACTTGGGTGTGTAGTTCCCACTCGTGGACTTGCTGCCACATCCTGCTGAGGTTGGCAAATGCGTTCCTGGAAGGTGTTTTGCTAGCAGTTGGATGTTGTGATGTATTGCCCAACGCCAAATGGTCTGAAAGAGGCATGATAACTTTAGTGTGTGCCCCCCTACCTCTCCCCTGTTTTTATACATAGTACATAGCTGTCATATTGTCCCTCCAGACTAGAACAACTTTCCCTATCAGGTGAGGTAGAAATGCTTTTAGCGCTAGGTGAACAGCTAGAAGCTATAGGTAGTTGATGTGGAGACTCTTGTGTTTGGTGTCCAATGAACTGTTTGATGTTGTAGATGGGCAGCCCACCCTGTAGGGGATGCGTCCACAGTGAGCATGATCTGTGGAACAGGGTCGATAAAGAGCCACCCTTCAGAGGCTTTGTGTTTTCCACCACTGCAGAGAGCCAACACTAGATCCTTTAATTGACCCTGTGATTGATTCCATTGACGTGCTATGCATTCCTGTAGAGGACGTATATTTAACATTGCGTGAGGTACTATGGCAAATGCATGCTGCCATAATCCCAAAAGTTGCATTAAAGTTCTCACTGTTAGATACTGGTTGCTTTGGAATTGTAGTAGCAGTGTGAATTCCTGGTTGCATTGGGATAGGCTAAACCCGTTTGAGCATTTAGCATAGCTCCTAAAAAAGGTTGCAGTTACGCGAGTTGGAGATGAGAGTTTTGCTCATTGAGTGTAAATCACAATTGATGAAGATTTATTGAAGTTGGAGTGTGTTGTAAACACTTGAGATGTCTGTTGGCTTTAATGAGCCAATCGTCTAAATAAGACATGAATTTGTTGTCTTCTTAGATGAGCTACTACTGCTGCTAGATATTTGGTAAATACTCTGGGTGCAATAGTTACTCCAAATGGGAGTACTTTGAATTGATATTGTTTTCCTGATACCACAAATCTGAGGTATTTGCGATGTGCTGGGTGAATATGCAAGTGAAATTTCGCATCCTTTAAGTCTAGTGTTGAACATAAAGTCGCCTTGCTGTAAGAGGGGAAGCACCTGTTGAAGTGTGCCCATATGGAAGTTTTCTAACAGTATAAACAAGTTTAGAGGTCTGAAATGGAATATTGGTCACAGAGAACCGTCCTTTTTTAGAATTAGGATGTAAAGTGAGTAAATTCCTTGGTGTTGTATTGGAACTGGTTCCATAGCTCCTTTTGTTAGAAGAGCTTGTACTTCCTGTTTGAGCAGTTGTTGGTGCTCTAGAGAGAGTTTGTAAGTGTCACCTGGAATATTGGGAGGATAGCTGGCGAGCGCCAGGCAATAACCATGGTGGATAATGTCCAACACTCATTTGTCTGTTATTGATTGCCAAATGGGAAGAAATTGATGCTGTCTCCCCCCCCGCCCCCCCCCCCCTCCACCCAACAGTTGTATGATGTCGGAGGGAATTGCCATGAAGTCATTGCTTGCTGGGAGATGGAGAGGCGCGTGTTGACATACTCTACCTCTGCCTTTAAAATAGTTTCCTCTGTAACCACCTTTGTAAAATTCTCTAGAGGGGAAGAATTGGTTTTATATTATTATCAACCCTGGGTGTTATTATCTGTGCCCTCACTGGATTTAAAAGTGTCTTCAGCATGCCTCATCATACCCTTTAACATAGGTAACAACTGTGTTGCCTCATGTGTGGACCCTAATGTTTCAAATAAAAAATCTTCTTACAAAGATTCCTTGTTTAAAGTGACTCCATGGTATGTGGCTGCCCTGGCAATTAACTCCTGATATTAAGTGTTGTCATCGGGAGGGGGATGATTTTGTAGGCTATAGATAATGGATCTGGTGGTGGTTGTCCATAAGTGTCATCCAAAGACCTTATATCAGGATCTGTACAAGAAGAGCCCTGAGTTGTGATGTCTAGAAGGTCTGAACATAGTATAACTGGTACTGGTGAAGATGGTGGAAGGGTATGAGGAATGGGAGTGAAGAGGGCTAGTAGCCATATCCTCCCCCTTTTAGAGAGGGAATGTATACCCTGTGTCCATTTTCTGGATGATGGTATCAATGGCTTTGCTGGAATAGGTACAGTGTCCGAATTTATACAGATTTTCTTTGTTTTGGATCCAGCTTTTGTTGCGTTTCCAGAATTGGCTCCGGAGGTTTTTGAGGAGCATTTTTCTGTTTTAGCACCGAAATGTTCTGGATTTGTCCTTTGTGCTTTTTGGAACCGATGTTTTAGGTGCCGAAGGTGTGGTATCTCAACTCAAGCCCAAGCCAACAGGCTTGACGTACGCTTTCGGTGCCAAGCTGGAGGGCGGGAGTTGGAAGCAGAGTCTTGGTGCCTACATGGCCGGATGGCTCTGGTGGCCCGAAAGCCTTATGTTTAGCGGAAGTAGTTTGTGTGGGCAAAGGGGCTTGCAGCACATTGACCAGCTGGTACATCATGGGTCTCCTGTTCTATCTCCAGCTCAGAGTCTGAGTTGCAGTCTTGGAAGGAGAAGGCCTCTTCTGATAGCTGAAAACACAGATTGGACAAATGCCCACTAGAGGGCAAGGTACTGGTGATAACCAGCAAAACAAATGTGCAGATCTAATGTACCATCCTTAATAACCCACCCTGTACCCTGAAGTAGCTCAGAATGACGTGGGAGGTGGATGGG
Source organism: Lissotriton helveticus (assembly GCF_964261635.1). NCBI lineage: Eukaryota > Metazoa > Chordata > Amphibia > Caudata > Salamandridae > Lissotriton > Lissotriton helveticus. The sequence goes on along the minus strand of NC_136063.1, from coordinate 1,527,944,128 downwards.
GGACTTTTAGAATATATAGATTGGGAAGTAACTAATGCATCCCATGAAGGTTGCCAACAAAGCCAGTCCTAGATTAATTCAACCTCAAATCTTATAAAGGATCTTACACAATAAAAGTAAACTTTTCAGAAAGGGTATACATCAAACTCCCACATGCAACAGATGCAATTGAGCTGAAGCCATTTTATAAACACATTATAGGGATTCCCTGCAATTAATGCCTTTCGAAGGGATACAGTTGTAGAATTAGGTACAATATTGGATTTGAATATACCATTCACCCCTAAATTCGTTATACTCAGCAAACCAGGTGAAGTTCACCCTTCGGGGGCTGCAGTATTGTTTTACTCATTGAGATAAGTAATTGCCAAAAGGGATGTCGGAAAATATGGAAAAGACAACCAGTCCCAAACAAGCAATTGTGGCAAATGGGTATGAACATGTGTGTGGCAGGGGCGTGGCCAACACCCGAATATGTCGAACTTATAGTTGTGAAGCTCCCGCACCCAGGCCCTGTAATGCAACCCGAATTTTGCTATCCTGCAACCATCGAGGTCCTGACCTGTAGTGAAGACATCAGTGAGTGTAAAACTACGTCCCAAAAACCCCATTGTTAGGACAAGGCAGGTGCGACAAGCTCTATCTCATGCAAGCTGGTGACTGCACCTTGCTGCCAAGATGGCGGCTGGTGACATTCTATGATGCAGTGACGGAAGCCTTCATTTCCCGACTTCTTGTACAACGAAGGCTGGAAGAATGAGACCTAGAGCCATGCAGCAGTAACATCATACCCCATGGTGGCCCAGAGATGTGTTCACGGCCGCGGTGAACAAGGCTTACGGCCATGCACTGGTGAATATTTGCAGCCCTGGGGAGCATGGACTAAGCAATGCCAAATGTGAGATTCCGTGGGCCACTGTGCCGTTGGAACAAGTTTGTGGTTTTCCTGGAGATGCCCACTGGGATGCAGTGTGAGAGCAGGCCTTGCGGGAGGTAGATACCGGCTAGATATACAGCCAAGACCCAGTTGTTGGTGGGCTACGGTTGGACACCATGGGGTGCCCCATCCACCCCCAGTTTCCGCAACCTGTCAACTTAATTGGCTGGTAGTGTGACTCTCAATGGTCCTCTATGGTGGAGGTGGTCACGACTGGTTTGATGCACTGTTGGTCCATGAACTCCCAGGTGCACGGAACTGAGCTAGTCAGCCTCCCCCGGTGATTTGGTGTGTCCCCCCCACCTGCTCGCCCCGGCGACCTCACTTAATCACCGCTTAGGACCTTAGGTACAAGGATCAGTGGCTGGCAAACACTAGGGAGCACTAGGAAAAAAACTGACAGGCCTGCTTTACCAACTCGTTCCCAGTGCCCCTTCTGTAGAGCTCTCCCATCAAGATTCTAGACACCGAAGTACCTTCTTCAGGTATGACACCTTCTTTGGTTAAACTAGACCTTATCCAGCAGGGAATCAGGGAATCACGTCTAGTAATGGAAAAATCCCTAGTGGCCAGCACTACAGACGTGACCCTATTAAAAGATGACCATCGCAAATTATCAGACAGGTCTAAGGCACCTGAAGTGGAACTCCCTAAGCTATCGCCTGGACATGAACAACTAGCTGCACATTGAGACCAACAGCATCGACGAGTGGATCTCCAACAGGACAGAGCAGAGGATGCGGAGGGGAGGGCTCACCACAATAATTTTCGTATTATTGGATTTCCAAAGGGGCGCGGGCAACACGATTTGTGGAGCAATGTCTTTGGTGACCCGTACAGGGCTCTCAGACATGTTTGCAGTCGAGAGGGCCCATAGAGTCCCTACCAAAAAAACCTATCCCCGGTGCTCCAAGAGACCAATCGTAGCCAAGATCCTGAATTACAGAGATGTCTTATTGCAGGTGGCCATTGACCGAGTGCCTATTCTGGTAGACAACGTGAGAGTCTCCCTCTTTCCGGATTATACGGTTGCTGCCCAGCAGAGACGGGTCTCCTTCCAGGAAGCCAAGCAATGGCTTCGGGTTGCGGGCCTCACCTATTCCCTCTCTTCCCCGCGAAACTTAAAGTGCTATGCGACCAACAGGTGTATTTTTTTTTATACCCAAGAACAGGCCCTAGGCTGTCTAGACCATCACTTCCTTGATTCACTAGCGCTGGAACAACCAAATGCAAAATCATTGAGATCAAAATGCAAGGTCAAGAAGAAACGTAGAGACTTTCCTGTTCGTGGGGGCGTAGTGGACCGTGGAACCCCCTCTTCAAAACAGGTGCTGGAGGGACAGCTGGCAGCTCTACGATCGGTGACACTTTGAGGATACCGCAACCCCTCATTGGCTCCAGCTCATCCCAAAGTAGTGCCTCAGACACAGATACAGCGGGAAGTATGGCACTGTTCCCAGTAGTTACCCCACAGACTGCAGAGGAATTATGACAGAGACTTAGGAATACTTGTCTCATGAAGTTCTAGACATGCCATGGTAAACTACATGGGTATTATGCTCCACCCAGTTCTACCTGCTTCCTTGACTTTCCATGATTATTTGTCCACACAGATTGAAGCTAAATGTTGCCCACTGTCACAGTTCTGTTATTACTTCTGACGTACTGTGTTAAGCGGCATAAATCGGAACTGCACTATTACCTGACATTACTTGCTGCTTGATCGGGCCTGGATGAAGTTACCAAAGTATATTTTACTGGTTTGATTGTTTGCACCCCTATGGTAGGTGCACCTGGTTTCCTATGTTTGCATTGTTAATTTTTTCCCACCAGTTTAGTCGAATGGCCCACAATTGCTGGACCGAGTATTGGTAGTTTGCTTTTCTAATATGTTTGTTTGTGTCACCATTATCATTTAGAGGTGGAGATTGATTGAGAGCACACTGCACCCGAGAGTGGGTGTTTGCTCACAATCTCACAGAGGTCTTCAGTGACGAAACATAATCTGGTAACATTGAACGTACTGGGTATGTGATCCATGTAAAGAAGGCATAGGATATTAGCCCACCAAACCGGTGCCAAGCCCATATTACCTTTCTCCAGGAAACACACTTGGTTACCATGGAGGCCTCCAAATTACATAAACGTTGGTGTGCCCAACTATTCCACACTGCTTACTCTGCCTATTCCAGGGTGGTGGTGATCTGGGTTCATGCTTGCTTGCCTTTTGGGCTCCATGAATCAAGGGTGGAAACACAAGGTAGCTATGTCCTGGTGAGGGGCGCCCTAGATGGAGACAGGATAGTACTTGGTTGTATATATGCCCCCAATACAGGTCAAGACACCTTTTATACGCAGATGCCAATGGTACTGGCAGATTGGGACCCATACCTTTGGGTACTGGGAGGGGTTTTAGGGCAGGATTAGGTATTAGCCATTATAAATCACACCCCTACTGCCGGATACCTCAGCAGACCGTCAAGCCCGAATGCTGCAACAATGGGTAGATGGCTGAGGATTGACCGATGTGAGGTGGGGTGGAACAAAGGTATGAGAGAATACTCCTTTTATCCATACCCACATGCCCTGAACACAAGATTAGACCGTTTCTTATGTCCAATACACCTTCAACTTCGCATAACCCATGCCACATGTTTAGGCAAGACCATATCGGAGCACAATCCCCTGGAGATTTTGCTAACATGGGGCTGAGTACCGGCTCAGATTCCTATTTGGCAGTTACACCCTGTGGTATTGGAGGACACGGTCTTCTGTGACACCCTGGCGACCGCAACTGACACATATTTCGCGACTAACACTGGCACTGCCTCTTCACCCATTATAGAATGGGAAGCATTTAAAGTAGTAGTTCAGGGAACGAGACCAAACAAACTCCTCCAGTTAGCAATACAGAAGAGAGTCCCTGAAGTAATATTACTTCAGGAACCCTCTTCGGTTTTTGAGTAATTCAGGGAACGACCATCAATTAGTTGTAGGAGCCAGGAGGAAAATTCTTCATGAGCTCTGAGAGGTGGAGGGCTCACTGTGGCCCCTTGAGAGAACTGTGTTGGAACACAGATTCAACGCCTCACTTACAAGAGGCCAGGATACGATATGCAGAGCTCTTGGAATGGCTCCGAGTGGTATCTATTGCCAATTTACACAGAATGTCCCTGCTGAGGCTGACCGATCGGGTACACTATTGGCCGGTATGATACGTCCAGACCTCAGCCTCACACCAATTTTAGCTGTACATACTCCGACTGGAATAATGAAAATGCAGCTAGAGATTAACAAAGCCTTTCTGGACTACTCAACGGAATTATACTCAGCACACACTACTCCCAACCCCAAAGAGCTCTTGAAGGTCCTGTGTCAAGCACATCTACCCAGAGTATTAGCCGTAGATAGGGAAGATCTTTCTGCACGTATTACTGTGAATGAAATTAGAGGGGCCCTGAAGGAATTAGATGCCAGGATATGATGGCAGCTCGTTCCAGGTCTTGGTTGTGATGTGAGAGAATGATCTTCCGCCTGCTCTGGATCTGTGAATTAGAGGGGTTTCAGCCAGTGCAAGGTTGGCCGATCGGAGGTTTGTTTTCGGTACGTGGAAGTTTAAGTCGTTGAGGTATATGGGTCCAATGTTGTGCAGGCATTTGTAGGTGTTAGTGAGGATTTTGAAGGTGATTCTATTCTCTACGGGGAGCCAGTGGAGTCTTCGTAGGTGTTGGCTGATGTGTTCGTGCCGGGGGATGCCGAGGATGAGTCTGGCTGCGGTGTTCTGTATTGTCTGGAGTTTGCGGAGTAGGGACTTGTTGATGCCGGTGTAGAGAGCGCTTCCGTAGTCTAGTCTGCTTGTGATGAGTACGTGGGTGACTGTCTTCCTGTCTCCGGAGGATGCGGAGGGTGTTGAAGCAGCTGGATGTGACAGCGTCAACCTGTCGGTTCATGGTGAGTGAGGAGTCGAGTACGATGCCGAGGTTTTTTGCCGTGGTCTGAGGGGGTAGGTGGGTTTCCGAGAGCAGCGGGCCACCAGGTGCTGTCCCAAGCTGAGAGGGTGGTTCCGAGGACGAGGACTTCTGTTTTCTATGCGTTTAGTTTTAGGCAGCTTTTGGTCATCCAGACTGCAACGTCTTGCATTCCCTTCTGGAAGTTGAGTTTTTGGGGTGGTGGGGTTTCTGGTGAGGGAGAGGATGAGCTGGGTGTCGTCAGCGTAGGATACGATGTTGAGGTCGTGTTGTCGGACAATGGCTGCGAGGGGGGCAATGTAGATGTTGAAGAGGGTCGGGCTCAGTGATGATCTCTGTGGGACTCCGCAGGTGATTTCTGTGGGGGTGGAGAGGAAGGGGGGGGGCTGATCCTTTGGCTTCTTCCAGAGAGGAATGGTCATATCCAGTCCAGGGCAGATCCTTGTATGCCTGCTTGATATAGTGTGGAGACTAGAGTGTGGTGGGAGACGGTGTCGAAGGCTGCAGACAGGTCGAGGAGGACGAGAGCTGCAGAGTGGCCTTGGTCCAGGAGGGTGCGTATGTTGTCTGTGGCAATGAGTAAGACTGTCTCGGGGATGTGGTTGCATCGGAATCCGGATTGGGGTGGGTCGAGGAAGGTGTTCACTTTAATGAATTAGATGGGTCAAGTTATTATATACTACACCTACAGCAGGAGCTAAAAAGGGTCCGCAGATCTCCCAATCCTACCCTGTAGGCTGTGGCACTAGGCAAGAGTGCCCCTTTCTCTGCTCCTTTTCATCCTTGCAGTTGAACCCCTAGCACAAAGACTCAGACAGTAAGCAAGACATAAGGGGATTCCAGTGGACAACACCGTTCATGATGTGTCATACTATACAGACAACGTGATATTGTATTTTAAAGATATACGTGAAACACAGGCAGAAATAGTTTAATGCAAACTACCTTTCTGGGCTTTCTCCGGCCTCCATGTCAACGCAGACAAATCTAACGCACATTTCTTTACTGGCACATATTCTGAACACCTGAGTTTTGGGGAATAAGTGATTTCTGTACACCCTCCACTTTCAGATATTTCAGGATACAGATATACAGGGATAATATTGATTTATAAGAAGGCAACCTCTAACGTACAATTACAGTGCTCAAATCACACGTGGCCTTTTGGATAACATTGCCCCTATCCGCGGCAGGTCGACTGGCACTGGCCGAAATTGTATTTTTAGCCATGTTAACTATACCATTTTGTGAACTTGCCACAGGGATTTTCCAGCAACTTAACTCTATGTTTAAACTTGATATGGGGGCAGGAGCATCATAGAATCAGATCGGCAAATCTCTAACTCCTAACAGATAGAGCAGGGCTGCGAGCACCAGATTTTTAAGGCTTACTCTATCGCTGGACAACTGCAGGAGTTATCATATTGGCTCGCTGGTCAAAACCTGTTAGAAATAGATTTTCCCAAGGCGCAACTAGAACGAGTTGGCCTTTTGAGAGCACTACGAAATACGATTGTGGGGATAGAAATCTTGCCTATCCATTGGCCTGACTGAGATATATAATTCATTAAGAATTTACTGATTTCTCAATTAAAACTGATTGAATTAGGCTACTGACTAGCACAGTTACAGTTGCGCTTGCCCTTAGGGGTTCAAACTTGCCTTTATTTGTCAAGTTCGAAGACTACATTACTTTGGAGACTACCAACCACCAGGTCCTCAGTGAGAGAGGCGGTGGATGCCGCACTTGCAAAGAGGAAGAGGGACAACCTCTCAGAGGAAAATTATTTTTCCTTCTCGGACTGGGACTTCCCTTCTACCTCGCATGTAAATTGAAATATATTGGCATGACCACAAGGCGAATCAAGGTCCGCATATCCGAACATAAGAGCACCATCCGGTGCAGAAAACAAGCAACCCGGTTTACGAGTCACTTCTTAGAAGCAGGGCATGGACCTACAGAATTCTCATGGACTGTGGTAGAGCAACCATTGATTCCTGAACATGTGTCGTATATCAGTAAATACCTGTTTTCAAAAGAACAAAAATGGGTATACAGACTCAACACTGATAAAGAGGGCCTAAACGAAGACATACCTTGGATGTCATTATGATCACTGCCCAGTTAGGTGTAATGGGGTAATTCTTTACTATTACAATTGACACTCCGTATGATTACCTGTCCTTCTGCTAGAGCCATGACAATACACACCATTTCCATCCTTGTAAATGAGAAACTGGTTCTTAGCATGTTTAGGCATCCTCGGGAACTAGTAATTTGACTGTGAATGAGATCAACCTTTTTGTTGGTCATCCTTATCGGTATCTCCACCAATCCATATTAAAAACTTCCTTTGAACTATAGGCATTAGAAACGGATCACATCTCCCATGCCTCTCCGAAAATTAACTATGGGTAATATCATTAGGATTTAACAGAGATTACTGTAGGTTGCTGTAAACTACACGAGGCTTTGTCCATCAGGACTACCAGCTTTATCTTGTTTCTTTACCTATATATTCAGTAAGGAAGCCTACACATAAGAATATGGTCGGAATGGGCTAGTTCCTCTACATCATTGTAGAATAGCTAAGAGAATGCCGCCGATTGCGTGACTATGCCAGATCCCTATTACACAGACCGTTCAGCAGCGGTCTCTATATACACGCTTTGTGCTGAATATAATGGCAGATCTGGAGACGCCTACATTTTTTATGACCAACACTTCGCTGTTAACCATAGGGGTAGCTCATAATGTTAACATTAAAAGGTGCATAAAGAATAGTTTTATTTTCGACCTTTCTACTCGGAAGTATTTTTTCAGATGCAAACGCATCCTTCTTAAGTCACTATTCCTATGATAGCAATAGGCGAAAGCAGATGTCATACCTTTGACTACATTTCCCAGGGTACCAAGCTGACCTCGTGAGCCGCTTCTTTACGCGACTCACGTTTCGTTTTTCCCATATGTTTAAAATAAAAAGCTATCCGTGGTAATAACTCACTAACATCTTTTAGATGAAAACGCATCCCTCTTAATTTCCAACTCCTGTTATAGTAGTAGGCGGAGGCAGACTACACACCTTTGACTAAATTACCCAAGGTCCCAGATTGAGTACGTGAGCCGCGTTTCCACGTGACCCGCGTGTTGTTCTTCCAGATGCTGGACATAAAAATGGTGTCACGGCACTCCTGGGTACCTCCCCGAGTCAGCTCAGAGGGACGCCAGGAGAATCGCCGGACAGGTCAGTATACGCAGTTTGTTTCGCGATTGGAAAGATGAATGAGAATTTTGCTTCGTAAGCAGAACCGCCCTCCTGCGCATACGTTTCAATCTTGTAATGCGGTGACAGTAGAGGCAGGCTGCGCAGTTACGAGCATTGTTTGCCAAAAACGAGTAGGATTTCGCCATTCAGGCCGTTTAACACTATAGGTGGAAAACATTATTGAGCGAATACCAACTACTAGGGTGGATTTCATCACCTGAAGAGAAAGGGCTCATAATGCAATACAGATCAGTCTTAGATATGCAAGGTAATTGTCTCGATATAATATCCCCTCTAATGAAAGAGACACATGATAAACTGTCCCATATGATCTGACAAACACTGTGCTGAAGATATATTTATATATATTTTCCGTCATAAGTCGACTAGAAGATTCATTGTACACTGAATATAATGGACAAGAAGATCAAAGATCCCTGATTAATTATCCTTTGCTTTTAATAGAGCGGTGCTCCACTTACCTGAGCTCTAGCCAGGTGAGGTGATGCTTTTTCCTCCTACCTAATAGGTAAGCAGATGTATATCTCAAATATGACTTTTATGTATACTCGTATGACAGACAGAGAACAACCAGCATTTTTAGCTACCAATGGATGTTATTACTAATGTTGACATCATTTGTTTGTTCTTTCTTTCTTTGCGTTCTGCACCTGACATGATGGCTCCTCCGGATTGATATTCAGTTTCCTGGAGGAAATTCTCCATGACCTAGGACTACCAGGTGACATGGTTACCACTTTGTGTCACTTTTAATTTTTCTCACTCTTTTGCAGTAGCGATAATGTGGTCCTGATGAAAGCAGTGGACAGTTACTATCCACTTTTGGAAGGCAGTTATTTGTTGAACCTGCTATTATTCTGCACTGTTTTTAAAGGTTGGAAGTCTGAGAGACATTATTAAACTTTTTATTTTTGTCTCTTCTCTCCAATTTTAAACACATCACTATTTTTTCACCTTCACTTATTCACGCACTGCTATTCAGTTGTCCAAACACTCTTGTGCTCGATACCCCTGTATGTAATTCTATTCTCAATGGTTTAGCGGCAACCACCCCAATACCAGTGGCTGCAAGCATACTCTCCTTGGTGTGGGGTGACCCATATGATGACAAGGGCGGTCTCGAACGGTAACTGATGGTTACTTTTGATACCCTGGTGATATCTTGCTGTGCCTCAAGGACATACGGGAGCATGCTACTTTTCATGATTTTTTTTTTAGCAGTTTGTTGTTATGGAACGGGACGCATAGTTTATCTTGTTGTTGGTACAAGTATATTCCCTGGGGGCTGTGTCTATGTTGAGGTCTATAAATATGCCCTGGGACCCTCTTTCTAACTTATGTTTTTGTTGACCTTCTCTATAGCTCCCATGGCCAAGAGAGCCGAAACTTCTTCCCAGACTAATAATAGATGATCCTACGCTAGACATTTTTGAGTTGGCTGTAAAGGAGGAGGAAAAAAAGAGAATAGCCATCCGAATAATCATTAAGATCCATTTGTCTGAGCGGAGGAGATGATATTGAATTCTCCCCCCCCAACTTGGGTAGTATGGTCTTGCAAAACCAAACTAGGAATACATGGAAGCTGCGGCTGCCAGGGGCTGGGTGGCAGACTACATCTGGCTATCATTCCCACAAGGTCGGAATGTACCGCTTCCACGTTCTCGCACAACTTGGGGGGTGTGCCCAGGACGGTGGTTGGGGTATGGCAGATGTGGTTGATAACCCCTTCCACTGCTGTGAAAGGGGAGAAAGGTAGACCGGCCACGAGGTGTTTCTGAGAAGTCCACAGGACCTGCCTATAGCTTGAGATTCCTTGAAGCGCTCCAATGCAGAGTCTGCCTTCTCTCCAAAGAGACGAGTTACATCAAAGGGCATATCCATGAAGTTAGCCCGGTCATCACCTGAGAAGCCAAATGTTCTCACCAAGGCATGGAGCAGTAACGGCACAGTTGATTAAGCCAATCTACTCAGCAAGTCAGTTGTATCTTAGCCACACATCATATGGTGAACTTTACTTCATTTCTCCCATCCTTCACTGCCTGGGAGAGCACGGCACGGGACTCCTCCGGGACCTGTGGCAGCACTTGCACAGCTGTTTCCCATAAGAAGAGCGAGAAACAGCCCAATAAGCATGCCATGTTCACCAACCTCAATGCAAGGCTGTTGGAAGAAAACATCATCTTCCTAAGTGCATCCAGCCTCTTTGATTCCCTATCTGGGGGGAGCAGAAGAGAATGCGCCATGGGACGTTGAAGCCTGAACCACCAAACTCTCAGGGGTGGGGTATTGGCTGAGGAAACTTGAATCAACCGGTGCAGGGCAATGGCGGCGTTCTATAGCCCTGTTCACAGGAGTCCCTGTGCTAGGCTTGGACCAAGGGCCTACCTAGAAGGACATCCCTAAGTGCCTCTTTAAAGGGCAAAAGGGACTCAGATGAGAAAGCCCCAGGCTAAAGCACTTCGGTCAAGAGATTAGTCTTGACCTGCACAGAGGGTAGCACCAGGTAAAGAACCTTCACTGCCCTCCTCACCACCATGGCATACGATGCCCCCTCCTGGAGAGGTGTTTAGGCCACTGCCCTCCCCAAGTTCCTCTTACTAATCCAATTCCTCAACAGGAGCATCCAATTGGTTTTCTAAAGGGTCCAGAGATCCCTCCTATTCTTCTCCCAAGCCTGAAACCTCTTCAAAATGAACAGGAAATGACATAGAACCTCTGGGCTCCGTCGCCACCGGAGTCCAAGTCAATCCCACTCCCAGTCATCGGGTATCAGAACGGGGCTGGCGGCCCCTAGAAAGGCCTCTTCCAATCCCCCCCACAGGGCCAGATGGTGCACCAGAGGGGTCAGCTCGCTCAAATACGTGACGCATGGCCTTGTAAAATTCTTTCACTTGTGCGGGGGTCACTATGGATCCTGGAAACCGTGGGAGGCACGCAGTAGGACCCCGCAACGATTCTGAGGAACTGTGCCTGGAGTGTTAATGCTTCCTACATGTCTCGTCGACAGATGACAGACAAGGTGAAGTCGAACTCAGTTTGGACATATTCTTCTTATGCCTCTTTCCCGAGTGTCCCCAGGACCTCTAGTGCAACACAGAGGAATTGGGGCTCCTGGAGTGCTTCCACAACCTTCTCTTCCTCGTTCGGGACCGGGACCTCCGATGAGGTGCACTGGATGTCGACTGCCAGGACACAAGGAGCATCATGGATCGTTCCCACAGGGCCTTCGGAGACATGGCCAAGCAGTTTGAGCACAATGCTGAGTCGTGGTCGTTGCTGAGACACCACAAATAGGCAAGATGGGGGCCTGTTACCAACATTGGGTGGTGACAGGCGCCACACGGCTTGAAACCTACCAATCTAGAGGTCATCTCTCGAGACACAAAAATCATCTATTGACAAAATGTTGAAAAAAAGCCTGTTAAAAAGAGACAGAGGGTAACTTCTCCAGATCAGGGTTAACTGGGGAGGAAAGAAAAGAACTGACACTGCGTGCTGCCTACATAGGTGACAGCGTATGACGCCGGTGACATCACACGGAGGCGGACAGAGCCACCGGAGGGCGCGGAGGGGTACTGCTCACAAAAGTTTCTGGATCCAGTCTGACGCTTGGAAAATTCAAAAGGTAAACAATCTGCAGTTAGAAATCTCGATCAGATAAAATGTTATTCTCAATTGTCTTCAATGTAATCAAGATTCTCTTTGCATGTTAATAGGAGAATCACCATTTCTGTTAAAAGGGTTACCGCACGGCGATTGGGTGTGAGGTTCAAGCTCTCCTTCCCTAAACCCCATGCAGAGATGGCAGTATTCCTTCAACTGTGCTGCAAATATATTCAGGTTTCATAAAGAGAACCCGAATGTAAAAATCACATGGAATACATTCTGAGCATGTACAGTAATGAATCTATTTAGCAATGAGGTCTTGTCCTCTGTATTTCATCAAGGATAACAAAGCAAGTGGAACTTTACAAGATAAAGTATTGGGTACCAGACGCTGTTCTTACTCCAGTTCTTCCATTCACAAGAAAGCCAACTAATACAAAATCTAGTTCCAGAAAACACAGACACACTAACAAAAAGGCAGTTTTCATGCTAAATACATAATGTTTTAAACTGTACCTGAAACTCTGTAAATGCCTTCACATTTCATTCCATGTTTCTCCACATAATCTATACATTCACGAAACACAGCAGGTAGGCGAATTCCATCGTATATCATGGTCCTTTCAGCTGCTTCAATCAGAGGGATTCCAAACACTGGCCTTACACTCGGGACCTCCACTGGAAGTACCTCGGGCTCAGGTGTTGGCTTCTTCTTTTTCTTCTTCTCCTTCCACTGTTTTACAACATCAGCTGCAGTCAAGTCCTTTGATTTCTTCTCTTTGTGTTTTTCTTCTTTGTGTTTCTCTTCCTTATGCTTCTCTTCTTTGGGTTTCTCCTTAACTTTAAATTCCTTTTCTTTTTTTTTCGAAAAACTGGGCTTCTTAAAAACATGGATGCCTTTGGATCTTTTCATCTTAGATGGACTCTCGGCTTCATCACCGGAGCTGTCTTCTTGAAAAGCGGCATAACCTTCCGCTGTTAAGGTGAAAAAGAAAAACTCTTATTTATTGCTACAAAAACAACCCAGCAATTGTGCTATTATGATACACTAGGACTGCTGACCTACAAAGCATTTGGCAATCTCATCACACTACAGTCGAAGACACACACGAGCACAGCTAGCATTTGTTTTCAAGAGTCCCCTCAACACACACCTCAGACCTTCTCCTCCTGGCCTTGTGACCACCTCTTCATGCCCCAGCTCATCATCTGTCTTCATCTCGCCCAAAGTTCTTCCTTCATCGCACACTGTCCTTTTACTTAGTACTCTGCCGTAGACGAACCAATACAAAACTGACATAATTACTGTCAAAGTCTTCTGTTTTAAGGAGAGGCGAGGTGAAGATGTAGATTTATCGGCTACCTAGCAAGGTGTCAATAAAACCACCTGGCCTAATATACAAGCAGCAGGCAGCAGCATCAAGAAATCAAATAAAAGAGTTAGCAAGTCTACTAGTACACTGAAGTTATATCAAGATACCTTAAAGTAATTTTACATTGTATGTTTTAAATCATGTGAAGAGAATTCAGTGGATGAGCACACTTGAATATTACGCTGTGTTTTTGGATCAGTTTGGCAAAGGGATTATATTCGTTTTGAAGCGTGTGGGAGCTTAGCACACATCAGAAAATATCCACTCAATCCAAGATAAAGAAAGCCAAACAAGTGAGCTGAAGTTCATAAGTTTATTTTATGTCACCTAGGCACAGTGATAATAGTAATAGTTTATTTATAAAACACAAACTATGGCATACAAGTAAAGTGCTGCCAGTAGACAATAGAAGGACACCAAGATGAAATTAATATAAAAAAATTGGTGAGAATGAAAGGTGAGAATGGAAGGATGATGGTGTTATTTGGCGGATACTATAACTTGTATCAAAACTGAGAGAACCTATCTCTGGTTTTTCTTTAAATTGAAATGTTGATAAGAATTTGTCTTATCTGTAAATGTTTTTATGAGCATATGAGTAATATAAATTTTTTTAAAGTACATAAAAATATAGAAATAAAAATGTTTTTGATAAATAAAACTAGAAAGAAAGTAGTTTTTGTGCTGATACTTTTTTTCATGGGGAAATGTTCATTTTGAGTAATTACCACTTTTGAAATTAGATAGGTACAATAAGAACAACCTCTTATCTGGCCTAACAACACAGCTCATCTTGTTCATGGAAACAAACATGACTTGGTTAAGCTATTTCCCTAATTCGGTATTATTTTTGATCCCTCTCTTAGCTGGACCCCATTGGTTAACGCCAGATGGCTTGTATTCACTAGAAGCGTTGCAACAGTATTTGATTTTGCTTCCAAGCTAGGAGGTAGATATGTATCAGCAATGTTAAAAAAAATTCAAGCCAAGTGTCTAACAGTTGTATCCTATGGCGCAGAGATTTGGGGGTATTCTAATTTGACGCATTTACATATAATTGAGATCAGGTTTGTCAAACGTTTTCTCTCATTGCCCTAAAGTATGTCTACCTTTAATGTGCATAAAGAATTAGCTGTTTCCGATTGAATCCAACTTCGACCCCTTATCTTATGGCTGGCTGCTTGGCTCCAGAAGGAACTCAAGCTTAACCAAGAAATTATCAAAGACTGTTTAAGCCTTGACTATGCTTATAAGATTCTGTGGCCTAAATATGTCAAGGACTGTTTCTCAAGCAAGGTTGACCCGGTTTGGTTTTTCAAACAAACTATTGTTAAGGGTGACACACTATGACACATACTGCTATAATACGATATGTAAAGAGACACTGGGCTCCTGCCAGAGAAGAACCCCCAACACACGAATTAGTGCAGGCAATATATTTAATGGGAGAAGGGCATCATCTCATAAAATGGCTATATAAAGAAACTAGGGCACATGCTGAGATATTCCTTGCTGGTTTGCATAACAAATGGTCCAGGGACATAGAGAAGGAATTATCCAACAAGGAGTGGGCTGGCATTTTAGAATACCCCAAGAAAGTGTCACAAATGCAAAATTTAAATACATACAATACATGATTTTACATAGGGCATACCTTACACCACGCCGCCTTCAGCATATGTTCAGCATATGTTCCTGAACACACATCACCACTGCCACCAATGTAAAGTAGAAGGAGCCAAAGTTACACTAATGTAATATCTTATCAACTGTTATCAGAGTTAAATACAACCCAGTGCGACTAGTTTAATCGCAAAAAACATAAACTGCCGATTATGAGAGAGGCAAGGTAGAACTAAACATATATTGTTACAAGTTAGGTATAGTAATCATCTGCATCAGACCAACATGTTAATTCTACCAACAAGATTGTAAACTGTTTCCAAACAGCTACATGTAATAAATACTTATAACATTCCTTAATACATAGCTGACAGACTGTTCATTAATTTTCTAGAATTAACATGTTGGTCTGATGCAGATGATTACTATACCTAACTTGTAACAATATATGTTTAGTTCTACCTTGCCTCTCTCATAACCGGCAGTTTATTTTTTTGCGATTAAACTAGTCGCACTCGATTGTATTTAACTCTGATAACAGTTGATAGGATATTACATTAGTGTAACTTTGGGACACTCTGTGTTTCTCTACGTATCTCTCCTGGTCCCACAAACCAAGATAGGGGGCCTCCTTATCCTTTTTTTAAGTAGAAGGAGCCAACATTGTCCACATGTTATGGTCCTGCCCAAACCTTAGTGTATACTGGGCGGAAGTATGGCACAACATAGAAACAGGGACAAATCTTCAAATTGGAGAAACAGTTGAAAAGTGCTTATTAGGGCTCCACCGACGCCCCAAGTCACAAAAAGTACAGCTACGTTTCCTAGACCTAACTTTACTTATAGCTAAACGATCCATAACAATGAGATGGAAATCGGTCAAACATCCAACAGTGCACAATTGACACGTTGAAGTAGTGCATTGGGGTGGAGCAGAGAGCGCAGCTATCAGGCGGGAAGAGGCCTGAGGATTGCGAAAGAACCAGATCTCTATGGAATGAGATCCCATGTTAGAGGCCTTCAAAGAACCAGAACTCGACTCCTCAACTTTCACCCCTAGAACATAGAAGGTGTATTTAGACTTAACACCGTATAGAGGAGCCCAGCACAGGCACAGATCGGATGTGCAACCACACAGTAAATACAATAATACCACACACGTAACACAAAGGTGACTGAGATGCAACAATAATAATAACCAGAATAAACCAGACAGAGCCAGAAAGGGGGGGGAGGAGGGAGGGAGGAGTGGGTAGTTAATATAACACACATGCAATAAACCTTGATATTTAATGTTTGTCTTAAACCAAACTGTAGAATATGAATACATGGCAAAAACACTGCATACCCAGTATAAATTGCCGGCTGTAACCAACAACCGTATGATAATTTGCTGCTCAACAAAATGATGTATAAAATGAATTCATGAATACGATGGTTCAAGGCAAAATAAAAGTGTGTTTTAAAAAAAAAAAAAAAGGGGGGTGACACTGCATGGCTCAAGAACGCACTTAACTTCTATGTCTGATGAAAGGGAAACTAGAGCACTGTTCTAGCCCTCTTGGAGAGCCTACATTTAGGTTCAAACCACTTTGTTCCTGGAACCTTATTTAAATTACAGTTTGTCAAATTCTCATTGCTTTTTGTTACACCCATTTTAGGTACAATTTAATTCAGAGCCTGTGTGTGTGCCAAATGGTGGGAACGCAAAGGACATTGATACGCTCTGCCTATGTTATGGCTGCTCTGTTCAAGACAATGCATTTTTTTGTCCTTTATATTCTAATATGCGCAGATTTTTTAAGCCACTTTTTATTGGGATTACTTTTAGGCGGGTCAGGCCAGTCCTGCTACATTTAAGATGTTGACTGATTTTTAGGTCTCGCCTGTCGATGCGCATGCGCATCGAGCAAGCGAGACTATAGGGGCTCATCCAGACTTTATCTAACTTGCAAGGAATCGTGGCGATTCCTTGCAGTGCCCGTGACTTTTAAGCTCAATGCGCATGTGCATTGAGCTTAAAAGCGCGTGCACATGCCCCCAGCCGCCTGCCTTGCCTACTCTCTCTCACAGCCTCCCCCAGCTCCGCCCCCTCACTACTTGATTGCACGGCCGCTAGGCCGTGCCTCCCCTACTCTCCTCCCCCCTCCTCCTCTCCTCCCCTGCCTGCCTGCCGCTAGGCCGTGCCTCCCCTACTCTCCTCCCCCCTCCTCCTCCTACTGCCGTGTCGCACCTCTCCCCTCTCCGCCCCCTCCCCTGCCAGCCGTGTTACGGTGAAAGGCTTGTTTGTTTATTTTACCCGCCGTGTCTCTGCTGCTTCCCCCTGTCCTGTCTCTCCTCCTCTCCCTCTCTATACCCTCCCCCTCCCCCCCACCACTCCCATCAAGTCCCTCTGGCCCTTCCCTCCTCCCCGGACCCCTCCTCCCCTGCCCCCTCCTCCCCTGCCCCCTCCACCCTTTCTTGTTGTTACTACGTAAATGGTAGTCTGCCAGCACCGCCCATCCTAGGAACTCCAGCACAAGCTTCTCCTGCCTCCGCCCAGAACTGTAACCAAACACTCAGCACAAGCTTTTCCCAATTCAACTTCAGACCGCCCTCCGCTTCACTGCCCAGAACTGTGTCGGAAGTGCGGGTCGGTTTGTGGCATATTCACCTTCCACCTCTAGCAGTCGCAGCACTTCTTACAGAATTCTGCGAAGTCGCTAATGCATCCAGGTGTTTCTTTTTCTGCTCTTACCTGCACGTTTGTACAAAGTAGGCATAGGACAATTTGGTTTGTATCCAGGTGTTTATTTACGTTGACAACTTCCTGCCGCAGATCTTTCAGTACGTAAAGGAAAGCCCCTTAACCCTAGTTATCGTAAAATGCATATCTCGCCCACCCAGACCTCTCTGCTATTGGTAAGGCGCGTGTCAGGGTTCTCTTTGAGCTCTCTAAAACAAAACATGATAACATGCGCCCAACATAAACAAAGTCTACATGCTTTAACAAACAGGACTCAGGGATCCGGGGTCACACATACTCCAGCTGCCTTTTGTCTCCGGCCAGCATGTGTTTGTGGGGGCGGGGCGATAACCTCCTGTTATCTCACTGGCTGTGTCTTATAAAACATATACACGCACATTAACATTTAGAAACACCTGGTAGGGGCGTAAAACAAGGGATTTTTCATTTGCATGGACCGGCAAGCAGAGTCAGGAATAGAAGGGGTCGAATCAACAGAGAAATCGACACCATGTTTGGCTAAAAGGAATGTCTCTTTCACAAATAGAAAAGACCGTCACTCCTGCTTAGAAAATCGCCTCCAAGCAGTTTAGCCTTGCCTTGTCTGTGTTTTGAGCAAAACAAGTGTCAGCCCTACTTCGTGACTTTTGCACGTCGTAAGTACGAAACCTGTAATCTTCAATGTTTAACGATGTTTTTATTAATTAGCCTCACCAAACCCATCTGCACACAATTGGGACTTGCCATTGTTTTGACCCTTCGCGCAGCCCCATCTCTTCCTTCCAGTTGCTTATTGTCAACTTTTTAAAGTTTAGAAAGTATTCTTTCCAGGTGACTATTTGTCTGCCCACTCTTATTGGGTGGGTGGATGTACAGCCATTTCTCCAACAACCCTTACTTTTTAAATATATTAAAATAAATATTCAGTCTTTCTTTGTAGTGCTGCTTAAGCGGGGCGGACATACGCGGAGATGCAGCTAAATAGGCTCTGCCTCCTGGTTCGAGTTAGTCACTTTTAGCATCCGTCAGATTTGTCCGACTATCTGAAAACAGATTTCTACCAGCAGAAACCCTCAACATCAGACTTGTACCCTCACCCTCACTCACCCTCACTCACCCTCAACTCCTCACTCACCCTCACTCATCCTCACTCACCCTCAACACCTCACCCACACCATCACCCACCCTCAACCCCTCATCCTAACTCGCAATAACCCTCCCTCACCCTCACCCTCACTCACTCTCACTCTCACTCACCCTCAACACCTCACTCACCCTCAACACCTCACTCACACTCAACTCCTCACTCACCCCCACCCTCACTCACCCTCAACACCTCACCCTCACACAGTGCAATAGGTCTCGTAGGATTTTTAGTTACAGCTTTTACAATTGTTTATTGCTTTTTTGATTTGTAATTCTTTAGCATTGGCAAAAAAAAAAAAAATGCAAAAGATTTACAACAAAAAACCCATAAACAATTCTAAATGCACTAACTCTAATGCTGCGAGACCTATTGCATTTCCAATGCTTGTTGAACCTGCCTTCAGGTTGCCGGTTTCTTAAAATTGTGCTGTTAGAATGAGGAACACTATTATTTTAGACTGACAATGATTTTATTGCCGTTTTTAGCACCTGATTATTTGCTTGTCCTTGATCATCCATGTAGCTCAATATGCACCCGATTGTCGTTTTTGCTAATACATTATACTGTACAGTATTGTATTTACTTGTTTTAAACCAAATAAAGAATTATTTATTATTATATACCAACTTCAAAGGTAGAGTTAGAACAAGGAAGATAATCCGACATATATTCATATAGGGCGAGGCACACACCAAGGATGAAGGCTGCCCCAATATGGTGTTCACTGGCAATGGAAGGCCTGGAAACAACATTTCAAAGCACAAACACAAATCACAGCATACCTTTGGGGAGAGCGATTCATACAATCTCTTTATGCAGAGGATGTGCCCTTGTACTATTGTGAAGAGATGGCCAACTTGGAGAGAGATCTGGAGCTGCTGCCTCTGGTCTGTATATAAACAAAGCTATGGCCTGTTTCTTTCCACAGAAATCCTTGTATGAGATGGGCAGCGTACAGCTCCCTTAGCTACTGCCAAAATGGGAATAAGAAACTGTTACCTAGGGGTCTGGATTTACCACTAGAGACCTGACCTGATCTGATCTGAGAGACAGCAACCTAATAAGAAATGTGTTCATGCCCGGGCTGTCAGTTAATAGAACAGACTGCACATGTCTACTATGAGCAGGGAGGCCTTTGCCAAGATGGTACTGTTGCCAGGCTTCCTGTAATTATTTGCAACAAAACTAGCACATATTCCAGTGAAGTTCTTTCAAGACTCATGGGATTCAGTTTTATGGGACCCGATATATGGCAGAGAGAGAGAAAATGGCTTTCACAAGGATCTACCGCCCATTGGCGGAGGAAGTTCCCAAAATGGAGAACTCTTATGTGCCAGCCCAGCTTCAAAGGGTGACGCCTTGAGCTGCAACCCCCTCCAACTTTTCCCCAGAGGAAAAACCTGTGCATGAGTTCCAGACAGATAGATCACTCCTGGCTCCATTTATTTCTACTCAAGATCTTACGCTAAAAAACCATCTATTGCAATGGTAGCTAACAGATACTAGGCTAGAGTGTTAGGCAAATCCATAACAAAAGTGGCTTTTGCCTCAGTACTCCCTTTATGTTGCATACCCGAATTAAGTAAAATAGTATGACACTCTAATGTACGAATATGGACTGTAGCTTGTATCATTATTAGCATGGGTGACCTACCTAATACAACCAATTTCCACACATTCCACACTTTGTAGCTCGAGTTCTCGATCACAACAGGGCACTTGTTAAATTATAATAAAGTAACACACAGCTAACAAATATGGTCATTACAAAATGCCCGATTTCGGACACACATGTAGTACTAGAATGGTTGCTAGGCATAGGCAATGCCAGGAAAGCAGTTACAAGATGACACACGGCACTAACACAAATTATTAAATCCGACTTACAGCCCCTAAGGGAGCACTGGGTGATGAAACTGAACCTAAGCATATCTGATCAGGAATGACTACAGGTCCAGACATACCCGAAAAGGGTCTCTCAGAATGTAAAATTCAAGCTAATCCAGCACAACACAATCCCTCACACTTACCTAACCCCCAAACATTTACCTTAATGTTCGCGGTGTTGCAAAATAAAATCCGAACTTCAAAGGGCAAAATAGCTATTTATGTTTACTACAGAATGTTTTATTTAATGACGACAAAAGACTGTACAAGAAAATTGCAAACTGAAGAGACCAACTTACTTCTTTTTTCCTTTTTCTTAAACTTCCCTTTCTTTTTTCCATGCTCTTTCTCATCATCAGACACAATATCGGGGGGCTCGTGTAGGATTTCATGAGGTGACGAAGGCTCTCCAGCGCGGTACAATCCAGGGAACTTGGTAGGGCTGATTTCTTCAGAGCTTGGGGTGCGAGCAAGGCCCCCACTGTGCTCCGCCCTTCGATGCTCGCTAGGGCTACTGGTGGGAGGCAGGAAGCACTCCGTCATTGTGTCTGATGCACAGCAGATGATACTGTGCCTTTGCTACCTATTCATTGTACCTGAAAGAAGGACAAAACAGACTGGTCATGTATTTTTTAAAGTTCTTTACAGAGGCATGTATATTTAAATATTTTCAGGAGTCAAACGCCTCATTATGCTTATTAAACAAACAACACACAATTCATGGAGGGAATGCAGAACAAATCAAAACATTTACCCCCAGTCAAGAGATCTAGGTTAAATCCATCATTCTTTTGCTCTCCATGCCACCCCAGTTTAGACCTGGCTATATGCTCCTCATCAGCAAAGATAGCTTGAATCCAGGGGCACGGTGAGCCCGGGACCCACGTCTAGGACCCACGTCTAGGAATACCCGGCACACTGAGGGCTAGAAAGCAAAAGACACACAATTGATGGACAAAAAGCAGAACAAATCAAAACATTCACCCTAGTCAAGAGATTTGGCTCCATGCCACTGGAGTCCAGCTATCCTGACTGATGAGGGGTGAAACCCCGAAACCAGTCCTAGGATGCTCGTGTCCAGTCCAGGGAGGACCTAGCCTGGCAGTTCTGGCTGGACTGTTCCCATTGGGCGCAGGGTCAAGACTGATTTGGATATGGCTGGGTTCAAACTGGAATGTCATGGGGAGAAAAAAAACAATGGATTTAGGCCCAGATCTGCGTATTGGGGTGAATGTATGACATTGTTCTGCATTCTGTCCATCAATTGTTGTTTTTGCATTTATTAAACAAACGGCAGCTTATAACCAATAAAAACAATCCCTGTAAAAAGAAATGGAATAAATATACTGGTCTGGAGACACAAGAATCAGAATGAACATCGGCAACTTAATTTCTAAGAATCAACAATATATTTTAACCTAATACACATTTCTATAATTATTGCACAGGTCAGCTTTTGGTTTCTAAACAAATGAAAAAACAAAGGCAACAGAAACACTAGAGGTGTGAAGAGGAATCAAATAAAAAGAAAACTGGAAAAGAAACATCAGCATTACAGTATCAGTCATGCTCATAGTTGTTACCCTTCTACCTCATTATTTGTACCGAACTATTGGTAGTTTTTATTAGGTCACACCTACCAGACAGCACAGCTGACTGGTTTACTAAAGACGTCTTGGGTACATTCATAAAGTTGACCTAGGAATGCATTTTGCCCGTTGCTTACCCTTTGCTTTGTGACTCACATTTTCTGTCTATTTGCTGTATTTTTTGCTTTAGGCTCTTCAGGTTCAGTTCACCCCTCCCCTTGCCTAAACCGTGTTTACTGTATTCTTCCACGAACTCACATTCTGTAAACAGGCTTTTACTCTTATCTGGTCACATTTGCTGTGCATTAAAAAACAGAGGTCAAAAGTCAAGCTGTCAGCTGACTTCAAAGTAGCCCGTTCCTGCCCTTCCTATGTTCCATTTACAAGGCTGTAAAATATCCATTAAACAGCACATCATGTAAAATGCGGATGACAGAATTTTTGGAGCCTGTCGTGTCCCCCGTCCACAACATTGGCTACTTGAAACACAATGAAGCCTTTACAGTTATTGGCGCACCCAGTCATGTCAAGGAGCTGTTTTGTGTCAGCCTATTAATTGTATCTGTAAGGGTAATATTCTGAATTAAGCTCTCCCAGCCCCGTTCTCTTTTTGTTCCCGTTACAATTTTGGAATTCTTTGTTCAGCCCAGCCTCTCACCTCGGCCTTAAAGACAGTGTTCTCTATGGTATTCGCTCCATTTCATATCGCTGTACAGGGCCCATTTCTACAATGTGCTGCGCATTCCATGTCCAACATCTGTAGTTAGCACAGTTCAATATTTTCCCATTCAGCCCTGCCTAAACTTTCTAGTAAGAAAAGTTCTACACCACCCCATTCAGTTTCTTTGGGCACAGATTATTAAAGCACTCTTTTAGAAGTCGTCGCTTCCTTTTACAAATTCACACAGAGTCTGTGACTTTGTTTTAGAATTCACAACTTCCTTTTAGAGAACCATGTTTACTCTTCAAATGTTTGCATAAAATATAACATTGTTCCTTTTGTTACACTATGTAAATTAAACGATACGACCAAAAGAATACAGGCGGTAAAGACTCACCTCTTTGACAGTGGGTTTTTTTGGGCACAGTCTGTGCTTTCAGGCAGCTGGGAGTGGAGAGCAGCCGGGAAAGTGATATGAGTAAAGGCACTTCCCCATTCACCATCACACACCAAATACGACCAGTAACTAATCCCCAAACAAGCACACACACTCTCCTACCAGCAAGGCCACCCTGATGGTCCAACACAAACTCTGCCCAAAACGATCACTGTTTCCAGTGACTCGAAAGTTCAACAAAAAGGAAATGCAGGCGGACCTCTTTTGTAACATCAGAAACAACCCTCCTCCCCACGCCCAGTATGTGCCCGTCTCTACCAGCATGCCCCTTTCCTGCCCGATTTAATAAAGTCACACAGAAGAGCTGGGGGTTCTCCTAAATCACTATTAGTGGTTGGGTCTCGCACTAAACAACACCTGAACTGTTACTCGGGAAAATCGGTCTCACAGTTTTTCACTGCGGAGGGAATATTGCATTAAATGGTGTGCGTGTGTATATACAGTGCCTGTTTAAAGCTTCCTGGCTTTCTGCAAATGTGCTCGGAGATGCCTTCATTCAAAGTCTGTCATAACTCCAGTAAAGTGTGGGGGGGAGTTATAAGTAAATGCATAGGTAAACTTTGTAGCATAAATTGGATAATGGCAGCATGTGTTATTTTAGCTCCAAGAAGCCTAGAAGTACGGCATGAGGCGCTTTATAAAACAAGTTTAATTTAAAGCAGACATGTATAACAGAGGAAGATGTACATATCTGAGAGTTTGATGCCTTTTTGGGCTACATTAGCTCTGGGTGTCACTGCTTCCTGTCTGTGGGTTCACACTTTATGTGAGTGTCTGCGTCCTCCTGTCCGTGGCCTCACACAGTCTACATGTGTGTGCGCTTCATCATGACTGACAGCGGACACCATTAGTGAATGCCTAACTTTCTTCTATGTGCCCACACTGTTTATGGATGTTTGGTTTTCCTGCCTGTTGCTTATACAATCTGCGGTTAAAAAAAGACACATTGGTGATGAAGCACAATTTAAAAAATCAAAATGCACAACATTTACTGATTAACCCGTTAACCGCAGCGGTAATTCCGCCACGGTGCGAGAATTTCCGTGCGCGGGTTGGGCCGCGTCGGCCGTTGGACGGGGGCAGCACTACGAAGGTAGTGCTCGCGGCGGCCAACGGCAACACGCAACGGGTTAAAGACCCAAAAAGCTGAAAGTGCACACAGTGACACATGAAAATGAGACAAGGGAGGTAAGGTAGAAGCACCGTAAAAGCGTGATTTAAAATGCAAGCTGAAGAAAAAAGACATACTAAGGGATAATAATAAATATAAATGAGTTGCACTAATGAGTTGCTTATGAAAATGTTGTTTATTAATGTTTACCCATGAAATTGTGCTGTTAATAAAGTGGCCTAGTGTTTCTAATGCTTTTTGTTAGAATGCACCATTTAGAAAAGTTGGTGCAAAAATGTGTGGCAACTAGGTACAACCTTGAAATTTTGCATAGTAATACTAGAGATTCTATAGTTTATCAAAAAATGAAAGACACATTTCGTAGTATGGACTATCGAAAATTATAGACTTCCATGAATGTTGATTAAAACTGTAGTAGCAGGGTATTTCTAACGTTAGTTATTTCCATGTAATACTCCTTAGTGAGAGTTCTATCAATTCTCTATTTCAATTGTTTTTATTACAACTATATTTGATATAATTTAATTTCATTTAAAATGTGTAATGTTAACTTAAATGTCTCTTCGAAAATGTTTTTTTTCTCTAATGCGAACCTTTCTCCTGACCTAATACTGTGATGTATTCCTATAGGTACTGTATCGATTCCCCTATTCCTGACCCTGGTTTGGTTAATAATTAACTAGCAGCCATCCAACGGTGCAAAAACCGTTATCTGATTAAGCCACACCACGGCACAGAAGCGCGTTATCTGATTAGGTCATAACGCATGCCATCTAATTAGACAAGCGATATTCCTCCAGCCCCTGATAAGGCATACGGAGTTCTCAAAACAAATCAAACCTACAGCGACCTGGGAAATTCCCATAGCCATTGTTTTGATTTCACCGAGAACTTCAGTAAAGAATGTGCGAACGAACCCGTTCATATGACATCCTTATTGACGTATATATGTCCATCCTTACGTCAATCTCGGCACCTTTCAGGTATAAATATTACCGACATTGCCTTAAGCAAACACACGAGGTAGTGACGAGATTGGAGCAGCGAGACGTGCCGAGGAGCCCAGCAGAGAGCGAAGCCCACAGGCGCTGCCCCTCCTTCCTGACGCGCTGAGAACAAGACGCTGCCTTTCTCCTGCTGAGAAATCCAGCTCCGGCGCTTCCAAGCAGCCCTCGCAGGCAGCTGGAATATCAAGACCTGGGATAAGAGATACCAGCCCTCCACCATTCTAGATCTCAGGTACAGAACTGAATAACCCCTTGCAGAGAATTCTCGAGTCAGTCCCTTGGCAAAACAAACTTAACTTAAACTGCTATTTATCTACTCCCGCCCACGTATTAGGCTTAGGTCAGGTACACTGGGGTAGGCGTGGTTAGAAGCACCAGTTGAGTACGATTAGTCAAATGTATATATGTATGTATCTATTTTATCCATTTTAAAGTATCATATGGCTCAGAAACCATATCAATGCTTTTACAGTATTATTTTATAATTCTGTCTTTACTGTATTCACTTTACTTAACTATAAGTATTGCAATAATAGCGATTCATTTCTCTTGTATGAGAAAAGAGACTGATCAATAAATAACATCTTTTATTGAACACGCCCGTCTCTTCCTTTTCTCTACAATCTGGTGAAACTAAGAATGCACTGAACTGACTGAGTAAAATAAGTTGTCTTTTGTTTTCACACGACTCTAGAGATACACTCTTGATTAGGGGAGAGCAAAGTTGTCATGTTCTATGGTTGTCAGAAACTAAATCCCTTCTTGTCTATCCAGGGAGGTTAAAATCCTCCTTGCCTATTCGAGAAAGTTTCTAGTGAACTCTGAGCTAGCTGGCAAACACAAAACTTTAAGTCTAATATCGTCGGTAGAAGACCTAGTTAACCTCTGCCCTAGGTCTATACTATTGAAGATATTATTCCAATGCGCAGAGCCTATTGGGATAATAGGAACTACACTACATGGCGCCCAACCGTTTGGATAGGCGATAAAACTAACGCAAGACATTAGAGTAACTCAGTCGTGCTTTTTCACACAGACCCCTTTTTCCCATAATACTCCAAAGACGTCTGGAGTGGGTGAAAGGTCTTATCTGCCAAACCTCGCAGGAGGAGACTCCTATGTATGGTTCTTGGTTTACTCAACGTTGAAGGATACATGGTTCCAAAATATTGTGCATCTAATCTTTGTTTCCATAGAAACCTGATCTGCAAATAAATAAAATAATCTTCTTGACAATAGTATGTCAGAAACTGAAGAAGAAAGGGAGACAGCTAGATTAGCAACTGAACTCCTAGCAGCTGACAATACTCTGCTGCAAAATGACCCGGATATAATACTCATCCCGGTCAACATAAGAAAATCTATAACCTTAAAACTTATAGAAAATGGACTGACACCAAGAGGTGGTACAGTCATATTCGTAATTGAGGCACCTGAATATCGGCAGACAGAGGTATTCTATTCATGGATAAACTTTCCAGCAGCAAACGCTGTAACAAAGGACTTCCACTATTACAAAATAGAGGAACCTCCTAATGAGTACACTCCTTTCGAGGAGGTGGAAATACCACTCAAATTCCAAGAGCACCTGCTCTTGTTTCATGGCGCCCTAAAACATAATAATCACATCACCAGGCTCGGTCCACTAGGTAGACCAGGAGCAACGTGGCCGGTCCTAGCCGGATACACACCACATCCAGACATTGAAGAAATGCCTGCACCAGATCTTTTAGCACAGCTAAAACAATTAATAAAAATACATAGACAATTAGTCCAATATGTAATGCGGACTTCAACAGTCCAACCAGCAATTAAAATTCCACAGCTGACCACTCATCAGGGGAACGCAAATAAAATTACACCACAGAACATACAGTCCTGTCTAGGTAAAGTACCCGCAAAACGGGAACAAATTCCTTTCTGGCTAGCACAAAAAAAAAACACTCAAATAGAGGCGGTGTTTCCAGATACCACCCCTGTTGAGAAACATAGGATTCTGACTATCTGTCTTCCAATGGGAATCGCACCACATGTGGAGGACTGTGACACTTGGGGAACAGTCTTTGCTTTCATTTACACAAAAACACATGGTGTACCATCCATGTCAGTAATACCAGATGTGCTAAAACAGATTCAAGATGAATACGGTCCAGAACCCGCCTTAACTCTCGGTATGAAATTACTGAAAGATTTCAAGCAGGTCTCGGCAATATTATTAGCCAACATAAAGGGAGAAGCAGCAAATGTGGCGATTCGTCAGAGGTTAAAAGAGACAAATATAGCAGACCAACCATCTGAAATTGCCAGAATCATAGAAAAATCCTATGAAGAACTAGGAAGAGATAGTTTGGGTGGAATACCAGTGAAACCCCAACTAGTTGAAAGTCCTGAAAAGGTATTTATAAAAAATAATTTAAACACTCAAAAAAAGAGCTGGGATGAAAATAAACAATCCAATCCTAAAGAAAAAAGATTCCAGTCCAGAGGAAGGTCTCCTCGGCGGAGAGAAAGATCTCCTGATCAAGGATGCAAGTCTCCCCAAAGGGAGCCCTCTGTAAAAAAATACAACCTTAGAAATAGGGATAATATAAGATATCAAGATATTGATACACGTCCCTCTCAATCTTTTCAGACTTCCTCGCAGAAATCGGAAAGAAGAGGACGATCAGAACACAGGGAAGAGCACGTCAAGTCCAAAGACAAAGAACCTGCTCATCTGAATAAAAAATTACAATTTCCAAAAAAGAAGGTAGCCAGTATTAAAGTAATCAACAATGCCGAGAATACTGAGGACACAGCTGAAAAACGGAGAATGGGCTCAGACAATGCTAGATAGCGCAGCAGAAGTAAGCATAGCTCGCAAAGTCCTTATGAATCATCTGGAGACAGTGGACACGAATGAATACATTCAGGTGGAAACTGCAGATACCAGAGTTAGCAAACCTCATAAAATATATGAAATAACATTGCATATAGAGGGGGATAAGACTAGAAAAATAAGGGGTCTATTTTGGGATAATCTCTCCAAGGGCTATGACATCCTTCTAGCTGAAAGAGACTGGCCACCAGAGTTTGTCAGGGAGTGCCCTCATGGCGAAGAAATAATTATGCCTGCCTTCTCAAACCATATTCCAATTCATAAAAAATATACACTTGCAAGAAAGTGGGCAGTAGCTCAAGCCCCTGCCTTATATAAAAATCATGTGGGATGGGATGAGGACTCTCCTCCTCACAAAATCCAGTTAAAATCACAACCTACTGCACAGAGGCAGTACCCGATTAAGCAAGAAGCTAAAAAACAGGTAAGAGAGATCCTAGATCAACTTGAATACCAGGGGGTGATTGAAACTTGCACCTCACAAATGAACAACCCTTTGTTTCCTGTCTCCAAGCCAGACAATTCATATCGTCTTGTTTTGGACTACAGACACCTTAACTCATGTTGCAAAACATTTGCAGTACAAAACTCGCATAGTGCTGCACTAATGAATAACATAGTGCGCAAAAAATACAAAACCACATTAGACATTTCTAATGGATTCTTTTGTCAAAATATAGCACCAGAGAGCAGATATTTGACGGCGTTCTCAATAAATGGCACGCAAAAAAAATTCTGTCGTTTGCCCCAGGGGTTCAAAAACAGCCCAGGATTATTCTCAGCGAGAGTAACAGAATTACTAAAAACAGATGATGACGAGGCATTATCTTACGTCGACGACATCTATCTAACAGATGATGACTTGGATACTCACTTGAAGAGAGTGAACACCATAATACTTGGGTTCGCAGCAGAGGGTTACAAATTCAACTTTAAAAAGTCAAGAATTGCCCATCTAACAGTCCTGTTTTTAGGATATGAACTATCAAGTGAAGGAAAAAGCCTGGCCGACAATTTCCTAGAGAAATGTGCTGTAATCCAAGCACCTAGAACACTGAAAAACTTACAATCAATTCTAGGCTTCCTAAATTTCGGAAGAACTTACATTATAAATTATGCAGAGAGAATTAAACCTCTCTATGATCTAATAAAACCAGATTTTAAAAGAATCAATTGGACTCAAAAACACACAGAAATTTTGAGATCTTTACAAACAGATATGTTAGTTAAAACAAAATTACAAACACGTGAGAACACACGCAACCTTGTGATTCGAGTCATCCCAGGAAGATGCTGATTCACATACCTGACCTCTAAAGAGGGAGAAAAGGTACCAATAGCGTACAAATCACATTTGTACACAGAAGCTGTATAAAAGGTTCAGCATTAAGGAAAAGATTGTTCATGCGGTTCAAACAGCTGTAGCAAAAGAAAAATACCAAGCAGACGGTAGACAGGTTACAGTCAGAACAGCAGAATCAGCTTTTGAGGCATTAACAACACCATGTAATTTACCGACAACTGCACTAAATCCAGAATGGATACAATGGGTAAATTCTGTTGCTACAGACAAAGTAAAATGCTATTTTGACCCAGAAATGAAAGAATTAAAATATCTAGAATATGAGAAAGAATACCCTCTGCCAATCGACATTCTGCCTTTACGACAGTACGCCTGTGTAATACATACAGACGGTCACGCTCAACCCTCAGTTTGGGGAGAGCTGGCTTACAACGCCACATGCGAAATTATAAAAGAAGTGTGGCGCGGAGGCAAATTGAGACCTCTACTTACAAAAACACACTCAGTGGAAAATAATTCAGAACAACAAACTGAAATACTAGCATTAAAAATGGCGCTAGATAATGCCGATCGCGAATTCCAGACACTTATTGTGTGCGATTCGTATTACTGTGTCAAATCATACAATAACGATTTGCAGAAATGGATTCAAAACGGTTACAAAGATGACACAGGTGCCACAATAAAGCAGAAAGCGCTTTGGGAACAAATAGTTCTTTTAAAGAAAGAACTACCAAAAACTCACGTGATACATTCACTGAGTCATCAGCGTGATGGCGTTCACGTTGCAGGGAATTCATTGGCTGAGACAACCACAGCGGTAGCAACTAAACCGGTTGCCGTAGCTACAAAAAAGCGTACAGTAAAACACATTGACGGTGAAACTGTGCTGGCGGTGAAAACGTCATCAAAAGGCGACTGCTCAGCGCTACCGATCAATTATCCACTCAATTATACATACATAATCGATGCAAACTCAGTCCCTTTTGCTCGAATCCCTGGAGTGGGGGATAGAGTAATTCCAAACACGGACAGGAGAGGCTTGTTAATAGCAGACGCACATATGGGTGAGGGTCTCAGACACCTTAAGCAAAAAGATTCTCTGGAAGAATTACAAACAGTGTACTGGTGGCCAGGCATGAGCCTGCATCATCACATTTTTGTAAAAAACTGCCGAGACTGCAATAGAGATCGCAGTGGCGAGCGAGGAGGACTATTGCCATGGCATTTCGCTACAGATAAACAACAACAATAAGAAAGTACCCATGATGAAAAAAGCGTCATATTAACATAAAAAGACTAATTTTCACTTATAATGTAGACCCCAGCGCTCGGCTGACGCCTGGACTGTTATAAAAAGATTTGCAAGTCTATAATGGCATATACGCTAGGAGCATGCTACGTTTTGACTAATGTATTCCCTTTAGCCCTCAAGCTTATGGGGAAGCATGGCCAAATGAGCATTGCATAGCGGGACTCTTCTCACTTCCTTCCTGAGGGATACGGGATGGTGTAAAGAAAAAACCAATCTATAACGGAAATGGTATTAGGTTCGGGAGCTGGGTGGGTCAAACATTTAATAAGTGTCCAACGTAGTCTAAATAACCTGCCAAGGAATTCTCTGAAAGGGTTCAGTCCGTACGAACTATTGTTCGGGACTAGAATGATGATCCAAGATCTTGATAGTCAGACTTCAGTGGTTAAAGACAAAAGCTTTGATATCAAAGATCGTTTGGCTATTTTGCAGGACTTAAATGAAACAAGAAAAGACCTGAGCAACATAAAGTTGAAACAACAGCCAACAACCACTGAAGAAAATCCACCTGTCTCAGCAAGGCCTGTCTGGATTCCAAAAGTCGGTGATCTAGTCAGAGAGAAGATCGCGGTAAAGAAGGAATTTGGGCCTTCTTACAGAAAAGCAGTTCCTGTCTTGTCTATCAACGGGACAAGATCAGTAGTACTACCGCCCCTTGCTGGTAAAAAGGAGAACCGAGTCATATCCATCGACCTGGTTAAACCACAATCATGTGGCCGATAAACAGTAGGCCAAGTGGACTCCCAAGAAGTAGCAGAACACCAATGTTTGCTACGAATACAGAGGTTCAAACTGAAAGACTGATCACATTTGGAAAATCTACAGTGAAACAACAAGGACTATGCAACAAAGCAATGGAACTTGAACCTCTTAAAACCCAAATCAAAGCTTTTCATCAAGAAACAACAACCTATGATGATGTAACTACAGACTTTGCTAATGAAAGAAAGCAAAATCCAAAAGCAATTGGAACAATTGACAGAACAGCATCCGGCTACTTCATCAACTTCGATGATTCATCTGAAGATCTGAGTGAACCTAAGAAACAGCCATCAACAAAAACTTTTAAAGATAAAGCTAAGGAACTTTTTCAACAGCTGAAAGAAAACTATCTGATTTCTCCATGGATTGAATTTTGGGCGGCCTTCGGTGCATTTATCCTCATTCTTTGGCTCATCATGGTACTATGCTTGGGACATTTCATTGAAGGAAAATATGCTAAAATGGACACAGCAAGCCAGAAAATCAACTTGGTCCTTAAACCACACACATCCTCACACATCGAGAAAAGAGAGCTTTCTTCAGTGAACTTCACAGCCAATCCTATACCAGGCGGTGTAGCATGGGACAAAACTGATTATGAAATCTATGGTCCGGTTGAAATCCTGAAGTATCCACACCAATTCAAGATCTCATTGAGTGACTTTGTAAAACCAAGCACATTTGCTGATGATTGGGACTTTGAAAGTATTAATGATATGATGTCTGATCTTGTGATGTCTGCTAAATTCACAGAACATGATTATTTGCAGGGTTCGTCTAATTATGATCAGATGTTCTGCTACAACCACTATGGTAACCATTATCTACATAAATCTGCACAACCTAGAAATGTTTTAAATTATAACCAATGGGAACATTGTGCTACTCCTCCAAAAGATAGCTCGAAAACATTTTATGATAAATATTCATACTTTTCAGGGTTTAACACAAGTAATGCAGAAACATTTTATTTCAAATTGTCAAATAAGACAGGTATGAAGACCATGCTTACAAACACAAAATTGATATATTCCGATTCATTTTTTGAGCAAATGAATACATTTGGGTTTGATTTCTGGAACAATAATATTGAAACAACAAGCATTAGAAATGCAATCGGGCTCGGATTTATTTGAGTTTGAGCTAATGGCATTGTAAATGCCAATGTATTGTTGCTATGTGTTATGGAGTGTGTTCATGTGGTGTGCACTGCCAGTGATCTCCTTGTGAGTGTGAGAATATTGCACCGTTACTGCCTGTGATGTCCTTCTTGTGAGTGTGAGAAGCTTGCACCTCTGCTGCCTGTGGTCTCCTTGTGAGTGTAAGAAGCTTGCACTGCTGCTGCCTGTGATGTCCTTCTTGTGAGTGTAAGAAGCTTGCACTGCTGCTGCCTGTGATGTCGTTCTTGTGAGTGTGAGAAGTTTGCACCGCTGCTGCTTGTGATGTCCTTCTTGTGAGTGGGAGAAGCTTGCACCTCAGCTGCCTGTGGTCTCCTTGTGAGTGTAAGAAGCTTGCACAGCTGCTGCCTGTGATTTCCTTCTTGTGAGTGTGAGAAGCTTGCACCGCTGCTGCCTGTGGTCTCCTTGTGAGTGTAAGAAGCTTGCACTGCTGCTGCCTGTGATGTCGTTCTTGTGAGTGTGAGAAGCTTGCACCGCTGCTGTTTGTGATGTCCTTCTTGTGAGTGGGAGAAGCTTGCAACTCAGCTGCCTGTGGTCTCCTTGTGAGTGTAAGAAGCTTGCACAGCTGCTGCCTGTGATGTCCTACTCACTACTCTACTCTACTCACTACTCACTACTCTGCACTCACTACTCACTACTCTACTCACTACTCTACTCACTACTCTACTCACTACTCACTACTCTACTCACTACTCACTACTCTACTCACTACTCACTACTCTGCACTCACTACTCTACTCACTACTCTACTCACTACTCTGCACTCACTACTCTACACTCACTACTCACTACTCTACTCACTACTCACTACTCTGCACTCACTACTCTGTCTGGGTTAAGGGAGACCCTCGAGGCCCTGGTGTCACTGCACCTGCTGCACCCTCACAGCCACTGGTAGTAAAATACAGGACTGTCTGGGTTAAGGGAGACCCTCGAGGCCCCGGTGTCACTGCACCTGCTGCACCCCTGGACACCCACAGCCACTGGTAGTAAAATACAGCACTGTCGGGGTTAAGGGAGACCCTCGAGGCCCCGGTGTCACTGCACCTGCTGCACCCTCACAGCCACTGGTAGTAAAATACAGCACTGTCTGGATTAAGTGAGACCCTTGAGGCCCCGGTGTCACTGCACCTGCTGCACCCCTGGACTTCCACCGCCACTCGTAGTAAAATACAGCACTGTCTGGGTTAAGGGAGACCCTCGAGGCCCCGGTGTCACTGCACCTGCTGCACCCCTGGAGACCCACAGCCACTGGTAGTATGCTGTTCTGTGTTATGTGGTACTGGTATGTTGTGCTTTGTTATGTCACTTTAACTATTGTTGTAATGTTTGAAGTTATGATACTCAGTGTTATTTTTCTATGTCATGTGTTTCTATGTTTTGTGGTCGTGCCTTGATGTGCCCTGCTAAGTCGTGTCATGCGATGCTATGGTATGTCGTATCATGCTGACATGCCATCATGTGTTTTGTTATGGTGGACTACGTACCCCACGTCATGCCTATGTTTTACGACATTACACTATATTGCAGAGCTTTTGCGTTTTTACTTAAAACGGGACTGCTTCTAGGCGTTGTAATGGTTTAAACATTCATACGACGATCTAGAAAACAACAATCTCAAATAATCGCCTCATAGTAGCTCACATCAACACGCCAATGGTTATGGTACCAATCGCATACAAACATACACAAAGAACACACCCACTGCACATTGAGGAATCATTGTACGAGTGAGTATCCGTTTTCTTTCCTAACTTTTGCACATGGCGAACCTTCATGCCTTGGATAATATTGCGTCAAAGGGGTGTCTCGGGAATCAGAGTATTCATAAAGAGCGGGGGGAAGGGCTTGTGTTGCTGGCAAAAGTCAGCGATCGAAGGTGGAGCTCGAGTGGCGTGGGCAGCTGTGCCACCGGAATACGAGTGGATTGCTTCAGGGGCGCCCATGGAAGCTCCCACCGAGGGGGTGTCGGCAGCACGGTGCCCCAGTAGTCACCGTGGTAAATTCCCAGGACGTGCATCTGGTGAGATTGCGGATAACGCGGACCAAAACCTCCCCTCACCCTGCCAGCCCCACCTCAGCCCCGCCGCCGTGGGTTTAATGTATATGAGATGCGCAACGACATTGTCTGCACACCTAAACTCGCAGCCACCAGTAGTGATGCACATGTGCTCGCATAGGCACTTGCCGTTAGGCGGCACACCTGAGCCAGAGGATTAAGGCAGGCGAGGTGGGCGTGGCATTAGTATGCCACCCTGACCCCGCGGCCTTCGTTGGTGTTGCACGTGCCCACGCGTAGGCGCATGCTATATGCGGTTAGTTAGTACACCTCAGCCCATGGCCCCCGATAGGTTTTAGGTTTATGAGATACGCAAGGACATTATCTAACCATCTGAATCAGCGTTCATCCCCAGTGTTGCACGTGCGCTTGCATGCCCACATTTAGACGTCAATAGGGGCGCACATGAGTTACAGGTGTAGAAGTAGGACGTGCGCGTGTACA
This sequence comes from Lissotriton helveticus, assembly GCF_964261635.1. Lineage (NCBI taxonomy): Eukaryota > Metazoa > Chordata > Amphibia > Caudata > Salamandridae > Lissotriton > Lissotriton helveticus. The sequence continues at coordinate 1,527,908,790 of NC_136063.1, read as the reverse complement.
TTAGCATGCAAACCGGACCCCCAGCCATCGCCTGTGCTGCACCTGTGCATGGATACGCACACGATAATGGCCGCTAGACTGCACATCTCTGCCCCCGCAGTCAGAGGTTTAATGTATATGAGGTAGACAAGGGTATCTTTACCTGCGCACCTGATTCTGCGGCCATCGCTGCACAAGTGCATATAGTGGCATACTGATGTCCATTTAGGGGACTGTCACGGGTTTAGGTACCCCAGGTGCGCACGGGCTTTAGCTGTACACAGAGCCTGCGGGCTTCACAGTAGAGAGGATGTGGCCTAATTGCCGGAGCTGCCGACTTTGAAACTGAGGACAAGGGTTTGATTCTCCGCGTGGCTCAACATCCCTCGAGTCTCGGCGAATAACTGTATCTCCCTGTGCACACGTCATTCGCAGTACACCTCTGGGTAAAGTCCGCGCTATATACAAATGCATAAATAAATAAACACGGCAAAAAGTACACCACGCAATGCTAAACAGTCAGCACACCATCGCTCATTATTCTTACAGACTGTCACGCAGAGGCAGAAAAAAGACACCCCGTAGCAACTTAAAACAAGAACTACAGTGTGGACGAGCATGTATGAGTCATCTTCTGTGAGCCTCGCCTGCTGCCTCTCGTCATTTAACATTGAACGCGCTCACCGCTGTGAACGCGTTCGCATCATCTGGCTTGCATTACACGGGCACTCTGACTGCTCGTAATTAAGATTAATCACTCTGCCATGCTCGCTCTCGCACACAAAATGCCACATCGGGCACGCGTACATTATTTACAGCCTATCACTTCAAGGCTACTACATACACAGCACAGGGAAGACGAATCACTGACCAGATGCCAGAAAACGCTAAGGAATGTCTGGAATTTCTCTCTCCAAGGCCCTCTTCTTCTTTTTTTTCTCCTTTAACATTAGTTCTCAAACTCCTCCCCCAGGGGGAGGAGTCCGAGCCCTAAAAACTGTTTGGGGTACAAGAGATTGGCAAGTACAAGGTATAGAATCATTGTTTAGAGCCTGCATGATCCCAGAACAAATTATATTTTTGAACGACACTATTCAACAAACTACCTGTCTTGGCTTAGCCAAAATCAAAGATTTGAACAAACCGTCTATTCCAAAGCCAACAGTGAACAGTAATAGCTCTATAGATGTTGAGATAGACGTAAACCATATATTAAACCAAAACAGAACACATCCTGAATGGAAAAAATGGTTGATCTGGCCCACAGATACAAATAACTGTCAAGACAGATTCCTGAACAAAATACAGGGGTTCACATTGACTAGGCCAGACCCTAGATATTCCCAAAGACAACATCCAGGGATAGTAACCACCTACAGCGTGGGCAAGCTCTGCCTTCAATGGCTACAAACGTCCACACTGGCTGAAATTAAGCAACACCTAACTTTACTTACAGAAGGTGCTGACTTGCGTGATTTTATTATGGGACCACGCAAACAGCGTCAAAAACGTTTCATAGCGGCCTCTATATATGCAGCTTATAACGAAGTCTGGAAAGTAACTCAAATTGAGACAGCAGAAAAAATACGGGAGATTGACCGTATTAATTTGGAAAAATCACTTTCTGTGGTGGACAATGGGTTAATGACTCTGTCCTCCAGAATATATTCTCTGGACAGCATTGTGTCTTCAGCAATCGATATAATATCGCAAGTCTTACTGATGTTACAACACGGTCAGTCCCAATTGCGTTCTATTGTACAGCTTGGCTGGACGTTACAAAATCTGCGTTCTGGCTATGTGCCTTGGCGTTTAATCAACACAACGTCATTATTTAATATCATTAACCTTACTGATAAACAAATCAGTTTGGCACAGAAGGGTGCTGACTATACAATTCGAGACGCGGCTCAAATTGCCAACCGTGGATGTAGGATTGACTCGTACTTCGACTGAGAGAAGCACGTCACCTGCTTCGAATTGGACTCGCAGGATACCTTCCTCATCTAGAAAAAACTTGAGGTTTACCATTACCGCCGAAATTCTTTTCCGTCAGCGGTCCAGTTGACGCTCCCACGCTGAACTGTAGGGGATTCTTCCCCTTTTTTCAGACGCCTTAATTTTCAAGTGCGGACCATTCCTGAATGCGTCAGAAGCACATACTCCTCCCATTGATTGGAATATATGAGGCATCGAATATTGGTGGTCCAACATTGGCCTGACGTCCGCTATTAACCATTCATGGTCAATCGATCCAGTCCTTACCTGCCCCCCATCCCTGTCCTGAAGAAGACCCGTAGCAGAGGCCTTGAAATCGCCCGTATTGCGTTAGGGTCGAAACGTCGACGACTATTCCCCCATCCCAGCCTATACCCACCTCCTTATTTCCATTGTAAATTATGTATATAACAATGTATGGGTAGGCTTTCTGTGTTCTAAATGGCAAATTTCGCCCTTTGATTGTGTTAATCCATTCTGCATCTATTCTTTCAAATTGTTCCTTTCAATTCACTTGAGCACCCCCTTTTTTCTGAATCTATCACTTATTTACTGTCATCTACAGTTGCTCTGGATCGTTCATAATCTTTTTAGTATGTAAATAAATTTGTGATATATAACAATTTTGTTCTTGAGATTTATATGTTGGGTTAAATGCATTTAATATTGCTGGTTGTAACGTTATACATCTCCTAAGGTGCAAATTGACTTTGACAAAGATTGAAATTGCTTAAAATAATTGCAGGGTGTACATCTATTGTGTCGTGAGTTATATCCAGGACCGTTTTCGACATACAAAAAAAAAGACTATACAATTCTGAGCATTGAAAGACTTGAGAGATTACCATTGACAATGTCAGAACGACCTGTCATTGAATGGATAATACATGGAATAATAAATATTCCGATAACTACTTTCCAGTTTCAATTCTGCCAAAAATATATACAGGCAGGCCAGTATGAAAGGTTGGGTAAAGGGTACATTAAGTCAATATGGAACTTGCCCTATACACACGAATGTGTCAGTAATAAAGGCCAGAAAGTGTTTCTCAGTGGCGATAATTGTGCAAGATCACTAAGCGGTACACTTCTGTGTCAGGGTATTAGTTTGCACGGAGCCTGTGAAGGGACTTCAAATAACCTTTCATGTTACCAGCTAGGCACACCTGCAACACGAATAGAACCATTCTTTAGGAGACTCTCGAACGGGAGTTACATTCTAATAGTAGATCGCAGATGTTGTAGTTTGCTGCCCGGAAAACCTTATCTCATAACCGTGACTAGGAAGGTCATGTGCTGTGAACGAGTTTTGTTCCCTAACGATTCTCCAGACAGGGAGGCAAGGTTATGGCCAGATTTGAAAATTGCTTCTATTCGAATTGATACTTTAAGCAGAATGAAGACTGTGCTCCTACAGACGCCGACCAGGCTAACGTCATCAAAAGAAACGTATGATCTCCAAGTTGCAAGGACAACGGCAGAGATTCATTGATTGTTATCAACTAATTCCCCCATACATTTCGCAGAAATACTGAACGAAATCTTAAATATTTCTGATACCAGTGGTGTCTTATGTGTATTTAAGACAGTGTTTTCAGGAGCTTTAACACCATTCAAAGCCATCCTGGGTATTTTTCCAGATTTTGTCCATTCAATTTTTGGCGGACTTCCTCTCCTTTTGGGACTAGTGGCAGGCTTCTTATTTTTGATCCTGTTATTTCGCTATGGCAAACCATGTCACAGACAAAACACCTGCGACAAGGGAAGAAATGATCCTAGCCATTGGCTATCGGGACCGCATAACTAAAGTCCTTGGACTAGCACGGCTTCGGGACCTGAACATGACTTGGTTTCTTTCATTAAGACCAATGTGGCAAAGTTGACCATTTACAACTAGTGAAATGTTGCTTTATTTGTTCTGTATAAGTATAAACCCCGACATTCCTAAATGTTTCTTCAATGTTCACAGTGAAATATTCCTGTTGAAAAAGAGTTTCCGCTGTTGCTATAGATGGATACTTTGTATGCCTTTTTCACAGATATTAGGTCTTTGTGGACTCTCAAATGTTTCGTTTCTCATGACCAGTATGGGGAAGCATCTCACTGTTCTAAGTGTCCTAGGGGACATTATGTGAATTTGAGCATACAACAATCTTCCGAAGATGGTGTGATGCTATTTCACTGAAATTTATTAAAGACTTCATTAAAGAAGAAACCCAAAAGAAGGGGCAACGCCATACTTTTTTCTTTCCCCTTTGCAAGAGGATGCTATGCTGAGCGTTTTTTGATAATTACTAAGAACTTTCCCCTCACTTTGGAATACCTTGCTGATGCTACTACAGTCAGTAGCTGATGGACTGAAACCTTCTTTGCGGAACCATTTTCATTTTCCATTTCCTTTTATTTCCTCGTTTATGCTAATTGACTTGCACTTAATGGACTTTAAATCTGAATCATTTCCCCTTCCATTTAGAATTTGAGTTGTTGGACAAACAATCTATCCTTCTGCTTTAATGGTAGTGGGACTTTGTAAACTGATTCTGATATTAACCACCCGATAAAACCTTGCCTAAATATTTTGTGCTTTAAAGCAAGCCATGATATTCTTAACTGAAATTCTCAAAAGACTGTTAATGGCTACAAATTGTGGATCTTTAATACAATAACCTAATTAATCTAACACCAGCCGGAGTCTATTATTGAGTCTAGTTGGTTCTTCCATTTAGATTGTGCTATTTTACAAATGTTTTAAATGTGTTGTGGGAAGACTCAGCGAGCTCTGTCAGGACATTAAGTATTACTTGTCTTGTTCTGTGTTGCTGTTGCAGAGCTTCTGGTCTGCATAATTCTTTTCCAACTTAACTTCTTCTGGAGGTTGGGTCTTCCCATTGCTATTCTTTATTTCTACAGCATGGTTTTAAGAGTAGTATACCTAAATCTGATCTCAAATTTGTGAGTTGGCTATCAATTAATGGTCAATTAATGGCCCTCATTGGACAGTTAAGGTGGTGATTTGGCTACACTAATTCCCACCCCTCCTATCGTCGGAGAAAGATTCATCAGGGGATCCCTGGCTCTGTGGTAAATGGAAATGCTGCAGACTGTCTAATCATAAAGGGCCCAGTACTGTTACAGTAGTAAGGAGAGTAACTGTTTAATAAAATGTTTACCATGCTTGTGCTGCAACATTGGCAAAACCAATACATCTCGCGTAAGCGACACCTATTTACTTTGACAATGCTCTTTTATACTGCTTACACTCAGCCTGTGTACCGAAATGCGATATACTTTGCATACTGCATAGAGTATTATGTGTGAATAAAGTATAACATACCACAACCAAATTCAATTAAAATAATAAAGAAACAAAATCTTATTACCAAATGGGAGTGTTTGCCACAGCAGGAATTAAGCACTGCACCCTCCATGAAAGGAAGTTAACCTTTATTTCAACAAATGTGTCAGCTGGTGCTAGCTGATCGCAAACAATATCACTACAATGATACTGTAAACAAACTCCCGGCAGCCAAATTCTTCTGCTCATGCGCCAACACTGAAAGGCACAAAAGAAGGTTTATTTAATGCAATTCTTGTGAATGATGTAGCAACGAGGACTTAAAAACACCAATTATTAGGCTGCTAAATATATGACATAACTATTAAATAACACATATCAATAATCATGTTAGCAATTTAGAAAAGGCTTTCCTGGAATGCTGTAGTTAATACTTTTCATAGTGCATTAAGTCTATGGAATCCCCAGTGGCATTTTATGGGCAATTAAGCTGAGGAGATATGAATGCAGATCCCAAAGAAGACAACGCACAGAGATATTGAAGTGAAATACGTAAGGCACCATTTAAATTTTGAAAATATCAGAAATATTTGGTTTCTTTTGCAAACCATGCTCAGGGATATAGCCCACACTGGAGTGCACTACAAGGTGGAAAGAGCGACTAAACAAGTGTCACAGTTGACCAATCCTCTAAATGTTGTGGTCATACCATTTGGTATAGCAATAAAATGCTACAGATGTACGCTACTTAATGTCTCAGAAAATCTTAAATTGGTGGAAGGTATTTCTCTGCTGCTTCATCTAAAGTTTACCAGCTTTATTAGTAAAGAAAAAAGATGTACTTTAATTTAGATAACACTTTATGGCCTCGCTTTATTTACCATGTTAATTATACCATGCTGACGATTTAGTATCCTATTCTCATCACTCCATGATGCCCAAGGGTAAACGTTGCGCTCTATAAAAAACAATGAGAGGCCTCGGACATGGGTCCCATGGACACTGTGCCACAGGACTGAAGCTGCACCTCAACGATGAGGAAATATAAGACGAACTCAGTCTGGTGTTTCTTGTGTTCCCGTTCAGATGGGATCTGGAATGGCATTTCAGGTTGGACTGTTCCACCTGAAGCAAGGCCTGAGGTGGCTCGGTCAACAAAAAAATGATAGACTGCCACCCCAAGTAATTACCCATTACTGAAATTAGTTTAAACACTCCAGAAAACACTGTTATCTCTAAAAACACAGAAATATAAATATGTTAACATAAAAAAGCAATAAAAAAATAGGTAATCCAAGTAACTCTAAAAAACCCAGCCAAACTGAACACTGACTGCCTGATATACTATTGCCATCTTTCCCGCTGCTGTTCCTTCACAGGCAACTCTTAACAGAACAAGCTCATTTCTGTCCATGTAACAGTGCCACATTTGGTCTGTATGCCGTAAAAACAAGTGTTTGTGTCCATTTACAGCCATAGTTTAGGATGCAGTCATGTGCTAAGCGACAGACACAAATGGCAGTGTTACCCTACTCACTGAGTGAGAGTGAAGAGGGCGGGCACTCTCTGACGTTAAGCACATTCAGAATTTCAACTGTAAAGTTTTTTTGTTCATTTTTTTAAAAACTTTATTTATTGATTTTCAACGACATGTAATCACTACATCAGGATCCAGCATAGACAGACATTTCAATTTGTATCAACAGATATTAGGCAATATAGTCAACAGCGTTGCATAGGGTAAACGGAAGAAGGTCATGTTAATCATGTTGTTGTTTCTGGGCTCTCTCAAATACACCAAACATTACATCCTACAAACCCCAGTATCTGCAATCCTTGGTTGCTTAAAGGGGAGGCAGTTAGTGCTCGTATACAATTTCAACTGTAAAGTTGATGTGTACCTAATTTTCTATCTCAAACGAGGACTTAAATCACAACCCGCGGGAAAGGCAACAGATTTTGCCTTTTTTGGGCAAGGTAGACCTACTGGCTTTGACAACAGCTTTTGGCTATAAAAAATATGGTTATTGCGTTTTTGCTGAAGCTTAACAGCACCAACAAAAAGTAGTTTAAATAAAAGCGCAATGATGCAGATGGGCACATTCACACATATGCGCCATAACGTTATAGCAGCTCTATCAATCAATCAATCAATTATAGCATTTGTAAAGTGCACTACATACCTGTGAGGGTCTACAGGTGCTGGGGGGGGGGGGGGAGGGGGGGATCTGCTACGGTTCGAAGAGCCAGGTCTTGAGGAGTCTCCTGAAGGTTAGGTCTTCGGTTTGTCGTAGGCGAATGGGGTGTAGTGAAGTTCGTATATTCCCAATAGGCTCTGCTCATTGGAATAACATATCCTATAGATGTGACGTAGGAATTAAGTCGACTAGGTCTCTATCGAATATATTTGACTTAATTGTGAGTGCCAGCTAGCTCAGAGGTCACTAGAAACTTTCTCGAATACACAAGAAGGGATTCGTTTCTGACAACCGCATAAACACGACAACTTTGTTTCCCCAAGATAAAACTGATCTTCAGAGTCGTATTTCACTCAGTCAATCGTGCATGCTTCGTTTCATCAGAGATGCAGAGAAATAGAGAGACGGGCGTTTTCAATAAAAGTATTTATTGAACAGTCTTCTTTCTCATGCAAAAGAAATGAACTGCTACAATTGTAATACTGGCTGTAAAGTATAATGCGTACAGCAAGAAGAGTATTATAAAATAATACTGTAAAAGCATGGTATGGTTTCTAAGCCATAAAATACATACATAAATAACAAAGACTAAAAGTACTCAACTGGTGCTTCGAAAATATGCCTACCCCGATGTACCTAACCTAAGTCTAGTACGAGGGGAGAAGTAAGTACGGGTTTAGTTTCTTTGCCAAGAATCTATCCAAGGTTTCTCTTAGGGTCTAATCCGCTCCGTACCTTGGTTTAGAATGAAGGTGGTCTGGTATCTCTGTCTCGGGACTCGATTTCCCAACACCCCTCGAGGCTAGCTTGGAAACACTGGAGCTGGATTCTCAGCGAGAGAAAGGCAGCCTCTCTGTCAGTGCATCAGCTGGAGGGTCGGCTTCCTTCTGCACTTGCTGTAGCGGGATGCGTCAGGCACGTATTTGATATTTTGATATTTATGGTTTTTTTGTAAAGCGCTACTATCGCTCCGGGAGGAGCATCTTGGCGCTGTGCCCACAGCAGATCTACTTGGATAACATGAATCAGATCAGATGGCTGCGCGAACTGAGGAGTCAGATTGAGAGTAGATCCACGTCTTCAGGGCTTTCCTGAAAAGGCTTTCTGAGGGGGCATGCCTAAGATGAGGGGGAAGGCGATTCCATGCCCTAACAGCAAGGAAGGAAAAGGTCTTTCCACCTTTTGTTTTTAATTTGAAACGAGGTTCAGTGATGTAATTAGCGCCTGATGACCTCAAGCAGCACGTTGGAGTATAATGCTGAAAGCGCTTAGTCAGGTAAGCTGGGCCCATGCACTTGTTAGCTTTAAAAACAGTAATTAAAAGCTTGAACAAGATTCTCTTATGGAGGGGCAGCCAATGGAGTGCGTTGAGGGCTGCAGTGGCGGAGGACCTACGGGGGAGTTTCAGGACGAGTCTGGCGGCTGCATGTTGAACGGTCTGTAGTTTTTTTAGTGAGGACTTCTTAATGCCTGCGAGGAGACCGTTGCAATAATCCAACCGGGATAAGATAAGTGCAACCGCGACTGATTTCCTGGCTGAGATAGGCAAGAAATTAAAGAATTTCTTAAGTTGCCTGATTAGACTGAAACAGCGTCCTGCGGTGATGCGCACATGTTCATCGAAGCTAAGGGAAGCATCGAATTGAACTCCCAGGTTGCGAGCTGACACAACCGCACTTGGTGGTGCTTCAGAATTTTGGGGCCACCACTCTTTAGGGGAAAAGAGTGTGCCTTTACCGAGAGGTATTATTTCGGTTTTGGCGCTGTTGCATTTCAGGTGATTCAAGTTGAGCCAGGAAAAGACTTCTGAGAGGCAATTTTGGAGTCTGATGGTAGCGTCAGGGATTCTTTTGTCAATGGTGACGACGAGTTGAGTGTCGTCAGCATAGGACGTCACTAGAATCCCATGTGACTCGATCAACGAAAGGAGGGGGGCCATGTATACATTAAAAAAGAGAGGGCTTAAGATGGAACCCTGAGGGACACCTGAGATAATGGGGCGTTCACCAGAGAAGAAAGGGCCTAGGGAAACCGTTTGAGAGCGATTGGACAGAAATGAAATTATCCAAGCAAGCGCGGAACCCGAGACACCAATCCCACGCATCCTGCTGATAAGGATCGCATGAGAGATGGTGTCGAAGGCCGCGGTAAGGTCGAGCAAGATGAGGACAGCCTGCCTGCCCTCATCTTGCAAGAACTTGATGGTATCAGATAACTCAATCAGAGCGGTTTCTGTAGAGTGGCCAGGGCGGAAGCCAGATTGCTGTGGATGCAAAATATGTCGATTTTCCACAAAGTGTTTTAGTTCCTCATGGACTAATTGCTCGGTGATTTTACCTAGTACTGGAAGAAGGGAAATTGGGCGCATATTAGTCAAGTCGGTGGGGGATTTATTTTGCTTTTTCATAAGGGGCTTGACTATGGCCTTCTTCCAGTCAGAGGGTACAGTACCGGAGTGGAGAGATTGGTTCACAATAACATTAATTAGAGGATTGACAACTTCGACGAGATGATGAAGGATGACTGGAGGGCAGGAGTCCGTGGGGGCGCCTGATTTACACGCCAAGATGGCTTTATGCGTTTGCTGTGGGGAGACTGGTGTGAATTGGTTAAGTAGGGGCATAAATGAATCAAGTTCTAAGGTTGAGGTGGGTGGGGGGGGGAAAATCGGGAAACGTAGATAGTCGAACTGCTCCAAACAACCGTGTGTTTGCTATAGCAAGTGTGGGCATATTTATACTTTGAAGGTACCTGGTTTGACGTAAAGTCGGACATAATAACGTCACCAAAGAACGGTAGTTCTTTGAAAGCGCCATGATTTCTAGGACACATCAATATTCAAGAAAGGGGATGTCCCTGACTGCTGAAGCCGAGTTTTCCAAGAAATCATTGTGGCTTTTTGGAACTAGTGGAAGTAGCCATGCCTGTATTAGGACTGCATGGGCTATGTCTAAATATGGGTATGATTTCTATGCCTATATAAGGGTAATGTGAATTATACCTATATAAGGGCATGAATCGGGAAAATTACACTAGGGCCCTAAAACGCTATACAACACCCACTCCACTTTATTATGTTCGCTATTACTAAATACTAAGCAAAAACATATCTAAAGCATATGTTTACAATCCCACATAAAAATGCATTCGAAAATGGTTGAACATGAAAACGAGCATTTGTGCTGTACGTATATAAAAAGCATTATTTTCATTCAAAGCATGTAGTGTGACACTGGAAAAAACCCTTATCAGAATGAGTCATGAAATTTATGAAATGGCTCTGAAATACAGAAGAAAAGTCGAAACCATTTCATGACAGAATATATAAAAATTTTAGGTTGTGGACAAGGTCAAATATTGACTTTTGGAAGTGTTCAAAGAATTCTAGTTCTCTAAGAATAGTTCTACTTTAAGCAGATTAACTTGTGCCAAAATAAAAAGTTTTCAATTTTGAAAAAGTTAATTTGAAGAAAAATAGAGTTCTAAAGTTAGAAGTTTTGTTTTGAAAAGTGAAGGTCGAATTCAGAGTTCATCAGAATGCTGTGTGCTAACTTCAAAAGTCACTCTCGCTGTTGGAGGAAAACATCAAATATTCTAAGTTTGAAAATAATTTGTCTACTACTGTAGGTGAAAGTTGGACTACCTCGTTAAGCAGATGAGTTGTACACAGATGAGAAGCATCGCCGTCAGCGTCAGTCGCATTAGCAATGTTCGTCGCAGATGGTACCTGTGTGCCTGTTGCTCCACATATATCACCGCCAGCTTGTTGTGCTGGCTAACCTCCATGAATGCCATCATCAGGATTGATATCCGCTGGGGACAACACAATGCATGAGCCGTTACCAACCAAGCAAAGCGTCAACATCCGTTGGCAGTGCTGATGGAAGTGTTAGAGAGATGTCTAGCAAGCATTCTTCTCCACTTAGCAGGTATCGTAGAACAGGTAAGATGCAATCTTGCCAGATTGGTCTGAATAAAAGAATCCATGTGGTATTCAGGTCTCTTAAACGAGCCAAGCCCAAAATTTGGATTATGCGCTCAAGACACTTCACTGCCAGAAGAGTGTTCTCGATGGTAATCTGGGCGTCGTTGGTGGATTGGCTTGCCATATCGAAGCAGAAGTAGCAAAATAAAATTCCTGCTGCGAGTCCCAAAACAAGAGGCAGTCCGCCAAACACAGAGTGCACGAAGTTTGGTAATATGCTCAGGACTGCTTCAAAGGGTGCTAATAGTCCTGAACAAATAGTCTTAAATACATGTACAATACCACTGGTATCAGACATGTTTAAGATACGACCTAACATTTTTGCGAAATGTATGGGGCAGTTTGTTGATAATAAGGCATGTATCTCCGTAGAGGACCTTGCAACTTGCAGATCATACGTCTCTTTAGACGAGGTCAGTGGCACCGTTTTTTGTAAAAGAATGGCTTTCATTCTGCTTAAAGTATCAATTCAAATAGAAGAGTTGTTCAGTGAAGGCCATAACGGCGACTCCCCGTCTGTCCTGCTTTTAGGAAACAATACTTGCATACAAGTGACCCTGGCTGACACACTTACGAGATAGGCAATTCCTGGCATCATTCCACAAAAGCTGTGATCATTCAACATTATGTAGCTCCCATTGGAAAGCTGCCTAAAAATTGGATCTATCACTGCTGCCGGAGAACCTTGCAGGTGGCAGGATAAGTTGGTCGAAGAACCATCACAGGCTCCATGTAAATTAATACCCTGACATAAAAGTGTACTGCTTAGTGCGCTGTTACATAGTGTACCACTAAGAAATACTTCTTTTCCCCCACTCCAACATTTGTGTGTGTATGGTAAATCCCAGGTTGACTTAATGTATTCTTTACCCAACCTTTCATATAGTCCTGCTGGTATGTGGTTCAAGCAATACTGAAACTGGAAAATCGTCACTGGCAACGTAATGGTGCCATGTATTATCCATTCATTGGCTGGTTTCTCAGAAACAGTCAATGGTATTCTTCCCAGATTTTCTATGCTCAGCACCGTATAGTCTGCTCCCCTTTGTGCCAAAGAGATTTGTTGATCTGTAAGGTTAAATCCAGTAAACAATGACGTGGTGTTGATTAGACACCAAGGCACAAAGCCTGAACGTAGATTTTAGAACGTCCAGCCTAGCAGCATTATAGAACGCAATTGAGACTGTCCTTGTTGTAACATGAGCAAGTCCTGTTCCATTATGTCTATGCCAGAGGATACAATGCTGTCCAAAGAATGAATTATGGATGACAGAGTTGTTAACCCATTGTAAACTACAGAGAGGGCTTTCTCTAAATAAAATACGATCAATTTCTCGCATTCGTTCTGCAGTTTCCATTTGCGTGACTTTCCATGCTTCATTATATGCTGCATAAATACCGGCGTATATGAAACGTTTATGACGTGGTTTATGAGGCCCTAGTAAGTCTCTCAAATCAACGGCATCTTGAAGTAAAGTTAAGTGTTGTTTAACCTCTGTAACTGTAGATTTGTGTAGCCCCTCGAGTCTCAGTTTTCCTACACTGTAAGTTGTTACTATCTCTGGATGTTGTCTCTAGACATCTTGGGTCTGGCCTTGTTACTGTAAACCCTTGTGTCTTGTTCAGGAATCTATCTTGACAGTTATTCGTGTCTGTGGGCCAGATTAACCATTTTTTCCAATCAGTTCTGTTTTTTAGTAAAATAGTTTTTATGTCGACCGCTCCCTCTCAAGTGTTTTCTACTATCAGCTGTAGGTACAGGTATGGACGGTTTTGTTTAAATCTTTTATCTTGGCTAGTCCAAGTCAGGATGCATGTGGAACAGTGTCATTCAAAAACACTATTTGGTCAGGAATATTACAGGTGCGAAATAAAGCTTCTACTCCCTGTACTTGCCAGTCTTTTGAGCCCCAGACAGTTTTTGTTTCTATGTTGTCACTCCAAAAGTCAAAGCCTAATGAGGACAGCTGGGCATAGAAGGCTGCTGAATTAATTTGCTTTGTGTTCGTTAGCATACTTTTCATTCCTGTCTTATCGAAATTTTTAAAGAAAAATGTTTCCGGATTTGTGGGATTAAAACCTGCAAAGTATGGAAATTGGTTATAGAATGTTTTTGAGCTACCTTTTGGTGGCGTTGGACAGTGTTCCCATTGATTGAAAGTATAAACATTTCTAGGGCTTGCAGATTTGTGCAAGTAATGATGGCCAAAATGATTATAACAATACATTTGTGCATAATCTGATGAACTTTCTAAGTATTCATGTTTTGTCAATTTTGCAGACATTTCTAAATCTGACATCATGTTATTGACAGTCTCAAAGTCACAATCATCAGAAAATGTGCTGGGTGAAACAAAGTCACTCAGGGAAACCTTGAATTGATGTGGAATCTTCAGCAGCTCGGCCGGACCATAAATGTCATAATCAGTTCTGTCCCATGCTATACCACCTGGTATAGGAACGGCTGTGATGTTCATTGATGACAGTTTCTTTGTTCACGATGAGATGATTTGTGTGGCTTCAGGAGCAAGTTGATGTTCTTACTTGCTGTGTCCATTTTACTATATTTTCCATCTATCAGCTTTCCCAAACTTAAAACAAGAATGAGCCAAAGTGGGAGAAAAAGCACACCTAACACAATCCAAAATTCAACCCATGGTGAAACCAGATAAGTCTTTTCTCGTTGCTGAAAAAGTGCTGTTATTTTGTCTTTAAAAGTTTTGTTTGCTGGCATTGTTTCGGGCTCACTGGGATCCTCAGAAAATTTATGAAAGTTGATGAAATAGCCAGAGGCAGTTCTGTCAATTGTTGGTATTGCATCCGGATTACTTGATATCGCTGGAGCAGCTTGGTCCCTTGTTATATTAGTATAGTCAGCGGCTATATCATTGTAGACAGGAGTGTCTTGACGAACAGTTATTTGGGTTTCTAGAGGCACAAGTTCCATTGCTTTGTTGCATTGTCCTTCTTTTCTTACTGCAGATTCCTCAAAGGTGAGGAGTCTCCCAGTTTGAACCTCTTGGATAGTAGCCAGATTTGGCCCTCTGCTACATCTTTGGGGTCCACTGGGCCTACTACTTATTATCGGCCACATGGTGTGGTTTTACCAGGTCAATTGATTCAAACCGGTTCTCCTTTCTTCCAGCAAGGGGCGGCAGTAACACTGTTCTTGATCCGTGGATTGCTAGCACAGGTACTGGTTTTCTATATGAAGGCCCAAATTCCTTCTTTTCCGCGATCTTTTCTCTGACTAGATCCTCAATCTTTGGAATCCAGACAGGCCTTGCTGCGACAGTTGGTTTTTCTTCAGTGGTCGTTGGCTTCTATAATGTGTTGCTTAGACTTCTTCTTGTTTCATTTAAGTCCTGCAAAACAGCCGAACGGTCTTTGATATCAAAGGGTTTTTGATCTACCACTGAAGTATGACGATCGAGGTCTTCGACAATCATACTAGTACCAAAAAGGATTTCATATGGAGTGATTCCACCCAGAGAATTTCTTGGCAGATTGGTAAGACTACGTTGGACACTTATTAGATGTTTGACCCACCCGTCACCCGAGCCTAATACCCTAGCTGTTATAGATTGCTTTATGTCACGTTTTTTTATTTCCACAACCGCATTTCCCTCAGGATGGAATGTACTGGAGTACCGCAATGCAACGCCCAAGCTGGCCATGGCCTTCTTGTAAGCTCAAGAGCTAAATTCAGGACCCTGATCAGAATGTAGCGTGCCGATTGCGTATGTGCCGATAAAGACTCGCAAATCTTTTATAACAGTTCAGGCGTCAGCCGAGCGCTGAGGCCACATCCAAATGAATCTTGAGCATGAATCCACTGCGACCGTGATATATTTATATTTGCCATCCCTTTGTAAGGGACCACAGTGGTCCAGGTAAACGCAAGCTAATGGTTTATCTGAAATTAGATGGGGCATCTGCGCCGGGCGTTTCACTGTTGAAACTTTCATTTTCTGGCAGATTTCACATTCCAAAACATAGTTTTGGGTCAGTTTCCTCATGCGCGGCACCAGGAATCTTTGCTTTAATAATGACACTGTGGTGGAAACACCTGCGCGTGCAGAGGCAAGCCCTTCATGTGCTGCTAAGATCAGTCCTAATCTATGTTCCATGTTTGGAATGACTCTATCCCCCACTCCAGGGATTCGAGCAAAAGGAACATTATTTGCATCAGTTATATAGGAGTACTTGATTGGAAAGCCTTTCGGAAACATTTTACCGCTGTTTTTATTGGAAGCGGTGACAGCCTGCATTATTATGCTGTCTATTTTTGAACGAGTGATTGCAGCTACAGAAGCCGTTTGAACAGCTGCCTTCGCGGCTTCATCAGCCAATGAATTCCCTTCAACGTGAACGCTATCACGCTGATGACTCAGTGTATGGATCACATGAGTCTTTTGTAGTTCTTTCTGGAATTGAACTACTTGTTCCCAAAGCAACTTATTCCTGATCGTGCCACCTTTTGCATCTTTGAAACCGTTTTGAACCCAGTCCTGCAAGTATTCATTATAAGACTGGACGCAGTAATACGACTCGCATTATGAGTGTGGGGAATTCGCGATCTGTATTTTCCAGCTCCATCTTGAAAGTCTGTAGTTCAGCTCGCTGAGCTGTACAATATCCTAGGGATTGAGTTTTTGTGACCATAGGTCTGAATTTACCATCGCGCTAGCGAACTTTAACAATTGCGCAGGCAGCACTATAAGCTTGTTTACCCCCAATTGCGGGCTGTGCTGATCCGTCAGTATAAATGATACATTTGTACTGGGGAGAATTGTGCCGTTGGTTTGCTGTTTGTGTAAATTCCAGGAGCAGCAGTAACAGGAAAATCAGCCAGGGGCAGAGCAATTAACCCCTTTGAAAGTCACTTTGGCAATCTCTCGCGTTTCCCGATTGCGGGAAACGCTCGTCTTCACTAACACCAGGGCAAAGACTGCGGGAAACTACAGCGCCCACAAGGCAGTGGGGCTCCCAGACACGCCCAGCACACCGTGGACCAGGTGTATTTAATCACCACGGGACCCACGCACCGCGGGACGCGCGCGGGCTTGCGCCGGGCAAAGCCCGGGACAAGGGCGGGCCCTCTAAGGCCCTCAGAGACCGCAGGAGACCGGGCAGGGCCCCACCCTTTCATCTGAGGACCGACATGAGATAAAGACTCCTCGCATATTGTAGCAGTAAGCTGGTTAACTAAATTAGTCACTTTGGTTGTTCGTAAAGTTTGATTTGACCCGTGGGGGTTGACAATATTTGTGTGGTTCTAATAGGTTCCAATAGCGACTTGGGATGTCGACCCCTATTAAGGATAAACTAGCCCCAGTAGTAGGAGCTAACCAACGTACATTGGATAGCTATATAACTAAGGTTGCCACAGGTACAGATAAGGATATCGCCCTTGCAGAGCGACGGGCAGAGAGACGTCGCTCTATTGAATTTATTAAAAACAAGCGATCGTCCTGGGGTTCACTACAGTTAGTGATCTCACCACGCCACAGTACCCCTTCCATAAATGAGGACGGCGAGGCATCTCTTAATAGTATTCCATTACTCCTGCAAGAGAGAACATCCCCACTAGGCACAACCAATGACCTGATTGTAAATGGTTCAACTTCTCTCCTTAATTTGACACCAGAGATAGAAGTCCTGCCTGATACTCTGTCACCACGAGTAGATTCAGCCCATATATCAAAGGGAACTTCTAAACCCCCCCAGAGCTCAAGGCCCCCCGCCCAAAAGAAGAAGAAAAGGGGGGAATCCATCACGGAAAAATAAGACTACTCATTATAACTCTGGGCACACTAAAAGTTTCACACTTAATGTACCTACATCTCCCACAATAGTTAATCCAACATCTATTTCACCTATTGACCC
Source organism: Lissotriton helveticus (assembly GCF_964261635.1). Lineage (NCBI taxonomy): Eukaryota > Metazoa > Chordata > Amphibia > Caudata > Salamandridae > Lissotriton > Lissotriton helveticus. Next base: position 1,527,891,446 of record NC_136063.1, on the reverse strand, counting down.
ATCTAACACAAATCTAATGGGCAGCATAGAATCTTGAATGAAATCACTTACACTGCCACTAGCAGAGATGCTAAAAGGATTAACCCACCAACTGGAGATTTTAGAACAAGTTATTGGGGAAATTAAAACGGCAATTAAGGACTTATCTAAACCAACACCAGTGTCCCCAACCCCAGTGTCGCCCCCAATTACTATTGCCCAAAATAGTTCAAAATCTACTAATTTGCCCAAACCAAAACCCCGGAAAATATTGCCCCCCAATATAGTAGGGCCAAATACTAAAAATAAAGAGAAGGAGGCACAGGATTGTGCAAATTTAAATTTCCCAGGAAAAACCCCTAAATCTAATGACTACGAAAAACCAGCTAGGGCCCTATCACCCAAAAGGCCTAGAGTAGATCTGCCACCGGAAGCAATTCCGTACGTAGTGGTCTTTACAGGAGTGCCAGTCTTAGAGGAGGGTAGTGGTGAAGATCAGCATCAGCTGAAAAATAAAGTCATATATTGGCTGAGTCAGAATTGCCCACTACCACCAAACATAAATGGGGTAATTCTCAATGTCAGGCGTCTCTCCTGGCTGGGTCAAAGAACCATGGACATAATGGGTGATATTGTTATAATAAATTTTCGAGATGTCAGAGCGGTCAGACACATTGTAAATTGGTTCCCCCAAAACATTAGTAACTCAATTACCGCATGGGATTTGACTTACTTCTACCCTAGAGGAATAGTGGCTCCGGCACTTAACTTTAGACCCCGGTTTCATTACCAGAGTAATCGCACTGGTACCCTACCTCAGTACGAGAATGCTGGGTTTGGCCCTTCATTCCAAATGCAGGAAAGCAGATCTAGACCATTTTTTAACCAACAGGCTGATCACTCCTTGCCCACCTACAACCGTTTTGCGGCTTTAGCGGGCATGGAGGGAGTAGACTGACTTTTCTTAGGGGCTATAATAGACGATGATGCAGTTGGTTCGCAAAAGGTGCCCTCTATAATTGAAGAACCAATCCATAATGGGAATGCGTATGTCCCCCCATTAAAGCTTATATGCCCTCAGGACATACTAATTGACAACGTGGCTGCAGATGAGGGGCAAATCACTCCCTTACAAGTTTTAGGATTGGGAGGTAAAACTGGGGAAATAGATGAGGATGTAGTCAGAATAGTGTCGTGGAATATAGCCGGATTGGCAGCCAAATTTAAAAATAAAGAATGGCGCCAATATATAAGCAGATTCAATGTAATCTGTTTACAAGAAACTTGGGCAGTTGATAATAGTTCTCTACATATTCAAGGGTACAAGTGTTTCTTTGTCCCCGCAAAGAAATCTAGATCAGGTAGGGCCATGGGAGGACTATGTTTATATGTAGACCTGAGCCTCCATGGCACATGGTCAACCATAAACTGTGACTCACATGACATTCAAGAGTTACGGTTTAATGGTAAAGGACTAAAATTGACCATGTTCAACGTTTATAACAATGTAGCAGGTGGAGGTTGTAATGCACTGATAAGTCAATTGGAGTGCAGATTGTGCCAGGACTCTGTTGGAGGAACTGGGACCCACGCTCGAAACACTTTGGTAATGGGGGACTTTAATTGTCACCTCTGCCCGGCTCTTTTCCCACTGGATGAGGCTTGGTCGCGCTGCCCAGAGGACAACGGAGCTCACTTTGAGCATTCGGTAGAAGGTGGTGCTCTAACACAATTTCTGTATAACCAAGACCTGGTTCACACCATGGATATGGTGTATATACCGCAGGATGGCATCTTGCCACCAACCTTTAAGGGCAGGGGATGCTCCACACATATTGACTATATCCTTGCTTCAAGGGTTTTTAAAAAAAGAATTTCCAGAGTCGGGATTGACTGGAGCCCGTTCAGCGACCATAACCCCCTGGTACTAGATGTATTTTATCGAGCCTGCCCCAGACGGAGACAGGCCGATGTGATAATTGAGAGGGTTACTGATCAGGGCAGACGCCTTAGGTGGTCTAAAATTGATGCAGAAAGGTTTTATAGATCTCTGATGGAGAAGGGGAAATCAGCTATTGAGGTGTGTTTAGACACGACCGTTGAAGGGCAGCATCTACTCACAGCATTCAAACAGATTGCTGGCTTGGTAGATGGCCTGTTAAAAACTAGCGCCCCTGAAAAAAGAATTAGCAGTCAGCCGCGGTGGTTTGTCCGGGATTGCTCTAAGGCCTTGAGGGAACTTAAAAACAGCATTAAAATGAGGCCAAGGGATGCCCAATGTGTCGTGTCTTGTAGGAGCTGAGTAGGAGGAAATTAGCACTACAAGCAGAAGGATGGGCAGATTTAAGGGAGGCGGGGGAAAAGAGGGACATGACAGAATTCTGGAGGATTATTAATAGACCTCCATTCAAGGACGATAAGGCCCCTGAAAAAGGAACAAACATCACGCCTGACATGTGGATTACTCATTATAGGGGTTTATATAATCACGAAGCGGGAACATCTGATGAACAAGGTAATGTTGACCAGGGCCAGCCAATAGCCTTTACACTAAAGGAAATCAATGCGGGGATTGAGGGCTTGTCTAAAAACAAAGCACCCGGCCCAGACAGTATCCCGCCCGATCTGTTCCTAAACTCTGTGGAATTATGGGCCCCTATAATGACCAGGGTTATAAACACAGCAATATGCTGTGGTTTGCCGCCCTCCTGGTCAACGGCTATCATTGTCCCGATCTTTAAAAAGGGAAACAGGGACGACCCCCAATGTTATCGCCCGATCTCTCTGATCGATGTATCCGCCAAAATCTTGGGAAGGGTGATACTAAACCGTTTGGCTGAGTGGACTGAGGCAAACAACATTATCTCAGACACTCAGTACGGTTTCAGGATGGGCCGGTCCACGAGTGACCAATGCTTGAACCTTTACATGCTAGCAGCCAAATACACGAAGGCTAGTAATGAATCCATTTACATGGGGTTCATGGATTTGGCAGCTGCCTTCGACCATGTAAACAGGGTCAAGCTCTGGGACATGATGACCAGATTGGGGATAGAGGTCGGCCTTATTACCATCCTAAGAGAATTGCATAGCAGCACCTCAGCGCAGGTTCGGTACAACATGGAGGGTGGCTGTACGGACTCCTTCCCTTGCAAAAGCGGGGTTCGACAAGGTTGCATTTTGGCGCCCTTCCTATTCTCTCTCTATATTAATAATTTGGAGCAGCATCTTTTACAGCTGAGATCCGATTGCCCACGAGTAGGGTCGCGTCATGTCCCTGTGTTACTTTACGCAGATGACGCGGTCCTCCTCGGACGCACACCAAAGAGTCTACAGATTTTAATTGATGGTTTCGTATCATTTATGGGCTCATTAGACCGGTCTGTCAATTTGGGTAAATCTTACGTCTTATCTGTCGGCAACAAACCCTGTAACAAATGTTCATTCACGATTGGGAGCCATAAGGTAGAGAAGGTCAAATCATTCTCGTATCTGGGCTTACTATTTGACAGGTCATTAAAATTCAACTGCCTGGTGGAAGAACGCTGCCGTAAGATGAATGCCACTAATGGCGCAATTGCAGGTTATGGACGAAGGTTGGGGAGATGGTGCCCTGAACAGGTGCTCAACCTGTATAATTCCATGTGTTGCTCTAAAGTCACTTATGGGGCAGAGGTGTGGGGCTTCGTGAATACTTGTCAACTGCAGCGGGAGGAGAACAAACACTTACGATCCGTCCTGAAAGCCCCACAAAGTCTAGCTGCAGTAATTGCACAAAGGGAGTTAGGGATACCCTACCTTGAAGATCGGGTGAAGGTTAGGCCAATTTTAGCCTGGCTAAAAATATGGGTTAACCCAGAGGCGACTTTAAGCAGGGAAATCATGAATGACTGCCTGGGCAGAGATAAATGGAGGCGAATCCCGTGGCTCATTTATGTCAAGTCTGAATTAGACACTCTTGGCTTCGGGAATCTCTTTGCCGACCCGGCAGCGATTATTCCCCAGCATAAAATGATTGTAAAAAAGCGTTTTTGGCACACAAAGTTACACAGAGAACAGAACAGGAAGGGGCTAAAACGACTGTGTGTGCTTATAACCTGGTAAAGATCACAGAAGGAATGGAACCCTATTTATACTTGATACACAATGCCCAGGACAGGTTTTTAATGAGTCGTTTTAGGCTCAATCTTTTACCGTATTTATTGGCGTCACCACTAGGGTATTCATCTACAATTGAGCAGAAGGGAACCTGCGGCTGCGACAATAGGTCTCCGCAGGATTCCCTTCATTTTGTACTGTTATGTTCATTTTATTCAGAGCCTAGGCGTAAATTTTTGGTTGATATTTTAAAACAAGCTAATATGAAATGTGCTCAAGAGGCTTTGATCTTTCTGCAACAAGCGACCGACCCCCTTACATTGTGCTGTATAATTAATTTCATTAAAGTAGCGGTTCGATTAAGGGCAACCAGAGGGGAGGTGGAACTGTGAAACTTCGATGATAGGTTTTAACGGTTAGTAATGTCTTTTTTTTTTAACATATTGTGATTTTGTCTGTATAAATGTTAGGATTCATGTTGTTTAATTGTATTTTAAAAGGAGTGTATATTATATGTTTGTACTTTTATGGTGATTTTTAATCATCAAATAAAAAATCCTGACTGACTGACATTTGTACTATTCTAGAGGGAGAGGACATTCTTGTTCATATTGTAAAAATTCTTGAGTTTTCAAGTAGGGGTCAAAAACGTATTCAGCGTCTGTTGCAGCAAGATAGTTAACCCATTGTATCCATCTTGGATGTAGAGCCTTTGCATTCGGAATGCTTGCTTTTGTCACTGCCTCTAAGGCCGGTACAGGAGTACTGACATTTATGCATTTTCCCTGTGCAAGAGCTCTCTCTTTTCCCACTGCAGTCTGAACCGCTGTCAGAATTTTCTCTGTCAAAGTGAATTTCATTTCAGCTTGTGTGTACAAGTGTGATTTGTAAGCAATTGGTACTTTTTCTCCTTCATTAAAGGTTAAGTACGTGAATCTGCATCTTCCTGGGATGATTCGGATTACAAGGTTGCCTACGTTTACGCATGTCTGTAAATGTGTTGTTGCTAACATGTCTGTTTGCACTGAACGCAAAATTTCTGTGTGTTTTTGAGTCCAATTTGTTGTTTTAAAATCAGGTTTGATTAATTCGTAGAGAGGTTTAACCCTTTCTGCGTAGTTTAGAATGTAAATTCTTCCGAAATTCAGGAAACCTAGAATTGACTACGTTTTTCAGCGTTTTTGGAGGTTGGAGCAGCGCACACTTTTCTAAAAAGTTTGCTGCCAGGCTTTTGCCTTCACTTTAAAGTTCGTATCCTAAGAATCTGACATTGAGGTGGGCAAATCTCGATTTTTTAAAGTTGAATTTGTACCTTTCAGATGCGAAACCAAGTATTATGGTGTTCTCTCTGTTCAAGTGCCTATCAAAGTCATCGTCTGTTAGATAGATGTCATCGACATAAGATAATGCCTCATAATCATACGTTTGTAGTAATTCTGTTACTCTGGCTGAAAATAACCCTGGACTCTTCTTGAATCCCGGTGGGAGTCGACAGAAGTGACGCTGTGTACCCATAATTGAGAAAGCGGTCAAGTACCTGCTTTCAGGTGTGATATTTTGACAGAAGAAACCGTTTGAAATATCAATTGTAGTTTTATATTTTTTGCACACAATGTTATTCATCAGTGCTGCACTGTGTGCATTTTGTACTGCAAATGTTCCTGTCTGGTTTGGAGACAGGCAACAAAGGATTGTTCATTGATGAGGTGCATGTTTCAATCACACCTTGGTATTCAAGTTGATCTAAGATCTCCCTGACCTGTTTTTTAGCTTTTTGCTTAACTGGATACTGCCTCTGAGCAGTTGGTTGACTTTTTAACTGGATTTTATGGTGAGGAGAATCCTCATCCCATCCTATATGATTTTTATATAATGCTCGAGCCTGGGCTACTGTCCATTTTCTGGCATAAGTGTATTTTTTATGAATCGGAATTTGATTAGAGAAGGCTGGCATAAAGATCTCTTCGCCATGTGGGCACTCCCTGACACCTTTTGGTGGCCAGTCTTTTGCAGCTAGAAGAATGTCATAACCCTTGGAGAGTTACTCCCAAAAGAGTGCTCTTATTTTCCTAGTTATGTCCCCCTCTATACGGAGTTTTACTTCATATAACTTATGGGGTACACTAACACTGGCAGTTTCAACTTGAATATACTCATTCAAGTCCACTGTCTCCAGATGATCCTTCAGGATCTTGCGAGCTATGGTAACTTCTGCTGTGCTGTCCAGCATTGTCTGGGGCCTCTCCCCGTTCTTGAGTTGTGTCCTCAAGATCCTCGGCATGTCTGATTTTTAGACCTGCTACCTCCTTCTTGGTAAATTGTGTTTTCTTCTTTTTTTGGAACGTGCTGATCGTCTTTGGACTTCACGCGTTCTTTCTTGTATTCTGACCGTCCTCTTCTTTCCGATTTCTGTGAGGAAGTCTGAAAGGTACCAGAGGAATGTGTATCAGTATCTGGATATCTATCAGGTTTTCTCAAATTATCCCTAATCCTGAGGTTATACCTCTTTTCAGAGGGCTCCCTTTGAGGAGACCTACCTCTGGATTGAGAACGCTTCTCTTTAGGAAGTGTCTGTCTAGTATTTTCCCCCTTCTTTTTAGGAGTAGTGAGAGTGTTTTTAATAAAAACCTTTTCAGGATTTTCTGTTAGTTGGGGCTTTGCTGGTTTCCCACCCAAACTATCTCTACCTAGTTCTTCATAGGATTTTTCAATTATTCTTGCTAGTTGTGTAGATTGCAGCAAAGACTGTACCCCAAGTGCTGCAGTACTCCAGATGTGGTGCGATCCCCATTGGTAAACAGATTGTTAAAATTATGTGTTTCTCATGAGGTGTACTGTCAGGAAATACTGCCTCTATTTGAGTAATCTTTTGAGCTAACCAAAATGGAATTTGTTCCCGTTTTGCGGGCAATTTACCAATTACTGATTGTATGGTCTGTGGTGTAAATTTAATTGTGTTTCCCTGGTAAGAGGTTTGTTGTGGAATCCTTATCTTATAGGAGGTTGGACTGTTAAAGTCCGCATGACATATTGAACCAATTGTCTATGTATTTTTATTAGTTGTTTTAGTTGAACTAATAGTTCTTCACTTGACATTTCTTCAATGTCAGGATGTGGTGTATAGCTGGCTAGTACCGGCCATGTTGCTCTTGGTCTACCTAGTGGGCCGTGCCTGGTAATGTGATTATGATGTTGTAGGGCGCCTTTAAACCAGAGCGCATGCTCTTGGTAAGTTAATGGAATTTCAATGTCCTCAAAAAGAACGTACTCCGTTGGAGGTTCATCTACTTTGTAGAAGTGGAACACATGTGTTACTGGATTTGCTTCAGGGAAGACAATCCATGAATAGAATACCTCTGTCTGCCGATATTCATGTGCCTCTCTGACAAAAATTACCCTACCACCTCTTGATGATAGGCCATTTTGTATAAGCTTTATAGCGATGGTTTTCCTTAAGTTTTCCGGGATGATTATAGCATCCGCATTGGTTTCTTGGAAACCTGTAATGTTTAAACCCTGTTGGTCTGCAGTTCTTGCAGCTACACCATTCTCGTTTTCAGTCATTTTGTTGACTGAAAGTTTGCAGAGCAAGTTTCAAGGAAACAAAGTTAAGGTGCAGAATATTTTGGAAAACTGTATACTTCAACGTTGAACAAACCAAAAAAGAATACATAGGATTTTCGTCCTACTCGGTAATGGTGGATATTTTATCCTTTTACGTCTATTGGAGTATTTTACGGGAAAAAGGGGTCTCTGTGAAAAGCACGACTGAGTTACTCTAGTATCTAGCGTTAAATTAGTGCCTTACCAAACGTTGGGCCGCATGTAGTGTAGTTCCTATATTCCCAATAGGCTCTGCGCATTGGAATAATATATCCTATATATGTGATGTAGGACTTAAGTCGAATAGGTCTCTAATATATTCGACTTAATTGTGAGTGCCAGCTAGCTCAGAGGTCACTGGAAACTTTCTCGAATACACAAGAAGGGATTAGTTTCTGACAACCGCATAAACATGACAACTTTGTTTCCCCAAGATAAAACTGATCTTCAGAGTCGTATTTCACTCAGTCAATCGTGCATGCTTCGTTTCATCAGAGGTGCAGAGAAATAGAGAGACGTGCGTTTTCAATAAAAGTATTTATTGAACAGTCTTCTGTCTCAAGCAAAAGAAATGAACTGCTACAATCGTAATACTGGCTGTAAAGTATAATGCGTACAGCAAGAAGAGTATTATAAAATAATACTGTAAAAGCATGGTATGATTTCTAAGCCATAAAATACATACATAAATAACAGACTAAATTTACTCAACTGGTGCTTCTAAAATACGCCTGCCCCAATGTACCTAACCTAATTCTAGTACGAGGGGAGAAGTAAGTATGGGTTTAGTTTCTTTGCCAAGAAGCTATCCAAGGTTTCTCTTAGGGTCTAATCCGCTCCATACCTTGGTTTAGAATGAAGGAGGTCTGGTATCTCTGTCTCGGGACTCGATTTCCCAACACCCCTCGAGGGGAGCTTGGAAACACTGGAGCTGGATTCTCAGCGAGAGAAAGGCAGCCTCTCTGTCAGTACGTCAGCTGGAGGGTCGGCTTCCTTCGGCTCTTGAAGTAGCGAGATGCGTCGGGCAAGTATATAGTCGAACTGCTCCAAACCACCGTGTGTTTGCTAGGGCAAGTTTGGGCATATTTATACCTTGAAGGTGCCAGGTCTGATGTAAAGTCGGACATAATAATGTCACCAAAGAACGGTAGTTCTTTGAAAACGCCATGATTTCTAGGACAAGTCAATATTCAAGAAAGGGGATGTCCCTGACTGCTGAATCCGAGTTTTTCAAGATATCTTTGTGGCTTTTTGGAACAAGTGGAACTAGCCATGCCTGTATTAGGACTGCATGGGCAATGTCTAAATATGGGTATGATTTCTATGCCTATATAAGGGTAATGTGAATTATACCTATATAAGGGCATGAATCGGGAAAATTACACTAGGGTCCTAAAACGCTATACAACAGGGGAGGGTGTTCCATGTCTTGGCGGCAAGGTAGGAGAATGGTCTGCCGCCGGTGGTCACTCTTCGGATGCGGGGGACAATGGCAAGGGCGTAGTCTGCGGAGCGGAGCTGACGGGTAGGGCTGTAGAGGCCGAGTCGTTTGTTGAGGTACGCTGGTCCGGTGTCGTGGAGTTCCTTGTGTGCGTGGGTGAGGAGCTTGAAGGTTATCCTCTTGTTGATGGGGAGCCAGTGCAGGTCTTTCGGGTGGGGTGTGATGTGGCTGCAGCAGGGGATGTCGAGGATCAGACGTGCGGAGGCGTTCTGGATGCGTTGGAGTCATGTCAGCAGTTTGGCCAGGGCTCCTGCGTAGAGTGCGCTGCCGTAGTCCAGTCTACTGCGGACGAGGGCTTGGGTGACCGTCCTTCTAGTTTCGGTGGGGATCCACTTGAAGATCCTGCGGAGCATGCGGAGGGTGTTGAAGCAGGATGAGGAGACGGCGTTTACCTGCTTTGTCATGGAGAGTGTGGTGTTGAGGATGACCCCTAGGTTTTGTGCGTGGTTGGTGGGTGTAGGGGGTGCTCCTAGTGCCGTTGGCCACCAGGAGTCGTCCCTGGCCGAGGGGGTTGAGCCGAAGATGAGGACCTCTGTCTTGTCCGAGTTCAGCTTCAGTCAGCTGTCCCTCATCCAGTCGGTGACAGCCTTCATTCCTTCGTGGAGGTTGGTTTTGGCGGTGTGGGGGTCCTTGGTGAGCGAGAGGATCAGCTGGGTGTCGTCGGCGTAGGAGATGATGTTTAGGTCGTGCTGTTGGGCGACATGGGCGAGTGGTGCCATGTAAACGTTGGACAGCGTTGGGCTGAGAGATGAGCCTTGGGGTACGCCGCAGATGATATTGGTGGTTTCGGAGTGGAAGGGGGGAGGCGGACGCTCTGGGTTCTCCCGGAGAGGAAGGAGGTGGTCCAGTCCAGGGCCTTCTCTTGGATTCCGGCGTCGTGGAGGCGTACTCTTAGTGTGCAGTGGCAGACTGTGTCAAAAGCAGCTGACAGGTCCAGGAGGATGAGGGCCGCGGTTTCTCCATTGTCGAGCATGAACATGATGTCGTCGGTGGTGGCGATGAGGGCAGTTTCGGTGCTGTGGTTGCTGCGGAACCCGGACTGGGATGGATCCAGGATGTTGTTCTCTTCGAGAAAGCTGGTTAGTTGTTTGTTAACGGCCTTTTCAATGACCTTCGCCGGGAACAGGAGTAGGGAGATGGGTCGGAAGTTCTTGAGTTCCTTGGGGTCCGCCTTGGGTTTCTTTAGTTGGGCGTTGATCTCTGCGTGCTGCCAGCTCCCCGGGAAGGTCGCGGTCTCGAAGGAGATGTTTATGGTTTTCCAGAGGTGGGGTGCGAAGGTGCTGCTGACTTTGTTGAAGATGTGGTGTGGGCAGGGGTCTTCCGGGGATCCGGAGTGGACGGTGTTCATGATCTTGATGGTGTCGTTGATGTTGGTCCAGGTGAGCAGGCGGTTGGTGGTTGTGGGAGCGGGGGTGTCGGATGTTGCCGAGGTGGTGACGGTGTCTAAGCTGTCGTGGATGTCTGCGATCTTGCCAGTGAGTCGCACAGGTCTTGTGATGGTGGGATGTCGTTGGTGTTGGAGCTGGGGTTGGAGAGTTCCTTCACGATGCTGAAGAGCTCTTTGCTGTTGTGTGCGTTGTTGTCTAGGCGGTCTCTGAAGGCGGTCCTTTTGGCGGATCTGATGAGTTGGTGGTGTTGGCGGGTGGCGTTCCTGTGGGCTGTGTAGCTTTCCGGTGTTTTTTCGCGGGTCCAGTTTTTCTCTAGTTTACGGCAGGCTCACTTGGAGGCCTGGAGATCTTCGGTGAACAATCTGGCTCTCTTGCTAGTGTGGGTGTTGGCGGGCTTCTTGAGCGGGCACGGTGTTGGCGCAGTCATTGATCCATTGTCTGAGGCTGCGGCGTCGGTCGGGTCTGCAGGTAGGCTCTGGGCGAGGGCAGCGGTTAGCTGGTCTTCGGTGATTTTGTCCCAGCTGCGGCGAGGTACCTGCTGGGTGCGGTGGTGTATGGTGGGTTTCCGGAAGGTGAAGTGGATGCAGCAGTGGTCAGTTCGGTGGTGCGGTCGAAGAAGACGTGGGTGCTCGCAGAGAAGATGGGGTCAAGCGTGTGGCTGGCGGAGTGTTTTGGTGCTGTGACAAGTTGTCTGAGTCCAAGGTTGCCGATCAGGGTGGAAGAGTTGGTGTCGTTGTTATTCTTGAGGTGGAAGTTCAGGTCCCCAAGGAGGATGTAGTCCGTAGAGACGAGGGCGTGTGTGCTGACGAGGTCGGTGGAGTCGCTGAACTGCGGTCGGGATGCGAGGGGTCTGTAGATGAGGGTGCCTCTGAGGGTGGTGTTGGGGTCGGTGTGGCTCTGGAAGTGCAGGTGTTCAGCGGAGGGTGTCGTCGGTGTTCGTTGAGACTTTGAGAGTGTTCCTGTGGACGATGGCTATTCCTCCTCCTGTCCCATTGGTGCGGTCCTTGCGGGTGATCTTGTAGCCTTCTGTGATGGCTATGGCGATGTCAGGTGCCGAGGAGGGGGTCAGCCAGGTCTCCGTCAGGAAGGCGACATCTGGGGCGTTGGTGTCGAGTAGGTCCCAGAGTTCGACTGTGTGTTTGCGAATGGAGCAAGTGTTGAGCAAGATGCGTCTGAGGAAGTTGGGTTCTTCTGTGGGTGGGTTGGCGGGCCAGATGCTGGTGAAGTTGCAGTTCTGGCAGGAGAAGGGTCCTTGGGTGCGTTTCGGGATGGCCAGGCAGCAGGTGCGTGATCGACCGGTGTGAGTGTGTGGAGCGTGCTGGAACCATAGCGGAGGCGGGCATTGTGGCATTCGCAGGCGCCAGGGGTCCTGGCGCTGGGAGCGTTCCAGAAGTGGACGGGTGCAGATGGGCTTGCCTTTGGCGCGCCAGCAACGCGCCTGCTGCGCAGCCTCCATATAAGGAGTTAAGGGAGGGAGGAGCAGGTGGGAGCGGGGCGGTGAATGGGCACGGGCCGCAGGGGAAGGCAGCAGAAGGAAAAGAAACAGCGGGAGCGGGCACAGCGGATCACAGGACAAAGGGGGAGAATAAAAAAACACAGAATGAATGAAGTTACAACAATGGCACAGGGGGGGAGGCAATAACAGCGGTGGAAAAACAGCAGCGGTGGCGCAGAGGAGCAGCAGTGAGCGAAGTGGGGAGCGGCCTACCCTGAACCAGGGTCAAGGGTCGCTCTTCCAACGACTGCGCGACCTCCATATAAGGGGTCAAAGGAGGGAGGAGCAGCTGGGAGGTGGGAGCGGGACAGCGAATGGGACCTAAGGGGGTGGGGCCGTAGGGGAAGGCAGGTGCGGGAAAAGAAACGGCGGGAGCGGGCACAGCAGATCACAGGACAAAGGGGGAGAAAAAAAATACAGAATGAATGAAGTTACAACAATGGCACAGGGGTGGAGGCAATAGCAGTGGTGGAAAAACAGCAGCGGTGGCGCAGAGGAGCAGCAGTGAGCGAAGTGGGGAGCAGCCTACCATGAACCAGGGTCAAGGGTCGCTCTAGCTTTACTTGCACACGTATGATGACGTGGCGGCCATTTTATTTTTTGCTTAAATTTCCATTGAAAAATGGAAGACAAGATAAAACAAAGTAAAAAAAAAAAAAAGTGTGCCCAAAGTGCCTTTACTTTTTAGTTTTTCAACGGGAGCATTTTGCCAGCAAAATGTAGCTATTGGAGCCTCCAAAATAGAAAAAAATATTTACTTTTAAAAAAAAAAGCTAATTTGATGGGGAAGGGTAGAGGAGCAAAGAGAAGTGGATGTGTGGAGGAAGTACGAGGAACAGTTTAAGCGATATATATTAAAAAAAACACATTATGCCACTTAGGAATATGCATATTATTTGAAGTGCGTGAACATTTTTTCTTGCTTCAGATTACGTTTTTTGATTATAAAAGAAATATATTTCTACTGCATCAACGGATGGAGCAGCGACCGTCTTCAATCATGTTGCGATCAATATAACAACCTTCAAAGAGTACAACACTGAAAACCCGTATGTACGAGGTTAATATTTGACATTGAATTATTCCATTGTTCGAGGGGGACACTTGTACACCTAAAGAATATGTAATGGAGGTGAATCACCTGGGGCATTGGAAAATCTAGTAGCTGTAGAAACAACACTGCGTGAGAATGTTGGAATAATTCAGTGCGTTGTACGGAAATAACTTTTCGAACATACATATAGATGTTTCCCTCCAACGTGAAACAGGCAATCTGTTTATATATGGAGACAGAGAGGAGGCATGGGTATTTGAGAACAAACAAATATTGGCAAAGTCAATCTTAGCAAGCTGGTGCAATGGTTAAATAAAAAAAAAAAAAGCAAGCATCGGACACAAAAGAAAATATGATGCTGCATAAATATGTCGGCAGAGCCAGCTTTTGGTATGTGCGCGCTGGACCCATGCCCAGCGCACCAATCTTCAGAGAAGCATAAGGAGCAGCATGCGTTAGGGTCATGCAGAAAGCCAGTCACCTGGTGCCAGTGAATCAGGGTTGGATTGGGATGAAAAATCGGGCCGGGCGTCGTCGTTGCTGTGGATAGCTGAATGCTGGATTATAAACTGATCTGGAAGTGTGACGAATGATGGGAAGAAAGTAATGATTGCTTCCGAGAACCAGAGCCTGTGAAAGACTAAAATGATCTGTGTTTGTGACATTGTATTATACATAAATGTACTCAATAAAATTAAAATAATTTATAAAAAAAAAAAAAAAAAAGGAAGAAGAAATCGGCCCGGGCAGACCAAAAAAAGTGGCCCGCATTTGTGTATTGCCTTTCCGCAAAACACTGCTTCAGAGAAGCTTAATGAAAAGAAAGACGATGGGGGCATGTTTTATTAACTTCACTTAGATAAAAAAAAATCCACAGATTAGTTCACACTGCTGAGCCACACATGAATGCAAGTGAGACCACTTCAGTTCAGGCTCCACCCCCCCTCAATCAGCATATATTAATGGACCGGCCCAGCGAGAGAAAGGGAGTGATACCACCGCCCATCTGCCTCTAGAAAGGCCATTCAGGCACCCACTGGGCCACTGGTGGCATCCTAACAGCACAGACAGCACCCAGGCTGCCCAAAAAAGCAGCCTACAGCTGGAACTCGGCTACCGGCCCTTCCCCGAGTGCCCGAATTACCAATCCGACCCTGCATGAATTAAAGTGCTTTTACTCAATTTGTAACGTGCTGCAGGCGCAGGATGCAACACCCGACCAGCCTGCTTTCTTGCCCTTCCATCTCCCTCTCACCCCCTGCTGTCACACACTATTAACTCCACCTCACTCCCACAAACAACTTGTCGTCAGCGTAAGGAGATAATATGTAAGTGAATAAAGTGAATAAGGTGAATTGGGAGAGGTGCACAGATATGTGTTGAGAGGCCAGTCAGAACTCAGATGTAATTAGCCAGGGACTGACCACTGAACACAAAAGGGGCTCCCCTCCATCCTCATTTTATTCACCAGCAACAGGGACAGTGCCAAATTCCTTTCCGCCATGGGCGCTATCCTGGCAAAGACGGACTGCGCATGGCGGCCATATGTTTGCAATAAATAAACTTTACATTAAAAAAATATCCATTGCATGTCATTTTAAAATAACAGTATGCATGCTTCATAGAAGGTAGGTGGACTTAAATCAGGTACAGAAAACCTTTTTAGTTTTAATGTACATTACATGAAAATATGGTTATTGTTAGTGCAAAGAAGATACTGTTGGCTTTTAATTTCTGCAACTTCAAGACAGCAGGATGACTACAAAAATAACAAGCATTGGCATAGCCAATAGGTCTTGCCTTTGAGCCCTTATAATTGTTTAGTCATGCAGCACGTTAATCTGGGTGCTGTGCCCCAGGGATTGAAGAGCTATAGAATTGCTACCCACTGGTTCATGCACTCTAATTCAGTCTAATTCAGGAATACATGGTTGCCTTAGGAAACATTTATGGACACATTCCAAGTCTTTTTAAAGCAGAGACAGAAAGACAAGCGACTCGTTGCAAGTCAACACACTATAACATTGTGTTCGGCCATCTTGAAGCTGTTTCCTTGATAAATGTGGGCAGAATGGCAAAAATATATATATAAAAAAAATTAAAAGCATGATTATTATTATTATTATTATTATTATGCTGTTTTGTAACGCGCTCAATTACTGCCGGAGTATCCTGGCGCGGAAAGAAAAAGAAGGAACTTTAACAGCAGACACTAAACCGATCAAAGGGACTAAACAGCCAATCCAAACAAATAAGTTTTTAACGCTTTTTTAAAAGCCGCAAAGTCAACAATAGCACGCAGAGAGAGAGGGAGCTCATTCCAAGCTGACGCGGCTTTCACCGCCACTGAGTGCCCCCCCAGCCGGACACGCCGTAAGCGGGGAACCCGCAGCAGATGTTGAGCAGCCGAGCGCAAGTCACGGTTTGGAGAGTAGCGAATGAATCGTTTCTTCAAATAGGCGGGACCCAGCCCATGGATGGCTTTATGAGCCAGAGTCAGAATTTTAAAAGTGATCCTATGAGGAACTGGCAACCAATGCAGGCTCTTCAGGTAATTCCTAACGCTGATCCGCCTGGAGATATTCCCCAACAATCTAGCGGTCGCGTTTTGGATTACCTGGAGCCGCCTTACCAAATAGGCCGGAGAGCCACTTAGCAGGGCATTGGCATAGTCCAGGCGCGAGAGGATTAAAGCTCTCGCTACTGACTCACGTGCCGAGGTAGGCAGATAGGGAAAGAACTTTCTGAGCGACTTCAGGGTCCCAAAGCACCCTCAGGTTAGCTTCTTGATGTGCCCCTCAAATCGGAGGTCGTCCCCGAACCAAACCCCCAGATTCTTAGCAAGGCTGTTCGCAGTACAGGGCATGGGGAAGCCAGCCGACCAAAGTAAGTCCCTGAAATTAGGGGGGAACTGGCCATAGAGCAGAATTTCGGTCTTGTCCTCATTGCATTTCAATTGCGATGAAGCTAACCAATTGAAAACTGAGGACAGACAGTTCTGGATCTGCTTTGTCTCCAAAACCGCGCCTGGCCAGGTGAACAACAGCTGCGTATCATCAGCGTACGCTATAATTTTGGCTCCCAAATGTTCGGCTAAGTCTATCAGGGGGGTCAGATAAACATTAAAGAGCAAAGGGCTCAAAGTCGAGCCCTGAGGGACCCCTGTCGTGAGAGATCTAGCCGACGATGAAAAAGGGGGGAGCCATACCTGCTGAGATCTCGACGTCAAAAAGGAGCGCAGCCAATCTAAAGCGAGGTCATTGACACCAATGTCAGCGAGCCGAGCAAGGAGGCGTTGGTGAGGTACCGTGTCGAACGCGGCAGAGAGGTCCAATAAAATTAGAGCCGCTCTGCCGCCACCGTCCAGACACTCCCTGACTGCTTCCGCAATTTCCACCAAGGCCGACTCCGTGCTGTGGGCAGCACGGAACCCAGATTGGGCCGCGTGAAGGGCCCCTGAACTTTCCACAAACTCATTGAGCTGCTGAAAAGCCAATTTCTCGCCAATTTTGGCCAAAGCAGGAAGCAACGAAATAGGCCGATAATTGGCCAACACTGCAGGGTCCGCTCCTGCCTTTTTGAGCAAAGGCAGAAGCTTAGCCTGTTTCCACTCGGCGGGCACTGTGGCTGATTTAAAAGAAAGGCCAACCAAATGTGTCACTTCCTGCACGACCACATCAGCAACGCCTGCCAAAACCCTTGCCGGACATGGGTCCGATGGTGATCCAGATTTCAGAGATTTGACCACCGCCAGGGTATCAATAGTTGTAGGAGGAACAAACTCCGTCATCTTGGCCGATGGACCCCTCAAAGGGGGAGAAAAGTCAGGCATGGCATCCGAAAGGCTGATGGCAACAAAACTTGACTGAATCACAGCTATTTTTTCCTCAAAGAACATGGACAAGCTCTCACACCAATCCTTTGCAGCTGGTACTATCCGCTGCTCAGCACAAGGGGCAAGGAAGCTATTCACGATCGCAAAAATCTCGCGACTGCTATTGTTGGCTTTAGCAATTCGATTGGCGTAGTATACACCTTTGGCCGTTTTAATACTGGCGTAGTAACTTCTCTGTTCTCTACGTAGAATAACCTTGGCCAAAGGGCAATAGGATTGACGCCAAGCCCGCTCGAGTTTTTTACAGGCCTGCTTGTGAATACGCAGCTCAGGAGAGAACCAAGGTTTGGAAGGAGTGGAGCGCAATCTGCCACCGCACCTCCCTTTAGAGGAACCCGAAACCCCCGCCACCATCCATTCATTAAAGGACAGCACCGCTTTGGCAAGATCACTGCCCAGCACGGGCCGACACTCATTCAGGATGGCCGCCAGAGTCTCGATGTTAATTTTTGTAGCACAGACGGTTTTAGCCCTCCCAGTGGCAGCTCCCAAAGCTGACCACGCAAATCTGATCAGCTGATGATCTGACCACGTCAAAACTTGAGGGGCATCTACCTGGAGAGAAAAATTGGAACAAATCACATCCAGGGTGTGCCCCCCCGAGTGCGTGGGTAGGGAGACCCACTGGGAAAGATGCGCCAGGTCCAGAAAGTCATGCAAAATTACTTTCCGGTAGATCCGCTTCTTCAGCATGAATGTTAAAGTCACCCAGCAATAAAAAATGGGGGAATCTCAGGGCTCGGGGAACAATAAAATCCAGCAATGCCGTGAGTAACGGTCCGGCCGGCCCCGGAGGCCTATAGGTTAGGGTGCCCCCGAGAGTAAAGTGAGGGGAGAGGACCAAAGAGAAGTTCATCACTTCACCACCTCCTAAGTTTTCCGGAGGATCCACCTGAAGTGTCCATGAATCTCTCAGAGTAATTGCCACACCCCCCCCTCTACCCAGAGCTCTGTCCCTCCTATATATTTTGTAGCCTCGAGGGACGGCTAACTCGACATCCGGAGCACTAGCCGCAGTGAGCCAGGTTTCCGTAACAAACAGAAAATCGAGAGAGCCGTCCGCAAGGAGCTCGAAAATATCCGCAGCATGTTTCCACACTGAGCGCGCATTAACTAGGGCTGCGGAAAATACGTGAGGAGCCAACTCCGGGGGTGAGGGGGCAGGCAGTGTTTCCACACAGCAAAAGCCACAGGTCGTCCATTTTTGGGGAGGAGGAGCTTGGCGGGCATCCGAGATGGCCGCGTGAGCTCGGCGCTCCCCGGACCCCCGCCACTCCCGGCATGATATCCTGAACTAATCCTGACTTTTTACGAGGATTTGTGTAGAGGACACTGGGCTGATTGCCCTGGACTTTTTGAAATTTGATTTGGACCCGGGGGGCCGGAGTTACATCGATTCGGACTTTCGGGCTCTGCCCTCGAGGTACGCCCGGGACTGGGTGAGGCTCAGTGGCCGTCTTGCAGTTGAACAACAACGGCAGGGGGATTCGACTTGTGGGTCCCCCTCTTAAGTTTCGATTTCGTTTCTGCCTCAGACTGAGACATCTGGCAGAGGAGCCTGGCCTGGGCTGAAGTCGGGGCACGGACCGGCTGTCGGGCCTTTGGCTGGTTTGTTCTCCTGTCTGTTGACCCTCCCAATAGTGGTACCCTTGCTGCGGTTCTCTGGTCCCGAGGCCCTGCTTTCCTGTGGCCATTCTAGCGAGCCCGGTTGATCTCCTGGTGACGCAGTTCTATCATGGCTGGCAGAGGGGACCGAGAGACTCGGAAGACCAAGACGCCCCTGCGTGGGGGCCCAGTCTAGTCCAACGTTATGGACCGCTACACCCATTCCAAGGGGTCCCCCGGAGCCGCCCTGCCCGGATCAAGTAACGCTGATCACACTGTGGATGCGTCATCGGAGCCATCCTTGCAGGACGTCATGGGCGCCATTTCTGCCATGAAGGAGACGATAGGCCGACAATATGAAGCTTTGGCCCACAAAATTGACACCGTGGCCATTGATGTGAACTTGATTCGTGCTGACCTGTCGAAAACCAATGAGAAGGTGAAGTCGTTGGATCTCAAGTCGTCCAGTCTCATGGAAGACGTTTCGGAGATACAGACGGAGATCGGCAACCTTCGTAAGGTGAACGACTTCATGACCCGGCGCTTGGAGGACTTTCAGAACAGGGCCCGCCGCTGTAACGTGCGCGTGGTCGGCGTTCCGGAGAATCCAGAACCTCACTCGGTTGATCTCCTTGTTGAGGACTTGATCCAGAACCACCTCTCCCCGTCTGGTTTGACTAAGTTTTTCGCAGTGGAACGTGCCCATCGTGTTCCAGGGGGCAAGGGTAAGCCGGGTGCCCCGCCGAGGCCTATTGTTGCGAAACTCTTCCATTATAGGGATCGGGACGCTATCCTGCAAGCATCGCGTGTTAAGGGCCCGGTGGCCTTTGAGAATGCCACGGTGAACTTCTATCCGGACTTTTCTCAACAGGTCCAGAGACAGCGTATGGGCTTCCGTGCTGTCAAGAAACGTCTCCGAGACATGGGGCTCCGCTACGCCATGCTTTTTCCGACCAGGCTGCGCGTCGAGTACAACGACCGAACCTTCTTCTTTGATCGGCCTGATTCTGTAAATGACTGGATGGACTCTCTGCCTGACCGACCTCCTGAGACTGAGTCCGCCGCCCACCCGGGTGGTGCTGAGGGTGGCGTGGAGAGCTGAACAATCCGCCTACGCCTGGGCCCTCGAATAGAGTAAACTCTTCAGGGATTTAATGCCTCAGTGCCTCTGCTGTTTGTGTGTTTTCCTCATTATCTGTCCTACTCGGGGTGGCGGGTGGGCCAGAGCCTTTCCTCCTCCGGGGTTCTTTTTGTAGAATAGGGGTTCTTGGGCGACAGGCACACTGCATGTTGGGGTGGCTATTTAGCATTTTGCAGGGGTGCAGGGTGGGGGGTGTTTTTTTTAATTGTTGGGGGGTGGGTGATTGGGATGTTCGATGTTTATGTGTTATGTTTTCAAGGCGAATCAATCTTGCTTCTGATATTTGTTATGTCATGCTCATCACGGGGGGGTTTCGGCGTTGCTGTGTGGGATGGGGGTAGCGGGTTGAGGCTGGTTTCGTGGAATGTTAATGGTCTGGGAGATCGCATTAAGCGGAGCGTGGTGTTAAAATGTCTACGCCGTTTATCTCCAGATATTGTTTTTTTGCAGGAAACTCATTTGGTGGGCAATTCTTGTCGTGCGATGAATAGGTGGGGATATCGCCTTGCTGCACATTCGGGGTTTACCACTGGTTCCAGGGGGGTGGGTATCCTTCTTCGGGCTTCCCTCCCCCTAGCCATTGATGATGTGATCCTTGATGATCGGGGGCGTTATGCTGTCCTCGTGGGTCGCTATGAGGGTCGTACCCTCTCCTTGTTTACTGTTTATGTGCCCCCCGGCCTACAGACTTCCACCTTTTCCGATTTGGGCCGTGTGTTGCTGAACCTTCCTGACAGTACTCTTTTTCTTGCAGGCGATTTTAATTCTGTGATCTCCGGTCTACATGATCGCTACCACCCTAGGGATACTCCTTCGGCCCAACAGTGGCTAGGTGGGTTTTTGGACACGTTTGGTTTGGTGGATTGCTGGAGGCTCATGCATCCTACCCAGCTCCAATACACCTTCCATTCGGGGGCCCATGGGAGTCTGTCTAGACTGGATTATTTCCTGATGCCCGCGGCGCAGACGCCGGCGGTGCGTGAGATCAGACACCTCCCCCGGGGCATCTCCGATCATTCTCCGCTCTGGCTTTGTTTTGAGTTTGGGGTGGAGGCGGCGGGCCGAGTGGCTCCTATCAACCCCTGGTATATTGCCTCCCCTGAGACCCGAAACCTTTTGACTAAGTCTTTAGATGCCTGTTTTTTGGACAACGAGGGATCGGTTTCCTCGGCTGTGTCGCTGTGGGAGGCCTTTAAAACAGTGATACGTGGGCAGGCCCTTTCCCTTATTGCTCAATCCAAGAAGGCTAGGAATCGGGAGGTGGTGGACCTTGAGACAGAGATTGCGGAGAGGGAGGCCGACTTAGAGTCTGAGGTCACCTCTGATAAACTCCACGCCCTGGGTCTGAAACAATTTGCTTATAAATCCTTGGTCACGGATGCGGCTAGACTGATGTTTCGGGAACAGCAGGGTCGTCTATATGATGTGGGGGACAAAGCGGGTAAATTGCTGGCGTGGTTGGATAAGAAAGAGAGCGAATCGTGTGGTGCCTGTGATTCAGTCGTCGAATGGTGTCGAAGTGACAGACCCGGTTGGAATAGTGCAACGTTTTGCAGAATATTTTCGTGTGGTTTATACCCCTGTGTCAAGACGGGATGTGGCTGACTCTCGCCTTTTGCTGCGCGATATAGCTTTGCCCAGTGTTTCCGATCGTTGGAGTCCCCTTTTACTACGGATGAAATAGCGACTGCCATTCGTTCGCTCCGTTCGGGCAAGGCCTTGGGCCCGAACGGATTGCCAATTGAGCTATACAAGCTACGCCCTGACAGGGTAGCGCCCCATCTTCGTGCCATGTTTTTGGAGTCCCGGGAACGGGGTATTCTCCCGTATGACCAGCGTCTTGCTACGATAGTCGTAATTCCCAAGGACGGGAAACCGCGGGACCTTTGTTCGTCTTATAGGCCCATTTCCCTGTTAAATGTTGAGCCTAAGGTCCTGGCTAAGCTCCTGGCGACCCGCCTACTGACGGTCATTAGCGACTTGGTTCATCCGGATCAGTCCGGATTTATCCCACATCGCAACACGGCTCTTAACCTACGTCGTCTCCACGGTGCTGTTGCGAGGGCGGGGCGTCTGACGGAGCCGGCCATTTTGGCCTCGTTGGATGCCTCGATGGCTTTTGACACGGTCGAGTGGCCCTATCTTTGGGCAGCTCTCGAAAAATTTGGTTTTGGCCCTGAATTTATTGGATGGGTGAAGTTGTTGTTTGGCGCAAGTGGTGGTGAACGGTAGAGTTTCTGTCCCCTTCAGCATTGGTAGAGGGACCCGGCAGGGTTGCCCCTTATCTCCATTGCTTTTTGCGCTGGCCCTGGAACCGTTAGCTGCGTGGCTTCGTTGGGAACCTTCACTCAAAGGGATCCGTTGGTCGCCGGACTTTGAAGACCGTGTCTCTCTTTACGCGGACGACATTCTTCTATATCTTACATCCCCGCGTAAATCCTTGAACGTCTTATTTGATGTTCTTACTTCGTTCGGAGCTAACTCGGGCCTTGTTATTAATTGGGCTAAGTAACTCGGGCCTTGTTATTAATTGGGCTAAGTCCTGCGTGTATGTTCTCTCGGGTGTTTTGCCCTCTTTGCCGGCCAGGTTCCCTATCCAGGTGGTCCAGTCTGGCTTCAAGTATTTGGGGATTTTTATTACCCTGGACCCCTCCCTCCGGTTTGAGCGCAATCTCCTCCCCCCGCTTCTTAGATTACGACTGGATGTGGCCCGTTGGCGTAAGCTACCCCTGTCTCCTCTGGGTAGGGCGGCTCTATTTAAAATGATGTCCTTGCCGCGGTTCCTCTACGCCCTTCAGAACTCCTTCGACGACATTCCCGCTACTTATTTCAGAGAAATCGAGAGTCTGCAAAGACAATTGATTTGGGACGGGCGCCCACGTATAGCCCTCGCGAAACTTACTATCCCTTGGTACGACGGGGGCATGGCGCTCCCCGACATCAAGAGATACTACTGGGCTGCCCAGCTCGCGGCCATTAACCACGCGATGTACTCGCCGGGTCGCGATCCGGCTTTTGAGATGGATAGGCTCCAGTTGCCGGGAGGGGACTTTAATAGAGCGCTATATTCTAGATCGGCCGGGAGCCATCTTGTGGGCCCGTCCAGGGCTGCGGTCAAAGTGTGGCGTGCTGCGAATGTGAGTTTGGGGTGGGAGAATCGACTGACGCTGGCGACTCCGCTTTATGCTTCTGAACGTTTGGGATGTCTCTGGTCTACTAAGGGTTTTGAACGCTGGGATATGATTGGGATTTGTAAGGTGGGTGACGTTTGTGTGAATGGTCGCGTGAAGTCATTCCAGGCCCTTAAGGCGGAATATGACTTGAGTGATAGAGAGTTTTTCCGGTATCTGCAAGTCCGACATGCCTTGGCCTCGGTTCTGACTCCTGATGTGACCCTACCCGAGTCTTCCCCCCTTGAAGATCGTATACTAGATGGACACTTGCCCGACAGCACTATCTCGCTCATCTATAAGAAACTAATTCATAATCGTGCGGATTTGTTGGTCCGACTCCGGGAGATGTGGGTCGGTGATGGATTGGAACTGGATGACGAGGACTGGCAGTCGGCACTCTCCTCCCCAAAGGAGGTCGCCATTCCCGCCCGTCTTCGTTTGGTGCAACTTAAGATCCTCCACCGGGTGTATGTGACTGGTCCGCGTCTGGTCGTGATGGGTTTTTCCCCGGATGGCTTGTGCAAGCGTGGCTGTGGGATGAGCGCTACCTTTCTGCACATACTTTGGGAGTGTCCTGTGGTGGCGGCCTATTGGGTGGATGTGCTTGCGATAATGACTGTAGTGACGGGTGTTGCCCTGCGGCCTGAGGCCGGACGATGCCTGCTGAATGTGTGGGAACCCTCTGATTACTCTGTGGCCCAGACTAGATGGGCGACCCTGGGTTACATGGTCGCGAAGCGCGACATTGCGCAACTCTGGGGCGTATCCCGACCTCCTGACGTTTCGGTGTGGCAGGACAACATGGACTGGTCCATGTTCCGAGAGAAGACAGTCTACGTGGCTAGGGGCAGGCCAGGGGCGTGGACGAAAATCTGGGGTCAATGGAATGCATACCGTGTAGATATTTGTACCCCTCCCTTGGTTGCCACCTCCGATATTACCCTGTCTCCTTAGGCCGACGTTCCCGAAATTTTTCACTCTGTTCTAGGATTTTCCTGTCCTCCCTGCTCCCCCCCCCTCACGGCCTTACCGAAGCTCATTGATTTATGTCTATT
The DNA here is from genome assembly GCF_964261635.1 of Lissotriton helveticus. Classification (NCBI taxonomy): domain Eukaryota; kingdom Metazoa; phylum Chordata; class Amphibia; order Caudata; family Salamandridae; genus Lissotriton; species Lissotriton helveticus. The sequence continues at coordinate 1,527,867,459 of NC_136063.1, read as the reverse complement.
CTCCTGTTTAGTGACCTCCCCCTCTGCTATTTGGGCTGACTTGATTACTGTACTCGCCTTGTCTTTGTGTTTGTTATTTTCATGTTTTATATAGAAAATTGTTGTATCCTGTCCTATGTCTGGAGCAATTTTATTCTATGATTTGGCCTGGCCTCGGAAATGATTGTTTATTTCATGTGTCGTACTATGTGACTTAGCGGCCAGCCCGTGTGGTTGTGGGCCCATCTTTGTATTTTTATGTGATTGCTCAATAAAAAAAATTTAACCAAAAAAAAAAAAAAAAAAAGCCACAGGTCGGGCAGGGGTTGAGCTCTATACAATTCCTAACCTACCCCCCAACATCCAGGCACCCCGCAGAGCGTAAAGACAGCAACTGCTCACGGGTATACAGAACCGCAGTGCTAGCCCCAGTCTGAGACTGAGAGGCAGCCCATCCTGCGTCCGTCACGGCCGAGGCGCGGTGTGTATCACTTACAACGCAACTTTTACGTCGTAATGCTGTTACAACGCAGCTATTACAACGCAGGATCCATTACATCGGATGCCATTACAACGCATGGCATTACATCGCAGATGCTATTACAACGCATACCATTACATTGTAAGTATTGGTAAGTATATAATTTTTTTTTATTTTATTTAATATTATATAATTGATTTAATTATTATTAATTATAAATAAAAATAAATAAAAATATTTATTTATGTTTTTAAATATTATAAATTAAATTTATTAATTTAAGTAATTTTTAGGGCTCGGCCTCCGCCCACGTAAGTGGGAGGAGTTTCGAGATCCTAATGTTAAAGAAGAGAAAAAAAAAGTATCTCCTAGGGCTTTGGCGAGACAAATTCCACACATTCCTTAGTGTGTTATGTCATCTGGCCAGTGATTCGTCTTCGTTGTGGTGTCGTTTTAATAGCCTTGAAGTGATAGGGTAAATGTAGTTTTCGTCCGCCATGTTGGGCATTTTTCGTTCGTGTGCGCGCAAAGAAGTACATTAATTATAATTAGGAGCTGTCAGGGTGCCTCCGTAAGTGAATCCAGATGGCCGGGCGCGTTCACCATTCAGCAGCGCTCAGCGCGCAGCTGCTCCATGCCAGGCCGGGAAAGGGCTTCATTAGTTCAAGAACAAGAGTCTGACGTTCTGTCATGGGCTGTTCTTTTAATCTCAGTTTCATTTTTTTTTCTGGAATGGTCCGTGGCCGGTGTGAATGGAATTGTTCTCTCGAGTTTATAATGTGTTTCTTTGCAGCAGCTTTTGTTTTCGGAGCTGAGGTAATGAATAGCAAGCTGGCAGGCAGCGCCTTTTAGAACTGTTTGCTTTCTGGGCAGAGTCCTGCAGTGGTGTTGAACTTCAGCATAGTCTGACAGGCTGCTGTATTGTTTGTATTTTCCCATACCGCCTGCGTCAACTTTTTTCCACACACGAATTTCCAACAGTTTTGTTCTCTCTGAATAATGCGCCTTGTTACTTCCTTCAGACAGCAAGCAGAGTTTTAAAGGAATTATTCAAGGAGCCCGTCAGTTGTTGACACAACGAAAGGTGAGGTAACTGTTTGCTTGCAGTTACGGACCTTCGTTTGGGGTTTTTATTGGTATTGTTTTTCCTAATGGGATTGGTGTTTGCGAGAAAATTGACTGCCCACAGCTGCGCTTGTAAGACGCGCCTGGCAAAGCGTGTCACGAGGGCTGCGTGGGGCTGATACAGATGCTCGCGCCCTATCAACATTGGGGACTGTATATTGACCGTCGTGCTGAAAGGCGGAGCAGCAGAAGTAGATTTCCGTTCTTGACTTAAATTCTATTCTTCCGAGCTCTGGGAGAAACCCCGAATGGAATCTATGTATCCTGCTAGTTGCAGCGTTTGCGCGATGGCAAAACAGGAAGTGTGCTAAGTTTTATTGTTTTTATTTTTTATAAAGTAAAGAACATTGGTAGGAAAGTTTGTAGAACTCCCCAAGTCTAGCAACTCGGAACACATACTTTGATTATGTCGTTTTTAGAACAGTCTGCCAAAGAATTCATTTCACAACTTGTAAATGCAGTTTGAGAGTTGAGACTGCAGTTTGAGAGTGCAGTTTGAGAGTTGAGAGTGCAGATTGAGAGTGCAGAGTGCAGATTGAGAGTGCAGAGTGCAGTTTGAGAGTGCAGTTTGAGAGTGCAGTTTGAGAGTGCAGTTTGAGAGTGCAGTTTGAGAGTGCAGTTTGAGAGTGCAGTTTGAGAGTGCAGTTTGAGAGTGCAGTTTGAGAGTGCAGTTTGAGAGTGCAGTTTGAGAGTGCAGTTTGAGAGTGCAGTTTGAGAGTGCAGTGTGGGAGTGCAGTGTGGGAGTGCAGTGTGAGAGTGCAGTGTGAGAGTGCAGTGTGAGAGTGCAGTTTGAGAGTTGAGAGTGCAGTTTGAGAGTTGAGAGTGCAGATTGAGAGTGCAGTTTGAGAGTGCAGTTTGAGAGTGCAGTTTGAGAGTGCAGTTTGAGAGTGCAGTTTGAGAGTGCAGTTTGAGAGTGCAGTTTGAGAGTGCAGTTTGAGAGTGCAGTTTGAGAGTGCAGTATGAGAGTGCAGTATGAGAGTGCAGTTTGAGAGTGCAGAATCAGAGTGCAGAGTGCAGATTGCAGTTTGAGAGTGCAGTTTGAGAGTGCAGTTTGAGAGTGCAGAGTGCAGATTGAGAGTGCAGATTGAGAGTGCAGATTGAGAGTGCAGTTTGAGAGTGCAGAGTGGCAGTGAGTGCAGACTGAGTGCAGAGTGACAGCGAGTGCAGACTGAGTGCAGAGTGACAGCGAGTGCAGACTGAGTGCAGAGTGACAGCGAGTGCAGACTGAGTGCAGAGTGACAGTGAGTGCAGAGTGACAGTGAGTGCAGAGTGAGTGCAGAGTGAGTGCAGAGTGAGTGCGTGCAGAGTGGCAGTGCGTGCAGAGTGGCAGTGAGTGCAGAGTGGCAGTGAGTGCAGAGTGGCAGTGAGTGCAGAGTGGCAGTGAGTGCAGAGTGGCAGTGAGTGCAGAGTGGCAGTGAGTGCAGAGTGGCAGTGAGTGCAGAGTGGCAGTGAGTGCAGACTGACAGTGAGTGCAGACTGACAGTGAGTGCAGACTGACAGTGAGTGCAGACTGACAGTGAGTGCAGAGTGACAGTGAGTGCAGAGTGACTGTAGAGTGAGTGCAGAGTGACAGTGAGTGCAGAGTGACAGTGAGTGCAGAGTGACAGTGAGTGCAGAGTGACAGTGAGTGCAGAGTGACAGTGAGTGCAGAGTGACAGTGAGTGCAGAGTGACAGTGAGTGCAGAGTGACAGTGAGTGCAGAGTGAGTGCAGAGTGAGTGCAGAGTGCGTGCAGAGTGAGTGCAGAGTGCGTGCAGAGTGCGTGCAGAGTGAGTGCAGAGTGAGTGCAGAGTGACAGTGAGTGCAGAGTGACAGTGAGTGCAGAGTGACAGTGAGTGCAGAGTGACAGTGAGTGCAGAGTGACAGTGAGTGCAGAGTGACAGTGAGTGCAGAGTGACAGTGAGTGCAGAGTGACAGTGAGTGCAGAGTGACAGTGAGTGCAGAGTGACAGTGAGTGCAGAGTGGCAGTGAGTGCAGAGTGGCAGTGAGTGCAGAGTGGCAGTGAGTGCAGAGTGGCAGTGAGTGCAGAGTGGCAGTGAGTGCAGAGTGGCAGTGATTGCAGAGTGACAGTGAGTGCAGAGTGACTGCAGAGACAGTGTGTCAGGGTGCACATTGTGTGAGTGTGCAGAATGAGTGTGCAGGGTAAACAGTGTGTGACTATGCAGGGTGACATTGGGAGTGTGCGGGTGAGCAGTGTGTGAATGTGTAGGGGCAGTGTGTGAGTGTGCAGAAAACACCACACACACACATACACCACACACACAAACCACACACCTCAGTCTCTCAACACCACACACTTGTCACCACTCAACACAACACACTCACCCCCCAGGCTCACCCCCACAGACTCACCACCACACACTCACCAGCACACAGAAAACAACACACACAACAACACACCCCCAGCCGTCAATGAATGCTTTCACCATGCACAAACACCAACAACCATCATCCATCTGTGCACGCTTTTACCAAGCACACACCCACCAGCCGTCAGTGCACCCTTCCACCAGGCACACACACCTCCAGCCGGCAGTGCACTTTTCCACCAAGCAATCGCAGTATGGTACACTTTACTTTTAAACATATTCATATAAAGCACAGCATGCCACCATTGGTAAAATTACAATTCAACCAAGATACTTCCACTACACACCACATGCACACACTCCATAACACATGGCAAAAAGACATTGGCATTTACAATGCCATTAGCTCAAATTCAAATAAATCCGAGCCCGATTGCATTTCTAATGCTTGTTTTAATAAGTATGAGTATAGGAGTATATGTTTTGGTGTACTGAGGTATATGTTTTGGGGTGTTTGGGTATTTTTATGTTTTAGGGCAGGGTTTGGGTTTTGGGGTACAGGGGTGTTTTTAGGTTTCAGGGCTAGGTTTGGGTTTTGGGGTACAGGGGTGTTTTTAGGTTTCAGGGTAGGGTTTGGGTTTTGGGGTACAGGGGTGTTTTTAGGTTTCAGGGTAGGGTTTGGGTTTTGGGGTACAGGGGTGTTTTTAGGTTTCAGGGCTAGGTTTGGGTTTTGGGGTACAGGGGTGTTTTTAGGTTTCAGGGTAGGGTTTGGGTTTTGGGGTACAGGGGTGTTTTTAGGTTTCAGGGTAGGGTTTGGGTTTTGGGGTACATGGGTGTTTTTAGGTTTCAGGGTAGGGTTTGGGTTTTGGGGTACAGGGGTGTTTTTAGGTTTCAGGGTAGGGTTTGGGTTTTGGGGTACAGGGGTGTTTTTAGGTTTCAGGGTAGGGTTTGGGTTTTGGGGTACAGGGGTGTTTTTAGGGTTCAGGGTTGGGTTTGTGCTTAGGGCTAATTAAATTATATTTACCATTTATAAATTAATTAAAATATATTTATTAAATTAAATTAATTAAATTATATTAATTACATTTTTAATTAAATTAATTAAATTAAATAAATTATTTTAATTAATTTAATTTCATTACAATTTTAAACATATTTAAATTAAAATAATTTCATTATATTAATTAATTAAAATTAATTACAATTTTTATTAAAATTAAATTAAATAAATAGATTTAAATTTATTAAATTAAATTAATTACTATTTTAAAATGTATTTTAATTAAATTAAATTAATTAAATAAATTAAATTAACTTAATTACATTTTTTTTAAAAGTATACTTACCTATACTTACGATGTAATGCCATGCGTTGTAATAGCATCTGCGATGTAATGCCATGCGTTGTAATGGCATCCGATGTAATGGATCCTGCGTTGTAAAAATTCCGATGTAACGGAATGCGTTGTAAAAATCAGCGTTATAGTGACACCAATCCCCGAGGCGCGGACGGGCGCAGACGGGCTGACCTTTGGCTTACCTTCGGCGCGCCCAAGGCGCGCCCGCCAAGCGTGCCCGCTGCGCGTCAGAAATGGCATGGTGTTTTTATAGGAGCACGTCCCTCCCCCAGCTAGACCGCTGCCACAGGTTCAGCCGGGGAGAGGACTCCTAGTAAGATGGCCGCCCGCCCTCCACACAAACGGCACACCAGCCGCGATGGACCGGGGCAGGGTAGGCTCACCTCACCCCACCGCAGATGACGGGTAAGTCAAAAACAGCCCCCAGAAGCTATACACAAATTTTAAACAGCCCCCAGCAATAAAACAGACAGACTCGGAAAGCGAGTCCAAAGTATGCTGAAAAAATAAAACAGAAGTCACAGTCACAGTTTAACTCGATAATTATTTTAAAATGTTTAAAAGTTGCAGGAATGTGCACAAAGGAAAAGCGGGTCAGCATGGGAGCTGCCACCACCCACCCACTCTGATTATTGCTTTGCTAATGATACGAATGATTTTACAGCGCTCCATCCCGCGTATCTGCCATTTCTAAGCTCTAACATTAGCAGCTGTTGTGTTCTCCTACACTCAACGAAGCAACATTAGAGCAACCGGCAAATCTATTCATTTGGATTCCTTCAAAAAACATAGCTCACGCCGCGAGTTAAAAAGAGAAGGGGCATGGACTACATAAACATTGTTTTAGAGTCATGTATAAAGCTGTGTACTTTTCTGGGCACAACACTGCCATTTTATGTAACGAACTGAGCTGCTGACTCTTGAACTGGAGATCCGTGTTAGAGTTTCGGCATCTGCTCTCCCATTGCCTAAGTGATGTGCCCAGAATCACAGAATGTTAAGCCCACGCCAAGGAACACGCTAAGTGACCCTCTGCCCCTTCACTGTCAGTCCTGCAGATAGCACAGACTGACGTTCCTAACCTCTACTGCATTGTGGAGCACAGTCGGAAATGCCACCTTCCTCCACTCCGCTCTGCAGGGGCACTGATGGTTTACAGCCGGACAAGATGGCAGTCGGAAATTGAAAGATGACGAGGGGCGGAGGCCTAATGACGAGGGAAGCACCAATAAAAAGATGTGTTTAAGTTGGGTATATGCAAAGAGGGCGCAAATGGGTGGGGTGACAGGGGGAACTAGAAACAGGGCATGAGCAACAACTTAAACAAGCAACGACAAACAAGAGCAGGAATCAAATGAAAATGAGTCCCCCAAAGCAACACATCAACACACAAGCATAAAGATACAAGTAATTGGGCGGTGCTCTATGGGCGTAAACAAAAAGGCAAAAAGGAGGGACAAAGATGAAGGATTAACCGCTAGCAGGCAAGCATTTTTGAAGGACAATCGAAGGGACGAATAAAAAGGCAATGGGCCCACAGAGTGAATAAAGCAGGCCTCGAAGAGACAGCACATGCACTGCTAGGGCTTAACCTAAAATGGGACCAACAATGGAAAGAAAAAAAGTAATGGCTGAGTAAGGTGTTTCCCAGAAAGGAAGTTCCCTTCTTTTTATGCAATTATGCCCATGTAATGAGGAAAAATACCATCACTCACAGTGTAAGAGAGCCAGTGGCTGAAGTGAGTTGACACTTTTCCCATGTATTTTTTTTTGCGTTTACATTTCTTTAATGGCATTTAGACAAACAACAACAAACAAGTCGGGTACCTTCCCAAACAAAGAAAAACGCACTGGAGTTTTTAAGAACGCGTAATCCCACAGTTCAAATACAAATGTGCACTACAAAGTTAAAAGATGTGTAGACCAGAGGTATGTAGACTCACTGACCACTGATAATCTTCCAGTACCATCCTCCACCCACACACAGTTGACTATTGGTCAGGACATCCGCATCACACCCTTGGAAATAGAAGTACTGTGGCATCACACCAATGTTGACGGACCCTCAGGTGATCACCATTTGTTCACTTGTCTTTGGTTCCCCCACTCTGAGACGTCTCTCATCGTTCTTGGCCTCCAAGTTCATTACACAGTCATCCCACATGGTCACCACAGGGTCCCCTCCGCCCCTCAATCCGGCCATGGTGATGCATCAGATTCTGCTCTGGCCCATTTCAAGAGGACCCTCAGCCAAGCCCTCATGTGAGGCGCCATACTGGCCTTCCACGACATTGCTATTTGCCGTTTAAAGAGTACCAGTCCAAGGCCTATAAATCTCCAAATGTATTTATCACCCTTGGTTCTAGGTTGGACACCCAGCAAGCAAAACTTTGGGGTAGGCAGCACAGTGCAGTCGTCTAAGTCAGAAATTATGCTTACCACCTCTTCCCATGCAGTACATATAAACCAACAGCCCACACCATATGCAGAAAGCCGGCATATGGCATTAAGGACACTCTGAGGACGCACCTGCAAACATGCGCTGAATACATTTTGGTGTCAGGAACGTCTAATGTAAGTAATTAACTAGTAATTAAATTGTTTGTATCGAAACCTAGGGTTTCTTGAGACCTCCTTCATTGAAGTCTGGCCTTTGCTCACATGTTGTTCGCCAGTGTGGTGTGTAGGTCTGCCTCCCATCAGGCCTTACCTGACTGGTCGGACGACTGATAATGTGAAAGTAGGGCTAAGTATAACGTAGTTATGGCTTTTCTCGCTGTGCCATGTGATATTTGGTTTTCAAGGGTATGGGCATGGGTGGTTCAGATCGCCCTTGTCCCCACTGCATCGAAATGGCATAGTGTTGTATGTTAAGAATCGGCCTGGTGGTATCTCGTAAGTAGCTCTGAACTGTCGGAAGGACTTCAAAAGACTACAGTTCCAATGTGTTTATGATGTTATTTTGTTACCGGATGCCTGTGACATAGCTAACGCAGTCTCAATGCCAGACATAAAAGCAGCTTTACTCATTATATAATCTGGGGCTACAGTAAACAAACATCAATATTAACCACGCGGGATAAATGTTTCTGTTGAAATAATCTGTACACGACGAAAGCATTCCCGATCATCCAGTGAAACAAGAATATCTTGAAAAACGACTGAATGCTTCCTGGAGCACTAATCCCACGAGAAACTGGAGAGGAAATGTTCCAGTTTCCCAGCTTGGAGAAGATGGATTAGCCATCGGATGGTGCTACCTTCTTTTTTATTTTAATATCACAAATTTGGAGAATTATTGAAGCACATAACGGTTTCTGTAGTAGTGTCACTTAACTTCCTGAATAGTCGCCAACAGTTTGTATTTAAGCCAGGAAAGTATAAGCATTTATGTGCCAATCGAAAGCTAGATACCTAGTGGGTGGGTGGGTAACAAAAGTCAAGCTGGGTTCATACCTGGCAGATATTTGTTAACAAGAACTCTTTCTCTAAATGCAACACTGAGATATGCACTAACACATTTCGAAGCTCGACAAGAGGCCGGCTACTTGGCGATAAGGCATTTGACCAGGTGAAATTGAACCTTTTAAAATTCATTTTTGAATTATTAAAAAATATGCAGTCTCGGTATTAGATCATTACTGTCACTCCCTACTGAATCACATGTTCAGAGTTTAAGGCATGAAGAAAAAAACCTGTAGTGCTGACATCATTGATAAGACAGGGCAGAGATGCCTAAAGGCTGCATAGCTACATACACTTGAATCAATGTTGAATGAAATTAAAACTGCTGAGATTCGTGGCAGTTTTGTAGAAGAAGGGATATCTCAGATAAACTATATGCAGATGATAACGTTTTTATTGGAGACCTAATATAAAAGGGCACTATATAAAGGCAATAGAGGATAGCTTCAACTTGGATGTGCAAGTAAATGCATGCACAGTGTGAAGAATGACGGGAATTGGGGGCGTGGCTAGCACCCGAATAAAATGGCCGCAGCCTAGAGAGGCTTCTCAGCTCAGCCAGCGTCCTGAATAATCCGCTCATTAAGCCGTTGGTATAAACCCATGAAAAGCACTGGGCAGAACATTGGTAGTCGGGAGGAATTTGAACCCCGTCTGACGAACACCAGCGAGACTACATCGAATGGAAGAGGTGTGACCTAAATCACGCTCAGGGGCCGGGGACTGAGGTGCGTATGGGGCCGGAGACAGCGAACGCGTGTAGATCAAGCCCAGAGGCAAGTGTGCGGCGGCGAGTGGTGATGGAAGCAGTGGTGAGATGGGAGCAAGAGGTTGTGGAAAGGTAAAATCTAATTCTTAAATTTTTTTAATTAAGCTGTGCTTCATCCATTTTCACCCCGCTCTGATTTCAGCCTGGCTCTATCCTCGACACCACACCTGAATAAACATTAGATAACAAATCTAAATAGAGACATTGTAGGCTGCGTAAACATGTAATCTCAGCACAAAAGAACAGCTGATGTCTGCACTGGGTTTTTTAAACAATGGTAAAGCCTTAGATAAAGTTTGCTCAGATAGCCTATCTTGTTGTGCAGCCTTAGGACGTGACAGTTACACAAGACACCAAGGTTGTTCATTCTTACTGATTGTCCCATTTGTGTGTTCTTCCCAGAGCTCTATTTACCACTGGGTGTCTCTTGCTTGTGATCTTTGCTATAAAAACCCATGTAACCATCGTTCAGGGTGCTCTCTCCTTGAGTATCTCTATGATGCTCGTCGGATGGAGACCCATTCATGAATGCTTAATAAATGACCTATGGTTTGAACTTCGCTCCAGTGTCGAATCCTCCTTACTTGTTCAGAACCCGTAGCGAAGTGGTGACCCAGCCCCAGCAGATTGATAAACATCTGCTCCACAAGGTGAGACACGAGAGACTAAGCCCGAGAGCTGAGGAGCCTGAGACCGCAGTCCCATCTTCTCGGCACCTTGTTAGCGCGGCGCCCAGCGGCAAATTCCCACTGGCTCTCCTGTCCTCCTCGGACCCGGCTGGTCCGGCTGCCGTTCCCGGGCTAGAGGACCCCAAAGACAATCGCAGCAAGTGGGGCTAGCGCGGCAGCCCTTTAGCCAGCGGCCGCAGTGAGTGCGAGCCCTTGGCAGGGTCGCGGAGGAAGCCTGATTAGATCAGGTACGGCCTGCGATCCCGCCTTGAGTGCCCCGCTTGCCCATTCATCCCGCCGACCACTGGAGCACTGGAGTACCGTCTCCGGTTCAAGTATTGAACATCAAGCAACCTGGGCTGCCAAGGGTGAGAATGGGCGCAGGAATTAGGTCGCCTCCTTGGCTTCCCCAACCCGCCCAGAACCAGAGAGCTCTGCAGTCCTGGACCCAACGTGGCTGTACATAACTGCTTTCAGAACTGCTCACGGTACAAAAGGGGGTGGTGATGGACGGAGCATCTGAACCAATCAAACACTCACACCCAGTCAAAAGATCTGGGTTTGATCCATCACCGTTCTTTAACCCACTCTGCCACCCCAGTTCATACATGGCTAAATGCAAATCAGTCTGACCCTGTGCCTCATGGGAACAGTCCAGCCCGAACTGCCAAGCCATGCCTTCCCTGGACCGGAAACAAGCTTCCGTGGACCGGTTTCTGGCATTACAGCCGTCTTCAGCCCGGCTTGCTTGAATCCAGTGGCAAAGTGAGCAAGGGACTCACGTCTGAGCATACCCTGCCACACTTATGGCGGCCAAAGCGGTACAAAAGGGGGTGGTGATGGACGGAGCATCTGGACCAATCAAACACTCACACCCAGTCAAAAGATCTGGGTTTGATCCATCACCGTTCTTTAGCCCCCTTGCTCACTTGGCCACTGGATTCAAGATAGCCTGGCTGATGAGGATTATGAATCCGAAACCGGTCCCAGTATGCTTGTTTCCGGTCCAGGGAAGACATGGCTTGGCAGTTCGGGCTGGACTGTTCCCATGGGGCACAGGGTCAGACTGATTTGCATATGGCCATGTCTCAACTGGGGTGGCTGAGTGGGCTAAAGAATGGTGATGGATTAAACCCAGATCAGTTTACTGGGGGTGAGTGTTTGATTTGCTCAAACGCTCCGTCCATCATCCCCTTTTGTATCGCTTTGTTCGCCCTAAGTGTGGCAGGGTATGCTCAGACGTGAGTCCCTTGCTCACTTGGCCACTGGATTCAAGATAGCCTGGCTGATGAGGATTATGAATCCGAAACCGGTCCCAGGATGCTTGTTTCCGGCCCAGGGAAGACATGCCTTGGCAGTTCGGGCTGGACTGTTCCCATGAGGCACAGGGTCAGACTGATTTGCATTTGGCTATGTCTCAACTGGGGTGGCTGAGTGGGCTAAAGAATGGTGATGGATTAAACCCAGACCAGGTGACTGGGGGTGAGTGTTTGATGTGCTCAAACGCTCCGTCCATCATCCCCTTTTGTATCGCTTTGTTCGCCCTAAGTGTGGCAGGGTATGCTCAGACGTCAGTCCCTTGCTCACTTGGCCATTGGATTCAAGATAGCCTGGCTGATGAGGATTATGAATCCGAAACTGGTCCCAGGATGCTTGTTTCCGGTCCAGGGAAGACATGGCTTGGCAGTTCAGGCTGGACTGTTCCCATGAGGCACAGGGTCAGACTGATTTGCATATGGCCATGTCTCAACTGGGGTGGCTGAATGGGCTAAAGAATGGTGATGGATTAAACCCAGATCAGTTGACTGGGGGTGAGTGTTTAATTTGCGCAAACGCTCCGTCCATCATCCCCTGTTGTATCGCTTTGTTCGCCCTAAGTGTGGCAGGGTATGCTCAGACGCGAGTCCCTTGCTCACTTGGCCACTGGATTCAAGATAGCCTGGCTGATGAGGATTATGAATCCGAAACCGGTCCCAGGATGCTTGTTTCCAGTCCAGGGAAGACATGGCTTGGCAGTTCGGGCTTGATTGCGCCACACTAACGATAAAGTCACCCAGTGGAGATAGGTGGCGACCAAGACCACGCAACGAGACACTGCGGAGAATACTCAGACTTGGGGACAGCGAGACGGTGCTGGGACGTGGAGGGGAGAGAGAGAGAGGGCCCAGCCTGGCGATGAACCGCGACCAGCGCCTAAAGTGAAACCGGAGCTGATTATCCTTAAGGCAGCGAGGCGGAGATGAGAAGGCAAAAGTATGAACCAGCGAACACCCAGCAGTGGACTGTGCCGCCGTGGGAGGGGCGAGAAAAAAGGTAAGTTAGACACAGTTTGAACTTACTGGGGACAGCCTGGCACAGCAAACACCAATCGAAATCGTCAGATTCTCAGCATACCTTCAAGAACTGCAGTGGCGGCGCGCTGACCCAGTTCAAATAATGCAACTGCCTGATTTGGCATCAGAAAACCCGGGCTCAATGTCCCGACTCCCTCCCCACCCCACCCCCCCCCCGCCACCTCCGAAGTACAGAGCTCCTACACATTCCACACGGGCCACATTGCGGCAAATGGAATACGAATGGCCTCCTCCAATAAGGCGCCCGTTGAGGAGTCTACTTGAAAGGTATGAGTGCAGCAGCAATGAATGGGCACTAGCGCTCAACAATTTTTAAAAGTAAACAGAGACGAGGGAGTTGCAGCGCAAGGCCCAATATCACATGTTCAGCCAAACTAAAAAGACATGCAGAGCTGTGGGGTGTTCACGAAAATAGACCGGGCAAGGTGCCCCCTGGCCACTCTGCCTACTGGGGGCTAACACGCGTTACGGGAGATCTGGGGTGGTAAACCCGACAGGTCGCGTGTGACTACACTGCATACAGGCAGGCAGCGGTGAGTATCATCCAGTCTCACTTCAACGCCTATGACACTGGCCAAGAATTGCCACGAGGGGGGGCAGAGGCCAGCAGGGCACGCGTCAAATTAAGCTGGACAAATACACATGCGCCAAGGCTCCACCAGAGCTCACAGACGATGAGGGCACCCAAGCGACGAGCCTCACAACATCGGGGGCCAGGAGTTACACTGCAAGACATCCTACTTACCCTGAATAACGTACACGCCTCCTTAGGCTACCGTATTGGTTCGATATCGACAGAACTCTCTCTGATTCATGCAGATTTTCATAAAATGTCTACTAGAGTAGCAGAAGTAGAAGCAACGACGTCAACCCTCACCGGCGACACAGCCACCCTCAAGAAACAAATACGACAACTTGAGGTAGACAATAAGATAATGGCCGCCAAACTTGAAGATTCAGAAAGCCGCTCGAGGCGCAACAAAATCAGAATTATTGGCGTACCGGAAAAAACAGGGGGACAGGCGCTCGACCTCTTTGTCAAAGACCTCATCAAGAGTAACCTGTGAAAAAGCGTAGAGGTACAAAATCTGGAAGACTTTGATAGAATATTTGGATTACCAGTGATCATTATTCCTGCTATCAAAAGGAGATAATTCGTATAGCAGTTATCTATTTTATGTTAAAATCATGTTTACTGCTTATATGTCTATATTATTTATCTTGAAAATGTAAATCTTAACATGCTGTTTTGGATATGATATAATCTCCTCGTATGTTTATTTTCTGGTATATATGGCTTTGAACTGAATCAATAAAAAAAAAAGATTAAAAAAAAAAAGAGTAACCTGCAGCCACGAGGTCTATCAAACTACTTCTTGGTAGAAAGAGCCCACCGTGTTCCAGGGGGTAAACCCAGCCTGCCCTCCCCCGCCCCTGAAGACCAATACTAGCACTTATTTTTAATTTCCAGGATCGCGACTTGACAGCCCGTGTTGCCCATCCCCTGCGCCTTGAACACAGTAATACAACAATCTTTCCGGACTATACGGCAGCAGTAACACAGCAGCGCCGCAGATTTCTTGAGATTAAAAAGGAACTTTGAAACCGTGAACTCAAATATCCAATGTTATTTATGGCTAAACTGAGAGTAGGGGCTGAGGGAAAAACATGTTTTTTGCGATGCCTGCAGAAGCCCAAGATTGGCTTGAGGGATTGCGCCAGACCCCCAGCTCTGGATGATCTGGTAGACAACATAGACAAAACTCACAGGATGAGGTACCAGCGGAATTGGAGGTGGCAAAAGTAAGTGGAAGACTGTCACAGGCGAGCGAAGAAGAGTAAAAGACCTCCACACAAACAAGGACTTTCGGAACTGATAGTAAAACATTACAAAAAAGCACGCATGGAAGGGAGAATGTACGCATGGTTCTAGCATGTCGAAACAGCGCCCTGAAACTGCAGGTTAAGAGACACTTCGGCAAGCGCACTTTTAGAGATAGCCTTGAGAAGACCAGACAAATATTGGACGTCAGACAACGTTAATGCTGATTCACTATGCCCACTTTTTCTGTTTTTTCAGTATAATGTGTCAGACAGTATGAGCATGCCAACAAGGTACACTGCAGATATGGGATGCACTGGAGGGGTCAGCGGAAGACTCTCCCGCCCACCCCCATAAAAGTACCAGGATATGGGAAATAAGCACTCTGCACAGTTGGGGAGGCGGATAGTTCTACGTCTATCATGCAGGGAGGAGGGCGGGGGGGGGGGGGGGAGTAATTGTTTCTGGTTTATTTTGTTAAGTATGTTTGAAGCCGTTCAAACAACCCTTACACACCAAGATACGTGCATAATACTTTCCAAATTCCTATTTCATAGTTAATGGCAAAGGCGACGGCAGAAATTGACTGGGTAACCACCACACCAACGGCACCCCTGGGGTCTGGCTCCTCCTTACCACTTCTCTAATGGAATGTTAATGTCTTGTGCAACAAGATAAAGAGAGGGCTATTCCTGCAATATCTTAAACGCCAACGCCGGCAGTGGTCTTGATTCAAGAGATGCATTTAGTGGGAACAGCATGCAAGACCCTAGACAGATGGGGCTTCCGAATGGTGGTACACTCCGAATTTACCTCATGTTCCCAAGGTGTAGGCATACTGGTTCATAAACAATTCCCACTTATTGTTAAACAAACATGGACGGATGATCATGGGCAGTTTACAGCCCTCTCATGCCAATGGGAGGGACGAGCATATAATATAGTTTCGGTATACATCCATCCAACACTCCACGGGGGAACTCCTCATGGGTGGAGACTTCAATGCCACCATAGACTAAATGCTCGACCCCAAGCCCCCCAGAGACCAACATGGCACGAACTCTAGATTCGCAGAATTTCTAGAGGCGATAGGCTTTATAGATGTTTGGCGTTTTCGATTTTCCTTAGAACAACAATACACTTTCCATTCTGGAGCACATAATAGCCTCTCGAGAATAGATTACATACTCACGCTGGCAGATAGCCTAGGGTAGCTAGAGGAAGCAACCCACCTACCTAGAGGCATCTCAGATCACTCCCCTGTGTTGGTTAAATATGTACATCGCAATGTAGCCCAGCTGCGAGTCTTCCCACTTTATCCAGGATTAAAAAAAAAAAACAAGATCTGGAAAGGACTGGCTTAAACCACAAAACAGTATTTCACAGAAAATGAACATTCGGTTGCCTCCCCAGTTACTCTCTGGGAAGCATATAAGACCGTCCTTCGAGGCCAGGCCATTTCCTCGATTGCAGGCCATAAAAAAGAAAAGGAGAAGCAAGTAGTACCTCTAGAACAAGAAGTAAACAGAGCGGAGACGACACACACTCTAAATCCCACGGCAAACACTGCTTATGATCTCAACTTTAAAAAGCAGGGCTATAGAGAGTACTTGTGGGAAGATGCTAAAACTAGACTCCTAGCCACCCAACATAAATTATATGTGGTCGGGGATAAGGCGGGAAACCTTCTGGCCTGGCTAGACAAGCATGAACGAGTTAATCGGTGGGTGGTGCAGTTACAACTAGATGATGGAAACCTAATAACAGACCCGCAAGGGATAGTAAATGCACTAGCGAAGCACTAAGAGAAAATCTGCACCCCAACGAACATAACCACGATCGAGGTGGCACAATCACTCTTCAAAGATATCCATATGCCTACACTTGTACAGGAAGACGCCCAAGCTTTTGCGATGGACCTCACAGCAGACTAATTAGCATTAGCCATAGGTGCTGTGCAGCCAGGGAAAGCTCTAGGGCCTAACGGCATATCCATCGAGCTTTAAAAAAAAAATAGTAACTATGCTCACACCGTATTTACTAAATATGTTCTTAGCAAGCCTAGAGTCGGGAGAACTCCCAAGAGATCAGCGACTGGTGACAATAAAGGCTATACACAAGCCTGGAAAGCCTCCCAGGACTGTACATCATACCTGCCCATATCACTGCTTAATGCAGAGGCAAAGACACTAGCAACCAGACAGACACCCTATCTTACCAAATAAGTATATCCGGATCAATCTGGATTCATGCCGGGAAGGAACACAGCGCTCCATCTGAAACGCCTAAACAGTGTAATGGTCCGTATGCCCACAATCCAAGAATCAGCCGTTATCCTCTCATTAGACGCGCGTATGGCTTCTGTTATGGTTGAGTGGCCCTTCCTGTTTGCCGTCCTCAAACATATGGGCTTTGGCCCCAGATTCAGTGCCTGGGTCCAGTTACTCTATACAAAACCCTTTGCTCAGGTAGTAGTAAACGGTCGAATCTCGGCCACAAAAATTACAGACACACCAAAGGGACCCGCAGAAGTCAAGAACAAGAAGAGCAGCCGGGAAAAATGACAGATTTTAACAATCTTGTGATTAATATTTCATCCTATGATCTGACACAACATGAGATCTGCACTTTACAAAAGGGACAAACATTTGTACCCACTACCACGACCAACACTTTGGAACTAGAAGTAAGTTTCTTCAAACTGATGAGAAACATTTGACTTAGACACTACTTTGAAAACATAGTACAGACTATTGCTCCAGATGATGACATTCTTTTAGGATTGCGTCCCCGCAGTACCTTCCTGGCTCCAGTGAGTCACAAAGTCATTGATACTTTTGAGAATCAAGTCAAACATGAAATTTCCACCCTGCCATTCCAAGCGACTACCAAACATTGCAACCTAACAATGAAAGACCGGAGCACCTTGAAAAAACTGGCTGACAACCCGTCTATTATTTGCCAGAACGCGGACAAAGGCGGTGCCCTTGTCATCATGGATAGTACTTACTATCAGGAACAAGTTGCATTACATGTGTCTGATACTAACACTTACATTGAATTAGATGGAGACCCAACACACGAGTTTGCATCAGTACTCACCAAGATCGTTTACAACGCGGCAGACAATGGCACCATCACTGAGAGAGCAAAGAAGTTCCTCATTCAGGAGAATCCCAAGGCACCATCCCTATATATGTTGCCGAAAATCCATAAAAACCCGAAAAGACCTCCTTTCAGACCCATAGTGTCGACCAGAGGCAGCATCCATGAGCCTGTCGGGAAGTTCATTGACAGACACTTGCAACCATTTGTGATCACCACCCAGTCTTACATCAGAGACACCTCCGACTTCTTGAACAAACTCAACGCCATTCCCATACCGATAGATGATGAGCTCTGGCTATGTACTGTGGACGTGAAGTCCTTATATACGTCGATCCCTCACAACCTGGGAATAGAAGCTATTGAGCAAACCGTACTCAATTCTTCAATGGACGCAGACCTTCAGATCTTTCTCATGGAATTACTCATGTTTAAATTATACCACAGTTATTTTAAGTGGAATGACAAATGGTATCTCCAACTATGTGGCACTTCCATGGGCAATTGCGCAGCTCCTGCGTACGCGAATCTGTTCATGAAACATTATGAAGAACAACATATATTCAATCAACCCATTTGGCAAGAACATGGTACAATCTTCCTCAGATTCATTGACAAAATTTTTATCTTATGGACTGGAACAGCTAACATCCTGGAAGACTTCTTACAACACAAACACGATTGATGAACGTATCCAGTTTACGTGGGAATTCAACCAACGATTAATCCATTTCCTGGATGTTGAAATTCGATTTAACGATGGCAAACTTTCTACCAACCTTTTCCGCAAAATCACCGATCGCAACAGCATTTTGCATTACAACAGCTTCTACAAACCGGGTCTCAAAAACAACTTGCCATTTTCACAACTACTCAGAGTTAAACGCATAGTTTCTTCTCCCACACAGCGTGACCAACAAATTGATGCGATGCCGACAAGATTCAGAGACCATGGATATCCTGAAGATATCCTGAGATCGGCCAAAAGAAGATGCGAGTCTTTTAATAGACAAGATATCTTGACAGTGAAAAAGAAGGATCCCAACAAACGGATAGTAGTGGTTTCCAAATATTCCATCTTGAGTCACAGGTTTCACAACATGATCCTCAAACATTGGCCCCTACTGAGCAGTGAACCAAATTCTATGGGATTATTTGACAGCACACCTATTTTTGCATACACCGAGGAAGCAATCTCAAAGATCTACTCACCACACCGACCGGAAATAATTCATTGACTCAATATACAGGTTTGCACCATGCTACAACTGTAGCAATTGCCACAACATCATCAAAGGCAATTACTTCAACCATCCAATGAAAGGAACTAAAATCAAACTAAGAGTGAACGCCACGTGCAACACCTCCAACGTCATTTATATGTTGAAATGTCCCTGTGGGTCATGCAATGTGGGACACACAGAAAGGAAAATTCGCACTCGAATATTGGAACACAAGAGCAACATCCGTACCAAAAATTCGAGATCAACGGTTGCCACCCATTTCTTTGAAAAGAGACATAACATTGCTCAATTGAAATTCCTCATTTTAGAGATCATCAAACCCAACGAGGGTACACACAACAAAAATAGACTATTACAAAGAGAGAACTATTGGATCCGTTACCTGTGCACGATGCAGCCGCACGGGTTGAATGACATGATGGAATATCTGTGTTATCCTTAATGCATAACGTATTGAGTACATCTGCATTATGATATTTGTATTATCTTGCACCTTTGTTCTAGAATCCGATCTTATCCATTGCTACCCTTCCCTTGGGCAACACAATATTTGTTTAGCTTCATTCTTTTATTTATTTTTCGCCTATCATCATTTTGAACTGTATTCATTTTCATGTTTTATTGACTGATTGTTCTATATTCATTACATCATCCAGGTCTTGAGCACCTAGCTTGCCCACACTCGCTGTATTCTTCACCCATTCTAAGATGGCGTCCACGCGTTCGAGAGTGGAATAAGTCCATCTTCTAGTTTCCTGCACTGTTTATGTATTAACCCCCACCTTGCGACCCGAGCACCTCCCGTCCGACGGACTTTAACTTCCGTGTACACTTACACGTTACTAATAATTTCGTTAACAGCTTGTCCTGTAACTCATTTGTTCACAGCTTGATGCATCTTCATTGATCCTCCGATTACGTGAGAACCTCTCTGTTGCCTTCCCCCACAGCCACACCACAGTTTCTTCACCTTGTGCATGATACACACATTACATAATGTTCGTGGTACCTATTAGTGGCACTTTACTCACTGTCCGAGTTATCAACCGCCCACCCGATATGTTCACCTCTAGCGAGTTTGATTTGGCACGTATGTTTCAATATGCTTCAACCTCTTCGCGCTTCGCACATGCATTCCGCACCCCACTATTATTTTTCACTTGCGCCGGCAACTAGCATTAGTCACAGCACTATTAATTCACACTTGCTTTTGCAGTTATGTTATGTTATGTTATGCGTATTTATTAAGCGCACAGATGCTCCAGCGAAGGAGCGTCCTGGCGCCCGACAAGGTAGCAGCACAACACAACTAAACAACACAGAACAGAAAAAACAGAGTACTAAGGGAACAAGAAGGTTTTGACAGCTCGGCGAAAAGAAAACAGGTCCCTAAGGGCGCGAATCGCCGGGGGAAGGGCATTCCATAGTACTGCAGTGCGGACTTGAAAAGAGCGTCCACCCGCCCTGCTACGCTTAAAGCGGGGGACGACCGCAAGTTCTAGGTCTGAAGATCTTAAAGACCGTACCGGGACATATCGAAACAAGAGTTTGGAAAGGATAGTAGCCGAGGATCCCTTGAGGATCTTGTAGGCAACACAAAGGGCCTTAAACCGGATCCTTTGTGCAACCGGAAGCCAATGCAGCGAACGCAGGATGTTAGTAGTGGGGCAAAATCTAGGTAATCCCACCACCGCTCTCGCAGCGGCATTCTGAATGCACTGAAGATGGCTAATTTCCGCTTGATTCAGGCCCACAAAGAGGGAACTGGCGTAATCCAGCCTGGAGATCACTGTAGCTTGGGTCACGAGTTGCCTAGTGGTGGCATGAAAGAACTTAAGCACGGGGCGAAGTCCACGCAGGATGCCGAAACAGGCCGCCGTGCGTTTGGTATGACAGACGAAGGCAAGAGTTGGATCCAGCCAAACACCTAGGTTTTTTAGCTCAGAGACCGGGGTTGGCGTGGGGCCCAGATCCGTTGGCCACCACCTGTCTCCCCAGAGTTCCGTTTGTTTGCCAAAGATCATAACCTCGGTCTTACTAGCGTTCAGCTGGAGACAGTTGGACGTCATCCAGCCGGCGACCGCCCGGAGTCCTTGTTGGAATCTGGGGGCATCCACGTCCGCATCCCCGCTGATCGTGACCGCTATCTGGGTGTCATCGGCGTATGACACCATGGTCATACCCCAGTGCCTGACTACCTCAGCCAGCGGTCTCACGTATAGATTGAATAACGTGGGGCTCAGCGAGGAGCCCTGGGGAACCCCCAGATCCAAAGGATGGAATTTGGACTGGTATGGCGGGACGGCCACACTGAAGGAACGGTTGGCAAGGAAGGAACGGAACCACTGGAGAGCAAGGCCGGTAACGCCCGCTTCCTCCAGACGACGCAGAAGGATGGGGTGGGAAACGGTGTCAAAGGCGGCGCTCAGATCTAATAACACCAGCGCCGCCGTTTGACCCGCATCTAGCACGGAGCGTAAATGCTCCACCATATACAGTAGGGCAGTCTCCGTGCTATGCCCAGCACGAAATCCATTCTGCGTCATGTCTAGGATGCTGGCCTGACGTAGATGGTCCGAGAGGACAGAGTTGACATGTGCCTCAGCTACTTTAGCAGGCCACGGAAGGAGTGAAATTGGACGGTAATTCTCGGGCTTGCTGCCATCCAAAGATGGCTTCTTAAGAATAGGCATGACCACTGCCTGTTTCCACTTCAGTGGAACTACGCCAGATGTAAATGACGTGTTAATCAAAGAGCAGACCGGGGAAATACCGTGCGACACTAGATCTTTAAACAAAGCCGGCCGTAACGGATCAGCCGGAGACCCTGACTTCACCTGTTGAGCCAATTTACTAAGGCTTTCTGATGTTAAGCTCGGGAAGGAATGTAACACATCCGATACCAAAGGCTTAGGAGGTCTGTCAGCAGAAGGTGCAGCCGAGGGAAAGGCTCTGTAGATGGCGTGGACCTTTTCCAAAAAAAAAGTCCGCCAAGGTTTCACAATGTGCAGTCGAGCTCTGGTAGGTCGCAGTCACCTTTGTGGCGGTAAGATCTTTCAACACCTTAAAAATAGTTTTGGAAGGGTTCGTACTGGTACGAAATTGCAGGGCGTAGAAGGCCGCACGGGTTCTGCAAACTGCCCGATGATAAAGTTTCACAGTGGCCATATACAAAACTTTTTTATCGCTGTTATAAGTTTTGCGCCATTCCCGTTCTGCACGCCTACAGGTGCTTTTAAGTGCCCGCAGCGAATCATCATACCACGGGCTAGGATCCCTTGCCCCGCATTTACACAAAACTATTGGAATAAGGGAATCAAGCGCCCTAGGGATCCACTCGCAGAAGCGATCATAGCCATGATCTGCCGACTCAATTAAACCTAGCGGGTCGGTAGACAAAAGATGGAAAAAATCGTCAAGTTTCAATTTATTCCAACGCCGTCTAGGAATAGAGCGCACCATTGGTTTGGGATGCGGCTCAGGCAAGGGGCACTGGATACGTACCAAATAATGATCGGTCCAGGCCAGCGGTGTTGGAGTGGAAATACTGGCTTCCGCTATGTTGGTAAAAAAAGGATCTAGGGTGTGACCACCTACATGAGTAGACTGCGACACCAGCTGAACCAGCTGGAGAGCCTCAAGATCTGCAACAGAGCTGGACACGGCTGGGCTAGACAAGTTGTCATAGTGGAGGTTCAGGTCTTGAATAGAATAGAAAAATTGGAGCAGCCTGCAGCCAACGTGCTAATGGCATCTGGGAGGGCCGTCCTGAAGGCCACTTCACTCCCTGGAGGGCGGTAGATCAAAAGGCCCGAGAAAGCGAAGTTAGGCGTAATGGCGATCTTAAACATAGCGCTTTCGCAGCCAGAGATATTTTGCCCTTGCCATACGCACGAATAGCACGACTTAACCGCAAGCGCTATACCCCCACCTCTAGAGACTCGGTTGAGAGTGTACACCGAGTATTCAGGCGGGAAGGCCAGGTTCACAACGGCCGTATCGGCGTCTTGCAGCCAGGTCTCCATCAGACAAAAAACGTCCGGCGACTTCTTACCTACAAGATCAAGGATATCTTGGTGGTGTTTGACCATTGACCTAACGTTTAGGTTCCAGACACTGATAGATGGACTTGGGCTGACAGCCACAGCGTCAACCTCATTGCGTCCCCTTATTAGGGGGGCGGGAAGTTTGAACATCCCGCAAATACATGAGAAAGGGCCGCATAGCGGACCGACCCGCGCTACCTCACAGGGCATTTGCAGCTTGCCGATGGCCAGCAGCCTGTCCCTAGTGTAACACAACATTGTGTACCTCGAATCGTCCAGCGGTCAAGGCCAGGGTCCAGCCAAGTCCAGCAGGAACGGGCGCGGACGGGCGCAGACGGGCAGGACTCTGGCACGACTCCGGCCACGCGAAGGCACGCCCGCTACGCGATCCCGCTACGCTAGGGGAGGAGCATTAAGTAGGCGTTCCCTCGCTGGCTCATGCGCACTGAAGCGCAGGCGGATAGTAGCGCCTCTAACTACACTCACCCCACTCAAAGATGGCGACCAAAGGCAACCCACCCCAGGCACCGGACCCGCCAAGCGGCGGTGTAATCAACAATTACAGTGCAGGTGAGGGGGAAGTAAAACCAGGGGGGACCAAACAAACAAACCTAAAAGCCAAAAGGAACAAGCATTTACAATGCAATAGGTCTCGCAGCATTAAAGTTAGAGTTAATGGCATTGTAAATGACAATGCTTTGCATTAATTTTTTTTTAATTTGCAATTGGTATATAAACATTGTTTGTGAATGGTTAGCTGTTGCTTATGCTAAGCAAACTTGGAAGTAATTTAGAGTGCTAGTCTTGCTTGTTATAAGCATGCTGATTTAAAGCGCTCTGATGGTGAAGCTCTGGGGCACCTTGCAGCCAGTGCTCTCTAACATGGCATGGTAGCTGCTGTTTAAGTCTAAAAATGTTCTGATGTAAAACAATGTGCACTAGCAGCTGAATGTCTACACCCACATCCAGCTCCAGGCCAAGTTAACAGGGAATGCAGGTCTGTGCTTTATGTACATCTATCCTGCCCAAAAGATCTCCTGATATTGTAATGGTGCCTGCTACTGCTTAGGGATGCTGCAGTCCTGTCGACAGAAGGAGGCAACAAGAGGGTGGGCCTAAAAGGCCAACCCTGGTAGGAAGGGGCAGCATCCAGTAGTGCCATCCCCGGAGAGTAAAAGGGCAACCCCTGACATAGGTGGGACACGAAAGACAACTACAGGAGAGACAGGAAAGCCATACCTGTCATGGAATAGGGTAAGTGACCTCTGGCAGGGTTCAAGTATACTGCCGGGCAAGGGAGGCACTTGACTTTTCACAGCAGGTGAACATTTGAAGGGATGGGCCCAGCGGGGTGCAGGCACCAGGCAGGGCTCGCTCCAAGCCTCACCGGAAACACAATAAAAAGCTTCTCTTTACTTTGGTGACGCTTCAAGTTACCGGTTTATTAAAAGTGTATCACTGCAGCTGTCTGCTGGATATGGAAGCATAAAAGGCCATAAAGTATTTCTGAGCACGTTGGAAAGCAAGAGGTCATTCCGAAGAAATGCGTTGGGACCAAGGCTCGCTGATGTCGGTCTAGTTGGAATGGATACATTTATTTTTAGTTTATTTCTTTAAAAAGTATTAGATGGCGCTAGCTTGCAGTGTAAGTGTGCAGCAGAACATTTTCGGCCTAAATATTCGTATTGCCCTTTCACAAGTGCAGGGAAGAATGTGTAGTTTGTGAGTTTTACTTTTCACAGGTTCCAGTGGGTACAAGGAGGCTGATGAATGGCGATGTCGCGTTTGTGTGGCGCGGGCCACAATTGAACACATTCTTGTAATGTGCAAAATTCGGTGCCATAGCGAGCTGGCCAATAGCAAATGGTTTATCAGCTGTCGGCCTTATAATACATTTAGCAGGCAACCGGAAGCCCCCAAACCGGCATCCATACCTTTCAGCCTCCTAGGGAAA
Organism: Lissotriton helveticus; assembly: GCF_964261635.1. Classification (NCBI taxonomy): domain Eukaryota; kingdom Metazoa; phylum Chordata; class Amphibia; order Caudata; family Salamandridae; genus Lissotriton; species Lissotriton helveticus. The sequence goes on along the minus strand of NC_136063.1, from coordinate 1,527,842,781 downwards.
CACCTGATGCCCGGTATGGCCTTGCCTGGTGATCAGAGAGTGCAGGCTAGAGTTGGAGGCAGTGGAAAAATTGGCATTTGTTAAGGGAGAACTCTGGCGGTCCTGGTAGGATTTAAAATAGCCACCCTCTCAGATGTCGCTCAAGATTGATTTGCAAATATTGTCCCATCCTTGAATGCTCCAAGGCGCACTGCCAATGCCAGCTACCTGGACACCCACCCAGCATCACTTGCCTAACCAATCCGTCCACAGCAGGGTGACTCGCTAGATGCATAGATTGGCACTGGAGTGTGGGGGCTGTGAGAGTCTGGGGAAGGAGGAGTGTGGTGGCTGTGAGTTTCTGGGGAAGGAGAAGTGTGACTGCACAGATTGGCACTGGAGTGTGGGGGGCTGTGAGTGTCTGGGGAAGGAGAAGCGTTACTGCACAGTATGAGACTGGAGGGTAGGCAGCCTGGGAGTGCCTGGGGAAGGAGTAGCATGACTGCACAAAATCAGACTGTAGGGTGGGGGGGATGTGAGTGGTTGGGGATAGAGCAGTATGATGTCACAATACGAGACTGGAGATTACAGGGCCAGGGAGTAAGAGGATGCAATACAAGAGTTGAATGAGAATTTAGAAGTGAAATGGCACAGCATGAGACTGGAGGATGAGGGGTCTGTGAGTGCCTGGGGACGGAGGTGTGTGACTGCACCGGTATTAGACTGGAGGGTGGGGGGGCGTGTGAGTACCTGTGGATGGAGGGGTGTGATGGCACAGCATGAGACTGGAGGATGAGGGGTCTGTGAGTGCCTGGGGACGGAGGTGTGTGACTGCACCGGTATTAGACTGGAGGGTGGGGGGGCGTGTGAGTACCTGTGGATGGAGGGGTGTGATGGCACAGCATGAGACTGGAGGTTGGGGGACTGGGAGTGTCCAGTGTTGGAGGGAATGATGACACTGTATGAGAATGGAGAGTTGGGGCCTGAAAGTATCTTAGGATAGAGGCGTGGGGTGGCACAGTGTGGGGAGCTTTAGCGCCTGCAAGGATGGTGAAGTACGAAGTCACAGTAAGAGTCTGGAGGGTCAGGGGCCAGGGAGTTTCTGAGGAAGGTGGGTGTGACGTCGTAGTGCCATATTGGAGGGTGAGATGCTTGGGCACCTCCAGAGACGGCGGAGCGTGATGCACAACATGAGTCTTGAGGGTGAAGACCTGGGAGTGTCCTGGGATGGAAGAGTGCAATGGTACAGTATGTTCATGGGGGGTGCGTGGGGGGAGGGGCGTGGGAGTGTCTTTGAGTGGAGGGGTGTAATGTTGCAGTACAAGCCTGGAGGGGGAGAGTATTGGGCGCCCATAGGGATGGAGGAGTGTGCTGTCACAGCATGAGCCTGGAGGGTGAGGGGCTGCATAAATAATCACCTGGCCAATGCTGGTTTGTCTTGAAGCCTGCACGTTGAAAAGAAGTGTATCCTTTTGATTGGCGATTTTAATGCATTCCATAAAGAAACAAAGAATTTAGCTAAATGCAAGTTAACGTGCAAACCAATTTGGGACAACTTTAAGTTCCCTCTCGCTTACTCCCAAACGTTGACACGTATGGCCGAGCTCTAATGACCACTGTTTGCGGTGTGAGCACAGCCCCGCAACTGAGGAGCAGGGAGAACGAAGACTAGCATTCGGAGCAGTGGCAGCAAAAGGATGTATGCAGCCTACCCCTGCTGAGCACCTTCTCATATAACTGTACGTGTGCAAGGGGACAGTATAGTACATGGCGGGACGACGCATAAAAAGATACCGAAAGGCGACGGCACACTCTCCTGTGCAATGCCCCATTCCCTAGGAAATACCAGTGAAGCCATTAAACTGCTGGAAACTCCCCAGAGAAAGTATTTTCACCAGGGCAGATATGCACTGCACAGGAAGTGTTGGATGCGGCCACAGGACACTACGCACCACTGACACAGAGTTATACAGGTCGGGTGGCTTTGGTCTGCGGAAGGTTAATCCCCAGCATCGGTCCCTGTTGCTTGTTTCACACTGTTCTACCTGCTGCTTCAGGACGCCGATCGCCAAAGTGGTCGGTGAAGAGAGAGGAGCCAGTTAATGTAGAAGGGACGCACGCAGCAGCTCGGCATGCTGTGAAAGCCAGCATCACTCCGCAAGAAAAGACAGATGGCAGAGAAGTGCAATAGACAAGAAAGGGTGGAGGGGGCAGGGGAGGAGGGGGCAGGGGAGGAGGGGTCCGGGGAGGAGGGAAGGGCCAGAGGGACTTGATGGGAGTGGTGGGGGGGAGGGGGAGGGTATAGAGAGGGAGAGGAGGAGAGACAGGACAGGGGGAAGCAGCAGAACACGTAACACGGCTGGCAGGGGAGGGGGCGGAGAGGGGAGAGGTGCGACACGGCAGTAGGAGGAGGAGGGGGGAGGAGAGTAGGGGAGGCACGGCCTAGCGGCAGGCAGGCAGGGGAGGAGAGGAGGAGGGGGGAGGAGAGTAGGGGAGGCACGGCCTAGCGGCCGTGCAATCAAGTAGTGAGGGGGCGGAGCTGGGGGAGGCTGTGAGAGAGAGTAGGCAAGGCAGGCGGCTGGGGGCATGTGCACGCGCTTTTAAGCTCAATGCACATGCGCATTGAGCTTAAAAGTCACGGGCACTGCAAGGAATCGCCACGATTCCTTGCAAGTTAGATAAAGTCTGGATGAGCCCCTATAGTCTCGCTTGCTCGATGCGCATGCGCATCGACAGGCGAGACCTAAAAAGGGTTTTAAAATGCGGTAAACAGCAAGCGCACCAAGCGCTCCTAGCAGCAGTACGCTACCTTGTCAGGGCGAGGAAGGCAAGGGACTCGCCTTAAGTAGGCGTTCCCTCGCTGGCTCATGCGCACTGAAGCGCAGGCGGATAGTAGCGCCTCTAACTACACTCACCCCACTCAAAGATGGCGACCAAAGGCAACCCACCCCAGGCACCGGACCCGCCAAGCGGCGGTGTAATCAACAATTACAGTGCAGGTGAGGGGGAAGTAAAACTAGGGGGGACCAAACAAACAAACCTAAAAGCCAAAAGGAAAAAGGGTTTTAAAATGCGGTAAACAGCAAGCGCGCCAAGCGCTCCTAGCAGCAGTACGCTACCTTGTCAGGGCGAGGAAGGCAAGGGACTCGCCTTAAGTAGGCGTTCCCTCGCTGGCTCATGCGCACTGAAGCGCAGGCGGATAGTAGCACCTCTAACTACACTCACCCCACTCAAAGATGGCGACCAAAGGCAACCCACCCCAGGCACCGGACCCGCCAAGCGGCGGTGTAATCAACAATTACAGTGCAGGTGAGGGGGAAGTAAAACCAGGGGGGACCAAACAAACAAACCTAAAAGCCAAAAGGAAAAAGGGTTTTAAAATGCGGTAAACAGCAAGCGCGCCAAGCGCTCCTAGCAGCAGTACGCTACCTTGTCAGGGCGAGGAAGGCAAGGGACTCGCCTTAAGTAGGCGTTCCCTCGCTGGCTCATGCGCACTGAAGCGCAGGCGGATAGTAGCGCCTCTAACTACACTCACCCCACTCAAAGATGGCGACCAAAGGCAACCCACCCCAGGCACCGGACCCGCCAAGCGGCGGTGTAATCAACAATTACAGTGCAGGTGAGGGGGAAGTAAAACCAGGGGGGACCAAACAAACAAACCTAAAAGCCAAAAGGAAAAAGGGTTTTAAAATGCGGTAAACAGCAAGCGCGCCAAGCGCTCCTAGCAGCAGTACGCTACCTTGTCAGGGCGAGGAAGGCAAGGGACTCGCCTTAAGTAGGCGTTCCCTCGCTGGCTCATGCACACTGAAGCGCAGGCGGATAGTAGCGCCTCTAACTACACTCACCCCACTCAAAGATGGCGACCAAAGGCAACCCACCCCAGGCACCGGACCCGCCAAGCGGCGGTGTAATCAACAATTACAGTGCAGGTGAGGGGGAAGTAAAACCAGGGGGGACCAAACAAACAAACCTAAAAGCCAAAAGGAAAAAGGGTTTTAAAATGCGGTAAACAGCAAGCGCGCCAAGCGCTCCTAGCAGCAGTACGCTACCTTGTCAGGGCGAGGAAGGCAAGTGACTCGCCTTAAGTAGGCGTTCCCTCGCTGGCTCATGCGCACTGAAGCGCAGGCGGATAGTAGCGCCTCTAACTACACTCACCCCACTCAAAGATGGCGACCAAAGGCAACCCACCCCAGGCACCGGACCCGCCAAGCGGCGGTGTAATCAACAATTACAGTGCAGGTGAGGGGGAAGTAAAACCAGGGGGGACCAAACAAACAAACCTAAAAGCCAAAAGGAAAAAGGGTTTTAAAATGCGGTAAACAGCAAGCGCGCCAAGCGCTCCTAGCAGCAGTACGCTACCTTGTCAGGGCGAGGAAGGCAAGGGACCTGCCTTAAGTAGGCGTTCCCTCGCTGGCTCATGCGCACTGAAGCGCAGGCGGATAGTAGCGCCTCTAACTACACTCACCCCACTCAAAGATGGCGACCAAAGGCAACCCACCCCAGGCACCGGACCCGCCAAGCGGCGGTGTAATCAACAATTACAGTGCAGGTGAGGGGGAAGTAAAACCAGGGGGGACCAAACAAACAAACCTAAAAGCCAAAAGGAAAAAGGGTTTTAAAATGCGGTAAACAGCAAGCGCGCCAAGCGCTCCTAGCAGCAGTACGCTACCTTGTCAGGGCGAGGAAGGCAAGGGACTCGCCTTAAGTAGGCGTTCCCTCGCTGGCTCATGCGCACTGAAGCGCAGGCGGATAGTAGCGCCTCTAACTACACTCACCCCACTCAAAGATGGCGACCAAAGGCAACCCACCCCAGGCACCGGACCCGCCAAGCGGCGGTGTAATCAACAATTACAGTGCAGTGAGGGGGAAGTAAAACCAGGGGGGACCAAACAAACAAACCTAAAAGCCAAAAGGAAAAAGGGTTTTAAAATGCGGTAAACAGCAAGCGCGCCAAGCGCTCCTAGCAGCAGTACGCTACCTTGTCAGGGCGAGGAAGGCAAGGGACTCGCCTTAAGTAGGCGTTCCCTCGCTGGCTCATGCGCACTGAAGCGCAGGCGGATAGTAGCGCCTCTAACTACACTCACCCCACTCAAAGATGGCGACCAAAGGCAACCCACCCCAGGCACCGGACCCGCCAAGCGGCGGTGTAATCAACAATTACAGTGCAGGTGAGGGGGAAGTAAAACCAGGGGGGACCAAACAAACAAACCTAAAAGCCAAAAGGAAAAAGGGTTTTAAAATGCGGTAAACAGCAAGCGCGCCAAGCGCTCCTAGCAGCAGTACGCTACCTTGTAAGTTATTTTTATCACTTGCATTATTTAAGTCGACCACCGTCGTGTGTTTTAACCTACCAGAGACCTTATAGAGCATGATTAGTCATTGCAACGCACTCAGGAGATATATTGAGATGCTTCCTACTAAGAGCCTATTATTATCCTTTCTGTTTGTAGATTTATCCCCCGACGAAGGGCAACAACAATGCCCGAAATGCATTGGGATTATGGATTTAATTTGGAGATCTAATTGAGAGACATTTGAATTACAATTTTGTGAAAAACTCCATATTTGAAAGACCATTGATCATTGAAGTGAAGTGATCATTAAAAACTGTTTGTAAACGGACCGTTTGCTTTAAACATTTGATTCATTTGGAAATTGGATATAAACATTGATTTGTTTTCTAACGCTGTGCACCATGAGACAACCCCTACATAGGGGCTGCATTCTACAGTTGAAGATACTTCACTGTATCTACTACACAAGAGTAATCCTGCATAAGATAGGGAAGGCTATGACCCACTTTGTTTGAGGCAATGCGGGGCAATCGGTACCTTACTCTGTGGGAATGCCCAGTGATAATGACCCACTGGGAAACAATAATGCAGGCAATTACACAAGTTGGTGGAGTAACTGTCACACCAGAGCCCAAGAGAGGTCTCCTAAATAAATGGGAGCCAACAGACCTCAACCATGCGGCTCAAGATTGGGCAATGTTGGGTATGATGTTGGCCAAACGCAACATAGCCAAACACTGGGGGCCACAAACCTCACTGATGTACCGAGAGTGGTGTGGAGATATGGACGGAGCTATGGTGGCAGATAGGGCGGTATATATACACAGAGGGTGCCCTAAAAAATGGGAACAGATATGGGGCAAATGGCACACCTATAGAGGGAACATCTGTACTCCACCTAGGAGTGAGCCAGAATCGGACTCCAGTTGAATCAAAGGGTAAAGAGCTATGTCACCTAACTTAACATAGTATCACGGAAGTAAATATGTATCTTTAAAGGGAAAATCAAGTGTAATGTGAAGCGTAATTTCTACAACAATATGCTACTCTGTAACTGTAATGATTGAAAGTTTTATCCTGCAACCAATAAAAATATATTTTTTTAAATTAAATAAATACATAAATAAAATAATGACGGGAATAAGTAAAATTAGTTGAAGAGGTGCATCTGTCCCATTGAGGGGCTGGAACAAGTCATCTCCCTCTACGCCGATGATATTCTCTTTTACCTGCAGGATGGGCCCATGGGTTCTGCAACATCGTGGGATCTTTTGTTGGAGTTCGAGAGAGTATCAAGCCTCTGGGTTAATAAGGCCAAGATCCATGAGTAACCTACGTCTCCGGATGCCCTGAGACAGCTAGATCTTCCTCCGGGTCTGGCTTGGTCGCCTTCCTCTTTCCGCTACTTAGGTGTCCAGATCTTCCACTCTCCAGAGGATCTAAGGGAAGGCAATTTGGGGAAGGCACTCTGATCCCGAAGGTCCTGTGTCCCCTTTTGACGCTCTATTAAGTTGTCGGTTATAGCTCAGATTTCGGTGTCTAAGATGGTCATGCTCTCGAGGCAGCTCTATTTTTGTTTTTACCAACCTTCCTGTTGGAATACCGGTCTCTTGGTTCAAGCGGCTGGATACATCGCTGCGCAAATTTATCTGGGATGGAGAGCGGGCACAGAGCGTCTCTGGCGCTCCTTCGACAGCCTTCCGCAGAAGGGGCCTTGGGTCCCCTTGATTTTGAACTGTATTTTTTGGCCTCTCAGCTTCAGTGGATCACACAATGGCTCCATGGAGCAAGCCTGGAGGAGCTAGGGATGGTGGGGCTTTCTACACATCTGGGCGCTGTACTGGCAAAACTGTGCTGCCCGACCGTGGTAACTTCGCATCCGGGTGTACTATTGTCAGCAACACTGAAATGTTGGAGACGCTGTGTGTCGAGAACTGCGGGAACCCCATTGAATGCATTGGTGCTACCGCTGGTGGATCTCCCACATGGTGACCCCCTTTCCTTTTTCGCAGCAGGCCATTGTCGGCCTAGGATTGTTACCAGCATGGCACACTGTTGCTGCTGTAGGACCTGGTGACTCGCTACGATTTACCCCCTGGGCAATTCCTTATTTACGAGGCACTGACTCTGACGTTCCAGGACCTGAGGGCCAGTGGACGGGAAGAACCCACGACCCATGCAGTACTTCAACAATTGGTTTCCCTGGGCACCGCCAGACATTTCGTAATGTGGTTTTATCTCTCACTCTCAGAAATGTTCTGCAGACACCTGTCTCTGTTGCGGAGGCAGTGGGAGGGAACCTTGGATGGTGACATTACAGACTCAGAATGGTGCAAAATATTGGCATATCCCAAAAACGGCTCTAGAAATATGCGGTTGAAATACACCCTATTTAATTATGTTCACATGACATACATGAACCCACACAGAATCCAGGTGGTCTACGGGGAGAACCACGCCCTTGCCCGAGATGTAGACACTTAGATGCAGATTTTGTCCATATGGTCTTGTACTGTGCCCGATTAAGCACTTTTTGGACACTGATTGACGACTTGAACGCCTCACTGGGACGTTCCCCTCCCTGCTCTTTAGAGGGCTGTATACTAGGGCTCTTTCCGAGGCCACGGCACACGCAAGGTAGGCACTAGATTTGTAGACCTGACTTTGGTGTAGGCCAAACGGCGCATATCGATGGCTTGGAAATCAGTTGCCAGTCCAGGGGTAGGAACCTGGAGGGCAGATGTGACCAGGTGGGCAAGAGCGGAGGAGGGGCCCCTGTTCAGGGAAGATGCTGGGACGGGGGGGGGGACTGTGGAAAAATGCCTTGGAGGTTTGGGAATATCTGGATGGCGAGTTGGGGGGGGGGGGGGCAGTGGGACTCAGAGGGCTAACCTGATATCCACCTGGCCACTCCCCCCGGCTATCGATTGATCAGCGTCAATCGTGAAAATGACAAAACCGGAGGGGGCCTTGCTGTTATTTTAAAATCTCATCTTAACTTTGACAGTCAAGAGACTTACGAACCTAGGGCTTATCGAAGCTATGTACTTCACGATTTCGGATTCTACTATGATTATTCTAGCAGGTACTCTAGTATACAATCCACCTACTGCTTCCCCTTCTTCACTTACTACCCTGTTGCATACAATAGCTGATCTCTCCTTAAAACACACCTACTTTACGGTGCTAGGAGATTTCAACTTACATGTGGATAATCCTTCCTGCACACAAGCATCTTTTTTAACTGACACTATGCTTGGATTAACTTTGTCCCAATTAGTTAAGGGCCCCACACACTCAGCAGGTCATACTCTTGACCTAATATTCACTAACCATCACCTCCCTTCCGGCACTACCCCTTACCTGGTCTGACCACTTTCTCCTTCCCTTTGAAATCACCATTCCTACTGTTCCTCCCTCTTTTTCTCGGAATAGAGAGAATGGACGAAAATGGTTTAAAGTCACTTGTGACACTATCGACCCCTGCTTTTCATATCATTTCGACCCTTCTTCAGTCCTCAATGAGGAAGTAGCCAGATATAATTCCGCTATCTCTGACGCTCTTGATGTTATCGCTCCTCTCGCTCCGATTGAGTCTGCTAGATCTCGACCGTCTGCTCCTTGGTTCTCTCCCTCTTTGCGGGAGGAAAAGAGCCGATGTAAGAAGCTAGAGCGCAATTGGCGTCGGACCTATGATGTTGAGTCCAAAACAGTTTATAAAGCTGCTTTGAATAAGTTCCAAAAGCTAAAACGATCCACGATGAGAGGATACTTCGCACAGCTTATAAAGGAAGCGGAGAACTCCACCAAAACCCTCTTCAAGATAGTGAAGGATTTTGTCCATCCTCCTGCTATGAAGGCAAAGAGCTCTCCTAGTCAGACCCTCTGTAACGGGCTTTCTGATTTTTTTCAGGATAAAATTTTGAAATTATCCTCTTCATTTGATCCCGTCCTGTCCCCCCTACCGACTGCTGAGTCGGATTTTCAGCAATGCTCACTGAACTCCTTTGAAGAGCTCACCTCTGAGACCGCCACTGAGCTACTTATCCAAGTTAGTTCAGGGTCACCATTGGACCCAGTCCCTGCCAAGGTGATGGGCAATCTTGCTCCGGTTCTCATTACTTCCCTTCTCTCCATTTGGAACTCTTCTTTAAACCTGGGTCAATTCCCTTCAGTGTGGAAACAGGCTTTGCTGGTGCCCATCTTAAAAAAAACGGATGCTGATCCCTCACAATTCAGCAACTATCGCCCGATATCCCTTCTTCCCAAGCCTGCTAAAATCCTGGAAAAGGTGGTGCAGAGGCAATTGGCCTACTATCTAGAAACTAACCACCTGCTGCATGACTCTCAGTCAGGATTTAGAGCCGGCTTTAGTACAGAGACTGCTTTACTAGAGGTAACTGAGACAATACGTGAGTGTGTGGACAGAGGTGAGGAGGCCATGTTGGTCCTCCTCGACCTGTCCGCCGCTTTTGATACGGTGTCCCACGACATTCTACTAGACCGCTTACAGCAGCTGGGAATCGGAGGCACTGTACTTACCTGGATCAGATCGTTCCTCACGGGGCGGACGCAGAGGGTACTCCTTCGGCCCTTTCAATCAGAGGATAAACCTCTTCTGTGTGGAGTGCCCCAGGGTTCGGCTTTGAGTCCTCTTTTATTCAACGTTTACCTAGGCCCGCTCGCCAGGGAGGTTGAAGCGTGGGGGGTTAGAGTGGTCTCTTACGCTGATGATACACAGCTTGTATTCTCCTTTAGAGACCACTCTGACTCCCATTTTACAAACTTCCGTAACTGCCTTGGCAACATCTGTTCCTGGATGGCTTCCAACCATCTGGTGTTAAACACTGACAAAACGGAGGTTCTGTTTTTTAATCAAAAAACTGCTCTCCCCGCTACCCTGAGGTGGCCTTCTATTTTGAACCCCCCCCCCCCATTCCTGTCCAGTCGGCCCGTAACCTGGGCTTTCAATTTGATAATACTATGTCTCACAAGGCCCAGATCAATAAGGTTACTTCTGCCTGTTTTGGTAAACTCCGCATGATTAAGAAGATTTTTCCATATCTTCCTTTGGACTCCCGTAAAACCATTGTCCATGCTTTGATTACGTCACATCTTGACTATTCAAACAGTCTATATGCCGGTGCCCCCTTGTACCTTATTGAAAGGTTGCAAGTGGTTCAAAATGCAGCGGCAAGACTAATCGGAAACATTCCACTCCGCCATTCGGTAGCAGCCTATCGGAGGGAACTGCACTGGCTCCCCATTTCCCGCCGCATCCAGTTTAAAGTTCTGATCCTTGCTTTCCCTGCTATTAATGGCTCGGGCCCGGTCTATTTGAGAAAAAGACTCAAACTATCTCTATCATCCAGATCATTGAGATCCAACAGCCTAAGTCTCCTGGTGGTACCCAGATTTCGTCGCACCAGGTGCGGGTGAAGAACGTTTGGAGTAGCTGCTGCCAAGCTTTGGAACAGCCTCCCTTTAGATCTGAGGTTTTGTGAGTCGGAACAAGTGTTCCGCCGCAAGCTCAAGACTTGGTTGTTTACTACTGCTTAATATAGTTTTTTCTTATAGTTTTCCTATTGACCAGTAATTTATAGCGCCGGGACACCCCCTTTTGGGGGTAGCCGTGCGCTTTACAAGCTTCTTAAATAATAATAATAATAATAATAATAATAACCTGGTTTGATTGTGGAGGCGGCAACCCTTCCACACCCCCGCCCAGGAACAAAGGCACGCATTGGCTTGTGCAGATGCCCCGGTGGGCAATGCCATGGCCCCCTGGTGTTGTGAATGGGTTTGGGCCGGTTCCTTTGCCCCGTGTGGTAATGGGGGTGATTTGGTCCCTGTTGAAGGGGTTCCTCACTAATAGACCCGTGTTGGCTGCCTGGCTGATTGGCTGCCTGGCTGATTGCCACCCCCCACCGTCTATCCCTATCCCATCACCCATGTTTGTGGTTAAGATCCTCCTGTACTGACAACTGGAAGAGATTACTTGCTGGTGTTAGCAAACCTGTGTTTTTTAGTTTGTTTGTTTCTTCTCCCATTTCTATTTTCTGTTATGACATTGGACACTTCTTAGATATCACAATTCTCCTTTCACCTTTTATTGTTTGAAGCACCCCTCATTTAGATAAGTGGAATTATCCTATCAATAACAGAGTTGTCGATTACATATGGATGGTAAATGAAGATCAGGATGGTTGACCACCTTTTTGCTTCACATTGGACATTCAGAATTTAAATTAACTTAATTGGTGCCGTTATTTATTGCGATTGTTTGCACCCTCGGGGTCTATTCTAAATGCCAATAAACAGATGTTTAAAATTAGGAAGAGATGTATTTGTAGGTGGGTACATCCACCAAATAACTCTTTAGAATTTCGAGGGAGGTATGAACCCAAGGGTTTATTAATGGAAAAACAATATTTTACATGTGAATTTTTTCCATGCACTTTTCAGTCACATTTCCACATATAGAAATGTATACACTGTACAATTTCTGTAGAAGATTTTATACAAAAAAAAAAAAGATCTCTGCAACAGACTAGGATTCCCAGAAATACTTCTAGAATACTCCTCCAATCCGAAAAAAGTAAAACAAACACGCTCAAAATGTAGGCATAAACTTACAGGGGTAGATTTGTACTTTTTTCATAGCTGTGTTGTGAATTGGCCCCATATTTAGAAGCTAATACCAATTTGAATTAAAAATGAACCATCTCGGTTGATATGAGGTACATTGTAAAAGAATGAGGTTACATTAATTAAATACTGAGAAACTGTTATGATGTGCCTTGTTGGCTTTCAGCAAACAGAGACTCAAAGAAATATTAAGGATGATCACGGTCTCCACAGGAACATAGAAACGGTATATTAATCGATCATAAAAGGCTTCATAAATAAATACTAAGTCCCCTTGCCCTTCTCCTAGGGGTAATGGAGGGTCTGGATGGGTCCCGGACCAATAAACTGTTCCTGGGGGTGGCCCTCATGGTGGCTAAAAGAGACATTGCAGCCGCCTAGACAGATCCTGCCTCCCCATCAACCATAAAATGGAGGAAAGGAATGGACTGGTGTGCCATGCAGGAGAAACCAGTATACAAGGCACGAGGCTATCCTGCCAAATATGAGCGTATATGGGGCAAATGGCTGGGTTTTATGAAATAAGGATGTGTAAGAGGGAGGGGGTAACCTGGGTACATGTCCAGGGGCCAAATCGACCTTGTGAGTATTGAGTATTCGCTAAAGAAGTAACAATCCAAATGTCATATGCCAATGTATAGCACTGTTGTGTTTACTATGTTAAAACCAATAAACTTGATTGTCAAAAAAAATAATAAATAAAAAGACTGGATCCGCACCTAAATACATTAAACACATTTATTGTTATCACTAACCAACATTATTAATTTGATTAAGATGGTGGTGTTTTTTCAGCACTCATCTAATTTAATTAGCAGATTGGGCACAATGCCTTATCAGTACGTTTGTTAAGTGAGGCAGAGCTGCTCAACTGCATTTAATACGATTGACTCGAATGTCATTGTGTCTGATTCACACACCAGTCAGGAGTTAAGTTTGTTCAGAAACAGATATAGAACGTGCAAACCTGCACCACTGAACAGCCCATTTTCACCGAATAATTAACGTGCGGATAAACAGGAGCTTCTCCACACAATCGTTAGGGTGTTACAGAAAGCTGGGCCTTGATTTGGTCAAACCTGGCCTGAAGGAATGCATGGCCTCTATGACAAGACTGCAGAAAACTGAAGCAAGGGTCTACTGGGCTAGTGCGGGAGCTTCTTACTGACAACACACATTTGCATTATCCTGGCCCTGGTGAGGTATAGGAGTGCTGCAAGCTCCTCCACAGTACTACTTTTTGCGGTTAAATAAAACTTGCTCCTTCTAGGTGGGGGTGGAGTGGGGGTTAAGGGCGCTCCAAAATAATGTGAAAACCTGGGTTTGTTCTAAAATAGTGTTTCTGTAACTATCGGAAAACGAAAACAGTGCCCTCCACCAATCCTAGGTAACACGCTGCACATTTAAAATGTGTTAGGGCTTAAAAAGAAAAAAAAAAAAGATGATCAATAACCAGCAGAGGATATATAGAAGGGGACACAGCGAGATTTTATTCTACCATTAGGTAAAATCTTTACAATCATGACCAGCTTCTGCCATTGAAAGAAGAATAACAACAAAATCAAAAGAAAAGTAAGATGTTTTACATTTTAAAATAGGTAGCTTTCGTTGAGCCAGCGTTTCACTTTATAATGATTTGCAGGGAACAAGACGTAGTAGTGCGTAATTGCAACAATATGTGAAGGCAGTGTTCCCAGTCCTGTATTTGGTCATTCCGTGGACATGCTTTTAACAAGAAGCAACATACATTTCAGAACATTTCTGATTACATTGTGTCTTCTGCACTTACGAACTCCACTGCATTTTGGCATTTGCACATTTTTAATTTTAAGATTATTTGGTTTACTCTCTGTGTTCTCAATTTAATTTTTTTTCGGAGATTATGACAGCCGATAGACACTTTGTGGCTGCTTTACATAACGGGCATGTGTGGTACAATTCACCCGAAAATAACGGGCTGAAGCGAGTCACTAAAGTGGAATAAGCCCGACTCATGCTCATATTAAATCTCTTTTCTATTTTAAGGTCAGCACTGCTGATCCAAGTATTTTTGTTTTGACAACCTTTAATAGCATTTGAACACCATCCACACATAGGATCTCTTCCCAAAGTCGACCATTTCTTAATCTAAGGACATCTATTTAGCTAGTTTAAACAATTTTGATAGCTGTATTGTTGGCCATCTCTTCTCCCATATTGAAGTAAAGCTTAAATCTCTTAGAGTTTATGTTATAAGCACTACAATGATTTTCTTCTTGTGATACCGCTTGCCATACCAGTGCTTTTAAGGATTTGAGGGGGGCATACGTCGGACTCGAACAGTATACCACATACATGGCATGCATCAGCATGTGGACTAGCAGCGGCCACGTCTGGACACTAATTGTCCAATAGTCATTACCCCGTTCTATATCCGCCAAAAGGATGCCATTCATAAGATTATACCGATTAGGGAATGTTTTCCATTGTAAACAGTGAATCAGTTCCATTTCCTCCTGCGAGCCAATAAGTTTTGACCATTTGTCCCTGAAAAAGTTATGACTGAATATAGTGTGTTGTGGGAAATGGTCACTTCCTTATACTTGGATTCCTTTATAAAATGGTCCATTGAGTGTAATCTAGTGTCACTATTCTTTGTGGAAATACAGGAGTGTACATGGCGGGTTGATCTGATCTTTTTTTGACAGTTTCAGGTTCAAGTTCTCTAAAGATGTTATCAGGGATTCTCCTTTGAGATCTCGGGTAATGTTTATATTGGTGGGATTCTGCCATATGTGTAGCCACTTTATGAAACATTAAAATATCTAGAAGAGATTGTACAGTTGCCTGCTCTAAAGCTGATCTGGGATAATTTACACCAATGATAATTGTTTTATATTTGGTTGCGTTTTTGGAGAAAGTCAAGTTTAACCATTAGCAGGTACAGTGTCTTTTTAAAAATATATTTGTTTGCAGTTTACAACTTTATACTACTTAAAATTCACCTCCGTCACTTTCCAAAGGAAATGAACCCCCATTCATTACTGTCATATTACAGTCATCAATAATCTGATTTCACCCGTCATATTCATTGCATGAAGATAGTGACAAAAATCAATCCTGCATACATATATCTGTCCATTTTGCAATGACATGCTGAACAGTTTGTCACCTGTTGCAAACAGTATTATGAGAGGAACATCCTACAGTATCATCAAGGGAAAATAGATTGTGAACATTCAGCTTGTCATTTTGGGATTACTAAAACACAATCTCAATGGGACTTATATGTCTTTGGGTCTAGGAACAGTTTGTCTAGCAGGATGTTGGTAGCATCATATGCGATCAAGTTTTGTGCATAGATTGCTAGTCAGGCCCGCTTCCCCACCCACTTCTTCCCCAAAAGCATGTACAGCTTGCTGTAATTTTGTCACCAGGTAAATAAAATAAGTCTGCTGTAATTCAGCAGGGATTTTAAGTTAGGAGTCCTATGAATATTATGTCATTTTTGCAGATGACTGAACATTTCCAGATTAGATCTTATTGTGTGAATTCCTCTAAAATTCCATAAACAGTTATTAAGTTGTCGATATTGTCATAAAATCGATCAGGAATGGTGATATAGGGCCGATGGTATATAGGACCAACCTGCTCCCTCTTTACCTTGCGTTTTACAAAACGTTCTGTCTTTATGTGTTGGGTTACGGACAATCATTAGGCCATCATCCTTTATATTTTTTTTGCTGGTTTGTCTCTAGCCCCAAAAAGGACTGATGAATTTTCTTAGTATTTGATTTGGGGTGTATCTCTTAAGGCCATCTTGTTGGTGGTTTTCTTACGCTGGTTTCAAAAGATGTGTTGGTACCATTTGAGTCCCAGTGTTAATATTCTAATTCCCCATTCAGAAAACTGCTTTATGTTTTCAAACAATTTTCCAGGTGCACTGTTTGCAAAAGTCACTTCTGTTGATTCATTGTGTTCTCCAGTTTTTGGAGGTTTAAAGGCTATTGCCCCTATGTCTTTAGAGTCAATGTGAGAAGGTATTGAGAAGGCTTGGACAGTTTGATTATGTTGCCCCCGAACTCAGGAATGATATTCAGGGTAGAGAATACATCTGTTGTCTTTATTTGCTTTAGAAGGTGCTTGACAGTTTGCTATATTGTCTGTTTGCGCCTGTAAAACACCCACATTTTCAGCAGGATTCTTTATATGCAAGTACATCACGCTCTATGCTTACCCTCTAATATGATAACCATTAATGAAAGGGATGTGTGTCAGATCTCTGCCTTGCTTTCACGGGCTTCGTGACTATACTGGGGAATTAACATTTTCCTGGTGTTTCTTATGATCTGTATACTACGGTCATCCACTTAGATTCTTAGATGCAACATTGATTGAGCCTCCTTGATGGTATGAGACTATTGAGATAAGGCATCAGCTATTCCCCCCTTTCTAAAACAATCATTCATATTCTCCAAAGAGGTAATCTAATCTTTGGCAGAGAAAGTTATCCATTAGTCATGGAGAGGTGATTAGGGCCAGGGCCTTTAATTGGTATCTTTGGACCACTGTAGCAAGGTTGTCCCGTCATCATCTGTTCTTAGTTTGGTTTAGTTTGGTTGGCTCGCTGTGAACATTTCTTGATTTATGGTTGTTGGCCATTCTGTTCTGGAAAGCTTCTGGTTTTAAATCCTAGATGAGCACAACATAACTTCTTGTTGGAAGTGATTTTATTCAGTGGTGGGTCACATCTGCACTCTTCACTTGTTTTTAAATATTCTTTCTGTGTGTTGTTCAGTTTGTCCAATTTGGAGTCTATTGCCATTTTGTAGGACGCCAGTGACTGCACTATAGTAATTTGGATTTCCTCTCAGTCTGTGTGCTGGCAGGCAGCTTAAACTATCGCATCATGGAAACTATCCATTGCTTCCATCCATGCTGGACTACCACCCTTTTATCTAGTGATTTATCACTAAGGGATCTGGTAATTGAGACAGGGGTATGCTATTTTCAAGTTCTCCTCTGAATGCCTCCAGTTGGGGTTCTGGGCTCTTTTAGAATGGAGCATATGTTCCCCCTCCTCCAGTTTGTAGTGCGTTGCTTGCTCGGTGGCAATTTCGTCTTTGTGTTCAATCAATGTTACTTGTGCATTTGCGTTGTTTGGGTGACGTGTTTCTGTTTGTTGTAGGTTATCTGCTGGAGCTGCTAATGGCGCTTCAGTTTGGTTGCCAATTACTATTACCATAAGGGATCAAGAGGCTCCCTGTTAGTAAACTGGACTCAACCATGTTTCTTGCAATATGCTACAGCCTATGTTTTAGTAAAGGCTGGTTCTTCCCCAAAATATTTTAAAGCTGAATTTGTGGTTTCTCTCCCCCGATATTGTTAACAGTAGTACACTTTCATGACACTTCCTCAAGTTAGGGCTTTCATTGTGTAAATAAGCAGCTTTTACTGCATGTGTTGTTTAAAGCAGTCGTTTAGTGACTCACACTTTACTTTGGCTTTCTGGTTTTAAGCTGGTGTCAACTTATGACTGTCGAGAGCCCCGGTTTGCTGAAGCGCAAGTAGAATCAAGAAACTACTCTTCTCGTTTTTATCTGCTTAAGATATAGCAGCTTTCCCCCTTAAGGTTTACTTTTGGGAGGGGTCCTTGATGGCATCTGATGTTGCAGTGTAAAGGGCACAGAAAAGCCTTTTATTTTAAAATGTTGTTTTTTCCAAAGATTGCAGGCAGTTGGTTAATCGTCGGCATTGTCACGCTCATTATTGACTTGGAAAATGTCTTAAGGCGACTAGCAGAGAATTTAGATTTTTTTTAAAGGTTTCAATAATCTGGTTCTGAATCTTTCTCCAAGGAGGCTGGACTCTAAATCACTTATTTGGCTGCATGTGTACTCTTTGTGGTGCAAGGGATTTATAGGGGAAAGGATATAGACTGGTCAAGCAGTGGAACTTTCGCCTTCCTCGTTAGGAACACTCTATAGTGCTGAGGGCTATCTATTCAGGCTCAACTCCTGCAAGAGGTACCTGGGTCAGAGATCTGGCATGCAAGCTCACGTATGAACAACAGGGCCTGGTAGTGTAATCCCAGTTCTTCGGGGCCTGGGGAACTCTGGGGCAATTAAGCAATTCTGATAAGAAGTATTGTCAATTGTTCTTTAAATTTCAGTGTGAGCTCGCCGAACTGCCAAAAACTCTTTAAAATTGGACTCCAAATGTGTCGAAAGGGCAAGTAGCAAATAAAACTCCTGGAAAGGGATGTAGATTTAGAGGTTCGGGAATACATAAATGACAGAATAATATGAGCATCCTGGTGGCATAATTATTCACTTAAATGTTCGAAAGCAAAATAAAATACGTATAGATTTACAGAACAATTTTTTACCACTAAAATAACTTGTGGGCACAACCTAGACTCTTCTAGGATTGCAGCAAGTCAATTTACACTTACTAGCAATGCAATGCAAGGAGCAGCAGGTAGTTCAGGGCTTGTTGCTAAGGGATTAGGCACGGGGTATACTAAAAGTGTGCAGGGCAATTTGCCACACTTTCCTTCTGCGTGACAGCTACAGAACTACTTTGGTCTCAACTCTGGTTGAGACTACAAGAGGGTAGGCAGTTTTTTTGCTCTTTAAGTCAAAGGTGAAACTGAAGACCTGGCTCACATAGGCAGATTATATCCACAAACAGTGGCAGTTGCTGTCAGGCCATTCAGACCTTGTGTGGCGCCTGAAATTTGGAGAACCCAATCAAATCCAAATGCATCTTCCTTAATGCACTGTTCAGTTCAACTGTAACTACCATAATGAAGTGTCTCCAATTCCAAAGTGATGACATGCATCCATTAATACCAACAGGGAAAGTACATCTCTCTCAAGAAGTCTAAGGTACTTTAAGGACTAATACTTGGCTCAAACTCGGACTGCAGGACTGGCCACTGAAAGTGGGGGATGCGCAGGCAACACATCAGTTTCAAGTTGAGATCGACAGGCATGCCTCTGTCAACATTCTGTAAGGTGTTTGTTTCTTGCAAGACTCTAGCTGACCAATCGCACAGTGGACGGGTCCAGTGAGATAAACACGAACTGTCATTCCCTATTCAAATTATTTTTTTGTTGATCTGAAGCAGGCACACACCAGGGGCACAACTACACTCACACTTCGGAGAAGGCTAACACTTTGAACATAAGGGCAGGGGGCCATATTCAGGACATGGGTCAAAATGTCTTGTAGGGGCTCTCTTGTCTGTTGTTAAATGCTGGATAATATGGGGTAGATTTTCCTGGACAATATACAGCCACTGGTGCATTTTGAAGCATACTTCACCAAAAGCAATGGTCTCAAGTTACTATTCTTTAGTGGGTTTAAGGGTTCTCTATCAAGGAATTTTAGTAGAATTAACATTGAAAGTTACATTTAGATGCACATTTGGCCAGTAGACCAAGTAGGATGTGCAATTTCAGGAACATCAAACTGTAAATAGTGAATTCTTAAAATGCACATGACCAGTTGAATTGGTCTTAACCTATTGGGACTTTTAAAAATATAAAATATTAGGCATACAAAGGAGATTTTTCAAAATGTTTAGCAAATGGGGCAGTTTAAACACATTTGTTTTGTCATTGTTCTGTTCGTAGCGCATTTCTCAGCACACAATAGGTTTTCGTTAGAATACAGCAACTTCCTGTTTCTTAGAAGGATGCCTCATGCCCATGCGATGTAACATACAAAATAGTGAATCCATATTCAGTGCTAGTGCATGGTAATTTTAGGTTCCATCTCTCATCAAGTATTTATCATCTTATTACACTTGGCTAGTGCCACTGCCTGAAATGCATTTATCCATTGGAAAGAATTTGCTGTTAACAGCACATGGAGTACAGAAACTGAGCATAAAGTGTGATCGTCAATGGTGCTTGCTTCTAGCATTACAAATTAGACTTAACTAGCATATCAACAGTAAACCTTTTTAGGCCTTTTGCAGTGGAACTGCTCTGCCAGCTGCTGGTTTTGTGGTTAATCAATACAGTGGCAAGATGAGAAATTACCCTCGGTTTAAAGGTTCTTTGATACACACTCCTTTTCTTCCATCTAGAGGAGTCTATGAGAGTCTTGCGAGGAACTCAATGTGGGGCAAGGTGTCAACTATGGAATAGCCATTTGTGATGAACTTGTTTGATGTCACTTCCACCTTGGTGTTTAAGTCATTCGAAGTCCTATTACAGCACAGGCTAACACTTAAGCATATATCACATACATGAATATTATCAGGAGAGGTTTGAATAATAATACTGTCTAGAATTGTGCAGGAATAGTGCATGAAGAAGAAAATGCTACAACTTACATCTGGAATTTAGTCTTACTCATAGTATGGTGTATATATTTAATTGGAATCCTTCTGTGGGGCCAAAGGATCATGAAATAGGACGCATTGGGGTAATATTTAGTAGAAGCATAAAAATGTATGTATAGAACAATGGTAGACTGGTTTATAACAGCAGTGATGTGTGGAAATTCAGAACATTTAAGAAAACAATTTTTGATAAACATGACTAATGATCACTGCTTCTCCACTTAATCTAAGTCATTCGCTCAGACCTCTTAAACAACTGCAAAACGGCCTAATACCTAACATTGATGCCCTTCTATGGCCTCAGTTACTCCAAACTTTACTCCATCTTCAGCAATGGGCATATAGTAAAATGTTACTACTGGAGGAGGAACATGAGTGGCCAGCCTTTAGATATTACAGGGCAGCTGAGCAGTTTTCTGCCTCAATGGAACACTTTCTGACCTACCTTAGCATCACTAATAGTATACCATGATTTCCAAAGCAATGTCACTATCCGATTATTCTCACTGTCTCCCCAAAAACCTACTTCTCACTCATCATCCCTTATGCCACTCATGCATCTCCTTTTCTTCACTCCCTACTTGTTGTAAAATGGGTAAAGTTGGTAACCTATAAATCACTGTTGCCTATACAGTGAGATACCAATGTCTTGGGTAATACCTGATTCGCCCACAAGTATCCTTTCATATTGGTTCTGCCTTGCCCTTGTTTTCTCTTCCACGCTTTGTGCTTTTGAATGATCTTGTCACAGCTTAAAAAGATATACAAATATCATTGTAACATCTTAAGACAGAGGGCAACATCTGAAGAACCTTTGTTCTAGAAGATATAAGTTAACAGTTTCTTTACTTTGAACCACTAATATGTTTCTCTTCCCCTTTGTAACGCTTTGAGTACCTCTCTTACCAACCAAAAATGTCCCTCGGTCTTAGCGAATGGCCTACTCATACTTCCTGCTTCAGATCTACCACAGAGATTTTGCTCCTCCTTCTTCGCTTAGCCATGCTCATCCTTTCACTGCCCTCATCCTTTACATGCTTTCCATCTTCCTGTAAGTCCCTTCTACTAGTCTCTCTTCTGACCTTCCTCCAACCTTATTCTCCACTGGAAAATATTTTTGACCTCTTCATCAATCTTTCATCTACCATCTGCTCAGTCCTCAACCACACTGCCTTGCAAGGCCTGCTCCCCAAAAAAATATTAGAAAAGGAGATCTCTAGGCTGTAGTGCCAGTGGTATTTACATCAAACGCAGATCGCACAAAGTCAAAAACGTAACCACCAAACTGGAGGGAATGCTTGCCGCTAGAGGGTCACCGTGTTTCCTGCCACCAGTCTTTTACAGCTGCATGGCTTTTTGGCTGGTGAGACTCATTAACCACAGGTGTTTTTGTCAATGGCCTGTCTACCTCTTTGGCAAGCTGTTCCAAAAGCATGTGAATGTGTTTAAAGTGGCAAGGGCACACATTTTAATGCAGTGGTTTTCAAACTTTTTGTGCAGAGCCACCCTTGAGTTAAAATATTTTGGTACTCCCTGCTCTTATATGACACAACCTGCTAAAATGTTTAACAATGAACACTGAATACTTATGGAATTAGATGTTTCACATTTGAAATGTAGGGTACTTGATTGGACTAAAATCAAAGATAGGAGTACAAACATTATATTCTCCAGTGCCTTATTCTACTTCACCCTCCCGACATGCCAAAGAAGGGGATGTCACAGCATTTCCAAAAGCACCAGACAGACCAGGATGCAAACTCCAGCAACATCCATGGAACCTTTTTTCATTTCACAAACATATGAGGTTGCTTGCTGCTGCAGATTTTGCAGAAAGCAAAAAAGTGATGAGTAGAATGCTTGAATTATATCAGTCGCTTGTAATTACTAAGGCCCATGTTCCAGTCCATTGTTTTTATTTTTTGCACACCATGCCATCTTAAACAGAAACAAGAAATATGCATATCAGCCTTGGTCCTACTGAAACAGGAACAGCGTAGGCAAAACTACCACAACAGGAACCCTATGAATAGGAACATAAGTAACTCTAAAGCAGGTTCGGCCTATTGGGGCCTCAGCAATAGGATACAGCTCTAGTGCAAAAGCACACTGAACACAGGACCTAGGTCTGAACACACCCAATGCTCTTACAGTGTCACACCGAAGAAAGCAAAAAAGTGATGGATGGAATGCTTTAATTAATCTCAGCCACTGGTAATTACTTTGAGACGCATTCTAGTCCACTGTTTTTTGCCCACCATGTGACCTCAGACTGGAACCAGCAATATGCAAATCATCCTTGGTCCTGCTCTAATTTTGCATTGCTGCAAATGATGTGTGCTGACCTTAACTAAGTCGTGTTCATGATATCAATCCCAGAAAGTTGAAAGTTTGAGACACCCCTACTGGAATTCAACATTTCTGCACGTTGTGTGTAAATGTCCGCAGAAGGCACAGTAATGGCACATATGACTACCGATATGCAGCTGCATGTAACGTGCATTATACTGAATGGAGCATTAATTTTTTCCTCGATACCAAAAATAAATATATCTTGTGTGCACTTTAATGGCACATTATGTTTAATTAGTGTTACAATATCGATGCCTCCAGAGCACTGAGAAAACATGACAAAACGCTACTAAAATGTATATTATACTTTAATACACGAGGCTAACTTTATAGAATTTTATGGAAGGAAAACAATATTTAGGAAAAAAATTGTCTATCTTTTAACTGCCATTTGAAGGATAACTTATTCTAGGCCTTTGGTTAGAGTGAGGGTGCTGCTGGGTACCCCTGCTGTTATTTGTTGTTGGGTGTGGGATGCGATAATTGCAGCTTTGACTCATTTCACCCGTTCACTTTAAATAGCGAGTCACAACCCTTAATTACAGAAAGAAACAATCATGTTATATAATGATAACATGGATTTGTATTTCGATTGTCAAAGCAATAAAGGCACACACACGACTGCCCGAGCTGCAACTGTCCTCGTAAACATACCTTGTTGTGGCTGAAGGTCAGGCCAGCAGCTCCAGCCCAGCCAGCATATCCCAGGGAACCTGACTTGGGGGATGGGGGGGTTAAAGCCCGCTCAGCAAAAAAGGTAGTTGCGCACCTGGGACACACCAACAAATGTACAATGGCATGCGCATTCGAAGAAAGAGAATCGGTGGCTTTTAAGGGTGGCAAGGAACACACTTACATAACGGTCTATGCTGTCTAACATGGCAACACAGCTTCAAGAGATACATATAAATAGTGAGTGGCAAGAAGTCTGAGATAACACTAACTCTCACGTGTGCCAGCAGATGCCACACAGCTATCTTTTCCTCCAAGACAGGAGGGCTCCAGGTAAGAAAACAAGACTTTTCCGGAAAGATCCAGTAAGCATCCTTTTCAAACTAAAGTGCAAGGCAAACCTGTGTACCCCATGGCTATCAAACCATGGAGTCACCAAAGATAAACGGTAATTTACTTTTTGGTGAATACATTCATACCAGAGTGCAATATTACATTGACTGAGGAACTTGCACCATAAATCCCATAAAGTACAGATGCTTCCAGCGACCCAAAATCTAACCAGTTAGTCTCACATGTTGAAACAAAGCACAGAAAGCCACAAAGGGACTGGGACTTGTTGCCCTTACGTGGCGTGGATTATAAAAAAAAAAACGTTAGGCATACATGCATGTGCAACACCAACTGATATAGGCAATTCACTATGCCAGAGCTTAAAGGACTACAAAAGGAGCAGAAAGAGATCCAAAAACATCCGACGTTACTGAGCCTAGTGTGCGTATGGCAGTGGCAATTCCTTCCACTAATGAATTTTGTGAGAAGCCTAAACTGCACGCAAATCACGTACTGCTAATTGTGCTTAGCAGGGCGTTCTGAGTTATACATCAGGGAGGAATGCTACAGGTTGCTGGCCAAATAAATCAACAGAGCTCCAACATAACTATTGGGGTTCATTTAGGAATGATAAAGTGGCGTGGATCATACATGAGTAGTAACCACCTCACCACGTTATTCCTGAGATTACCACCTAAACTGAAGTATGTTACATGTCAGACGAGCACGTACTTTAGCGTGATCCTGTCAAGCATGTCTGTTAGGACTGTTTAATACGAATTCGTAATTTGCTACCTATACGCGGGATTATCACTTACTGAATGGAGCCCGCACTGATTCAATTTGTCCATTTAGGTTTGAAATTAAAATGCCAGATTCCTGCTGCCAACCATCAAAATCTTCGCAGTTCAATAGGCAGCCATCCTACGACAAGGAAACTACCTCCCTGCAGGTTTGACAGGATGAAAGCTCACCGAACCAGGACATGTTTTAAATGAAAAAGCAAGACTCTACTATTACAGGCCACCTGACCAGCAGTACCGCAAACGGACCAGGCGACTTAAAAGCAAAAATCAGTCCCATATCTTAGGATAAGGAAGACACCCCCGAGCGCCCTGATAATAATTGTACATGACTCCATACGTATTCAAAGGGTAGAGGTATAGTGGGAGGGGCAGGCGAAAGATAAACATGCCCCTGTGTGTGCAACCAGTGTTGTGCACCTTGTCACACAAACTCAGAGAGAACCTTAAAGGGGTCAGGCAGAGACCTTGGGTCACGTGACACTGACCTGCTGTCCCCGGGCACCACGGGCTCCTTCTCTCTACCACCTCCAAAACTTCCCTCTTGAGCTCAGCCGCTGCCGCTTCCTCTTCCGCTCAGAGAGGGAAGGATGCAGGGAGGGGCGCGGCCAAAGCCACCAGGTTGGACGTCCGAAACAAGCCCAATCTCTCCTAAAATGAAGCCCAAAACAACCCAAATATTACCAAAAGAAGCCCAACACAAGATTGAAAGTCGACATCCAAAACTGCCAAAATACTAAAATAATGGTGGATATTACATGGATTGCTGAGTCTCCGATGTAGTGTCAGAGTCAATAACTTTATACCTTTATTGGAATGATAAAGTAAGTTAATAGATACAACAGGTGAGTGCCAGGCAGGGCCGGCGCTAGGCATGGGCAGCATGGGCGGCTGCCCAGGGCCCCGAGCTCAGCCCATCAACAGGGGGCCTCGCAAAAGTGTTTCCTCACCACATCTTAGGCCTCGCGCCTGTGGTGAGCACTGCGTGGCCCAGGGAAGGGCTGCCTCTCCCCTGGGCTTCACAGGCTTGTGTATGAATAGCAGAAGAGGCCCCCCTCCCCTGTGCCTCGCAGCCCTTGGCAATGGCTGTTAACCCCCAGGGAGGGGGCCCCTTTCCCCCTGGGCCTTGCAGCCCCATGTGTCGTGTCGCGCGAGGCCCTTCTGCATTTGCCAGGTTTGAGCTGTGATTAAGGATGCTGTCCACTCCCCACGCCAGTGACAATTAGCACGCATTTTGGGGCCTGACAGTTTTAACATTTATAAAAACAAGCAACTCTCACTCTTTCAGATGCTGATGAGCTGCGAAAGAGATGCTTGTCAGTGGCAGAAAAGAAGGCGTTGTAGCACACGAGGGGGTAATGCACCATGAAGGATCAGGAGCACCTTCCGTAATTTAAATGCAAATAGCTTTCAATGTGTAAATGAAACCCGTTTTCTTCTGCTCTTTTTATATAGCGCAAACTTGACCGAAAGGTATTGGAGTGCTTTACGTGAGCACCAGTTACGTGAAACATGGACATATTCCTTTTTTTAGGCACAGTGTGATTAAGTGACTTGCGAGAATCACAGGATGAGACACAGTCAAAATTCAGCAGCCCTGAAGTAACGCCACATCTTCTCCCCACCTCTACCTTTCCGGGGAGTAATCTTTTAATGTCTATTTCTCACATGAAAGCTGTTTCAAAGTGCTGCCCTGCTGTCAAATCAGTGGAAGGGGCACAGAGACAAAATTATTTGCCCAGAATCAAACAGTTGGTTAAATCAGTAGAGCCAGGACTGCAATGCACTCCTACTTGGAGCAAACCCAATATATTTTCCACTGTACTGCATTTTGGTGACTATACCATTGGTTGTATGAAGTTACAAAGCATACTTTTACAACGCATGCCTTTACAACACATTTTTCACATCGCAACATCCTTTACAACGCATTCCATTACATCGCATGACACGACATCGCATTTTAAGAAACTACATTTGCAATGCATTCCATTACATCGCATACTACCTTTACAACGCATACCATTACAACACATACCACTACATTGCATTTATGGTAATTATTGGATAGTATAGGGGTAACATTTACAATTCTAACTCCAGGTGGTGCAACAGTAGGGTAAGTGTTGGGTAGTGTAGGGGTAAAAATTACTATTCTAACTCCAGGGGCTGCAACAGTAGGGTAAGTGTTGGATAGTGTAAGGGTACTATGCGTTGTAATGGTATGCGTTGTTATGGTATGCATTGTAATGACATGCATTGTAATGGCATGCGTTGTAGTGTCATGCATTGTAGTGTCATGTGATGTAATGGTTACTATATGTGTTGTGTTTTAAACTTAACATAATTCTGGTGAGTAAAGAGCCTACACACAAAAAAGATTGTCCTGTGTCTCTTAGCATGTGCGTGTGGGATACTGATAAGAGGATTTATGTTAAAACAAATTACGAAGTATTAATGTCATCCTAAGGTAGCACAATAATGGCACGGAAAGATAAGGGGGCCTTCTGAAATATGCAATTATATCCATGGTGCGAGAGGTTTTCTCTTGTGTCATTTTATATTTTGAATGATCCCGCCCCTCATTACCTCACAGTATCTCCCCCCTTTATGAGGCAGAACTGGAAATTGTATCATGCACTCATCTCGAAACAATCAGTTAACGAGGAGTAAATAATATACATGTTTGTGAGACCTGCACCTAGCTTTTCCATCCAATGTGACAAATGTAATCCATTTAATACAGATTTAAAATATATGGACTTATTTCATTTGTATATTTATCTTTTTGTCCATGTTGTTACTGATATCCACGTTAGGTCTCTTCAGGGATGCCAAATAAGATCAATAGTCCCACAATGTAACTTTCAAAGCTCTTCCACCAGGGCGGAGGAGCGTTGCCCCACTGCTTTCTCGCAGTGCGAGAAGCAGAAACACAAAATGCAAAAAAGGCCATTTTATGTTTCTGCTACGCGCACTGCGAGAAAGCAGAAGTGTTTGGTTGGGGGCGGGCTGGTCTGCTTTAGGGCAGGGGAGGAGTGCCTTGCCCGCAGCTAAGGGCCCTGACTGTTTGGTCTGCCCTCCAGGGCTGACCAAACCAGTCATGCACACTCTGGCCTTTCTCCATGTAGGCACCTACATAGAGAAAATGGCCTCCCCATAGGCGCCAGGCTGGTCGGCTGACATTGCAGCGTGGTGATTGGCTATGGGGAGGGAGGCTGCCTGCTTGCTGTTCCTGCTAGAGGCAGGAAAGACGGAAAGCAGGTCAGGAGCAGAGATGGCGCGAGACCTGGGAAGGTACGTTTATTTTATTTTTAAACTACCACCCCCCCCCCCCCCCCGCGAACCGCCCCGCCCCCCCCCCCCCCCGAGACCTCCCACCCGCGAGTCATGCTGGCGGCAACTGGATTTTACATGCAAATTAGAGGGGCCTCACAACTTCCCTTTCGCCCAGGGCCCCAGAAGTTCTAGGACCGGCCCTGGTGCCAGGGAAAGCAGCATACAGTCTTGAGGCACATAGATTTATTTTTTATTTATTTTATTTAATGCATTTTTATTAAGTGCGGACTTTACCCGAAGGTGTCAGAGCACCGTACAATAGAACCAGTTACGTTACATGAGAGAACTGTTGCAGGAATAAAACAAACAAAAATAGCAGGCCATAGAATCGGAGCGACGCAGGCAAAAGGCACACAATCTCAAGCACAGCATGAACAGACTGTACAAGCAAAAATACGAATAAATATGACAAATTATACAATGACTAAAGAACTTCCTGGCGAACAATAGCAGGCCATAGAATCAAAACAACGCAGGCAAAAGGAACACAATATCAAACGCAGCAAGCACAGGATGTACAAACAAAAATAAAAAAAAATGTGACAAATTTACAATGACTAAAGAACTTCCTAGTGGGGTCTGAGAAAGAGGGAATTAATTCTGAAAGTGTCTTTGGAATAAAAGAGATTTGAGCTCCGCTTTGAAGATCTGGATGGAGGTGATGGCACGGAGTGAAGGAGGAAGCGAGTTCCAGATTCTCACCGCATTACCTGAGAACGATTGTGCCAACAATTTTTCCCTTTTGAAGGAGGGGGGTTCAAGAAGGAACTTTTCCGCATTCCGAGAAGGTCTTGAGCCTCCAGACAGTTTGAGTTTATTCGCCAGATAGCAAGGGGAGGAAGAGTGCAAAGCTTTGTGGGTGATGCACGCTGTTTTGTAGCTAGCTCTAGCCTCGATGGGAAGCCATCGGAGAGAAGACAGGATAGGAGTGATGTGGTCACTACGTTTGGACCCAGTAATGAAGCGAGCTGCTGAATGGAGGACGGATTTGAGGGGGGAGAGGTGAGATTTGGGAAGGCCAGTCAGAAGAGAATTACAATAATCCAGACTAGAGAGAACTAGCGATTGGACCAAGGTTTTTAGGTCATTCTCCTGGAAGAACCGACGAATCCCCCATAAAAGGCGCAGTTGATAACGTGCGCTCTTGGCCATGGAGTTGATGTGTGAGATTAGGTTGAGTCTTTTGTCAAGTATGACACCTAAGGATTTAGCGCAGTCCACAATGATGGGTTTACTGTTGAGTAGATTCGATTGATCCATCCAGGATGAACAGGAGGCGGAGAGAGAGAGCTAGATAAGAGGAGGAATTCTGTTTTGGAGGGATTGAGAATGACTTGGTGAACTAACATCCAGTCGTGAATAGTATTGAGAGTAGAGCTGAGTAGTGAGATATTATGAGAGGAAGACACCTTGAGGTAGATTTGGTGTCATCCGCATAGAGATGGTAGAGGATTCCAGATTTGCTTAAAAGGTTCCCTAGTGGTTCCAGATAGAGATTCAACAGAGTGGGAGCAAGGATAGAACCTTGAGGGACGCCTTGACCAACCACCAGTGGAGACGAGAGACTGTTTGCAATCTTGATCATTTAGGATCTGTTCGAGAGGAAAGAGGCAAACCATTTGAGTACTGTGCCTTCCACGCCCATTCTCTGTTGAAGAATGTTAAGGAGGGTGTTGTGTCAAACACAGTGTCAAAAGCTGCAGAGAGGTCAAGAAGAATCAGAAGGCACGATTCCCCCGAGTCGAGAATATGCAGCGCATCATCGATCACTTGCAGCAGGGTTGTTTCTGTGCTGCAATTTTGAATAAAGCCCGACTGGAACATGTCGAGGAGAATATTGTCCATAATGTGTTGGGAGAGTTGTTTTGCAACACATTTTTCTGTGATCTTTGAAAGAAAAGGGAGATTGGTGATGGGGCGGAAGTTATTGAGGTAATTTGCATCTGCAGAGGTTTTTTTTAGAAGGGGGTAACCTGTCCTGTTTTGAGGACAATTGGGAGGGATCCTTGACTGAGGAAGAGATTGACTAGCCTGGTCCAATAGGAGAGAGTGTTAGTATAGAAATCAATGGCGATGCCACTGGGAATGGGGTCAGAGGAATGGTTGGAGGGTTTGGTTCGCGGATGCATTTGAGGAGATTAACCTCTGAGATGGCGGCAAAGTTCTGCCAAGTGACTACGGATTTTCGCTCCTCGATGGGGGTGGGGTGGTTGACCTGTTCCACCAGAGATTTTACCTTTTGATCGAAGAATATAGCGAACTCAGTTGCTTTCTTAGAAGCATCCTCAGGCTTGATGGTTTGGGGAGAACAATTAGGGTTTTTGATGAAGTCGAAAAGTTTTTGGGGTATGTTTTTAGCTGAATCGAGGAGGGATCTGAAATGTGATGTTTTTTCCTAGAAGATGTGCTTGTGGTATATGGATCTTGCTGAACGTAAAAGAGAGAGGTTGGGGGTGGATGGAGATTGTCTCCAGTGCTTCTCCAAGATTCTAAGGTTTTTCCTTTCCTCATAGAGAGCTTTGTTGAACCAAGGAGCTGATGGGGTGGGCCTTTTCCTTTTTCTTTGGAGTGGAGCAACCTTGTCGATTTCAACTGCAAGGATTGAGAGGCAAAGGGGAGTGAGATCGTTGACATCCGTATTGGGGTCTAGACTAGGAAGAGACTGTATAGCAGAATCACATAGAGTCTCAGGATCAATGTTTTTTGTGTTCCGGAACCACGTAGAGGCTCTTTTGGGTTGGCCGAGAGTTAAAATGTGAGAGAGGTAAAAACAGAAGGGAATGAGGAAAGGGTCAGACCAGTCAACACGGATGGGTGAAGAAGTGGTAATCTGGTCTGATTTGGAAATCACAAGGTCCAGAATTGAGCCCTTGGCATGTGTAATTTCCGAGCAGTGTTGTGCAAGATCGTTAGCTGAGAGAAAGGTTGCAAGCTTGTTGGCAGCCGAGTCTTCCACAGAGCCCCAGTGGAGATTGAAATCGCCTAGGAAAATATGCTTGTCGCTCTGTGAATATTGGTCACTAATGAAGTCGATGAATTCCTCAATGAAGGAAGAGCAATTACCAGGCGGGTGGTAGATGGTATGAAACCTGAAGGATGTGCCCTGATGAACTTGGAATTCTAGGGAGAGGCATTCAAAGGTGCGATAGAGGGTGGTGGGCAAGGCTTTGATTTGGAGGGTATTTCTGAAGATGATCGCGACACCTCCTCCGATCTTGACTGGTCTGTCGTTTCTGAGAATAGAGTAGTCAGTAGGTAACAAAAGATCAAATGAAGTGTGAGAGGAGTCATTAAACCAGGTCTCAGAAAGAGCATGTCGAGATTGTGGTGAGTGATGGTGTCGGAGATTTTCAGTTTGTGTTTGGTTGTAGATCTGCAGTTATGGAGCATACAGGGTAGCTCTGACGCAACTGTTTTGGTGATGTAAGAGTCTGGACTGATGAGGGGGATAGGGATTAGATTCTTGAATGAAGGTGCCCCTTGAGGGGCAGGCTGGTAAATTCTGACAGAAGAGATGGTCTGAATGGCAAATTGAGTAGAGTTGTTAGGAGAGGCGAGTGTAGGGGAATTGACATTGATGGTCTTGTAGGCAGCCAATAGGTTGGTAATGTCTGTGGAGGACAGATTGTGGTTGGCTCTATTGGGGCGTGGGAGCAAGGAACTCCTCGGGAGGCTGTTCGGGGAGGGGGATATCTCAGCACATAGGAGTGAAATGGATGCTTCAAGCTGGGAAATGGACGAGATGAGGGAATCAAGTTTAGTTTCCAGCGAGAGGTGTGCTGAGCACGGAGTGAAGGGTGGCTCAATGGTTAAGGGAAAGAGTGGCCTAGGCAAAGGAGGACAGGAGGAAGTGAGGGACCGGGGAGAGTGTTGGGGTGCGAGGGTCGAAGGTGGGGGAGGTAGTGAAGTATGCGAAGAAAGGCAGTGGGCTGTGGGGGACTGGGGAGAGATATGTGCTGTACGGGTCTGAGGGGGGGAAAGGAGTGAATGGAGTTACTGAGATATTTTTACTGGTGTTGAGCAGAGGTGAAGAATAGAGATCATACCTAGGAGGAGAAAGTTGAGAAGTAGAAATGGATGGCTGGAGGAGGAAGGGGGAAGGAGTGGGGTAATGGGAAGGCCATGGATACGGTGAGGTGAGAGGAGAAGGGGCCGAACAGGGAGAGGAGGGAGGGAGGTCCATGGGAAGCAACACGAGTGTGGAGAAGAGAGAGGGTGCAGGCCAGGTACCATGGGTAATGAAAGGTGAATGTAGGGGTGAAGGCACCAGGTCGAGTGGGGGGGTCGAGCAAAATGAAAGTTGTGGGAGGAGTGAAGGACTGAGAAGTCAAAGGGAGGGAAGAGGGAGGAATTACCAAGTGGGGAAACAGGGTTGTGAAGCATAGGGGGGAATGTAAGATGAGGAGGGATGGGGGGTTTGAGAACGGTGGGAGGGAAGATGATGGGATTACCAATAGGGGAGGCAGGGATGTGAGGCATGGGAAGGGGAGAGAAGGTTGTAGAGAGATGGGGATGTGAGGACAGAATTGAGGGTATGAGGAAAGGGGAATAGCGGAGAGGGGTGAGGAGCAGAGGGGAGGGAGGGGGGAGGGTAAGGCGAGTTGATCGGTAATTCAGATTGTAAGGAAGGTGGATTAAAAAGGGGGAAATGGGAAGGAATAGGGGAGTTGGGGGGTGGGAGAAGGCAGTGGAATAGTGGGAATATGCAGGATGTAGAGGTGAAGTGGGGTGTAAAGCAGTTGAGGTGCGGGGGAGGTCCAGTTGGGAAGGTGGCAGAATGGGAGGGGAGGGAACGAGAGAAGGGGGGAAAAAGGGTCAACCTGTGACTCCCGGGAGAGCGGTCTGAATGAATGTGTGGGGGTCAAGGGGGGAGAAAGGGAGAAAGAAGACAAGTTAGAGGAAGAAGAAGAGGAAGAATCTAGAGAGATAGTAGTCGCAGGGGTGGGACTAAGGGAGTGGAAGATGTGGTCGAAGAGAGAGAGAGAGGAGTCAGAAGCTTGGATCATGACAGTGCCATTGTTATAAAGTGTAATGGTGAGAAAGCCATTAAAGCGAGCGGAGGGAGACATTTTTAACCGCTTCCCATGCGGGAAAGAAGAGGAGGAAGATACGTTGAGGGAATTGGAGAAGCTGGAGGACCAGGAAGGAATGTTATTAGTGAAAAAAAGGAAGTCATTTTTAATCTTCCCTAGGTGCCAGATCTAGAATGGTACATCACCTTACATTCCATACCCCTAACATCACGAGCAATTAAAGGAACATTGTACAGATTTATAATCAAACATAACAACATAAGAACACAACATAAAACATCCCCCTCCTTATAACAAAGACGAAAAAAATAATAATAATAACAATTTGATGATACCCGAATCTGTAAACACATAAGAAGAAAAGGAAACAAAAAGGTAGCCTCGATAAAAATCATATAACATACCCTTTAAGCCAGCATGGCCAAACTCTTGTTCTTTTATCAGGTATAGTATCAACAGGAAGAGGATACAGACCCCAAAGGAAGGTTGTCTGTCTGTTCAGATGCATGGGCATTATACATATCATTAGCTAGTTGAGATTGCAGATAACTATTGTCAAAGTGATCTTCAATCCATCCAAAGTCACTTTGACTATTCTTTTCTTGAGAATCTATAATCCTATTTTGTTCAGGATTAATGGCAATGTTTTTAAGATTCCACACTCTCCCATCACTGAGTCTCACAGAGTTCTTCAATATTTCTGCAACCTGCCTAGGAGGTTCAAAACAGCTTTCTCCTTTAGGTACCTTAAAAGGTTTTTTAACCCAAACCCAGTCACCTACTTTAACTTGAACATCTTTGGTACCATGATGTTTATCATTGAATTCCTTGTTTTTGGCATGAACAAAATCCAATTCTTTCTTAACCTCCACAGGAGACCATTGTGCTACCTTTGCATCCGAAAGCCAACCAGGGTTGAATTTACACCTAGGTGACCTACCTCTCATCATAATGAATGGAGATAATCCAGCACTTGTTTGAGATGTAATTCTATAGGACCATACCACCTTTTGCACTTGAACTTTCCACTCTAATCTCTTGTTAACAGATTCTTGTATGATACCTTTAATCACCCTGTTAAACCTTTCCACTGTACCGTTGCCACTAGGATTATATAATGCTGTAGTTTTATGTTTAACACCACACCTATCAAAATAATCCTTCGCCATTTTAGACATAAACTGTACTCCATTATCCGTTAAAATACAGGTAAGCCTTCCCTAATGAAGATTTTATCTAAAAACTAGAGAACAGTGTGTGTGTGTCTATTTTGTCAACAAACGTGACAATGAGCCACTTTGTGAAAAGGTCAATAGCCACCAATCCAAATTCTTTCAATTCTCCAATAGGTCCAATAATATCCACTGCAATAGTATCCCATGGAAGATCTGGAATTAAACCTTCACTCATAGTAGGCTTCAAAGTTCTGAGTGTCTTATCTGCAGAATTACAAATCACACACTCTCAATCTCAATCACAAAATTCTCAATATCTTTATCAATTCCTGGCCACCAAAACATACCTTTTACTATCAATTTAGTCCTCACAATCCCAAAATGCCCTTCGTGGCATAACTGCAGTACCTTTTTCCTCAACGAAACATGGGGAACAATCCTATCACCCCTCAACAGTATATCTCTCTCAAGAGACAATTCCATACGAACTTCCCAAAAGCATTTAAACACCCTTTGATAATGTTTTTCCTAGGTCAACCCTTGCAAATGTACTCCATCACATCCCTCAAAACAGTATCCTTCCTTTGCTCCTTCATCCACTGATCTTTGCTAATGGCAGGCGCACCTGATTCATGTACCAACGCCACGCTGAAGTTACCCCAAGGATCATCAATACACTCTTCAAGTGGAGATGGTAATCTGGATAAACAATCCGCAAAAAGATTTTCTCTTCCAGGTAAGTAAACCATTTTATAAATGTACTCTTTCATTCGCATGGACAATCTAGCAAGTCTTGCAGAAGCTCCTAAAATACCTTCACATGACAAAATACGAATTAAAGGTCGATGGTCGGTACGAATAATAACAGGTTTGCCCCAAACAAAGGCCCGAAAAATGCTGTAAGGCCCCTGCGCAAGCCAAAGCCTCCCTTTCTATAATAGGATATCTTACCTCTGTAGGAGAGAGTGCTCTGAAAGCAAATAAAATTAGTCTTTCCTTGCCATCCAACCCCTTTTGTGATAAAACAGCTCCCAGACCCTTATCACTCACATCTGTAGTCAATAAACAATCCACATTCGGAGCAAAGCTAGCTAAGGCATTCACATTTTGTAAATCAATTTTGATCTGTGTGAACTCATCCTCACATACTTTAGTCCACTCAAACTTTGCATTTTTCTTGAGTAAAGTACGAATTTTATATACTTTTGATGCAAAATTATTTATAAACTTTGCACAGTACTCAGCCATGCCAAGAAACGCTCTCACTTCTTCTTTAGTAGTAGGTGCAGATGACTTTACAATATTCTCCACCAATGTAGGTTTAGGTCTGACCCCCTCTCCACTAATATTATGGCCCAAATATGATATACTTCTTTGACCAAATTTACACTTAGACAATTCTACCGTCAACCCAGCTGACTGCAATGTCTTTAAAACCTGTTCCAACTTCAAATCATGTTCAATTTTGTTTGCCGCCGCAACCAAAGTGTCATCCTGGAAGAAGGAAACCATATCCATTTCACCAAACAATCTATGCATGAGGCGCTGGAATACAGCTGCAGCTGATGCCAGCCCAAATGGCATGCACCTGAATTGGTAGCAACCAAAAGGCGTGATAAAAGCCGTAAGTTTCCTCGACTCAGGTTCCAACTCCACCTGATGATAAGCGGCGGAGAGGTCAATTGTGGAAAATCATGTGGCACCTCTCAATGAAGACACCATTTTGTTAATTTTTGGTAGAGGAATCTTTTCGGTTACGATATTGTTATTCAGGTGGCGCAAATCAATGCATAAACAAATTTTTCCGTTGGGTTTCCGGGCAACCACAACCGGAGAAATCCATTCGGATGTTTCAATCTCCTCAATCACTTCTTTGGACAGTAAACCTTATATCTCTTTCTTAGCTTCCTCCCTGATTAGCTTGGGAATGGGTCTTGCTTTATGTACTTTTGGTTCAGCATTAGCCTTCAGTATAATCTTGTGCTCAAAACCCTTTAGTGCTCCCAATTCTTCACTAAAAACTTTCGGAAAACTTTCACACAGCACATCACCCAACTTACTGCAATCATCCATGATCAAAACCTTTTCTTTGCTATTGGGGTCTAATATAATGTTTAGGTTCTTTTGATCAAACCACTCAAGGACGGATGGTCCAACCTTTGCCACATACAACTTCCCTCTAGTGGATCTTCCTTTGAATAAAAAGGTAAGCCATCTGAAACCCAACATGTCGATCTTTTCACGAGTGTAGCTAACAGGGCTAATATCCGATGCATTCAAATGGTTTCCAACTTTACCTACACATTTGTTTTCCTCCAAATTTTTCATTTACGATGGTGTACCGAGATCCAGAATCCGCATAAGCACTCACTATAACTCCCCCCAAAGATATTTCACACACAGGTTTACCCTCCAAGGAATTTTCTGTGATATTTATAACATAATTTCCTCTCACATTTTTAACACACCCCTCGTCTATCACATCATCTTCCACATCACCTCCTTCCTCATCCCAAATATATTTCACATTAGTGCGTCTACGGCACATCTTACTAAAATGACCCATAAGTCCACAAATACCACACTTCTTCCTTAACGCAGGACAATTTTACTAAAAGCTAAATGTTCTCTACTATCACATCGATAGCATCTTCTTTCTTCCATCTTCCTATATTTACTCTGATATTTTGCTGGTTAATTCATCCATTTCCCTTGCGACTGTTGATGATAATTCTTGACTAGTCCTTGAACTTTGCATATAGTTCCAGGTGTTTTCATTGAATCTTTGTCTGCTTCCTTAACTATCGTTGCACATCTACCTGACATTTCCGATTCTCTCATTATAGCTAGAACGTCATCTAGTGGGGCATCTCCATTTACCCACAGACGGTCCTGTAGTGTAGAATTGTTATTGTGCATGACTAACTGATCCCATATTAGATCATCATGCAATCCTCCAAATTTGCAGTCAATAGCTAATTTCTTTAAATCACCAATCCATTTGTCAACTGTCTCTTCTTTTGTTTGCTTTCTTTGAAAGCATTTATGCCTTATAACTCCAAAACAGACTTTTGGCGCAAAATATTTGTCCATATCTTTAAGGGTATTCTCAAATACATCTAAATCTGGATCAGCACATTTACTCATGCGTGAATGTATTTTTAATCCCATAGGTCCTAATGAATGCAACAAAATTATTTTCTTCTGTTCAGCTTTCATCTTTTTAGCCTCATCAATTGCCTCAATATAATTAATACAATTCTCCTTCCATTCAATCCATTTGATATTAGGTTGTGTGCCAGTAGCCCATAATGGTTCAGGAGCGCTAATTGAAAAGTTCTGTTGTGCCATGACTTTATTCCCACTTACAGTACAATCACCTTCATCAATAAACAGTATAACTTTGTAACCAAATATCCTTGGACAAAGTCTTCCCCAGAAAAAATAACTTTACCCCGACTTTCTCACCTGTTGTTATAAAGATTGTGCAGATTCTCAGAATAAAACTTTCGGAATAATTTCGCAGCATTAACTTCAACCGATCTTGTGCTTAAATTCCACCTTCGATGAGCACTCTGAAGTAAACGATGTAAATAATGACCCAAAATGGCTGCTGCGCAAGGTCACATTGCGTGACCTTGCGTGCCGACGTGAATCCGCTTTCCCGACGTCGATCCGCTACTTCCTGCGCATACCCATTGACGCGTAGAGAAGAACACCAGCAGCGTCACCGGCTTCGCGCTCAGCCAGCTCCGAATGCCGCCGCTGCTCGAAATACGCAGCCGGAGGCGGTCAATTCAACGGCCACTTTTTAAGCACAAGAAAACAAGGTAATTCTTACCACAATTGCTGCACACTATTCTAAGTCCATGTAATTGTGAATTCCTCACAATGATGTTCCCTCGAAGCTCTTCCTCTTTCACTTCATTTGTCCTCCCAAAGGAAATAACACGGTTCCGGTTTCCAACACATTTTTTTTAAAACGCCATCCAAAATATTTCCTCAGCAATGTTCGGTTTCCCTCGTCGCCAATTTGTAGTGCCAGAGTCAGATAGCTTTAAATACCTTTATTGGTATGATAAAGTAAGTTAATAGATACAACAGGTGAGTGCCAGGGAAAGCAGCATACAGTCTTGAGGCACATAGATAACTGACCACCAGATCTAGAATGGTACATCACCTTACATTCCATAGCCCTAACATCACGAGCATTTAAAGGAACATTATACAGATTTATAATCAAATATAACAAAATAAGAACGCAACATAACATCCGACTCGACAGTGATTTGAAACCAACTGTTGTAATAATGGATATTCCAACAAAGTAATTGTAAGAAGAAGAAGTTTATTAGACAAGCAGGTACAGGTAGATGCATCCACATACAAAGAAGTAAGGCAAGTGTCCTCACTCTAACAATTCTAGAATAGACATGATGTAATACAGAATCTCTGTGTATGTTACTATGGATACGTATATATCAGATGTAAGATACCACAACTATGACCTTGACTGTAAAAACAGAAGTGGCCAGCACTGGTGGTCCTCAATATTTTGAACAGGTGCAGACAGTGCTGGAAAGTATGTGGATCGGGCTGAAACTCGGTTGTGGCAGCTATGTCTGGGCCAGCCAAATCTGGGAACAGTCTGACCTAGGGAGACATACTGAATTTGTCCTGGTGTCATTTTCATATACCAGGACATAATTCAGCAGCGCTTGCAGGTTGTCTGTATTCCCTTCAGAGCAGCAGCCTGCTGGTGGTGAAGGGGCTTGTTATTTTATCATTTGCTTGGCCCACAACAAAGTCCTGATTTAAAAAGACAGTGTGTGGTGTTGTGTGTCATACATGGAATCAGGAACACTGCTGTGCTCCGGATTCCATGGGATGACAGTTACGACCCAGGTTGCCTGATAAGATGTGATTTACTTTACTCTACAATAAATCACTTATTCACAACTTTCTAGTATCCTGAACCATCATCATTTCACTGGCGACGATTGGGCAACGTCCCTAATTCAACCTGGAGTCCCTACCTGCATCAATACACCTCGTCTGATGCGGAGGATCACGAACTGGCAAGTAAACTTCAAGGCGATGTCTGCGCTGCGTTCCCGACTGTATTAGCGTCTGGAAGGTGAAACCGCCGCAATTTGAGGCTTTTCTGGGAGGAAGCTGAAGAATTTTGAACTGATTTCTATTTCCCCGGTGAGTCGCGCTGCTCGAGCCTGTGCGCATGCGCATGCGTGTGACAGCGTCTACGCGAGCCTGCATGCATGCATGCGAGCCGACATCTACGCGAGCCTAAGACCAGCTGCTTGAGCTAATGCGCATGCGTGTCATCTCACGCACGGCGGCCATCTTTTGGGAAGAAATCCCACACAAAACATTGAGAATCAGCGGACATCGCGCAAATAAGTGATTTTCTCGAGCCAAAACGAATTCATACACCGATCTTCGACATAAACTGAGTTTATGCACCAATCTTTGACAATTATTCAAAAAAAAAAAAAAAAATTTTATAATGTCCTTTAATATATAAATTCATTTTAAATTCGTCTAAATTTAAAAAAAAAAAAACAACAACATTTATTTTAAAAGAAGGACACAACATAGTGTTTTAATACTTTACTTGTATTATAATGGAGAGTTTTTCTGCACCACCACCATTTCTACCTAATCCAGGCGAACCTATACTAGAATGGAAAAGGTGGAAAGAAGGCTTTCATGCTTACATTGAAGCTATTGGAGGAGATGACTATACTGACAAACGCAAACTAGCCATTTTAAAACACTGTTTGGGTGCTGAAGGAAGACATGTCTTGAGTCATTTACCCTTGTCTACAGATGGTGTATCTACTTCGGAAAGTACAATTGACGTTTTTGAAGAAGCGATAAAACAATTAGATAAACAGTATATTAAGAAAGTCAACATTGTAGTTGCCCGTCACAAATTCTTGAGTAGGGGTCAGTTACCAAGTGAATCCGTTGACTCATTTGTGAATGACTTAAGAGTTTTAGCATCCAAATGTAAATATTCAACCTTTCATGATCAGATGCTGCGTGATCAAATGGTTCACAAAATCGCTGATGTCAAGCTACAAGGGAAACTGTTAGATACAGAGGATTTGACTTTAGACAAAGCATTAGATATCGCTCATCGTTTTGAAAATATGAAGCTTGGAGTGAAAGAACTCGCAGAGAAAAACATTGCCGAAGTCAATCTTGTGAAGAAATCTAGCTTTGAAGAAAGACCTTTCAGAAATAGAAACCAACAGTTCCAACAAGGGAGAGAATTTGCATGTTTCAAATGTGGTAGTCCAGATCATTTAGCAAATGACAGAAAGTGTCCAGCAATTGGTCAAATATGCAGATATTGTAGAATAAAGGGTCATTTTAGCAAAATGTGCAAGAATAAGAATAAGTTCAGGAACAAGGGTTTTAGTCAAAAAAAGAGTTCTGATGAGCATGTAAATGAAATTGATGACGATTATTTAGAAGAAGAATTTCTTTTTGCAGTATATGAAGTCAATGCTGGTGAGAAAGACTCACCTTATTGCACTGTGAATGTAGGAGGGAAGGAAATTAATGTCATGGCTGATTCAGGGGCAAAACGCACTCTCATTGGTGAAGAATGGGTGAAAGAATTTCCTGGTTTAAAATTATTTCCCCCAGACATAAAATTACTTGGATATGGCAAGAAACCCATTGATATTCTTGGTTTCTTTAATACGTCCCTTACTTTCAAAGGTAAAACTATTAATTCAAAGGTTTATGTAGCCAAAGATGGCTCTTGTTTGCTGGGTTGGCCTCAACAGAGGGACTTGATGATAAAATTGGATCCCAATCATCCTGAACAAGTACTAGGGTATTCTGATTTGGTCATGAATGTAGAGTCTGATCTCGGCTCTGAATGTGAAAAAAAATTTCCTTTGGTTTTTTCGACATCCAAGTTAGGTCTTTTGAAAAACTTTGAACACAAAATCATTCTAAGGGAAGATGCCATACCAAAAGTTCACAAAGTTAGGAATGTCCCCTTACATTTAAGAGATGCAGTAAAAGCTGAACTTAAAAGGTTATGTGATTTGGACGTCATTGAGGAGATAGAATCCTCTGTTTGGTTATCCCCAGTCGTTGTCGCTCATAAGCCCAACGGCAAAGTAAGACTCTGTGTAGATTTGAGGGATTTAAACGGGAATGTTTGGGTGGACAGACATCCTCTCCCTAATATTAATGAAATGTTCACGAAATTGAAGGGGGCATCAATTTTCTCCACGTTGGACCTGTCAAATGCTTATCATCAGATAGCATTGCACAAGGATAGTAAGCATTTGACATCCTTCATCACTTCGGAGGGTGCTTTTAGGTACAAGAGGATGCCTTTCGGCCTAATATCAGCATCTACCGTCTTTCAAAGAGTCATGCATAATCTTTTTAAGGAATTTGTCAATGTCTTATATTTTCAAGATGACATTTTGATTTTCGCATCCAATCCATCTGATCATTCTGAAATTTTGTATAAAGTTCTATGTGTATTGCAAGAAAGTGGTTTAACACTTACGAAAGAAAAATTTAAATTTGGTGTAACTTCTGTTGACTATTTGGGACATACCATAAGTAAGGAGGGCATTTCCCCGAAAATGAATTTAGTCAAGGCTATAGAGTTAGCTCCAGATCCTGTTGACAAAGATCAGCTCAGATCTTTCTTAGGGCTTGCGGAATATTATTCAAAATGTATTCCCCTATTTTCCGACAAGACTGTAAGCATGAGGAACTTGATGAAAAAAAATGTCCAATTTCTTTGGGATGATAACTGCAAGAAAGAGTTTTTATTGCTAAAAAAAAGTATCATATCTGCACCTGCGTTAGCAACGTTCAATACTGCTAACAGTTCAATTGTTATCACGGATGCTAGTAATGTAGGAGTTGGTGCAGTATTGATGCAACGTCAAAAAAGGTCAATTGGTGACGATTGGGTTCGCATCCCGACCCTTGAGAGATGCTGAGTACAAGTATTCCACATTAGAAAAAGAAGCCCTGGCATGCTGGTGGGGCATTGAATACTTCCGCAAGTATGTGTATGGCACTGTTTTTAAGCTTTGGTCAGACCATCGTCCGTTGGTGGATTTATTTACTACCAAGGGCTGTGGCAAGGCGACTTCAAGAATTGCCAGATGGCAGTATAAGCTTCAAGACTTTCATTTTAAAGTGGAATATATCCCTGGCATTAGAAATGTCTTAGCTGACTGCTTGTCTAGATTGCCCGTTCCTGATGACAAGGTTGTGGAAGAAGATAAGGATGATGACAATGTTGTGTCAATTTGTGAAATCTCCAAAGGTTGCATTGGTGAGGATGTTTGGAAGTCAGCATGTGATAATGATTCTGTTCTTAATGATATTTGTAATTTTGTAAAAACCCAATGGCCTCGTAAAGAGCTGTTATCTGATGAACTTCTTCCTTTCTTTCATGTTGCACAGGAATTATCCATTGTAGAAGGTGTTTTGTTTAGAGGTTTACAATTAATAGTCCCGCATGAATTACAACCTAAGATTTTAGACATGGCTCACGAAGGTCATCCAGGGATTACATCCATGAAAAGAAGGATTAGAAGTGAATTCTGGTGGCCAGCAATGGATAAGTGTATAGAACGTCGGGTTAGAGGCTGTCTAGATTGCTGTTTAAGCGACAAATCGCAAAAGCACGTTAAGTGTGATTTGTTTCCCATATCTAGACCTTCACGTGTTTGGGAAAGTGTGTCGTTGGACATTGCAGGTCCTTTATCGTTTAACAAAAACGTGATGTATGCAATAATTCTGGTAGACCAATTATCTCAGTGGCCTGAGGTAAAGATGGTTTCTAGTATAACATCAAGTGTTGTGATCAAGTTCTTAAACGAAGTGTTTGAAAGGGAGAGTTTTCCAGAATCTATCACTACTGACAATGGGGTGCAATTTGTATCTTTAGAGATGAGAGAATTTATGGAGCGCCATGGTATAAAACATAGGCGCGTGTCAGTGTACTATCCCAAAAGTAATGGCATTGTAGAAAGATGGATCAGAGTATTTAAGGAAGGTCTGCAACTTGCGTTGCAAGATGGAAGGGATTGCAAACAAACCATTAGTGAAGTTCTGTGGTGTTATAGAAACACACCCAGGAGCATGGGTGATCTGTCGCCTTTTGAAAAGATGAGAGGGAGGAAGTGTAGTTCCAACTTGTCTCGACCTTGGATGAGAATGCTTGGCTCAAAGAGTTCTTATGACGTTGATCGTGCTCCTGGTGGTGGTACTTTCCAGTTCAGTGTCAATGATTGGGTCCGTGTCAAGAAATGCAGGAATGTCAAGTCTGGTGAGTCTCGGTATTCCAGTCCTTTAAGGGTCATGCGTGTTGGAAGACAAGTTGTCGAGCTGTCAGATGGAAATGTGTGGAATTTGTCCAGGGTTGTTAAGGTTCCGAGGTGGTTGTGGCCCAAGGATGCGTCTCCAGGGTCTGAAGTTTCTTCTGGCTTGAGGTCTTCCAATGGGGCAAATAATTGGAGGAAATTCTCAGATTCTACAACCCTTCACCATTCTCCTGAGGTTAGATCTTCCTGTTCTTCTGCTGTCAATATGCCAGTCCAACGGGTACAGAGGAAATGTCATGTTCCTGTTTGGTCTAAGGACTATCATCTTTATAGATAATTCAATTTGCGTATTGTGCATGATGTTTTCCAGATATAAGTATTAATGTGTTTTATTTCCAATATTTTCAATATATAATATTTGTTGTTCTCGTTATTTATCTTTTCATTGTGTCTCTATAATTCTTCCTTCACGAAGGGGGATGTGTGGTGTTGTGTGTCATACATGGAATCAGGAACACTGCTGTGCTCCGGATTCCATGGGATGACAGTTACGACCCAGGTTGCCTGATAAGATGTGATTTACTTTACTCTACAATAAATCACTTATTCACAACTTTCTAGTATCCTGAACCATCATCATTTCACAGTGCTCTTCTTTTATTTGTTATCTTGTCTGCGATATGGACCTAACACCTAGACACTAATGTAATGGTTGAAAACGAAGGCACACAGCATGTTATCACTACACAAATACTATGAGACACTATTGGAGGCAGGCTTTTAACTTAGCAACCCGCCACCTCCCACCTGGGGTCAGTGCAGGGTTGGATTGGGATTAGAAATCGGCCCGGGAATGCTGAAAAAAAGTGACCCACATCTGCATATTGCCATACAAAACACTGCTTCAGCGAAGTTTTATTTAAAAAAAAGGGGGGCGCGGAGAGGGGAAAAAAAATATATATGCATATTTTAATGGGCCGGCCTCAGCGAGAGAAAGGGAGTAACACCTCTGCCCTTTGAAAAAAAAGAAAAGTAATTAAGGCCCATCTACCTCCAGAAAGGCTACTCTGGTACCCACTGGGCCGCTGGCAGCATCGGAGCAAACCAGAAACTGCCAAATCGCCTCTAGACTGCTAAAAAAAGCAGCCCACATTTGGGCCTAGACACCGGCCCCTCGGGTATTGCCCGAGTGCCCGCGTTACCAATCTGACACTGGGTCAGCGGGCGAGAGGCTCTGTGCCCCCAACCTGAATCCCGGTAACACTAGTCCTTCGGGGGTGCCTGTTTCCAAAATGGCGCCCGTCGGACTTAGCGGCTGACTCTGGGAGAGAGGAGAGTTGCATCCCAACACCAGAGCACTCTGTCCACTGTGTAGAGGTAGGCTGCCGTGCCCCCGTGACAACCGCTGCCCCTGGTGGGAGGGGCATCGCACCCCTACATGTGCCAAGTTGCTACATTATCTCTGGAACATGCCTGGCTTTAAAATGGCGGCTGCACGCCCGCGCTGGATCTGCGCACTTGAAGCCTCCCCCTCCCAGAAGCAATTGGTGCAGTTATTATCTAAAACAGCAGGGATCGGAGGGGGAGAGCATCGACCGCCCCCTTGTTAACCTTTGCGGACTCTGCCTACTTGTTTCGGCCCAGCACAACCTGTAT
The DNA here is from genome assembly GCF_964261635.1 of Lissotriton helveticus. Taxonomy (NCBI): domain Eukaryota; kingdom Metazoa; phylum Chordata; class Amphibia; order Caudata; family Salamandridae; genus Lissotriton; species Lissotriton helveticus. Next base: position 1,527,797,821 of record NC_136063.1, on the reverse strand, counting down.
CCAGCATGCTGCTTCCCTCACCAAAAATCCTGAGAATATCTATTTGTATATATATGTATATAGAGATAACTCTAACCACTAGTATATGAAGTAGACCCTTGTACTCACTACCATTCCTATGTGATTCTTAGAGTTTATCCATTTGTATCTCTTCCTTGAGTGACTTTACAACTTGTACATTTGCAATTTTTTCTGTTTGTATCTTTTATGTAACTCATGCAATCCTAAGTCCTTATGTATCGCAGCTGGTTCTTTTGTAAAGGGCTCTGACACCTTCGGGTAATGTTTGCGCTATATAAAATCGCATTAAATAAATAAATTAAATAAATATGTAAGAGATATGCTTGCACTATAAGAATACAAGATGTATCTGTTTGTATGAATAATTACATTTAAATGACACCTAATTTTTTTAATTTCTTTTATAGGGCTACTCATCCCAGTGTAAGGTGACAGAGTGCTTCACATCACATGCACAGGCACAATAAATCATGCAACTGTGTAAAGTATATGAAATGATACATAAGACAATGATGGGTATATGGTGTAGGAATCAGATATCATATATTTATAGTCAGGACATAAAGTTCTGAATAAAGTCAGAATATAAAACATAACACAGTGTTTGTGTTTGTCTGTACTAGCACGACTTTACTTCCCAAAGGAACCCTTCTTTACAATCTTAGATAACAACAGATGTGGAAAAAATCATTAAGAATCTAAACCCATGACTTACAGTGTGTATGCAGCTCATTGATTCCAGTAAATAGATCACTGTGATGTATTAGAAGGCTTGCAACTTATGAAATGGAAGCAACAGAAAAATCTCAGTGTAAAAACAGTAGCCTATTATCTATTTAAATAAAATACAAATCTATGATCTGCACGTTACACAATATGGTATGCGTTAAAACCCTGACTGGACAAAGCACAGAACTCTCCCTGAACTCCGGTACCCACTAGTCTTATCATACCACTATTATAATCTCTTCTAAACCATTGGGCACACAATCTCTGCAGTAGGTGTCTAAACTCTCTAAGATATTTTAAAATGCAGCCGCATTGTGACCAATTAAGTAATCTAGAACAGATTTACTGTCACATATGTCCTTGTTTCCAATTTGATTGCAGCAGATAAAAAAAAAAATATATATATTATACCTATATATATAAAAACCAAAGTATGTCCGTTTGTCCTTTATGCATTACTACACCATTCATCCGATCGGCATGAAACTTTGGGAAGTTGTTGAGTACACTCCCGCGAAGGTTTCTGGCTAAAAAGAAAATTTTAAAAATAAAAATTATTAAAAGTTGTTGAGTACACTCCCGCAAAGGTTTCTGACAAAAAAAAAGAAAAATTTGTTAAATATCGGTCACACAGGGCCCTCATAATCTTTCCAATACTGAACGTTTACACTTTCCGGTGCGACTCGCTTTTGCAATGACCATCAACAAAGCACAAGGACAATCGCTGCAAGTGTGTGGACTAGATTTGGAGAATCCGTGCTTCTCACATGGACAACTGTATGTGGCCAGCTCACGCGCGGAAAAACTTCTGATTTATTCGTCTACGCACCAGACGGAAAAACAAAAAATATCGTGTATCCACAAGCACTCGAATAAAAAAACAGAATTAAAACAACACTTTGAAATGTTTTCCATATTAAAAGGAATACGTTTCAATCAAAATGACACAATGTAAATTGAATGTTATCATAACAAGTTTCCTTAAATTTCCTTTCTTCTGAGATCACAGCAACACGTGACGGGTAAGCTAGTATATATATAAAGTGATTGTCAGACTTTGCTTTTAAAGCTCCACTCCTCGTGACTCCATACCCTTTCGTCAGCCACAATTTAACCTCCAAAGTATAGTTTCCCAGAGTAAAATGTTTCTAATTCCATAACTGGTGTTGCACCAAGCCTGGCTGCCACATCCCCGGTGCACCTTCACTGAAAACATTTTTCGTAGAGGTTGGCAACAGTCTGCCTGGGTATAGCATAATTATTAACACTGTGGAAAGGTTGCACCAAATAATAATGACCTACTAGATAATGGCTATTTCCCAGTCCATGTCACACCAAACAATGAACACAAACAGCATGAATTTCAGGATGCTGACTTGGAATATCACTGAAGCAAGAATGGAATCAAACTTGCATGTTCATTCAGTCATCTACATATACATTCACTTCAGTAACTTAAACACCCACTTCAGAGACATGTCTGTAACCTACACGTCACTCACGCCTTAACTGTACATATTTTGTGACCAGTGAATGTTCGTACTAGTCTGCCCTGCTGGATCTGCTCTGCGTGAAATGGAACACTGCATGTATTGCTTTCTGTGAGGGTGGGAGCTTGCTTTGCTACAGCCATATTGCCCTGGTTGTCTGAGGAAGTAAAAGTTTGCACTGCTGCTGCCCAGTTTGTACCTGCCCTTTGATGGAAAAGGCTTGTGCTGACGCTATCCGTGCTGGACCTTCTCAGTAGTTGGGAAGCTTGCACTGTTTCTTCCCAATGTGTACCTGTTCTATGAAGAAAGGTGTGTACAATGCTGTTAGTAAATCTTATAAAAATACAAAGGATATTTTCAATGCGGTTGCATATCATGCCCCAGACAGTTAGAAGCTTCTGGACCAAGGGCAAAAACTAGTGGTCTGACCCAGAGACCCTTATTTCAATCACAGCTTCCCAGCTTGACCTAACTGTGATCCTTGAGAATTACTTTACTTCTCTCTGCCTCCTTTTCGAGATCATCACATTTGACAGCAGCTTCAAAAAAATCAGTTCAGGATGTGTACTTTACAAATCATATATTGTTTAATTGGCAATAATACTTTTTCATCTATAACAGCAATAAAGGCCTTGTATAGGTGGCACAAGATAACTGACTTGCCCCTGTCATCAGGGCAGAAGGGGCAAAGAGTGTGATACCCATTCAGGATTGGAATTGCACAATGTATTCAGGAAACCTGGTTGCAGCCCTGGCTTCCAAGGTTGACCACACAGCATGAACCTGGGCAAATAATTTTCTTTCCTGTGCTTCAGTTTCCTTGATCATCACATTTGAAAAAACGTTCAAATAATTCAGTTCAGGATATGCATTGTACAACCATCTCTCTTGTGTGTGGTGCAAAAGACTATAATGTTGCTCCATCTATAAAAATCCTATATAGGAGAAGCACTGCACATGACTTATCTCTTCAGTTAATAATAAAACTGTCACAGCAGCAAGTTTGCAGGTCACTAATTTTATTAAAGGCCACACAGCACAGCGATATAATTTAAGGTGTTAAGTGAAACAATCCAAAACAAACTTTTTGTGTAAATGTTTATCCTTCAGCCAATAGGTTTAGCCTATGCAAGACTTATTGGCGTTGTCAATGCTTTTTTTTTTATAGATGTTGCACATCAGAACAAGCCTTTGTGCAACATGCTTCAAAGTAAATAAAAGCCAATTGCTATAGTGTGGCCAGCATTGACGGCGTCATAGCACTTTGTTCTTATTTACTTTTAGCCATGTTACAAAGCAGGCAATGTTGCTCTGCAACATTAAAATCACATTAACAAAGCCAAATAGCTCTGCGTGAGCTTTATGCCTGTGTTAATGTTTTCTAAAGATGGCGCAAAGTAAATAAACAAAAAGCACATTGAGCGCTGGTCGTCATAGAGCTTTTTATTTTGAGGTGGAGAGAGGGTGTGTGGGCTCAAAATAAGGACGCAAGAGGTGGTGGGAAAGACAGCATCAAGCCACAATGAAGCAGGAGGGACAGGCAAACAACAAGGATGAGAGTCGGGTGGGGGAGGGTGTCGTGTTCCCTGAACCAGGAACACACAGGAAACGGTAGGGCTTTCAATATTATCTTTATTTGCTTCGCTATTACATTTCTGTAGCTCGTCGTGCCCTCGACCTCTCGCCCCAAGGTCCTGCTCCTTAATGACCCCTTGGTCCCCTCCCCTGACCGGATGTGGTGTCCGGTATCTCTTGTCCCCACCCTGTGCCCCAGGGTCCTAGTGCTATTTCCACGGCACGACATCTCCCCCTTTGTTGTGAACAAAACAGAGAGAGAGAGAGAGAGAGATGGATATATGTGAAAAGAGCTCTATCCCTCAGACATGTACTTGTCCACCTATTGTGTCTCTTTACATCTCCTCAATCAGTCTCTTTGTTTTCTTGCACTCTCTTTTTGGTCGTTGTTCTCTGACGTCAGTTGGTGATTCTGTTTGTGCTGTGTCTTCATTCTGTTCTTGCTTTGGTGTCTCTTCTTCCTTTGTTTTTAGTTCTCTGAAGTGGGAGCTGTTCCGCGTGATGTGATATCTGCCGACTGATGCCGTGATCATAGGCCCCTTAATTCCAGTCACTTTTAAAGGTTCTTTTGCGAAAGGGCTGTCCGACTTTTTTACTTGTCTCTGTTTCACTAGCACAGTGTCTCCTTCTTTAATTGTTGTGCCTGTCGCGTGTCTTCTCTGGTCAGCATACGCCTTCATTTTCGCTTTTTGTTCCTTGTCTCTTGTCGCGATGTCCTTTTGTTCTGTTTGCTCCACCTCCTTTATTTGTAGCAGTCTTGTTCTGCTTGAACGCCCTAATACCAGTTCTGCAGGGCATTTCCCCGTGGAGCTGTGGGGGGTGTTGCGATAGTCTCTTAGCACTTGACATAGGGCCTGCCCATTTGATATTTGTGTCAGCTTTGCTCTCTGTATCGCCTTTTTGATGGTTCCCATGAACCGCTCTGCCATGCCGTTTGCCTGCGGCCACAGCTGAGTTATTCTTCTGTGATTTAATCCCAGGTACGCCAATGAACTTCTTGAATTCCTCGCCAGAAAATGGCGGGCCATTGTCTGTTTTTAGTGTCTGGGGTGAGCCCCACGCTGCGAATACATCATCTAGCACAGGCAGTGTCGCATTTGCTGACGTTGATGCTACTGGTCTCACTATTGGGAATCTTGAGTATTCATCTATGATCACCAACAGGTAACTTCCTGTTTCTAGGGGCCCATAGAAGTCTGCTGCCAGCTCTGTCCACACCGCTTTCGGTAGTGGGGACATTTGCAGTGGTTCTGGCTTTGATGACGGCCCTGTTATTTGACAAATGTAGCAGCGCATCACCATTTCTTTCACCATATTGTCTAGTCCCGGAAACCACACTTTTTCCCACAACATTTTCTTTGTTGCTACAATTTCTCTGTGTGATTCATGTGCCAGCTCCACGGGCCTTTTTCTCAGTGTCCTGGGCATCACTATCCGTGTGCCTCTCAGTATTATTCCATTCCCGCATTCCGACAGTTCTTCACTTATCCTTTTGAAAGCTAACAGTTCTTCTTTTTCTACCCCTTTTTCCACATGGCTGTTGCTGTTCACGTGTCTCCATCTTTGCTGTTTGGTGATCTTCATTGATTCCTGCATGGTGCGATCTCGTTTTGTCTCGTCCTGCAGTTCTTCCAATGTGATTGTTGTTGGTGTACTGAGTTTCAGTGCAAAGTTGAGGTATTCTTCTGCCATCGTTGTTGCTTGTGATGCTTGTGGCAGAGGGTGCCGCGACACATAGTCAGCCGGGTTGTGCTCTTTTCCTGGCTTGTGAATAATCTTGAAGTTGTAGTCCATGAGCCTGATCCCCCATCTCTCTATCCTGGGCGGTATTTTTGCATTTGGGTTTCCATAAATTGTTGTGAGTGCCTGGTGGTCTGTTATGATTGTAAATGGCTTCCCGTAGATGAACATATGGTAGTGTTCGCAGGCCCACACCACTGCCAAGCTCTCTTTTTCTGGTTGCGAGTATCCTTTTTCAACTTCTGACAAGCTCTTCCTTCCGTATGCCACTATTTGCCTTGGGGATTCCTGCCCTTGTTGATGTTGCGCCAGTATTGCTCCTAGTCCCACTGGGCTGGCGTCTACTGTTAACTCGGTGCATAGTCTCGGGTCAAAATAGGCCAGATGATCCACTGCTGTAACGGCCTGTCTTATTTCTTCGAATACTTTGCTGCATTCGTCGGTCCACAGGAAACCTTGTCCTTGTTTTGTCAGCTCTCTTAGTGGTGCACTTACAGTGGCAAAGTCTTTGATGTACCTTGCGCAGTAGCTTGCTAAGCCAAGAAATGACCGTACTTCCGCTACATCCGTTGTTTTTTTTGCTTTTTCCAATGTTTCCACCTTGCTGTGATCCGGCCGCATCCCTTTCCTGGAGAAGATGTGGCCGAAGAAACCCAGTTAATTTCGCCCTAGCTCACACTTATCTTCATTCAGTGTCAAACCAGATTGCTCCAGGTGTGAGCACACTTCTCTTAGAGCTTTGTCATGCTCTTCATCTGACTTGCCAAACACTAAAATGTCATCGCTGTAATTTAAGCTGTTCTTTATTGGCCTTATTATCTGTCTTATTGTTTCTTGAAATATCTCTGCCGCCGATGAGATTCCAAAGCTCAGACGTTTGTATCTAAACAGACCTAGGTGGGTGGAGAATGTTGTGATATATCGAGACTGAGGATCCAGTTCTAGTTGGTGGTATCATTTACATAGGTCCAGTTTGGAAAAACGCCTTGTGCCTGTAAGACAGCTGATCATGGCGTCCAAGTGTGATCCAGGATGTCGTTCACGTTCAATGGCCTTGTTCGGTATCCTCATGTCTACACATATTCTTATCTTCGATATGTCTTTCTTTGGGACAGCCACAATGGGCGATACCCAGGGCGTCGGTCCTTCCGCTGGTTCTATTATGTCTTGTTTTAGTAATGCTTCCAAATCTTCTTCTACCTGTGGCTGCAGATGTATTGGCACTCTTCTGTGGTGCTGTGCGACTGGCCTTACTGTCTCGTCAATGTGCAGCGTGATTTGTCAGTCCTTCAGCTTTCCTAGTCCTCTTAGTAACTTGGGGTATTTCTCTGGGGATCAAATTTATTCGTTAAACACTTCTTTAGTTGGTCATAGGTGGCAATCTCTTCTTTCGGCAGTGTCACCATTAGGTCCTCCACTTCATCTCCTACTAGGTTCACAAATAGGCCTCTCATCTTTGCTGCTGTTACATCAGTAGCTTCCACATAGTTTTCAAATCGTCTGACCCACTTTTCCCATCTAATTCCTGTTTGTGGTTCAGAAAGGCTGAATGGTAGTGGCCTTCTGTATTGCGCACTCGGTTTCGGGTCTGCCATTTCTTCTTTCCTCCTTCTTTTATGTCTTGTTTGTTTCTTCTTTCTTCTCTTTCTTTAGTTTGCCCAGTAATTTAGTTTATATTCCTTTTTGTTTTCTATTTCTACTTTATTTCTCTTTTCTTTTCTTCCCTTTGTCTTTGCCTGTGCTTTATTTTCGTTTTTGCTTTAAAAATCGGCTTTTTTTGCACTATTTTCGATTTGTCCTGACCTTAAAATGGCCGCCCGGGTTTCCTGCTTGCTGATTGGCTCTTGTGCCTGACTCCAAGATGGCCGCCAATAGTCTCGCGAGACTTCACAGCCAATTGTGGTGTTGCCTGACTTCAAAATGGCCGCCCGCGTGTTGCTGCTCGCTGATTGGCCCTCGCGCCTGACCCCAAAATGGCCGCCGAGACTCTCGCGAGAGCTCGGGCCAAATCTTTAAACTTCGCGCTGTGCTGTACGGCGCTTACTGGCACAATCAGTCTTCTCTCGCAGCGGTCGGGGTGGGCTCCCGCGTCGCTGCGCTTCTTTGTTGGCGCTTCACTCAGTCTTCTCTTCTGGGCACGATGCGATCCAGGGTGGGCTCCTGGTGTAAAATCGCTTTTTTTCTCCGATGAGCACGCAGAGGGATGCGTACCTTCGTCGCCAGATGTCGTGTTCCCTGACCCAGGAACACACAGGAAACGGTAGGGCTTTCAATATTATCTTTATTTGCTTCGCTATTACATTTCTGTAGCTCATCGTGCCCTCGACCTCTCGCCCCAAGGTCCTGCTCCTTAATGACCCCTTGCTCCCCTCCCCTGACCGGATGTGGTGTCCGGTATCTCTTGTCCCCACCCTGTGCCCCAGGGTCCTAATGCCATTTCCACGGCACGACAGAGGGATAGAGCGGGCCTGCAAACACATGCACTCTTAAGGAGTGCTAGAATAAAAATAGAAAAAAAATCCTCTACAAACGGCAGCCAGTGGAAGGTCACTGGCTACAGACACAAGAAACAACTTGGTCCACGCTCCATGGAGGCTCAGAGGACTAACACAACCGAAGAGAAAGTGGAAGAAGCAGAAAGGCCCTGACCAATGAGAAGCAAGTACATGAGTGTGACGTGGGAGCTAACCAATGGTAAGTAAGGGTACGTTTTGGGTGGGCTCTAAGAATAATATTAGGTATTTTTTTGTTTTCAAAATATTTCACAATGACAGCGCATGTACTTCAAAGCAAAGCATAAAAAGGGGCAGTTAGTGACACTTACAATAGGGTAGTAGGTCCAGAATTAGCTAAGTGTGTTCTTCTCAGCCTCCATGTGCTGCTTTTCAAGACTGGATGCAGCAAAGACAAGGCTTCTCAGAATTATGACACCCATCCATCACCACCTTACTACCACTGCCCTACTGGCACTGGTAGAAAAACAGGAGGCTGCTTTGGTGTCAGACGCGTGGTTAGCAGTCGCAAGGCATATGCACTTCCTCTTCCCACACCCGGTGAGCTGGGAGTGGCTCTAGGCAGTGTGAACATCGCTTTTTTCAAATCCCAGACTACGATTAAGTGACTCACCATGCAAAACATGCTGATGTCCTGATAGCATGTAGCAGGGCCTCTTAAAGGAGTGGGGCCAAAGGACGGTGGTCCAAATGCCCCCATCCTCACCCGTACCCTGTTTGAGGCTGATGAAATGCCCTATGAAGCAGAGACTGTTTCACAATATTTGGTGTTAGATACCTATATTCCTAGGAGAGCTGCCTGACCCACAGGGCAATATCCAAGCACCAAATATGCGGATGTCCATTCCTCATCCCTCCTGTTTTTTTAATCTTCTGGCGAGGTGACACGTAAAAAGCATTGTAGCTCCCCCACATACTTTTTTTTTTTTTCAAATCATTTTTATTAGACAAGAAATGAAAGGAAAGTAAAGAGAGTAAGAATAAAACAATAATACATACAATCATGTTGAGTCAGCTAAAATAAAAGTAAGTCAATACAGAGATCGATCCAGAACCACACATTTTGTGAAAGATAGACGGCCAATCATGAGGATGGAACTTACATGTTAGATGACACTATATTACAGTATATACATTAGGATAGGGTATTAGATCAAAAACATAGTTCTGCAATACAATGTCAGCATACAGTACCGTAATGCGAATCGATGTGGTCTTGACTAATAAGCGGTATTAAAACATATAGTGAGTAAACAATTGTCGTGTTCCATGTATCTTGTTTACATGTTACAGCTTATGAAACCACATACAATTTTAATATAGGTCTGACAGTTTAACAAAAGGTAGAACATAAATGTTGACATAAGTGACATAGCAACACTCAAACTAGGGAACCCATAACTAGGAGACTTACAGTCAGTGAATAGTAGTACTCTTGAATGCTTCTCAGTGAAGCATATGGAACCCACTAATGAAGCCTACCACATTAGGTAGGTGATTGTTGATATGTCTATAGGGTTTTTAGTAACTCAGGGATATAGGCGCACAGCTCTGTAAATGTGCTATGATTAATGGTAGTGTGAGTAGGAAAATGTACGGTGCTTCCAGGTAAGGGGATATTCCCTAAAACGCCTTACCTGGAAGCACCATACATTTACCTACTCACACTACCATTACTTATAGCATGTTTACAGAGCAGTGCACCTATATCCCTCAGTCACTAAAAACTCTATAGACATATCAATACCCAAGGTATCAGAGAAGGCAGCCTCAACATTGAGACTTTGAGTGCATATCTTACACCTTCTGTGGGAAAAATGGATAGATACAAAGCTGCAGAGGAGCTTTTTGAAAACGTGCCTAGACGTGTGCCCACAAGTAGGGCATCCACAAGTGGAAATCCGTTATGATGAGAGGGATTGAGGGACACATTTATGAAATGAGAGAGACTTAAGAAGCAAGGAATTTCAAAATTGTGGGACGGAGCCACACTTAAGCAATATCTAAGACTCAACAGAGTACCTAGGGGGCTTAGATCTCAGATCTTCACTACATATGACGATCTGGACAAGGATCTCTTAGCCAAATGGGAGGAATCGGTAATGGTTAATTCAAATACATTGATGAATGTACTAATAGAAAGTGCAGAACGTAAAGTGACTAGACTCCAAATAGAGACGTCTAACTCTTGAACAAGAAATCTAAGATCTCAACATCCAAGAGGCAACTGAGAAAAATTACATTATCTTAAATGAAATTTTGGTTAAACATCAGAATGAGATCAAGAATAGAAAAGCCAGACCATTCAAAAGAGATGAAATAGACTACAGGGAAGGTTGTGTTTTTACGTATGCCAGAAAATACGATAAATTGGTACATAATATTCAACAAACTGACAGATCGGCTAGAATAGTGACAACATCTCTTTCTTCGAGTTCCACTTCCCTAAGCGCCCCACCAACCAGCGAAAGTGAGGTCGAAAGGATAACAGGCACAGATCATACTAAATCATCTTTTTTAAGGGAGGTCCAAAGGATAAGGAAAGGGAACAGAACACAACCTACCAGGGGAGGACAAGACACAAGACCCACAGAGGGAAGAGAGCAGGACAAAGACGATTACAAAAAGAAGTTGAGGTCAGGGGATGCAAAGAACAAATAGAGACCACTGACAGCGAAGTACAGGTAGTCAACCTATCATCCAAGCACCTGACATGATTTCCTTTCTTAGCAAAGGTTTGAGTTTTAATTCATCTGAACCCGGTGATATTTGTCAACTTAAAATTGATCTTTTCAAATTTATCAGGAGTCTCAAACTAAAAAAACATTTTTCTTGTAACTATTCTACTAAGAAATAGACTAAGAACATTTCTAGTGACTATGTGTCAAATGTCTCAACTATACAAGATGTACAGGCCACTGTACTACTCTTATCACTCACAGATCACGAGGAATCTTTATATGATATGAAACTCCTTCTACCGGAATTAAATATAGATACAGACTACACTCTAGCGAGCGGTCTAAAAACCAAATCTAGATGGACACCAACACTTCCAGGGGGAAACCCCGTTGATACCTTTTACAAGCTGGTATTGGAAGACATTGATAAATTTGACCATAAAAGAATTAGAAAAAGATACCGACAACGTGACAACCTACAGGCAGGCGAGCGCCTAGCACTTAGGACACTGTGTAGTATCCTGCATTTGTAATGAAATGTATTTTACACCTCCTGCTCAGCCAGTGCCTGTGCTCTGTGCCCAATAGAATGTTGGAGTCATGATGTGCCTCGGAATGTTGGGACACAGGGAGGTGAAGGGACAGTTCTCGTGGGCTGAGCAGCTGACTGGCTGCTCCTGGTGAGGCTCTCCTTCAGAACTTAACTACTTGTTATCTACTTAAATTAAGCATCTTTAAATACTACCTTCATGGGTGGACCTCCTCCCTACATTTAATTGGCGACGAGTTGGTGACGTACCTACATGAAACAAGCTGATCTCAGGAACCTGGCGTACAAAATAGGACCTGAAGATGATACAAGCTACACTTCAGACAGTCACAGGCAACAAAAAGGAAAAGTGAAGGTATCAACAGGAAAGGAAAAACTGCAAACAAGATACAAGAGTCTTCTTAACAGACCAGTTACGTCTACATCCAAGAAAGAATTTCATCACAGAAAAGAAAATAAGACAACAACACTACGCCGTTAAGCGCCACCAGTGTCCTCTCCATTGGACAGCTCTCTCCCCGGCGTGCTGTGCTCTTCTACATTACGTTCTTTGAACTCTGTTAACATCTACTGCCTCTTCTTTCTTGCTGATCAACTCTACAAGCAGATTATTCATCTTCGTCACGGTGGTTCACTCCCAGGCACACACTCTACGACCTTGTGAAAATACAAAGACAATGCAGCATTTATGGTAGTCATGCTGAGGCCCATGCTGTGTGATCCTGTGCACCTGCTGCGTATGCTGTTTGACTGTGTGCATATCTAATCTACGTATTGGGGACCTTGATTCCTTCTACAGTGTTTGTTCTTCAAGTCCACCACTACGTTACTGAACACCATGAATGGGATTTGCCTTTATGGTTCTTCGATTTTTGAGGAGATGTATTGCAGCATCAAGCCTAATGGGGACATTTTTCTCATCCCAAGTGATGCATCGCATTCTGTGTCACGATGCCTCTGTCTAGCACCCAGGACATTTTGTGGACCTCAACTGGTGACATCTTTAAGCAGTATTTATCACGCTTTTACAACATTGTGGTGTCCTGTCATATTAATGACATTCTCCGTTATGTGACAGCCTATTGTGCTTTACTGAGAGTGTCATTGTGGGCTGTGTTTCGATTGACTCTGCGCCTTAACACAGGATAGTTTACGCCACTTTATGTCACTTTGTTGTGGATTTATCTCATCTGGTGGCATTTCCCTCAACTAAGTCACGGCCCCCATGGCAGTTAAACCGCCGCTTTGTGGACAGTAATTATAATGGTCCAACAATGTTAGTGCGTGCGTCTCACCTCTCTCTTCAGTCAGCGCAGCTCTTCTGTTCAACGAGATCCCTCTGTGACATCACGTCTTTACTTACTGAGGGACACGGTGTGTCGCATTTGCACATCGTGAGCTACCCTGCACGGCGTGCTTTGTCGTGCCGTCATCTTTTGTGTGACACGCAACTTGAAATGCAGCTATCTAGTGGACAGAACCTCTGGAGGATTTGTTGACTATGCCCGGTGTTCAAATAGCTAATTATCATTGCCTGCTGTTTTCCTGCATGCCTCTCCTCGATATATGTCATCCTCCACCTTGTGCGTTTCACGATATGCCTCGTACTAGTTCATGTAAGGCATTGTACATGGACCTGGCCTTGTGGGCGACTTGCACACACCCTGCTCGTTAGTGTATTACTGTTTATTTGATCCTCAGTTCTCTACACTCAGTACGGACGATCCAGGAGGCAGTGGACATGATGATTGGACATGTAAGATCCTCTGGTGCTTACAAGGACATGCTCTGTTTCTGTGCCACACTCTACTTTTCTTTTCCTGGACTGTCATTCGTGGCTACATGGCGTTCAGGTTGTCCTTCCTGGGTTTGTTCAGAGAGATCTGGTAACACGCTCACACTTATCTTCTTTAGGCAGCTAATTAAATATTTGTGTATTTCATTATGCATGCACTTTGCCACCGCCTGTATGCATGCATTGAGTACACACCTGCACATAGGTTCATTATTTCACGTTCTAGGACATTGGGTACACTCCTTCTGGGGGTTTATTTCACACGTGTACTCCTACATCTCTTCCTTCCCTACTTAGGGATGGCGATGGGTGCTAGCCCCATTTGCCTACATACAATTGCCCTCCTGGGCTACATATGGTCTTCACCCTTACACAGGGCACCGTTTCATGGGTTATAGTCCCATTTACATTAACCGTCACCCTCACACAGGGCGCGGCTTATGGGTGTTAGTCCCAATACAACATATCACTACATGTTACCTCTACATGGGGGTTGTCCTTTCACAGGCTTTCACATTTTGGGTCATTGTCCCATTCACAGTGCTCCTTACACTCTTGCATAAGAGTAAAGGACGGTCATGGGTTTCATTCCCATTGGCTGATATTGTCTTTCTACATTAGTTACTTTGCTGTTTTGTATAACGCAATGTTACTCTTATATCGTATTGTTATTGTCTAATTGAAAATGGGGGGCAGTATTAGTTATACTGTATGTATCTACTTTGCCTCTTCTCTGTTTTCTCTTATGCCCAACTTTCCCCGTGATGTTATACATAATTTTCATCCTTGGTTTCTGAATCTACATTGCTTGTTGTTTTCAGCCTTCCCTCGTTCGTATTTTCATTCTTTCTCTTCCCTGTTCAGAAGGAGATCCGTTATTCCCTATTCTTTGTGTCTGTGTGTAGGCTGGTGTCCGGTTTGTGTCTTGCCTTGTTCTTTCTTCCTTTCTTGCCTGCCTGGCCAGTAGGTATGTTTGGGGGTAGACTTTGGTGTGTCTATGTCTCTCCGTTCTCTGGTTGTCTACTTCGCTTCATCTCTGCTTCCTTCTCCTTTCTACTCCTTTCTGGAGGGTATTCGTCCTTTCCTTTTATGCACATTCTCTCTTCGCTTCTTTCATCTATCTCTGCACTATGCTTTGCTTACTCTTTTCCTTTACGTTTATTCTGCCACACAGTTGTTTCTCCCTTGCATTCTGTTCTTGGTTTACTCTCGTTATATCTTATTCATTTATTGCATTTATGTTTCAGTTGGAAGGAAAGGGGATATGTAGTATCCTGCATTTGTAACTAAATGTATTTTACACCTCCTGCTCAGACAGTGCCTGTGCTCTGTGCCCAATAGAATGTTGTAGTCATGATGTGCCTCGTAATGTTGGGACACAGGGAGGTGAAGGGACAGTTGGTCATGGGCTGAGCAGCTGACTGACTTCTCCTGGTGGGGCTCTCCTACAGAACTAAACTACTTGTTATCTACTTGAATAAAGCATCTTTAAATACTAACTTCATGCGTGGACCTCCTCACTACACACTTCCACTGACATCCTAATCAGGGAAGCTGACAAAGGGGGAAATGTTGTAGTGATGAATCATGAAGACTATAACAAAGAAATCTTGACCCAACTGAAAGAAAATACATGTTATGAATTACTACTCAAAAACCCTATGGGTCCACTAAGATTTAAGATTAACAAACGTCTGTCAGAATGGCACACAGCAGGGCTATTAAATGATGATGAACAAGGTTATATGAAAGTATTTAGACCAACCTTTCCTTGGCTGTACACCTTGCCGAAAATTCATAAACACCTTCCCTTTCCTCCGGGTAGACCAATCCTATCTGCGATACGGGGCCCCACAGAAAAGTTAGCCGAATATGTTGATCTTTTTATTGGACCAATGGTATATAACTTACCATCTTATATTCAGGACACAAAACATATCTTGTGTATTTTAGCTGATTTACAGTGGCAACCAAGGATGATCTTAGTAACATTAGATGTGGTGTCCCTGTACACCAGCATCGAACCTGATCATGGTTTAAGGGCAGTAACCCAATTGCTACACAAAAGGCCAGCTACTAAATGGCAGCACACTTCAATGCGGAGTTCCATGATGAAACTTATCCTAGAAAATAATGTCTTCATGTTTGACAATAGATGGTACAAACAAATCAGGGGAGTCGCCATGGGTTAAAAAATGTTCTCAGTCTTTTGAAAACTTGTTCATGGGCACACTAAAGGCAGATTGGATATGGGGGGGTCAGGGAGCACCATGGATTGACTTCATCATCTATTGGGGGCGCTACATAGATGATTGTCTGTTGCTTTGGTCAGGCACACAGGAGAAATTGGAAGAATTTTACAGGCACCTAAACAATAACTCCTACAATATGAAGTTTACTATGGAATCTAGCACATCAAGGATCACATTCTTGGATGTAGAAATTTTCATCGGGGAAGATAAATTACATAGCAAACTTTTCTGTAAAGAAACCTCAAGTAACTCATTATTACACGCAGACAGCTCCCATCCTGCACATCAAATTCAGACAACACCTTTTGGTGAGTTTGTAAGGGTGAAAAGAAACTATAGTGACGAATCAGACTTTCAGACATGTTTCACTGACATGAAATACAGATTTCGGAAGAGAGGATACACCACACAAGTAATCAAAAAAGCAGACAACAGAATAGAACAAATCACAAGAGCAGAAACGTTACAAACTAAAACACCAAAATCAAGTTCGAAACAACCGGTACGACCCATCAATGAGTTCAATAGTTTGAGCCATGTAATCAGAAAAAGCCTAGTTAAACATTGGGGGAATTTATAGGCTAACACAGCTTTAAATGACCGCATTACATCGTACCCACAAAAAACATTTAGAAGAGGCAGGACCCTTAGAAATAGGCTCAGCCCCACAGTCCCACGCAACACCAGAGAGTCCACCTGGCTGTCACAACACACTGTGGGCTTTTACAAATGCGGTTGCTGTGGGGTCTGCAAATGGGCAAAACATCGCACCTGTAACTTTGAGAGTATGGACCGAAGGAAATACTGCACCAAACAGAACATCAATTTTCAAACAAAATAGGTTGTGTACATCATAGAATGTGCCTGCAAAAAACAGTATGTAGATAGTACTATTCGGCCTCTCAAGGACAGAATCAGTGAACATGCAAGAGCGATACATCAACAGGATGCCAGATACCCAGTGGCATTACATGCTTCAATATGTCCTTCTCAAGGAACACACGAAATCTTTTCCTTTTTTGGGATACAAATTTTCCAGCCCAATGTATGTGGAGGTAACAGACAACTGAAACTAAGACGCACGGAGGCCAACTCGATAATGCACCTCCGGACAATGGAACATGGCCTGAATTGCGACCAGGAGTTGCAGTATTTCCTAGGAGACTAGTCGCTTCTTGTAACAGTGCAATTTTGAATAGATTAAGACCCTTGGAATGCTACAAATACTTAGCACCTAATATGTCTATATAAGGCCAACAGTAACACTGGCCTTCAACAAATAGATAATATCCTGTTTATGTGATTTTCTCGAATGGTGATCTATGCATATTTACAACTTAGTATATTAGGTGACAGTTGACTAAAAGGGAACCAGTACCTTTTATTGAAACTCTTATTTGTGTGTAAATCCACGGGTGTCCCAATCGATTGTTTCAGATTTTTGTTACATATCCTTTCGGAACAACTAGCCCCTACTTGTAAAGATTGTATCATCTCATACTAAACTTATATCTTTTCTTACATTCTTTCCCTTCCCATCTAACCACATTTATTCATATTCTTTTTTCCAACTTTACAAGTTCGAATGATTTGCATTATGTGACTTCTTGGAGGTATGTACCTATTTATTTTTGGTACACATGATGGATTAATATGACATTCATTTTTGGATACTGCTGCACTGAAAATACTTGCTAGATTAGAAAGGTTTCCATAGGTAATATGTTGGTACGTATAGGTTCGACATATAGTTTCCCCTCGAATGAGTAATATGAAAATTTTCTAATTAGAGACTGCCGTGCAACTTATAAGCATTGGCAGATTCATTTGGGATTTTTTGAATTGATCAAGAGGCCTTGTTCTGCAGACTTTAGGCACGCAACTAGCATCTTTCGATGTTCCACTCATAAGCATTGGCATATTTATTGTGTTCTTTTTTAATTGATCATGAGGCTTTGTCCTGCAGACTTCTGGCACGCAATTAGCGTCTTTCGATTTATCCCTGTTTATATATAGTTCTTGTTCCATCATTAATACTGAGTTTTCTTTTCTTATACTACAATTGTGTGGATAACCTCTTTCTGTTCTTGGCCTGGGTGAACATTACGTTTCCTTTTTGTCAATAAAGTTCTGCAGCGCATAGCTGGGTAGGCGCTCTAGTTTTTATGCATGCAGAATGCTTATAAGCACTTCTGGGTCTGACCGGCTTGTCGGTACCCGAGCAACTTTGGAAGAAACGTGTCGTGCACCATACATTGCGCACCCCCTGCAAGGTAAGAAAATGGGCTCCTTTTTTGATTTAGACCTGAGGACACCCTCTTGGTCTTTTGGGGACCCAGAGGGATCGCGGCATTAGCTGGTGTCCCCTTGGGGATTTTCGCGCGGTGGAACGGTCCACACAGCGCGTGAGGGTTTCCAGTCAGGCGGTGGGCGGGGTTTGGTAGCTTTAGGCTTAGCAGGCAGCGGTTGAGGTAAACGGTGAGTTATTTGAGGAGAGTGGAAGGCGGTCGTTTTTGTGACCCAAGCCTCTTCATTTTCCACTTATTTTCTGTCAAGTCTGGTAGCGTCGTGAGGATGGCAGAGTCAGCGGCAGTAAAGGAGGCACTCCACATTATTTATGATGCGGGCTGAGATGATTTATTGATGCCTAGCGTCTCAACTGTATTAGCGGTGGCCGGAAGACGCCCGAAGCGTGTGGCAGCCCAAGGTGTTTCGGAGGAGGTGGCAGCCTGTTTGCCTGCGAGGAGCCGGTCGCAGGTGCCTGAAGGTAGATCTGAGGTGGTGCCCCTGATGCTGCAACACAGAGGTCGTGCGGCGCATCGTAGCGGAGGCAGCACGTTACAGGCTCCCAGATGCCACTTGCTCCCTGACAGGAATTCAGGTCAATTGGGGGCAGCAACTTCTCATCGTGTGGGACGCTCTAGGAGGAGAGTACAGGGCAGGGGTGGTACCCGCCTCTAGGAGCCTTATTTCAGCAAGTTCCCGGTCAAGCAAGGGGAGGGGGTTTGCTATGCCAATGGGGTGAATGACAATTTTGTTTTGCCGGCCTCTCCTTTTTCAGCTAAGAGAGCACACATCAGTTGCAAGGTGCTCAAACACAATACTAATTTTGACGGAATGTCTTCCATTAATATTGCACCTCCGGTGTCTATTGAGGGACGCTCTGCTGTTTTGGTGGATTATTCCAGCGACAGTGGTGAAGACAGTGATGGGGTGCAACTTTTGTCATCTGGAATTAACAATATCCTGAACGATAACGGTGCTCAGGTGCTGGGTCCTGTAGGGGAGGGAGCTGTTTCTGAGGTGTTTTTGTCTCCGGTTCCTAGGGGCTGCCTGGGAAATATGTCAACTTATATTTACAAGACAATATGACTACCTCATCTTTTGATTTAACAGAGTCAGCAGTGGGTGTTGAGGTTCAGGATTTGGATGGTGTTGATTTACTGTCTCACAACATATACCCTTCTTCACGTTTAGAACCTGCTGGTTATTCTTCAGGCTTTGAAGCTATTTTTCCGGAATCTCGTTCTCCTCCTTGTTTCTCACAGATTTCTTTTGACTCTGCATTAGGGCCACGTCGAGGGCAATGGGTTTGGGTGGATCATGCCACTCCTTCATCTTTGGCAGCGGGCAGTTCAACGCAGGTTCGGGATGGTGCTAAGTCGGTTGCGTCTTCTGGCACGAGCGGCTGGAAGTCTTCATCATACAAGGTCCCGCAGATGGCGGCGGGGATTTCCAAGTTCATGAAGGCGAAGCAGGGAGCGGCTTTTGGTAAAGGGGTTGATACACAGAGCGAGTCAAATGTGGATTTAGCTGTGACCAATTGGGATTTTTATGATGGTGGGGTGGGAGACAGCGAAATGCTGAGTGGTAGTAATGCAGATTTGGTTATACCTGATGAATATGCTGGTCATGGGTTGGTTGCTGAAAATATAAATGAAGGTTTTCTGTTTGATAATATGAATATGGATTCAAGAGCTATGGGTCAAGAACAAGTGGTGTCAAAAAAGGGGTCGGGTCAACTTTTGTTGGTAGTATTTTACAAAGGTCACGAGCGGACAATACAGTGGAGCAAGAACGGCTTCATGGTCAGCAACGGCGAGATGATCCAAAGGAGTTCCAGAAGCGGGCTATGCAATTGACATCAGGTAGGCCTCAGTGGTGGTCTTCGTGGCCACAACCTTTGATGGGCAAACACAGTGTACGCTCAGTGGGGGTGGGCGATGAATCAGTAAATTAAGTTTTGGGTTTTGGGATGGGGAGACGTTGAGAAAATCTGCAGAACAGGTGAGAGTGGGTACAGGTGCTTTGGATTCAAATAAGGTTGCAAATACTAATAAACCGGTTTTGGATTGGTCAAAATCCTCATCGGGGCAAGATTCGGGTGCCATTCACCCCATACATAAGAGATTACCTTACATGGGTTTGGCCATGCCCCTAGGAACACATCTGGCTGAGAAAACAAAGAAGAGAATTTGGAACCACGAGTTTTTTGACGTTTTCAAGCTCCTTCATAGGGACATTCAAGCGAAGGAGGGGTCCAAAGAGGAGGAGTGGGAGCTTTCGAGACGTCCCAGGGTTCCTAAAAATATTGAAAATTGGACAGCGGCATTTTTAATCTATGCAAGCGTCTATTGTGAAAAACATCAGGACACGGCTGTGGCCATGTTTAAGTACATGGATATTATACGCAAAGCACAATTACATTTTGGGGGGTTCGCATGGCTCAGCTATGACAAAGAGTTCAGGGCTAGAGTCAGTCTTTTTCATGATGAACCTTGGGGGGAGGTTGATCAGGAACTGTGGCTCCAGTGATGTCCTTGACTCAACCGCCCGCAACGACTCATACTGCAAGCAAGCTTCCAATGACTTATAGGCCCTTTCTGCCTCGCCCCGCCCAATTTGGGGTGGGTGGGTTCTTTAGAGAACAACTGCCAGTTACGGGATCCTGCTGGAACTTTAATTGAGGTTCATGTATCAGGCAATTTTGCAGGTTCAAACACGAATGTTTGCAGTGCGGTGGGAAACATGCCATCATACAGCCAACCAAAGGTTCGGGGATCAAGGGAAATCACCAAGAGGTAGGGGAACATTTCCACAGTTTATTCCAAAGGTGTCCATACGCCAATTAAGCTATCGGTCATGACACAGTGGTTGGAAGGGTACCATGATACGGAATACGCTTCAAAACTCTTTTGGGGTTTTCAAGGAGGGTTTTAAGATAGGTTACCAGGGTCCACGTTCCAAAAGAGGGTCTGACAATTTAAAATTGGCTAAGGAATTGCCTCAAGTGGTTCAGAAGAAACTGGATTCGGAGATACAGGAGGACAGGATAGCAGGCCCTTTTAAGCACTGTCCCTTGAAGACTTTGATGATATCCCCATCGGGTTTGGTTCCCAAAAAAATGGCAGGTTAATTTAGATTAATCCATCATTTATCGTGGCCGGAGGGCCAATCTATTAATGACTTCATTTCCCCGACAGACTCTAATGTAACATATAGGTCTGTTGATGATGCATTACGGATGGTATGCATAGCTGGGAGTGGTGCGGAATTTGCTAAATGCGATATCCAGTCAGTGTTTCGTTTATTGCCTATTCACCGTCGGATTTTAAGCTGCTGGGCATGTGTTCAATGATTCTTTTTACATTGATAGAGTCCTCCCAATGGGTTGTTCAGTGTCATGTGCACTGTTTGAAATGTTCAGTACTTTTCTTCAGTGGTCTTTTACAGAAAAAAGTGGTCACAAACAATGATTTCTTCTTTATTGGTGAGGCCCAGTCAGATCAGTGCCACAGATGCCTAAACATTTTCCAGGATTTGGCTGAGGAGTTCGGCGTTCCGCTGGCTCCAGGGAAAACTGAGGGTCCATGTACCAAACTTACATTCTTAGTTATTGAAATTGACACGGAACTCATGATGGATAGGTTGCCGGCGTCTAAGGTGAGTGAGATTAGGTCCTTTTTATTGGAGATCATCGACAGGGAAATAATTCAGCTCAGGCTGGTTCAGTGTTTATTGGGCTACTTAAATATCGCTTGCCGTGTGGTACGTGCTGGCAGGAGCTTTTGTTAGCGTTTGGGGATGGCGATGTCTGGGGCATTCCTTCCTCATCACAGGATTAGGCTCACCAAGCATATTAAGGAAGATTTATTAATTTGGCTGCAATTTTTAAAGGATTGTAATGGAGTCTCTCTATATTTTGTGGAGAATTCTACCAGCTGGCATTTTCAAATCTTTTCAGACGCTTCTGGGGCACACGGTTTTGGTATTTTTTGGGAGCATCTTTGGTGTGCGGAGAAATGGCCTCCACATTGGCTACAGCAAGGCCGAAGCATAGCTTTTCTTGAATTGTTTACTCTCATTGTTGCTTTATTGGTTTGGGGGAGGAGTTTAAGGACAGGAGTGTTATTTTTCATACTGACAATATGGCCGTTGTGGAGCTAATTAACAAGCAAAAGGCTAAGGATGTGTGTGTATTACACCTTTCACGCTTTTTATGCTGCAGAGTCTTAGATTAAACATTGTGTTTAAAGCGAGACACATTCCAGGTGTTAATAATTCAATTGCGGATGCTCTGTCTCTATTCAATTGGTAGAAATTCCGCAGTTTGGTGCCGGGGGCGGACAGCTGCAAAACTTTTATCCCGAAAGACCTCTGGGTGCTGGGGGAATGAGAATCGTTGATCTGGTGGAAAAATCTATAGCCCCTTCTACTAGACGCAGTGATCGTCAGGCCTGGACAGAATTTTTAAGTTATGTTAAGTTACACAGAATTGCTCTTTCTACAGAGGGTATCAAAAAGGTTATTTTACGGTTTGTTTTGAATTTGGTTAATTTGGGTTTATCTCATACAACAATTTCAGTAAAATTGGCTGGCATTTCTTTTTATAGTCAGTTGTGGTGGGAACAGGAGTTGACGGGGGATGTTTTATTAAGGCGTATGTTGAAGAGTCTTGGGAGAGAGTGTTCTGTTCCTTCGCAGTTATGTGAGCCAATCACTTTTCCCCTTTTGCAACACATTTTAAGGCAGTTAACAGTTTGCTGCTATGATTTGTGGGAGGTTGCACGTTTTAGACTTTGCATAATTTGGTTGTTTTCCGGCGCTTTTAGAGTTTCCGTGTTGTTGGGTTTGCGGGATCAGAAGGGTATGCAGGTAGAGGATATTCAGGTGCAAGGAGGGAAGCTTAGGATTCTTTTAAGGAAGTCAAAAACCGACCTGCTGGGTAAAAGCACTTGGGTCTATTTGAAGGGTAGTGGAGTTCATGACTGTTGTCCGTTAAGGGAATGGGAGTCATTTTCTGTTTCATTAGGTTTGCAACATGGAGACATATTCACTCATAGTAATGGGAGCAAAATTACTAGTGCACATTTATTGGCAGTTTTACGTAAAGCTTTGTTGTTGTTGGGAAAAAACCCTCACTTTTTGGGACTCACTCTTTTTGGATAGGGGCAGCGACTGAAGCGTCTAGATTGGGATGGGGCCGGGATAACATTAAAAAGATTGGGAGATGGAAATTGTATTGCTGCACACGTTATGTAAGGAAATTAGATGCTTTATTTAATATGTGGACTAATTTTGTTTTTTCCCGTCTAGGTGGTGTTAAAAGTACTGTATCATGAAAGAGGCGGACATGGATAGTGGGCCATTCTTTGGTAAAATGGTCAGCCAGCTTCGACCAACAGCAGATTTATGGCCGAGCTCTTGGTTTGCCTAGCAGGGGACATGAGGTTTTGTGGCAAGGGAAAGAGGTGGGATGCGTTATTTCCCATGCTCTCTGAGCTGTCTTCTGCTAGAGGTTTCCCAGATTTATTAATTATTCATATGGGGAAAATTATCTTGTATCATTGTCTGGTTTATCCCTTTTGAAGAAAGTGAAATTGGACTTGGCAGTGATCAAGAATAACTGGGTAGGTACAACTCTGGTTTGGACTGAATTTATTTACGGGCACCATTGGAGGGGAGCTCCCAAAAACACGGCGATGGAAAGGGCTTGCAGGAAACTCAATCGGGAAATTAAAATCTTTTGTTTTGCAATGGGTATAAAGTTTTTAGCTCATGATAATATCACTGGTACGGCATATCATCCTTTCATGGAAGATGGGGTACACTTGTCACAAATGGACCAGGCATACTATTTAACGGAGCTGGGGGATCTATTGGCTGATTTTTGATGTGAAAATCTTTGGTGTTCGCTTAATACTAGATCATTTTTGTTGCAGAAAAAAATTGCCTTTTGGGGGGGGGGTGGGGGCAGGAAAACTCTTTGGTTTTCCTGGGTGGCGTTTTTTCTTGGGGGGTTGGATAGTCTGGAGCGGGCTTATCCTTCCCTCTGGGGTGGGGAGGGGGTTGGAAAGATTGATTGGGATTGTGCATTTCATGGGGTATTTTGAGGAGAAGTCTTATGGGGACTATTTGGTTGTGTATCAAAAGTTTCAAAGAATAATGACAATGGGGTATTTGTATTCAATAATTGTTATTGGGAAACAACATTTACAAAGCAACTTTTACAACGCACTACCATTACAACAAAACCTTTACAACGCAACATCCATTACATCGCTTGCAATTACAACGCAACCATTATAACGCATGACACTACAACGCATACCAATACAACGCATGTCATTACAACGCATACCATTATAACGCATAACATTACAACGCATAGTACCCTTACACTTTCCAACACTTACCCTACTGTTGCACCCCCTGGAGTTAGAATAATAATTTTTACCCCTACACTATCCAACACTTACCCTATTGTTGCACCCCCCTGGAGTTAGAATAGTAATTTTTACCCCACACTATCCAACACTTACCCTACTGTTGCACCCCCCTGGAGTTAGAATAGTAATTTTTACCCCTACACTATCCAATACTTACCATACATGCAATGTAATGTTATGCGTTGTAATGGAATGCGTTGTAACGGTAGTTTCTAAAAAATGGTTGTAATGGCATGCGTTGTAATGGAATGCGTTGTAATGGATGTTGCATTGTAAAAAATGCGTTGTAAAGGTATGCGTTGTAAAAGTATGCATTGTAATGTCATACATCCATTGTTATTATAGCAAAATGCAAATTTCTGTTGCCTGGCTTACTAAAGCGACCTTTTCTGCTAAGTGAAAATAATGGTGTGGTTTTTCTTATTGCGTGATGGGGACCCAGGGGGATCGCGGCATGAGCCGGTGTTCCCCTGGGGATTTTCGCGCAGTGGAACAGTCCACACAGCGCGTGAGGGTTTCCAGTCAGGCGGTGGGCGGGGCTTGGTAGCGTTAGGCTTAGTGGGCGGCGGTTAAGGTAAATGGTGAGTTATTTGAGGAGAGTGGTAGGCGGTCGTTTTTGTGGCCCACCCACTCTCTCAATTTTTTTGTTGTTGTTTTGCTGTAAAAAAAAAAAAAAGTCACTTTAGGTCAGGTAACAGTTTTTCCTTCAATTCTTGATTTTCCTTTGGAGGCGATTTTTCTTGCGGGGTGTTGGATCGTCTGGAGCGGGCTTATCCTTCCCTCTGGGGTGGGGGAGGGGGGTTGAAAAGGTTGATTGGGATTGTGCATTTCAAGGGGCATTCTGAGGAGAAGTCTTGTGGGGAATATTTGGTTGTATATCAAAAGTTTCAAAGAGTAATGACAATGGGGAATTTGTATTCAATAATTGTTATGCTTAATAAAGTGACCTTTTCTGCTAAGTGAAAATAATGGTGTGGTTGTTCTTATTGCGCGATGCCAATATTTGTTGTTTTCAATCGAAAACTTACTATGTTTACATTTATTTTTGTATAGATCCACGGCCAATGCTCCGTGCCCTTCAAGCACATAGCACGCATTCTGAAGTGTCTGTGCGCTCGGCATATTCGACGCTTACCACTTCAGCTTATCCGCTGAAGATAAGAATGGTGTCAGACTTATCGTTGTTTGGCATTTTACATTAGAATGGGCGTTGTGCGCACTTTTACGTATTTTTTAAGTAAGGTTTTGAGAAATATTGTTTTTTGACTCACCGTTCATATATTTTGTCCTAGCAACACAGGTTATTTGCTCTGTAGCGTTTTTGCCGTAGCACGCCGTTTTTGAGCAATAACGCCCGATTATACTTCTGAGAGATTACACAGTTTACAAGCTGTAGGTAAGGATTTGGTTGAATTTCTTTGGCCTTGCACTTTAGAATTATGTATTCTCTGCCTCAGAGTCCTATTAGCAGCCTTAGAATACGGGCTATTTTTGTTTTATGTAATCACATCTTTTACTGGATAGAGCCCATGTTGCCAGTCTTATTATGATTTTCTTGAAATTATACTTGAGCCATACATTGGGTGATAATTGTTATAACCCCTGGTTAATTAATCACTTTAGACCCTGTTTTGTCTCTTTTTCTTCTTATGCCCAGATGTAACTTACTGTTATATCCTTTTATCTGCTTCATGAACAACATTACGTTGTTATCATCACCAACAGCTCGGTGAGTGCTCCCTCTACTAATATATTTCTGGTGACACTTGTCATGTTGTGTACCGATGTACCTAGCACTTTGATGCTAATTAAATTAAGTTATCCTTTTACTCTTCTGTTCAGAGTTTTGCTTATTTGCTATCTACGTTTGGATCTTGGACATCGGTCATATTTTATCCTTGAAATACCCTCACCGCCGGGTTGGAATTATCACCGGCAGAGCAGTAAGTGCTCTTGAATATTTGTAGTGAGTATGTCCCCATGTTGCACCTAACAGGACTTTCATAAATGTTATTATTTTTTCATCTTTCTTTTTCTGATGTAGTTCGTACAATTACTAATACTGCTATCCTACAGGTACTTTACGCGCCGTTTGGTCCTAGCGGGTCTCTCTCTGTCTTTTACATGATACTTTACCTTTTTTCATACCTCTTTACACTTTTTCATTCTTGTCCACCCTCACTGTATCTTACAGGAAAATTCTAGTGTGGAAGATTTTCACTAAAAAGCACATCATTTTTAAATTTTCACTGCATATAATGTTTTCAAACTTCTTGAAAAAAGTCACATTGTCACAGTATTCAGCACCAGGTTGTTACCAGTGGATAGGTTGCAAAAGGGGGGTTCACCCAATAACGTCACTGGGACCTGGGTAGGTAAGACACTGAGAGAGAGGGGTCCCAGTAGACACACACAAAGTTATTTGTAAACCACAACAGGTAGTCCAAATATATAAACAAAAGAGTCAATCTGCTCCCATTGTTTTAATTGCAATGAAGCTAAGCCAAAAAATTGGGTAACAATTGATATTACAAAGATAAAAACGTATTAGTTACCGTGCCCTGGGCAGGGGAAGGGGAATGTGCAGTGAGTATAGGAAGGGGTAAGTGACATAGAAAAAAAGTACGCTGTTTCGGCTTGAATTCCCAACATAAAACTATGCATCAGATGCTGGATTGAATAACAAGACTTTACAGTGTATTTGACGAGTACCTCGGCTCTTGACTCCTCTGGCTACCGAGACCCACAGGTACCTGATTTATCCCGTATCCATCCACACATTGATGTGCTGTGATTTCTCCTTGGAAGTACAACTAGGCGGGTGTCCCCATACCATCTGTGATCTTACCTGGAATTGCACCATGACGCAGAGTAATGACGCTCTTCCTCAATGCTATTGACCCATTTATGTACTGCAATCATTTCTGAGACTAGAGGTTGGTCCAGGTGTCCAGGCTCTACGCCCTGTATGAGGGGTAGTTCTTTCTCCGCCTTTTGAAAATGAGCATCCTTGGTCTGTGTCCCTGTCTTCATTCCTGATGAAGACCCCACTGCAAGGGATCAATTCAAGCCTGCTTCCATAAAGGAGTCGAAACGTCGACTATTTTCCTGTGTTTCCAGCTTCATTCCAATATTTGTGTTATTCATTACACTCATGAAGCCTGTTGTTTTTTAGGTTATAATTGAACCTATGGTCATCTATATCTAAGTTGGAGTATTTGTTTATCTACTATTGTGTGGCCTTCTGGCCCTTTTTTTCTATGCCACTTACCCCTTCCTATACTCACTGCACATTCCCCTTCCCCTGGCACGGTAACTAATACGTTTTTATCTTTGTAATATCAATTGTTACCCAATTTTTTGGCTTAGCTTCATTGCAATTAAAACAATGGGAGCAGATTGAATCTTTTGTTTCTATATTTGGACTACCTTGTGTGATTTACGAATAACTTTGTGTGTGTCTACTGGGACCCCTCTCTCTCAGTGTGTTACCAGTGGATAGACAGATTTTTAAAAAATAATTGTAATTTTTTTGCTTTAAATTACAGAGTCACCATGACTATTTTATGCATGTCTCAAACTGTTGCATGCTTCCACTTTAAAAGTGATAAGTCACCAATTTGTGAACGTTTATACTAATCTCCAGTACATTAGTCATTACTCATAGTGTTACTTGTATTTTCCCCAGCCCTGAGGAAGTCGCGGGATCACTCCCATGGCGACAAAACACGTGTCGGGCTGGTTTTTGCTTGTTCGTTTGAATAATAAAAACAAGATTCAACCCACTGGAGATGAACATTGACATTTCTTTGAACTTTCTAAACAATATCACTTGATCGACACCTTGCTAACATGTGCCCAGGACTTGTTTTGTAGGTACGTGAGCGTTCATGGTCCTATATGAGCACCTGAATGTATGTTAATTCCATATGAGATTTGGCTGTTTCTTCCAGGAGTTTTGTACTTCTCATATGTTTATGGAAATCGCACAACAGTCTTTTAATCCTCTCATTCCCTCGTTAGTGTGTTAGCTATCTGTATTTTACTTGTCTTGCATGTGTAAGAGAATTGTGCTCTGTTCCTTCTGTCACTTCTATCTGACATATTACTTGTGTTATGGTAGGTTACACTGCTGCAATACATTGTGTACCTTGTATTGTGTTGTGAAGCTCGTTATAAAACCTCTACTACACATAAGAAAAAATGATTTGTATTGCCAATGCTTGCTTTAATGCACAATGTGAGTGAAAGAGTGAACTCTCAAAATATGTGTGAAACCAGCAATTTTTTAAATGGAGTTATCGACGTTGTAAAGTTTTAAAACATATCTAATTCTGTCATTTTAGCCAATACATTGAATGCTGAGGTTTGAGTCCATGAGGAAACTGTTAAGAGCAATAATACAAGTCCACAATGAAACATTCCAGTGGTTGGAGAAAAAAAACAGATGATCGTACCATAGATCCTCCCACCAATGGACAGAGTTGTGAAAGGCAAAATAAAATTTAGATCCTGGCTATCTGGTTTTTGTCTTGCACACAATCAGGGGTTAAACAGTCCAGCAGGTGAGAGACAGCCTTTCTGATGCAAATGCCAGCATCTCTTTGCTAATGAGCGAACATTAACACTCCTTAAACTTTTTCCAGAACGCATCTTCGAAATAAAACTTGGTGCGATTTTAGTGGAGCTCTTAGAACACTTGGGGCCCGATGTAGGTCACCAAATACCGGTCGGTAATGGCCGAATTCGGCCGTTACCGACCGGTATTTGGTGATTGAGATGTAGGGGCCATTATTTTACTGATTCGGTAAATTTACCTAATCGGTAAATTTACCGATTCTGTAAAATACCGAATCGGTAACTTTACCGATTCTGTAAATCCCAGATGTAGGTAGCACTGTTTACAGTGCTACAGGCCTTCAGAAATCGGTATTTTATCACCCAATACAATTGGGTGGTAAAATACCGAATTCAGGTGTACATGCACATCTGTGCATGTACACCTGTGCCATGTGACACACAGACATGCCCTTAGGGCATGTATGTGTGCCACATGACACACAAGCCTGGAATTGGGGTGCAACAGGGTGTCAAAGTGACACCTCGTTCACCCTTTCAGGATTCGGTATTTACCGAATCGGTAAATACCGATTCGGTATTTCCCATTGAATCAATGGGAAATAGCGATTCGGTAAATACTGAATCGTACAGAATCGGTAATTTATTACGTACATCTGCCTGCTTCCGATTTACCGACTCTTAAATACTGAATACCGAATCGGTATGATTCGGTATTTAAGAGTCGGTAAATCGGAATTACCTACATCGGGCCCACTGTGAGGCGCCATGTGCTAAAAAAAAGGTGCAGCCTAGGCTGAAGGTGCTGCCCCGTGAGGGCCGTTAATGTGACCAAGTAAATAAATTGAAATGCAGAGTCAAGCCAAGGATCTAGCCTGACTCTAGACTAGAGTATGTACATCTATGAGTTGCATGCGTCCTAACATTTTAGAACAGGAAAGTAGGCGAGTTTGAAAACAGAATCGGGGGAATGCATTTTCTCCATTGAGGTCTATTAATGGAGGAGTTTCACGTGGGTGCGTTTTTTTGCTCTTAACGCCATCCCAGTTTAGACCAAGCCATATGCAAATCAGTCTTAAGCCTGCTCCCCATGGTGACAGTCCAGCCCGAACTGCAAGGCCAGGTCCTTCTTGGACCGGAAACAAGCATCCTGGGACCGGACCTGGCTGATGAGGGGTGATACCCTGAAAAAAGTATTCTGTTTTGAATTCTATGGGTTCTATTTACAAAAAACATTAAAAAGTACTGGCAAGGATTTACATCTCCACTTCAATATTCTTTCTATTCAAAAACATTCCTAGAAGACCTTCTGAAAAGGTGAGCCACAGGTTTCTAAGCGTGATTTTCCTAAAGGCTTATATTCCACTTGCGCTTAATTACCAAGGGAGAGAACTCTGCTTTGGGGGAATGGAATCTCCTGTGCAAATGTGCTTTGTTTTTCTCCATGAGGGAAGAAAGCCCTTTCCCTGCAACATCACCAAACCTCAGGGTGATCAGTTCTCCTTCCCATTCTCGAATGGGAGTTATATCAGACCCTGGACCCCAGGATAGAAAGAGGTTGAAGACAAGCTGTCAAGTTTTGGGGGGGTTGTGGTCTACAAGCTGGCCGAACGCACGTGAGTTAAAGCAGCTCCATCAAGCTTGTAACACTATCCTGCACAGGCATCTAGTAGACTGAACTACAGAATAACACTCCCCATGACCTGATGAGTCAAATAGGCTGCCAAGTGATGACAGCTAAAGGACGATAACATTCGATCTGGTGGTAAAGGGTCCGATAAGGCCTGAAATGCCTGGGCCTAAGATGGTGTTGGAAATGCAGCAGTTATGTTACGTTATGTTAGGGGGCTCTTCTATAGCGCACGACTCACCCCGGGGCATCTCGGCGCTTACTTAGCAAAAAAGAGGCAAGAAAGTGGAGAGCAGGTGATGCAGAGAGGTTAAAACTGAAAGGCTTTTAGTTGTTTCCTAAAGACCAGGTAGGAGATGCATTTACGTAAGGCCTCTGGTAGCTGGTTCCAGTACTTGGGGCAACATACGAAAAGGCTCTGCCTCCGGAGTGGGTAAGATGGATACGAGGGATCTTTAGTAAAGCTAATGAGTTGGACCTAATATTGCGGCCCGAGACCTGTTTAAAGAGCATCTTTTGTAATTAACAGGGACCCTTTCCATTCATAGCATTGAATGTGAGGCAACAGATCTTGAAGAAGGACCTTTTTTTCACTGGAAGCCAGTGAAGCTCTCTGAGCAGAGGAAGTGAAGGAGAGCCGGGAGGATGATTTAATATCATCCTTGCAGCAGTGTTTTGAATCACTTGTAGCTTAGCTAACATTGTCTCGCTCACTTCCGCAAATAGAGCATTTCCATAGTCGAGGCGACTCATGACCATCGCCTGAACCATGGTTCTGCAGTCTTCCAGCGGCAAGTAAGGTAGTATCTTACGCGGAAGATGGAGGCTATAGTAGCAGGAGCCAATAGTAGTTGTGATGTGGTCCTTCATCGTGAGAGTTTGGTCTAATTTCAGTCCCAAGCTTTATACTGAGGGGGTTGGGGTGGGAGCCACTCCCAACCGAGGAGGCCACCAGTCAGCCGTCCAAATGTTAGATGCTTTACCCTGGAGCATAAGCTCGGTTTTTCCGTAGGGCGTAGGGCTAAGACACGAGTCCTGAGGCACACCCTTACCTAGCTAGAATTTTTGGGACAAGTCAGGACCTAACATTATGTTTTGCCATCTGTCTGATAGAAAATCAGTTCGCCATTTTAAGGCTAGATCCCGAATACCACAATCATATAATCTCTCCACAAGCAGTCGATGGGAAATAGTATCGAGTGCTGCGGAGAGATCCAGGAGGATCAATATCATTGATCCTCCTGCATCCAGGGTCTGTCTCAGGGAATCGGTGACAGCCAGAATGGCTGTCTCCGTGCTAAAGCCTGGACGAAAGCCAGATTGTGAAGGGTCCAGGATCTTGTTAGATTCTAGATAGGAGCTCAGTTGTTTATTTATTGAGGTTTCCAATAGCTTACCAAGCAGAGGCAGCAAGGATATGGGTCTATAATTGCTGAGGACCTGGGGGTCAGCTGTAGGTTTCTTGAGAATCAGCCGGACATAAGCTTCTTTCCAGGCAGAGGGGATTGAGCCGGATAGAACTGAACAGTTAAAATTTTTTGGAATTTCCGGTGCACACACAGGGGAAAGAAGGGCCATGATTTTTGGTGAGCATGGGTCACCTGGCGAGCCAGATTTAGTGGCTGACAATAATCTGTCAATCTCATCCAGTGGAATTAAATCAAACTGGTCCAGAAGACAGGCAGAGGACAGTGCCGATTCCTCAGGATCAGTGTTACGTCCTACATTTTTTGTGGCAGTAATAGGAAAGTTAGCATATATCAAGGAGATTTTTTCATGGAAAAAATTCTCTATTGAATCACAAAGTTCCTGAGACTCAACTGGTGACTGTTTACAGGCTTCGGGTGACACAAAATCTTTAACAATATTAAACAGAGCTTTAGAAGAGTTGCTAGATTGTTCTATTTGATTCAGGATATAAGTTCGCCTGGCCACTTTTTTATTGTTTGGTGGTTGCTAGATAGAGCTAATTTATAGGTTTGTCTCTCTGCAAGGATTTTTGTGCTTCTCCTGCGTCTCTCTAATGCTTTGCAGTTTGATTTATCAATTTTCAGTTCGCCTGAGTACTAAGGGGGCAGAGTGCCGCCGCTGGACTGGGCTCTGGTTACTTTGAGGAGAGACAGAATCTAGTGCCGTCACTAAAGCCAAGTTGAAACTTGCCAACAAATCAGAGGCGTCATGGTCATTGTGGTCATGATCCTTTCTGTGGTGGGGGAACGCCTCCTTAAAAGACTCCAAGGTGAGTTTATGCCAGGGCCTATGCAATTCTCTCTGTGTCTGTTTTAGATGAACCGTAGGAGTTGAACCAGTTGGGGCCAGATAAGTGAACATGATTATACAATGATCGGTCCACTTGAGTGGAAATGGGGGATAGCTCCTAAGATGTTACATGTTAGTAAAAATAAGATCCAAGGTGTGCCCTGCTCGATGAGTAGGCCCGAGCACCCTTTGTGAGAAACCAATATAATTCAAACTGGAGATAAGCTTGTTTACCTAAGGGTTCGCAGGGTCCTCCCCATAGAAATTAAAGTCACCTAATAGGATAAACTTACTGGAAGCCAGAATATGCATAGCGATTAGTTCAGTCGGATGGTTGGCAAAATTAGTTTTCGGGCCTGGTGGTCGATAAATCAAGGCTCTGTTACAGGTATCTAAGGGGGACATAGTGATTTTAAAGATACCCAATTCCAGTGTGTCGTTGCCTACAGATGACAACCATTGCACCTTTAGATGATTTTTAAAGGCAATCACAATACCTCCCCCTGTTTTCCCCACTCTATCAAGATGAATAAGTTTGTAGTCCTCCGGTATTGCTAGGTTGATCGAGGGATGATTAGTTGGAGTGCGCCAGGTTTCTGTAATAAAACAGAGCTCCGGAGAGTGGAAAGAGATCATATCCCATATCTTGATCGGATGTTTGGCTAAAGATCGAACATTACACAAAATGTACTTAGGACTGTTGGAAATTTGGGCTGATTCATTTAGTAAGTCATCAGGGCCTATAATACCAGGGTCACAATGGAACCTGCAAGTCCTGCAATTTACAGGACCTTCAAGCGCTGAGGGAAACTTAATAGAGCAGCAACTCTCATGTACCTGGTCAGTGCGTGCTCTTGTTCCAGAGTATATTAGATGAGCTGTGGGCATAGCAGTAATCTCAGTTTGGGCAGAGTTTCCAGCCTCTAGGCTCGGTCGGGTGCGGACGGGCGTGGATGGGCGCAGACGGGCTTGCCTTTGGGGCGCCTGCTGCGCGTATCCACTGATGGGATCATTTATGCTGGCAGGGCTGGTAGAACGAAAACAACTGGAACGCAAACAGTAGTTCCCCCAAGATGGTGGCTCGAGTAAAGAGTGAACGTCTTTCCCTTGTCCCCGGTCAGCACCTAGTCGGCTGAGAGGGTAAGAGCGTGCTCGTGAAATTTACAATGAACCAAAGTGCAGATTTTGTTAAAACAGGCACAGAGTAAAAACAAGCTTTACCGCACATCACGGCTTTCCGCCTCAAGAATCACTAAGTATGCACACGTGCGCGTTGGCTCTGAATTTATGCAGACAGGGCAAGTAGGGCGAATACAACTGGCCCTCAAACAGTAGTTCCCTCGAGATGGCGGCTCAAGGAAAGAGTGAATGTCTTTCCCTTGCCCCCGGTCAGCACCTAGTCGGCTGAGGGGGTAAGAGCGTGCTCGTGAAATTTCCAATGAACCAAAGTGCAGATTTTTTAAAAACAGGTGCTAAGTAAAAACAAGCTTTACTGCGATTCCCGGCTTTCTGCCTCAAGAATCACTAAGTATGCGCGCCTTCGCGCTGATGCTGAATTTATGCTGCCAGGGCAGATAGGGCGAAAACAACTGGACCGCAAACAGTAGTTCCCCCAAGATGGCGGCTCGAGGAAAGAGTGAACGCCTTTCCCTTGTCCCCGGTCAGCACCTAGTCGGCTGAGAGGGTAAGAGCATGCTTGTGAAATTTACTATGAACCAAAGTGCAGATTTTAAAAAAACAGGCGCAGAGTAAAAACAAGCTTTACCGCGATTCCCAACTTTCCGCCTCAAGAATCACTAAGTATGCGCACATGCGCTGAATTTATGCTGGCAGGGCATGTAGGCCGAAAACAACTGGCCCGCAAACAGTAGTTCCCCCAAGATGGCGGCTCGAGGAGAGAGTGAACGTCTTTCCCTTGTCCCTGGTCAGCACCTAGTCGGCTGAGAGGGTAAGAGCGTGCTCATGAAATTTACAATGAACCAAAGTGCAGATTTTTTTAAAACAGGCGCAGAGTAAAAACAAGCTTTACCGCGATTCCCGGCTTTCCGCCGCAAGAATCACTAAGCAGTGTATCAACTATTTTATTTATTTATTTATTTGTGCGTTTTTATATAGCGCGGACTTTACCCGAAGGTGTCAGAGCGCTTCACAATAGGAACAGAACTGATACATGAGAACATTACAAGTGGGAAAAAAAAAGCAAACGTTACATTGAATGAAGCAATGTAAGCCCCTCTAATGCCAGACACTGAGTTTCAAGAAGCAGAGGACCTCCTCAGGCTCTCAATGGAGTGCAGAAGAAAGCAGCATAGGTGGGTAAAGATTGAGAATGATATTACCAGAGCGGTAAGGCCCTCACCAGATGAACAATGGAGGATGGGACTAACACCCTTCCCGCACACATCCCCAAGATCCCCTCTGCTCTCTAACACTCAGCTCCGTGACACTCATTTCCTGTGTATAGTAGGTGCAGCCTGAGAAGTTCCCTGATGTCTTACAGATGGGAGGTACTTGGCATTAGTGATGTTATAGTTAGGTTAATATTTTACACACACAGAACCATAGAAATTCAGCAATTATAATTATCTTAAGTAACTGTAACTTGTGCCTTAAGGTAACTGTAGCACGCGCCGCCGCCATGCAGCTTTCTCATCAATAATTTCACTTTAAATGTTGCAGTGTTATTATCAATCATGCCATAGAAGATGTCATGACTGATATAATAAGTGGGGTAATTACCAGTGCATGGTGAGGGCACGAGTTATAGTTACCTTAGGGCACAAGTTATAGTTACCTGAGATAACTAGAACTCCTGAATTTCTATGGTTTTGTGTGTGTAAAATCTGAACCTAACTATAACATTATTAAATTTCTCAGATTTTTGAATTCTATTTCCTGACTATAAAGTACCTGTAACCTTTGTTTTTTTCAGTGAATTTCTATGGTTTTTAATGTTATTCCCTAACTATAACATGCCTGTAACCTTTGTTTTTATCAGTGAATCTCTATGTTTAAAAAAAAATGTAAAGTAATGTTTAATTACCATTTGTTAATCCAACCGCCGAGGTGCATGGCCTCTGGTTGTATGCGACTGGAGATTGGCCACAGGGCTTGGCCTGCGGCCAGGACCTGCAGCCAGCGCCACGCTGCGAACAGCCTTTGACCAGGCACAGTGTGGGGTTGGCCACAATGTCTAGCTTGTGGCAAAGCCCTGTGGGCAACTCCCCCACATTCAATCAACCCACGCTGCGCACAGCCTATCCCCTGTGGACAGCACCCTAAAGGCAGCAAACCCTACACTGCACATGGCCTTTGGCCGTGTACCACGAGGATTGGTCACAGGTCCTGGCGACCCCAGGGCCTTTTTTTATATAAATTGGAGAGCTGCATAGCCCCCTCCCTTAGCTTTGTAAGGGCCTGAGGATCTCACCCCCCAAAGCCACTAATTATTATTAAGAGGATTGCGGCACGCAGCCCCCATTCCTGGGCTGAATTCGGCCCCAGGGACTCCATCCACCCACACTCAGTGCATTTGTTAGGGGGAGGAGGGCAATGGGCCCCATCCCCAACCCACTTTTGACCCCAGTAACCCCATACCCTGGAGCCCAGTGTATTGTTTAGCGATAGGGGGGCACAGGCTCTCCTCTCTGGGCTGCTTTTGTCCCAGGGACACCATACCCTGGGGTACGGCAAGATACCCGATCGGGAGAAGTGAACCCAACCCCCCTTCTTGGCCAATTTCAGACCCGGAGACACATGGCCCACCTCCCTGGGCCGGTTTTACCTCTGGGGACCCCATCCCCCAAGGCTGGCACCATATTTATGGGGGGAAGGGGGCATGCAGCCCCCGTCCCAGGCTGATTTCAGCCCCGGGAACCCCATCCCCAGCCAACAAAGGGTAGCCCTATTGTTGGGGGGAGCCCCTAGGCCCCAGCTGTCTCCAGGAATTCAGCAGGAGCTGGCATTGCTCCTGCATGTAAGGAGTAGCTAAAATAGTGGCTTCTGCCCA
Organism: Lissotriton helveticus; assembly: GCF_964261635.1. NCBI lineage: Eukaryota > Metazoa > Chordata > Amphibia > Caudata > Salamandridae > Lissotriton > Lissotriton helveticus. Next base: position 1,527,761,270 of record NC_136063.1, on the reverse strand, counting down.
CAGGGAGTCATCTTTTCATCTGTTTCCAGCAGTGAAGCAGGCAGGAAAACAGATGAAAAGTCTACTCCCAATGGGTGAGAGCATTTTTCAAGCTGTAAGTGAACACGTTGTTTGCTCCCGCTTGGTGAGAGATTTGAAATTGCTTGCTTCTAGCGAGAACAAACACAGATTTCCCTGCCCACTCCATGGAAAACTTTATGTACAGGGGGTGGATTCCCCAGGACATAGCCTGATCAGGCCCTGGGGGATGACTCGGGGAGGGGGTTGCGCAATGTACAGATGTGGCCCGGCCCTGGGCCGTGGGGTTTCTGGGGCCAAAATTGGTCTGTCAGGGGGCCACTTGCAACCCTCATCCTTAACAAGGCGGCCTGGCCCCAGGGGATGGGGTCCCAGGGACAGAAAACGACCTTGGGTGGGAGAACTTATGCCCCTCTTCCCATCAACACAGACAAGCATTGGGGGTTGGGTTCCGGGGGCCAAAATTGGCCTGGGGAGGGAGGCAGGTGCACCCTCATCGCAAAATTTAAATATTTGTACCCCCCAGAACCGGCTCACCTGGGGGGGGGCACTAAAATAAGACAAGTGCAGGAGGACGCACTTGTTTTGTTAAAAAAAAAATTGCCCGGATTTGCGGATACTCCGCAATTTCACAGCAAATGAAAAAATAACCATTTTAGCCCCATGGCCAGGCCTAGGGGCTCAGGATATTCCTACTCTGCCACGTTGTGTCATTTTTTGTTTTTTTTATAAGAACTCAGACTAGAGTCCTAAGATGACTGCCACCACTTCCTGGTTGAGGTGGTGGTAGCCAATCAGATCTCAGTTTGAAATCTGTCAGACCCATGGCCCTCTGAGTCTCTAGACATACATCAATATGTTTTCTTTAATAACTCCAAAACTACTGAATGGACTTGCATCAAATTACAAAAAGCACTCTTTCTGGACCAAGATGGAAAATAGATCCTAACTATAAATTCCTACTGGCTACTGTTTAGTATACTGTATATACAGTACGCACCTGAGTTCAGCTGCTGTCTGGAAAGTTATTGGGGTGACTCATGAAGTGGGGGCTGAGAAAAAGGGGGGCCCTAAACGCATTCGTCCCATGCAGTCTCCTATAAGGATTTTAGGCACAACTACAGCCCGAACCGCTGAGCGAAATTACGCTAAATTTGGCAGAAAGCAAGATCTTTGTCCAGAAAGAGTGCTTTTTGTAATTTGGTGTAGTTCTGTTCAGTAGTTACTGAAATATTAAATACATTTGTATATCTAAAGGTTCAAATTCTTTGCAAATCCATTGCAGTACTTCACAAATCAACGCTCCAACAGCAATGCAGTAATTGGGTGGCTGAAACCTAAGTAGAAAATTGCAGTAGCCTTTTCATATATCGGAGAACGGTTGCGGCAGGTGAAAATAAATTAATCAAAAAAGTAATAGAAGGTAAAGGTACCCTGACCCCATTTGTGCAATATACGGGTCTGTAAGGGATCCCTGATGGAATGCCCAGAAATGGGTTTTTTCCATGTTCGAAGATTTGCGAATCCGCCACGACACTCAGTACGCCCCACCCCCTCGGGTACCACCACGGCGGATTCGGGAATTTGGCCAAAAATAAAAAATAAATTCACTTACTCAGACACTCTCACACTGAAATACAGACCACCTCAGGCACTCACACATTCACTCACAGACTCACTCAGACACTCATGCACCCACTCACAGACCCACCCAGACACTCTCACTCCCACTGACAGACCCACTCACACACCCACTCAGAAACACAATCAAACAGGCACCCACTCAAAAACCCACTCAGACACTCATGCACACACCCATTCAGACAGTCTCACACCCACTCACATACCTACTCACACACACACACACTTGCAGACCCACTCAGATACTCTCACAACTACTTACAGAATCATCCAGACACTCACACACCCAATCAGAGACTCCAGCAGACACTCTCACACCCACTCAGAGACCCACTCAGATACTCATGCACCCACTCACAGACCAACTCAGACACTCCCAAACTCACTCATAGACTCACTCAGACACTTATGCACCCACTCACAGATCCACTCAGACACTCATGCACCCACTCACAGACCCAATCAGACACCCACACAACCATACACAGATCTACTCAGACACTCTGACTCCCACTCACAGATCTACATAGGCATTGACACACCAACTCACAGACCCACACAGACACTCAGACACCCACTTACAGACCCCACTCAGACACCGACTCTCAGCCACTCACACACACCCACTCAAAGACACTCTAACGCCCACTCACATACCTACTCAGATACTCTCAAACCCACTCATAGACCCACTCAGACACTCATGCGCCCACTCACAGACCCACTCAGACACTCTCACACCCATTCACAACCCCATTCTGACATGTACACACCCACATATAGACCCACTCAGGCACTCATGCACCCACTCAGACACTCTCACACCCACTCACAAACCCACTCAGGCACTCACACATCTACTGGCAGACCCACTCAGAAACTCACACCCACTTACAAACCCACTGAGCTACTCGTGCACCTGCTCAGAGATTCACACAGACATTCTCACACCCACTAAGAGACCCACTAAGAGACTCACACACCCACTCAGATACTCACACCCCCACTCAGGCACTCACACCCCCCCACTGGCAGACCCACTAAGACACTCTCACACCCACTCACAGATCAACACAGGAATGTACACACCCACTCACAGACCCACACAGACACTAAGACACCCATTCACAGACCCACTCAGACAAGCAGACACTAACTCACAGACACACTCAGATGCTCACACACACCCACTCAGAGACTCACACAGACACCCACACCCACTCACAGATCTACTCAGACACTCATGCACCCACTCACAAACCCACACACAGACCCACTCAGACACTCATGCACCCACTCACAGACCCACGCAGACACTAAGACACCCACTCACAGACCCATTCAGACATGCAGGCACCAACTCACAGTCACACACATACACTAAGACACCCACTCACAAACCCACTCAGATACTTACACACCCACATATAGACCCACTCAAACACTCATGCACCCACTCAGACAGTCTCACACCCACTCACAGACCCACTCAGACACTCACACATCCACTGGCAGAGCCACTCAGACACTCACACCCACATACAGACCCACTGAGCTACTCATACACCTGCTCAGAGACTTACACAGACATTCACATTCCCACTCATAGACCCACTCAGACACCTGCTCACATACCCACTCAGACACTCACATACACCTACTGGCAGACCCACTCAGACACTCTCACACCAACTCACACATACACTCACACAACCACTCACTCACAGACCCACTCACAACAGTCATCTTCACTCTGACCCAAGCCACTTCACAACGGTGGTTCACAGTGGGGTAGCGAGCCCCTATGTATCCAGAAAAAGCGTTGTTTATTCCTCAAACCAAAACAACACACCGCGGCTTAAATTGCTTGCAAAGCGCGTTTATTTTTGGCAAGACAACTCTATGCGTTTCGGAGAACGAAGCTCCTTGCTCACGAGGATAAAAATATAACCGTCCTAGGTAGTTATAGTTAAGACCAATTTTCCATAGGAAAAGCGATTTTGACTTGCTTGTAACATTGTTGCCGTTTGATAAATCTTCACAAAATATTAGTAAAAAAGTAGCACTGAATGTCTTGTTCTGCATGGAAACTTTCGGAGTGCTCCGTCTTGCGACCACCAAAAAAAAGGGTGGCAACAAATATGCATTTCCCATACAATTTCCCATAGGGATTTTGAACATGACCACAGCCCGAACTAAGAAATGGAATTACACCAGTTTTAGTAGAAAAGGTAGCTCTTAGTCCAGTAAGAGACCTTTTGTGATTTGGTTTTAATGTGTTCAGTAGTTGCAGAGTTATTCATGGAAAACCAAATTTGTATCTCTAGGGATGCAGATTGGGGTGAGGAGTTGGCCTAATGGTTATCTTATCTTATCTTATCTTAACAAGGTTTTATAAAGCGCTCGCACACCCAAAGGTTTCATGGCACTAACCGACAGAGTTCTGAAGCTACAGTTAGAGGACCATCCAAGAAATTAGGCCAGGGCCTGAACAAACAGCCAAGTTTTTAAAAGCCTCCTAAAAGGGAGAAGTGTAGTACAAGAACGGATTTCCAAGGGGAGGGAGTTCCATAGCTTTGAGGCAAGAGTGGCAAACCTGCAGCCTTCCTTGCGTAGGAACTTATAGCGAGGGACAGTCAGAAGGATTTGAGAAGCGGAACGAAGGCTGCGGGACGTGATATATCTGGACAGAAGATCTTGAATAAACTTCGGGCTACGAGCGTGTACGGACTTGAAAATTATGCACGCCGATTTAAAGGAGACACGGTGTATGATCGGGAGCCAATGAAGTTGCCTCAAAAGAGGTCTGGCTGACTGGCATCACGGGAGACGATATATAAGTCTAGCCGCCTGATTTTGGGCCATCTGCATGCGTTTACCAAGTGTAACAGGGAGACCCAGGTAGATGGCGTTGGCGTAGTCTAAATGTGACAACACCAAGGCCATTACCACCTGGGTCAGAGCTGATTGAGTGAGCATCTGGCTGATCTTTTTTATTTTCCAGAGCTGAAAAAAACAAGTAGACACAACTGAATTTACTTGTGGTTTTAATGAAAGCTCACTATCAATGAGCACCCCCAGATTTTTAACCGCGTTAGATGGAGTGGGGGGAAAGCCAAGTTTGGGTGGCCAATAATGAGGGCCCCACAGTAGTTGACTATTGCCGAAGAGAACCAGTTCTGTCTTGTCCGGATTTAACTTCAATTGGTTCCCATCCATCCATTGACAAATATGAAGCATGGTATTCTGGAATTGATAAATCGAATCTGGGGAATTGTCAATTGTGAAGATGAGTTGCAGATCATCTGCATAATTAAAGGTGGAAACTTTAAAGGTTTTTAGGGACTGAAGCAAAGGAAGCATATAAATATTAAACAGAATAGGTGACAATGAGGAACCCTGGGGAACCCCACAGGTGGTATGAAGTTTATGAGATGAAAAAGGGGGCAAACCGACTGCCTGGGTGCGGTCACTAAGAAAGGACCTGATCCAATCGTGGGCCGGTCCACAGATGCCGGCTAGTTTGACACGGTCGAGAAGAATGTCGTGATCGACCGTGTCAAACGCGGCTGACAAATCAAGTAGGACCAGAGCCTGTGGGATTCCCATATCTGCCCTATGACGCAGGGAGTCTAGGACCACCGTGATGACTGACTCGGTCGAATGTGCCAGACGAAATCCGGCTTGAGAGGAATCTAGGAAGTCGGATTGTTCAAAGAAACTAGGGAGATGCAATGTTACATGTGCTTCCAGTACCTTGGCCAGGTACGGAAATAAGGAAATAGGCCTGTAATTTGATAGCGTAGTGGGCTCCGCGCCTGTTTTTTTTAGGAGGGGCACCACGACTGCTTCCTTAAAAAGACTTAGGTACTATGCCTTGAAGTAGAGAGGTATTAAGGAGTCTTAAAACAGGGGCATGGAAGGTAACTATGCCTTGAAGTAGAGAGGTATTAAGGAGTCTTAAAACAGGGGCAGGGAAGGTAACAAAAACAGTCTTTAGTATATGGGGGGACAACAGTCACGAGGGGATCCAGACTTTACCCTATTCAGTAGAGCGATTAGGGCGGGGACATCCAGAGAAGGGAAATGATCCAAGGATAAGATACTGGTGACGTGTGCAGGGACAGACGGAGCAAAGGTAGTGACGGGGATACGAGATTTGATTGTCGCAATTTTGTCCAGAAAATATTGATTAAGGGTATTGCAAAAGTCCTGAGTGACAGCGGGCTTAGGCTGGGTTCTACCAGGATTCGAGAGCTTATTAACAATGGAGAATATCTCCTTAGAGTTATTATTTGACTGTTCGATTAAACTAGAAAAGAAGGTGGTCTTGGCTGAGACAATGAGCTTCATGTAGTCAGCACGAGCGGCTAAGTAGCGGGTCCTATCAAGGGTATCGTAAGTTCTTCTCCACACTCGTTCCTTTTGCCAGACAATGAGTTTTTTTGCCCTAAGGTCGGGGAGAACCATTTGTGGGCATCAGACTGACGAATGGTTTTATGTTATTTCAGCGGGGCGTGTGTGTCACTAGCAGCTTTAAGCCAGTTGGAGATGTCAGACACCGCTAGATTGTCTGGTTAGGGCAGCCATCCTCAAATCTGGGGAACCGGGTTCGAATCTCAGCAAGGACGCGCAACATCCTGTGATTGTGGGCAAATCACTTAATCTCCCCGTGCCAACAAAAATGAATGTGTCCGCATGTAACGCAACTGGTGCTTGTGTAAAGCGCTCTGATACCCAATACCTTCGGGTCAAGTTTGCGCTATAAAAAACTCTGTAAAAAAAAAAATTGTCTGCGGATCCAACAGATCACATGCTGAGATCTAATTGGCTGCCAACACTTCAACTATTTATTTTTTATTTATATCATTTCTAAAGCGCTCTATCACCTGACGGCATCCTGGCACTGGCAAACTCAAAGTACATGGCAAAAAGACGAGCAACAGAGCAACAAGGGCGAAACTAACTCAGGGCAGTGCAGCACCTAAGTTTTCGGAAACAGCAGTGTTTTTAATCTTCTTCTAAAAAGAAGGAGATCACTGACCTGTCTCAATTCTAGAGGAAGCCCGTTCCACAAACTGGCCGCAGCAACCGTAAAGGTTCTGCCACCTGTTCTAACATCCCTAAACCTCGCGATCTTAACTAATATAGCCGAGGCGGAACGAAGTTTTCTGGCTGGAACATACCACTCAAATTTCCTCTGCAACGAGACAGGACCCAACCCATGCAGGGCTTTAAACACTAGACAGAGGGACTTAAACTGAATTCTCTGTCCCACCGGTAGCCAATGCAATTCTGCCAAGGCCCGGGAGGACGAAGACCTTCTAGGCCAGCCCAAAGCAAGTTTAGCTGCGGTCGACTGAATTATGAGAAGTCTGTCCAAAAGAGACTTAGGAGATTCAAGCAGAAGGGCTTTACAATAGTCCAGTCTGCTCAAAACTTTACTCTGTACAACTAATGCCCATGCTTGAGGGGGTAGTAAAGGAAGAATTTTACGTAAAGATCTGATAATCGCAAGGCAGCTACCCACCGTTCTGGTGATCTGAGCTTCCATGGTCAGCTTGTTATTAAACATGATGCCCAGGTTGCAAACGTATCCACTGGTCTCACTGCTGATGACATATCGCTAGGCCAGAAGTTACTTGGCAGCACTGAGGGAACCCTATCCGCAGAGCAGAAGAGCACCTCCGTCTTGCCGCCATTAAATTGTAGTGAGTTGCCCTTCAGCCACTGAGCCGTGTCACGCAAGCAGCAGTGGAACTCCTAAATAGAGGTAGACTGCTCTCCCTCCAACGAGAAAATGAGCTGTGTGTCGTCGGCGTAATTTGTGATGTTAATCCTGTGCTCTTTGACAACTACAATCAGAGGTTTCATACATATATTAAAAAGAATCGGGCTGATTGCCGAGCCCTGTGGCACCCCATGTGTGATGTTAATCAGATCAGACCGATAAGGAGGAAGAGACACTGCCTGCGTTCGACCCGTGAGGAAAGATTGGAACCATTGAAGAGCACAGCCCTTCATCCCACCTTCTCCAGCCTGCTCAACAGAGTCCCATGGTTGACCGTGTCGAACACGGCAGACAGGTCAAGCAGAATAAGAACCGCTGCCTGATCCCTGTCTGCCTGCGACCGACGTTCATCCATCACGGTCACCAGGGCCGACTCCGTACCATGAGCAGGGCGAAAGCCGACGTGAGCCTCCTCCAGCAATTTGTGCTGTTCCAAGTGATTAGAGAGCGTCCTACTGACCACTTTCTCCGTAATTTTGGCCGGAAAGGGCAGGAGAGAGATCGGCCTGTAATTCTTGGGACATTCTGGATCCAGAGAGGCCTTTTTGAGCAGAGGGGTTACCAAAGCTTGTTTCCACTGCAACGGCACTACACCGCTGTTGAGGGATTGATTACAAATTAACCGCAGAGTAGGAAACAATTCTGTCTCAAAAGTCTTCCAAATTTTATGAGGTACGCGGTCTAAGGGGGAGCCAGATGAAATGCCCTGTGCTACTTTACAAAATTCTTCCAAGGTCAAAGGCACAAACTCGGTTAAATAGTTATCATTTTTAATCTCTGGGTAGAAGATAGGAACATCCTTTACCTTCTTCTCCTTATCACCAATACCCACGGAGTCAGTGGTTCCAAGCATCGCATGCTCATTCTCCTCTCCTAACTCATCAATAATAGTTTTGATCTTAAGATGAAAAAAGTTAGCTAGATTGTTACACAATTCCTGGGAGGGGGGTATCTGCTTTTTTGTGCATTCGGGGTTAGTGAGACTGTTCAGAATATTAAAAATACTTCTAGGAAGTGTTGGCAGCCATTTGGAACTCAAACTTAGCCGAGTCCCAAAACAAAAGTTAAAAAAAGAGAAGGGGGAAGGGTAGGAATACCCTGACACCCTAGACCTGGTGGTGGGGTCCCACTGAGACCCAGCTGCGGCCCAAAATTGTTTTTTTCAAATTTGCCACAAAATCATAGGTAAAGCCGTGAATGAGTGGCAAAATTGAAAAAAAGTGTGGTCTCCAGCACTTTTTTAAACATCGACCCCTGGGTGGGCCAGGTTCCGGGGGCAAATACTACTGTTTATGTTGGGGAGGGAGGTGCACTTCCAATGGCCGATCTCAGAAGAGGAGGCCTCCTGGAACCATTATTGGCCCTGGAGACCACCAGACCTATGTCCCGAAGAACCCACCCTCGTGACATAGTTGTTGCTTTCGCTTGGCAGGAGCTTTGACAGATCCCGCAAAGCAAAAGCAAACAGTGAGTCCACTTCCTGTGGGCCATAAGAGAAAAACTGCTCCCACCCGCTGGGAGCGGATTTTTCATCTGTCAGTAAAACAGATGAAAAAAATGCTCCCACGCATGTTTTGCTGTTCCCTCCAGGCGGTAGCAATGCTGGATTCTAATAGAGGCAGGGAGCCAGCAGGGATCACCAGGGGATTGGCGTCCCCCCGCGGTCCCCAACAGTACACACTCGGTGCCCTGGGTAGGCTCCTGGACACTCAGCATTAAGTAGCTGGGACCCAGGGATGGGCTCCCCGGTGACAAAATCTGCCTTGGGAGGGGGCCCACACATTCCTCTCCCCTTCCGAAAAGAACTAATTATCCTAATCTCCTGGGCTTGGTGAAGGCTAATCAAGTGTTTTCTCTACGATGCCCAGGTTGAAAAATTATCTGCAATGCTTGGTGCGGGTGAACGCATTGTTGATCTAATCAATTTGAGTGGCGTCTGTAGTGACTGTGACAAGTGGGTTCTTTTTTGTCCTATCTTGGTGGGACCAAAGCCCATAGGTCTCCCTTTAAATTACTACCAGTATGCAAATGTGCAAAATCACCTAGAAGCCTTACCTGTTTGGCCCCGCCCCATCCATCTTCGTAGTATGCAAAGTTCTTCCTGTCGTTGGCCAGGATGAAAAACAGCTTACTAAAATACCCCCAGCACATTTCCCATCAATTTTGGTGACTCGTTCTAGACGCTGAAGAATATGAGGACATCTCCACTAAACAACGAAGCACTTGCTTTATATAGTTAAGAGGAAGTACCCTTGTTTGGCAGAGATTTGCTTCTATGTTGTCTTGCCATCTTCTCCACAGGAGAATTCATGTTATCAGAAAACAACTCACAAACCCATTCACAGGCCCAGTGACAGAGCTATTCAGCTACTCACCCACCCATACAGCCACTCAGCCACTGATACAGTCACACTGCCATACAGATGGCACGTTAGAAATAGTATCACTCATTAGTAGTACATAAAGAATAGTAATTTAACTAATACAGTAGCTTAGTATAGTTCTTTAAGACTCAGAAATCTTTACAAAACAATTACACTGACTGGATGATGTCATCAGTGATGTAATTTGAGATTGTGAGGAGGACCCCAAGAAGATATCGATGAACCTCCGTTATCTACCCTGGCGATCGTCCCAGAGAAAACATAGATCGGGTCATCAGGGGGATGAAAGGGTTAATCAATCACTCCCGACCTCTCCCCTACAGGAAGAAGGAGGTGACAACCAGGAGAGAAACCAATCAGGAGAAGTGGTCATCCATGGGGTCGCACACTGCTCCACCCACCAGCGGGTTCGCCCCTAAGCATTATGGTCAATGCGGTTCGATTCAGCGTGTGTGCTTCTTGTAAAGTCCCGAGTGTGTTCACCGTTGTGCTGGCCATCCCTGGACACGTGTTTCTGGGTCGTTACCCTTCATCAGCAGGGAATAGGCATACGTATGGGGTTGCTGTGTAGGCTGCCAAAAGTGTTCTCAGGTCTGGTACCTCTCCACGGCGCGCAGGTGCCTGATCCCGAGCTCGTCAGCTCAACCGGCTCAAGGGAGCCTTAATAAACAGTCATCCATGGGGTCGCACACTGCTCCACCCACCAGCGGGTTCGCCCCTAAGCATTATGGTCAATGCGGTTCGATTCAGCGTGTGTGCTCCTTGTAAAGTCTCGAGTGTGTTCACCGTTGTGCTGGCCATCCCTGGACACGTGTTTCTGGGTCGTTACCCTTCATCAGCAGGGAATAGGCGTACGTATGTGGTTGCTGTGTAGGCTGCCAAAAGTGTTCTCAGGTCTGGTACCTCTCCACGGCGCGCAGGTGCGTGATCCCGAGCTCGTCAGCACAACCGGCTCAAGGGAGCCTTAATAAACAGTCATCCATGGGGTCGCACACTGCTCCACCCACCAGCGGGTTCGCCCCTAAGCATTATGGTCAATGCGTTTCGATTCAGCGTGTGTGCTTCTTGTAAAGTCCCAAGTGTGTTCACCGTTGTGCTGGCCATCCCTGGACACATGTTTCTGGGTCGTTACCCTTCATCAGCAGGGAATAGGCGTACGTATGGGGTTGCTGTGTAGGCTGCCAAAAGTGTTCTCAGGTCTGGTATCTCTCCACGGCGCGCAGGTGCGTGATCCCGAGCTCGTCAGCTCAACCGGCTCAAGGGAGCCTTAATAAACAGTCATCCAGGGGGTCGCACACTGCTCCACCCACCAGCAGGTTCGCCCCTAAGCATTATGGTCAATGCGGTTCGATTCAGCGTGTGTGCTTCTTGTAAAGTCCCGAGTGTGTTCACCGTTGTGTTGGCCATCCCTGGACATGTGTTTCTGGGTCGTTACCCTTCATCAGCAGGGAATAGGCATACGTATGGGGTTGCTGTGTAGGCTGCCAAAAGTGTTCTCAGGTCTGGTATCTCTCCACGGCGCGCAGGTGCGTGATCCCGAGCTCGTCAGCTCAACCGGCTCAAGGGAGCCTTAATAAACAGTCATCCATGGGGTCTCACACTGCTCCACCCACCAGCGGGTTCGCCCCTAAGCATTATGGTCAATGCGGTTCGATACAGCGTGTGTGCTTCTTGTAAAGTCCCGAGTGTGTTCACCGTTGTGCTGGCCATCCCTGGACACGTGTTTCTGGGTCGTTACCCTTCATCAGCAGGGAATAGGCGTACGTATGGGCTTGCTGTGTAGGCTGCCAAAAGTGTTCTCAGGTCTGGTACCTCTCCACGGTGCGCAGGTGCGTGATCCCGAGCTCGTCAGCTCAACCGGCTCAAGGGAGCCTTAATAAACAGTCATCCATGGGGTCGCACACTGCTCCACCCACCAGCGGGTTCGCCCCTAAGCAGTATGGTCAATGCGGTTCGATTCAGCGTGTGTGCTTCTTGTAAAGTCCCGAATGTGTTCACCGTTGTGTTGGCCATCCCTGGACATGTGTTTCTGGGTCGTTACCCTTCATCAGCAGGGAATAGGCGTACGTATGGGGTTGCTGTGTAGGCTGCCAAAAGTGTTCTCAGGTCTGGTATCTCTCCACGGCGCGCAGGTGCGTGATCCCGAGCTCGTCAGCTCAACCGGCTCAAGGGAGCCTTAATAAACAGTCATCCATGGGGTCGCACACTGCTCCACCCACCAGCAGGTTCGCCCCTAAGCATTATGGTCAATGCGGTTTGATTCAGCGTGTGTGCTTCTTGTAAAGTCCCGAGTGTGTTCACCGTTGTGTTGGCCATCCCTGGACACGTGTTTCTGGGTCGTTACCCTTCATCAGCAGGGAATAGGCGTACGTATGGGGTTGGTGTGTAGGCTGCCAAAAGTGTTATCAGGTCTGGTACCTCTCCACGGCGCGCAGGTGCGTGATCCCGAGCTTGTCAGCTCAACCGGCTCAAGGGAGCCTTAATAAACAGTCATCCATGGGGTCGCACACTGCTCCACCCACCAGCGGGTTCGCCCCTAAGCATTATGGTCAATGCGGTTCGATTCAGCGTGTGTGCTTCTTGTAAAGTCCCGAGTGTGTTCACAATTGTGCTGGCCATCCCTGGACACGTGTTTCTGGGTCGTTACCCTTCATCAGCAGGGAATAGGCGTACGTATGTGGTTGCTGTGTAGGCTGCCAAAAGTGTTCTCAGGTCTGGTACCTCTCCACGGCGCGCAGGTGCGTGATCCCGAGCTCGTCAGCTCAACCGGCTCAAGGGAGCCTTAATAAACAGTCATCCATGGGGTCGCACACTGCTCCACCCACCAGCGGGTTAGCCCCTAAACAGTATGGTCAATGCGGTTCGATTCAGCGTGTGTGCTTCTTGTAAAGTCCCGAGTGTGTTCACCGTTGTGCTGGCCATCCCTCGACACGTGTTTCTGGGTTGTTACCCTTCATCAGCAGGGAATAGGCGTACGTATGGGGTTGCTGTGTAGGCTGCCAAAAGTGTTCTCAGGTCTGGTACATCTCCACGGCGCGCAGGTGCGTGATCCCGAGCTCGTCAGCACAACCGGCTCAAGGGAGCCTTAATAAACAGTCATCCATGGGGTCGCACACTGCTCCACCCACCAGCGGGTTCGCCCCTAAGCATTATGGTCAATGCGTTTCGATTCAGCGTGTGTGCTTCTTGTAAAGTCCCGAGTGTGTTCACCGTTGTGCTGGCCATCCCTGGACACGTGTTTCTGGGTCGTTACCCTTCATCAGCAGGGAATAGGCGTACGTATGGGGTTGCTGTGTAGGCTGCCAAAAGTGTTCTCAGGTCTGGTACCTTTCCACGGCGCGCAGGTGCGTGATCCCGAGCTCGTCAGCTCAACCGGCTAAAGGGAGCCTTAATAAACAGTCATCCATGGGGTCGCACACTGCTCCACCCACCAGCGGGTTCGCTCCTAAGCATTATGGTCAATGCGGTTCGATTCAGCGTGTGTGCTTCTTGTAAAGTCCCGAGTGTGTTCACCGTTGTGCTGGCCATCCCTGGACACGTGTTTCTGGGTCGTTACCCTTCATCAGCAGGGAATAGGCGTACGTATGGGGTTGCTGTGTAGGCTGCCAAAAGTGTTCTCAGGTCTGGTACCTCTCCACGGCGCGCAGGTGCATGATCCCGAGCTCGTCAGCTCAACCGGCTCAAGGGAGCCTTAATAAACAGTCATCCATGGGGTCGCACACTGCTCCACCCACCAGCGGGTTCGCCCCTAAGCATTATGGTCAATGCGGTTCGATACAGCGTGTGTGCTTCTTGTAAAGTCCCGAGTGTGTTCACCGTTGTGCTGGCCATCCCTGGACACGTGTTTCTGGGTCGTTACCCTTCATCAGCAGGGAATAGGCGTACGTATGGGCTTGCTGTGTAGGCTGCCAAAAGTGTTCTCAGGTCTGGTACCTCTCCACGGTGCGCAGGTGCGTGATCCCGAGCTCGTCAGCTCAACCGGCTCAAGGGAGCCTTAATAAACAGTCATCCATGGGGTCGCACACTGCTCCACCCACCAGCGGGTTCGCCCCTAAGCAGTATGGTCAATGCGGTTCGATTCAGCGTGTGTGCTTCTTGTAAAGTCCCGAGTGTGTTCACCGTTGTGCTGGCCATCCCTGGACACGTGTTTCTGGGTTGTTACCCTTCATCAGCAGGGAATAGGCGTACGTATGGGGTTGCTGTGTAGGCTGCCAAAAGTGTTCTCAGGTCTGGTACATCTCCACGGCGCGCAGGTGCGTGATCCCGAGCTCGTCAGCACAACCGGCTCAAGGGAGCCTTAATAAACAGTCATCCATGGGGTCGCACACTGCTCCACCCACCAGCGGGTTCGCCCCTAAGCATTATGGTCAATGCGTTTCGATTCAGCGTGTGTGCTTCTTGTAAAGTCCCGAGTGTGTTCACCGTTGTGCTGGCCATCCCTGGACACGTGTTTCTGGGTCGTTACCCTTCATCAGCAGGGAATAGGCGTACGTATGGGGTTGCTGTGTAGGCTGCCAAAAGTGTTCTCAGGTCTGGTACCTCTCCACGGCGCGCAGGTGCGTGATCCCGAGCTCGTCAGCTCAACCGGCTCAAGGGAGCCTTAATAAACAGTCATCCATGGGGTCGCACACTGCTCCACCCACCAACGGGTTCGCCCCTAAGCATTATGGTCAATGCGGTTCGATTCAGCGTGTGTGCTTCTTGTAAAGTCCCGAGTGTGTTCACCGTTGTGCTGGCCATCCCTGGACACGTGTTTCTGGGTCGTTACCCTTCATCAGCAGGGAATAGGCGTACGTATGGGGTTGCTGTGTAGGCTGCCAAAAGTGTTCTCAGGTCTGGTACCTCTCCACGGCGCGCAGGTGCGTGATCCCGAGCTCGTCAGCTCAACCGGCTCAAGGGAGCCTTAATAAACAGTCCTCCACCCACCAGCGGGTTCGCCCCTAAGCATTATGGTCAATGCGGTTCGATTCAGCGTGTGTGCTTCTTGTAAAGTCCTGAGTGTGTTCACCGTTGTGCTGGCCATCCCTGGACACGTGTTTCTGGGCCGTTACCCTTCATCAGCAGGGAATAGGCGTACGTATGGGGTTGCTATGTAGGCTGCCAAAAGGGTAGAAGCGCACCCACTGATACCGACTACATCGACCATCATACTCCGGGGTCACACGCTGATGGGACGAGCAGTGTGCGATTTCATTCGGACATACTATTTATACAGGCTCCCTTGAGCCGGTGGAGGTGACGACCTCGAGATAACGCACCGGCGCGGCTTAAGATGTATCTGGACCTACGAATATTTTTGGCAGCCCACGCAGCAACCCCGTGCACACGCCTAATCCCTGCTGATGAGCGTTAATGAACGCGAAACACGTGTCCAGGGATGGCAAGCACACCAGTGAACACCCTCAAGACTCAACACCGGGTAGAAGCGCACCCGCTGATATCGACTACATCGACCATCATACTCCGGGGTCACACGCTGATGGGACAAGCAGTGTGCGACTTCATTCGGACATACTATTTATACAGGCTCCCTTGAGCCGGTGGAGGTGACGACCTCGAGATAACGCACCTGCGCGCCTTAAGAGGTATCTGGACCTACGAATATTTTCGGCAGCCCACGCAGCAACCCCGTGCACATGCCTAATCCCTGCTGATGAGCGTTATTGAACGCAAAACACGTGTCCAGGGATGGCAAGCACACCAGTGAACACCCTCAAGACTCAACACTCGGGTAGAAGCGCACCCGCTGATACCGACTACATCGACCATCATACTCCGGGGTCACACGCTGATGGGACGAGCAGTGTGCGACCTCATTCGGACATACTATTTATACAGGCTCCCTTGAGCCGGTGGAGGTGACGACCTCGAGATAACGCACCTTCGCGCCTTAAGAGGTATCTGGACCTACGAATATTTTCGGCACCCACGCAGCAACCCTGTGCACACGCCTAATCCCTGCTGATGAGCGTTAATGAACGCGAAACACGTGTCCAGGGATGGCAAGCACACCAGTGAACACCCTCAAGACTCAACAATCGGGTAGAAGCGCACCCGCTGATACCGACTACATCGACCATCATACTCCGGGGTCACATGCTGATGGGACGAGCAGTGTGCGACCTCCTTCAGACATTCTATTTATACAGGCTCCCTTGAGCCGGTGGAGGTGACGACCTCGAGATAACGCACCTGCGCGCCTTAAGAGGTATCTGGACCTACGAATATTTTCGGCAGCCCACGCAGCAACCCCGTGCACATGCCTAATCCCTGCTGATGAGCGTTAATGAACGCGAAACACGTGTCCAGGGATGGCAAGCACACCAGTGAACACCCTCAAGACTCAACACTCGGGTAGAAGCACACCCCCTGATACCGACTACACGACCATCATACTCCGGGGTCACACGCTGATGGGACGAGCAGTGTGCGACCTCATTCGGACATACTATTTATACAGGCTCCCTTGAGCCGGTGGAGGTGAGGACCTCGAGATAACGCACCTGCGCGCCTTAAGAGGTATCTGGACCTACGAATATTTTCGGCAGCCCACGCAGCAACCCCGTGCACAGCCTAATCCCTGCTGATGAGCGTTAATGAACGCGAAACACGTGTCCAGGGATGGCAAGCACACCAGTGAACACCCTCAAGACTCAACACTCGGGTAGAAGCGCACCCGCTGATACCGACTACATCCACCATCATACTCCGGGGTCACACGCTGATGGGACGAGCAGTGTGCGACCTCATTCGGACATACTATTTATACAGGCTTCCTTGAGCCGGTGGAGGTGACGACCTCGAGATAACGCACCTCTGCGCCTTAAGAGGTATCTGGACCTACGAATATTTTCGGCAGCCCACGCAGCAACCCCGTGCACTCGCCTAATCCCTGCTAATGAGCGTTAATGAACGCGAAACACGTGTCCAGGGATGGCAAGCACACCAGTGAACACCCTCAAGACTCAACACTCGGGTAGAAGCGCACCCGCTGATACCGACTACATCCACCATCATACTCCGGGGTCACACGCTGATGGGACCAGCAGTGTGCGACCTCATTCGGACATACTATTTATACAGGCTCCCTTGAGCCGGTGGAGGTGACAACCTCGAGATAACGCACCTGCGCGCCTTAAGAGGTATTTGGACCTACGAATATTTTCGGCAGCCCACGCAGCAACCCCGTGCACACGCCTAATCCCTGCTAATGAGCGTTAATGAACGCGAAACACGTGTCCAGGGATGGCAAGCACACCAGTGAACACCCTCAAGACTCAACACTCGGGTAGAAGCGCACCCGCTGATACCGAATACATCGACCATCATACTCCGGGGTCACACGCTGATGGGACGAGCAGTGTGCGACTTCATTCGGACATACTATTTATACAGGCTCCCTTGAGCCGGTGGAGGTGACGACCTCGAGATAACGCACCTTCGCGCCTTAAGAGGTATCTGGACCTACGAATATTTTCGGCACCCACGCAGCAACCCTGTGCACACACCTAATCCCTGCTGATGAGCGTTAATGAACGCGAAACACGTGTCCAGGGATGGCAAGCACACCAGTGAACACCCTCAAGACTCAACACTCGGGTAGAAGCGCACCCGCTGATACCGACTACATCGACCATCATACTCCGGGGTCACACGCTGATGGGACGAGCAGTGTGCGACCTCATTCAGACATACTATTTATATAGGCTCCCTTGAGCCGGTGGAGGTGACGACCTCGAGATAACGCACCTGCGCGCCTTAAGAGGTATCTGGACCTACGAATATTTTCGGCAGCCCACGCAGCAACCCCGTGCACACGCCTAATCCCTGCTGATGAGCGTTAATGAACGCGAAACACGTGTCCAGGGATGGCAAGCACACCAATGAACACCCTCAAGACTCAACACTCGGGTAGAAGCGCACCCCCTGATACCGACTACACGACCATCATACTCCGGGGTCACACGCTGATGGGACGAGCAGTGTGCGACCTCATTCGGACATACTATTTATACAGGCTCCCTTGAGCCGGTGGAGGTGAGGACCTCGAGATAACGCACCTGCGCGCCTTAAGAGGTATCTGGACCTACGAATATTTTCAGCAGCCCACGCAGCAACCCCGTGCACAGCCTAATCCCTGCTGATGAGCGTTAATGAACGCGAAACACGTGTCCAGGGATGGCAAGCACACCAGTGAACACCCTCAAGACTCAACACTCGGGTAGAAGCGCACCCGCTGATACCGACTACATCCACCATCATACTCCGGGGTCACACGCTGATGGGACGAGCAGTGTGCGACCTCATTCGGACATACTATTTATACAGGCTCCCTTGAGCCGGTGGAGGTGACGACCTCGAGATAACGCACCTCCGCGCCTTAAGAGGTATCTGGACCTACGAATATTTTCGGCAGCCCACGCAGCAACCCCGTGCACTCGCCTAATCCCTGCTGATGAGCGTTAATGAACGCGAAACACGTGTCCAGGGATGGCAAGCACACCAGTGAACACCCTCAAGACTCAACACTCGGGTAGAAGCGCACCCGCTGACACCGACTACATTGACCATCATACTCCGGGGTCACACGCTGATGGGACGAGCAGTGTGCGACCTCATTCGGACATACTATTTATACAGGCTCCCTTGAGCCGGTGGAGGTGACGACCTCGAGATAACGCACCTGCTCGCCTTAAGAGGTATTTGGACCTACGAATATTTTCGGCAGCCCACGCAGCAACCCCGTGCACACGCCTAATCCCTACTGATGAGCGTTAATGAACGCGAAACACGTGTCCAGGGATGGCAAGCACACCAGTGAACACCCTCAAGACTCAACACTCGGGTAGAAGCGCACCCGCTGATACCGAATACATCGACCATCATACTCCGGGGTCACACGCTGATGGGACGAGCAGTGTGCGACCTCATTCGGACATACTATTTATACAGGCTCCCTTGAGCCGGTGGAGGTGAGGACCTCGAGATAACGCACCTGCGCGCCTTAAGAGGTATCTGGACCTACGAATATTTTCGGCAGCCCACGCAGCAACCCCGTGCACAGCCTAATCCCTGCTGATGAGCGTTAATGAACGCGAAACACGTGTCCAGGGATGGCAAGCACACCAGTGAACACCCTCAAGACTCAACACTCGGGTAGAAGCGCACCCGCTGATACCGACTACATCCACCATCATACTCCGGGGTCACACGCTGATGGGACGAGCAGTGTGCGACCTCATTCGGACATACTATTTATACAGGCTCCCTTGAGCCGGTGGAGGTGACGACCTCGAGATAACGCACCTCCGCGCCTTAAGAGGTATCTGGACCGACGAATATTTTCGGCAGCCCACGCAGCAACCCCGTGCACTCGCCTAATCCCTGCTGATGAGCGTTAATGAACGCGAAACACGTTATCCAGGGATGGCAAGCACACCAGTGAACACCCTCAAGACTCAACACTCGGGTAGAAGCGCACCCGCTGACACCGACTACATCGACCATCATACTCCGGGGTCACACGCTGATGGGACGAGCAGTGTGCGACCTCATTCGGCACATACTATTTATACAGGCTCCCTTGAGCCGGTGGAGGTGACGACCTCGAGATAACGCACCTGCGCGCCTTAAGAGGTATTTGGACCTACGAATATTTTCGGCAGCCCACGCAGCAACCCCGTGCACACGCCTAATCCCTGCTAATGAGCGTTAATGAACGCGAAACACGTGTCCAGGGATGGCAAGCACACCAGTGAACACCCTCAAGACTCAACACTCGGGTAGAAGCGCACCCGCTGATACCGAATACATCGACCATCATACTCCGGGGTCACACGCTGATGGGACGAGCAGTGTGCGACTTCATTCGGACATACTATTTATACAGGCTCCCTTGAGCCGGTGGAGGTGACGACCTCGAGATAACGCACCTTCGCGCCTTAAGAGGTATCTGGACCTACGAATATTTTCGGCACCCACGCAGCAACCCTGTGCACACACCTAATCCCTGCTGATGAGCGTTAATGAACGCGAAACACGTGTCCAGGGATGGCAAGCACACCAGTGAACACCCTCAAGACTCAACACTCGGGTAGAAGCGCACCCGCTGATACCGACTACATCGACCATCATACTCCGGGGTCACACGCTGATGGGACGAGCAGTGTGCGACCTCATTCAGACATACTATTTATATAGGCTCCCTTGAGCCGGTGGAGGTGACGACCTCGAGATAACGCACCTGCGCGCCTTAAGAGGTATCTGGACCTACGAATATTTTCGGCAGCCCACGCAGCAACCCCGTGCACACGCCTAATCCCTGCTGATGAGCGTTAATGAACGCGAAACACGTGTCCAGGGATGGCAAGCACACCAGTGAACACCCTCAAGACTCAACACTCGGGTAGAAGCGCACCCCCTGATACCGACTACACGACCATCATACTCCGGGGTCACACGCTGATGGGACGAGCAGTGTGCGACCTCATTCGGACATACTATTTATACAGGCTCCCTTGAGCCGGTGGAGGTGAGGACCTCGAGATAACGCACCTGCGCGCCTTAAGAGGTATCTGGACCTACGAATATTTTCGGCAGCCCACGCAGCAACCCCGTGCACAGCCTAATCCCTGCTGATGAGCGTTAATGAACGCGAAACACGAGTCCAGGGATGGCAAGCACACCAGTGAACACCCTCAAGACTCAACACTCGGGTAGAAGCACACCCGCTGATACCGACTACATCGACCATCATACTCCGGGGTCACACGCTGATGGGACGAGCAGTGTGCGACCTCATTCGGACATACTATTTATACAGGCTCCCTTGAGCCGGTGGAGGTGACGACCTCGAGATAACGCACCTGCGCGCCTTAAGAGGTATCTGGACCTACGAATATTTTCGGCAGCCCACGCAGCAACCCCGTGCACACGCCTAATCCCTGCTGATGAGCGTTAATGAACGCGAAACACGTGTCCAGGGATGGCAAGCACACCAGTGAACACCCTCAAGACTCAACACTCGGGTAGAAGCGCACCCGCTGATACCGAATACATCGACCATCATACTCCGGGGTCACACGCTGATGGGACGAGCAGTGTGCGACCTCATTCGGACATACTATTTATACAGGCTCCCTTGAGCCGGTGGAGGTGACGACCTCGAGATAACGCACCTTCGCGCCTTAAGAGGTATCTGGACCTACGAATATTTTCGGCACCCACGCAGCAACCCTGTGCACACACCTAATCCCTGCTGATGAGCGTTAATGAACGCGAAACACGTGTCCAGGGATGGCAAGCACACCAGTGAACACCCTCAAGACTCAACACTCGGGTAGAAGCGCACCCGCTGATACCGACTACATCGACCATCATACTCCGGGGTCACACGCTGATGGGACGAGCAGTGTGCGACCTCATTCAGACATACTATTTATATAGGCTCCCTTGAGCCGGTGGAGGTGACGACCTCGAGATAACGCACCTGCGCGCCTTAAGAGGTATCTGGACCTACGAATATTTTCGGCAGCCCACGCAGCAACCCCGTGCACACGCCTAATCCCTGCTGATGAGCGTTAATGAACGCGAAACACGTGTCCAGGGATGGCAAGCACACCAGTGAACACCCTCAAGACTCAACACTCGGGTAGAAGCGCCCCCGCTGATACCGACTACATCGACCATCATACTCCGGGGTCACACGCTGATGGGACGAGCAGTGTGCGACCTCATTCGGACATACTATTTATACAGGCTCCCTTGAGCCGGTGGAGGTGACGACCTCGAGATAACGCACCTTCGCGCCTTAAGAGGTATCTGGACCTACGAATATTTTCGGCACCCACGCAGCAACCCTGTGCACACGCCTAATCCCTGCTGATGAGCGTTAATGAACGCGAAACACGTGTCCAGGGATGGCAAGCACACCAGTGAACACCCTCAAGACTCAACACTCGGGTAGAAGCGCACCCGCTGATACCGACTACATCGACCATCATACTCCGGGGTCACACGCTGATGGGACGAGCAGTGTGCGACCTCATTCAGACATACTATTTATACAGGCTCCCTTGAGCCGGTGGAGGTGACGACCTCGAGATATCGCACCTGCGCGCCTTAAGAGGTATCTGGACCTACGAATATTTTCGGCAGCCCACGCAGCAACCCCGTGCACATGCCTAATCCCTGCTGATGAGCGTTAATGAACGCGAAACACGTGTCCAGGGATGGCAAGCACACCAGTGAACACCCTCAAGACTCAACACTCGGGTAGAAGCGCACCCCCTGATACCGACTACACGACCATCATACTCCGGGGTCACACGCTGATGGGACGAGCAGTGTGCGACCTCATTCGGACATACTATTTATACAGGCTCCCTTGAGCCGGTGGAGGTGAGGACCTCGAGATAACGCACCTGCGCGCCTTAAGAGGTATCTGGACCTACGAATATTTTCGGCAGCCCACGCAGCAACCCCGTGCACGGCCTAATCCCTGCTGATGAGCGTTAATGAACGTGAAACACGTGTCCAGGGATGGCAAGCACACCAGTGAACACCCTCAAGACTCAACACTCGGGTAGAAGCGCACCCGCTGATACCGACTACATCCATCATCATACTCCGGGGTCACACGCTGATGGGACGAGCAGTGTGCGACCTCATTCGGACATACTATTTATACAGGCTCCCTTGAGCCGGTGGAGGTGACGACCTCGAGATAACGCACCTGCGCGCCTTAAGAGGTATCTGGACCTACGAATATTTTCGGCAGCCCACGCAGCAACCCCGTGCACAGCCTAATCCCTGCTGATGAGCGTTAATGAACGCGAAACACGTGTCCAGGGATGGCAAGCACACCAGTGAACACCCTCAAGACTCAACACTCGGGTAGAAGCGCACCCGCTGACACCGACTACATCGACCATCATACTCCGGGGTCACACGCTGATGGGACGAGCAGTGTGCGACCTCATTCGGACATACTATTTATACAGGCTCCCTTGAGCCGGTGGAGGTGACGACCTCGAGATAACGCACCTCCGCGCCTTAAGAGGTATCTGGACCTACGAATATTTTCGGCAGCCCACGCAGCAACCCCGTGCACTCGCCTAATCCCTGCTGATGAGCGTTAATGAACGCGAAACACGTGTCCAGGGATGGCAAGCACACCAGTGAACACCCTCAAGACTCAACACTCGGGTAGAAGCGCACCCGCTGACACCGACTACATCGACCATCATACTCCGGGGTCACACGCTGATGGGACGAGCAGTGTGCGACCTCATTCGGACATACTATTTATACAGGCTCCCTTGAGCCGGTGGAGGTGACGACCTCGAGATAACGCACCTGCTGGCCTTAAGAGGTATTTGGACCTACGAATATTTTCGGCAGCCCACGCAGCAACCCCGTGCACACGCCTAATCCCTACTGATGAGCGTTAATGAACGCGAAATACGTGTCCAGGGATGGCAAGCACACCAGTGAACACCCTCAAGACTCAACACTCGGGTAGAAGCGCACCCGCTGATACCGAATACATCGACCATCATACTCCGGGGTCACACGCTGATGGGACGAGCAGTGTGCGACTTCATTCGGACATACTATTTATACAGGCTCCCTTGAGCCGGTGGAGGTGACGACCTCGAGATAACGCACCTTCGCGCCTTAAGAGGTATCTGGACCTACGAATATTTTCGGCACCCACGCAGCAACCCTGTGCACACACCTAATCCCTGCTGATGAGCGTTAATGAACGCGAAACACGTGTCCAGGGATGGCAAGCACACCAGCGAACACCCTCAAGACTCAACACTCGGGTAGAAGCGCACCCGCTGATACCGACTACATCGACCATCATACTCCGGGGTCACACGCTGATGGGACGAGCAGTGTGCGACCTCATTCAGACATACTATTTATATAGGCTCCCTTGAGCCGGTGGAGGTGACGACCTCGAGATAACGCACCTGCGCGCCTTAAGAGGTATCTGGACCTACGAATATTTTCGGCAGCCCACGCAGCAACCCCGTGCACACGCCTAATCCCTGCTGATGAGCGTTAATGAACGCGAAACACGTGTCCAGGGATGGCAAGCACACCAGTGAACACCCTCAAGACTCAACACTCGGGTAGAAGCGCACCCCCTGATACCGACTACACGACCATCATACTCCGGGGTCACACGCTGATGGGACGAGCAGTGTGCGACCTCATTCGGACATACTATTTATACAGGTTCCCTTGAGCCGGTGGAGGTGAGGACCTCGAGATAACGCACCTGCGCGCCTTAAGAGGTATCTGGACCTACGAATATTTTCGGCAGCCCACGCAGCAACCCCGTGCACAGCCTAATCCCTGCTGATGAGCGTTAATGAACGCGAAACACGTGTCCAGGGATGGCAAGCACACCAGTGAACACCCTCAAGACTCAACACTCGGGTAGAAGCGCACCCGCTGATACCGACTACATCCACCATCATACTCCGGGGTCACACGCTGGTGGGACGAGCAGTGTGCGACCTCATTCGGACATACTATTTATACAGGCTCCCTTGAGCCGGTGGAGGTGACGACCTCGAGATAACGCACCTCCGCTCCTTAAGAGGTATCTGGACCTACGAATATTTTCGGCAGCCCACGCAGCAACCCCGTGCCCTCGCCTAATCCCTGCTGATGAGCGTTAATGAACGCGAAACACGTGTCCAGGGATGGCAAGCACACCAGTGAACACCCTCAAGACTCAACACTCGGGTAGAAGCGCACCCGCTGACACCGACTACATCGACCATCATACTCCGGGGTCACACGCTGATGGGACGAGCAGTGTGTGACCTCATTCGGACATACTATTTATACAGGCTCCCTTAAACCGGTGGAGGTGACGACCTCGAGATAACGCACCTGCTCGCCTTAAGAGGTATTTGGACCTACGAATATTTTCGGCAGCCCACGCAGCAACCCCGTGCACACGCCTAATCCCTACTGATGAGCGTTAATGAACGCGAAACACGTGTCCAGGGATGGCAAGTACACCAGTGAACACCCTCAAGACTCAACACTCGGGTAGAAGCGCACCCGCTGATACCGAATACATCGACCATCATACTCCGGGGTCACACGCTGATGGGACGAGCAGTGTGCGACCTCATTCGGACATACTATTTATACAGGCTCCCTTGAGCCGGTGGAGGTGAGGACCTCGAGATAACGCACCTGCGCGCCTTAAGAGGTATCTGGACCTACGAATATTTTCGGCAGCCCACGCAGCAACCCCGTGCACAGCCTAATCCCTGCTGATGAGCGTTAATGAACGCGAAACACGTGTCCAGGGATGGCAAGCACACCAGTGAACACCCTCAAGACTCAACACTCGGGTAGAAGCGCACCCGCTGACACCGACTACATCGACCATCATACTCCGGGGTCACACGCTGATGGGACGAGCAGTGTGCGACCTCATTCGGACATACTATTTATACAGGCTCCCTTGAGCCGGTGGAGGTGACGACCTCGAGATAACGCACCTCCGCGCCTTAAGAGGTATCTGGACCTACGAATATTTTCGGCAGCCCACGCAGCAACCCCGTGCACTCGCCTAATCCCTGCTGATGAGCGTTAATGAACGCGAAACACGTGTCCAGGGATGGCAAGCACACCAGTGAACACCCTCAAGACTCAACACTCGGGTAGAAGCGCACCCGCTGACACCGACTACATCGACCATCATACTCCGGGGTCACACGCTGATGGGACGAGCAGTGTGCGACCTCATTCGGACATACTATTTATACAGGCTCCCTTGAGCCGGTGGAGGTGACGACCTCGAGATAACGCACCTGCGCGCCTTAAGAGGTATTTGGACCTACGAATATTTTCGGCAGCCCACACAGCAACCCCGTGCACACGCCTAATCCCTACTGATGAGCGTTAATGAACGCGAAACACGTGTCCAGGGATGGCAAGCACACCAGTGAACACCCTCAAGACTCAACACTCGGGTAGAAGCGCCCCCGCTGATACCGACTACATCGACCATCATACTCCGGGGTCACACGCTGATGGGACGAGCAGTGTGCGACCTCATTCGGACATACTATTTATACAGGCTCCCTTGAGCCGGTGGAGGTGACGACCTCGAGATAACGCACCTTCGCGCCTTAAGAGGTATCTGGACCTACGAATATTTTCGGCACCCACGCAGCAACCCTGTGCACACGCCTAATCCCTGCTGATGAGCGTTAATGAACGCGAAACACGTGTCCAGGGATGGCAAGCACACCAGTGAACACCCTCAAGACTCAACACTCGGGTAGAAGCGCACCCGCTGATACCGACTACATCGACCATCATACTCCGGGGTCACACGCTGATGGGACGAGCAGTGTGCGACCTCATTCAGACATACTATTTATACAGGCTCCCTTGAGCCGGTGGAGGTGACGACCTCGAGATATCGCACCTGCGCGCCTTAAGAGGTATCTGGACCTACGAATATTTTCGGCAGCCCACGCAGCAACCCCGTGCACATGCCTAATCCCTGCTGATGAGCGTTAATGAACGCGAAACACGTGTCCAGGGATGGCAAGCACACCAGTGAACACCCTCAAGACTCAACACTCGGGTAGAAGCGCACCCCCTGATACCGACTACACGACCATCATACTCCGGGGTCACACGCTGATGGGACGAGCAGTGTGCGACCTCATTCGGACATACTATTTATACAGGCTCCCTTGAGCCGGTGGAGGTGAGGACCTCGAGATAACGCACCTGCGCGCCTTAAGAGGTATCTGGACCTACGAATATTTTCGGCAGCCCACGCAGCAACCCCGTGCACGGCCTAATCCCTGCTGATGAGCGTTAATGAACGTGAAACACGTGTCCAGGGATGGCAAGCACACCAGTGAACACCCTCAAGACTCAACACTCGGGTAGAAGCGCACCCGCTGATACCGACTACATCCATCATCATACTCCGGGGTCACACGCTGATGGGACGAGCAGTGTGCGACCTCATTCGGACATACTATTTATACAGGCTCCCTTGAGCCGGTGGAGGTGACGACCTCGAGATAACGCACCTGCGCGCCTTAAGAGGTATCTGGACCTACGAATATTTTCGGCAGCCCACGCAGCAACCCCGTGCACAGCCTAATCCCTGCTGATGAGCGTTAATGAACGCGAAACACGTGTCCAGGGATGGCAAGCACACCAGTGAACACCCTCAAGACTCAACACTCGGGTAGAAGCGCACCCGCTGACACCGACTACATCGACCATCATACTCCGGGGTCACACGCTGATGGGACGAGCAGTGTGCGACCTCATTCGGACATACTATTTATACAGGCTCCCTTGAGCCGGTGGAGGTGACGACCTCGAGATAACGCACCTCCGCGCCTTAAGAGGTATCTGGACCTACGAATATTTTCGGCAGCCCACGCAGCAACCCCGTGCACTCGCCTAATCCCTGCTGATGAGCGTTAATGAACGCGAAACACGTGTCCAGGGATGGCAAGCACACCAGTGAACACCCTCAAGACTCAACACTCGGGTAGAAGCGCACCCGCTGACACCGACTACATCGACCATCATACTCCGGGGTCACACGCTGATGGGACGAGCAGTGTGCGACCTCATTCGGACATACTATTTATACAGGCTCCCTTGAGCCGGTGGAGGTGACGACCTCGAGATAACGCACCTGCTGGCCTTAAGAGGTATTTGGACCTACGAATATTTTCGGCAGCCCACGCAGCAACCCCGTGCACACGCCTAATCCCTACTGATGAGCGTTAATGAACGCGAAATACGTGTCCAGGGATGGCAAGCACACCAGTGAACACCCTCAAGACTCAACACTCGGGTAGAAGCGCACCCGCTGATACCGAATACATCGACCATCATACTCCGGGGTCACACGCTGATGGGACGAGCAGTGTGCGACTTCATTCGGACATACTATTTATACAGGCTCCCTTGAGCCGGTGGAGGTGACGACCTCGAGATAACGCACCTTCGCGCCTTAAGAGGTATCTGGACCTACGAATATTTTCGGCACCCACGCAGCAACCCTGTGCACACACCTAATCCCTGCTGATGAGCGTTAATGAACGCGAAACACGTGTCCAGGGATGGCAAGCACACCAGCGAACACCCTCAAGACTCAACACTCGGGTAGAAGCGCACCCGCTGATACCGACTACATCGACCATCATACTCCGGGGTCACACGCTGATGGGACGAGCAGTGTGCGACCTCATTCAGACATACTATTTATATAGGCTCCCTTGAGCCGGTGGAGGTGACGACCTCGAGATAACGCACCTGCGCGCCTTAAGAGGTATCTGGACCTACGAATATTTTCGGCAGCCCACGCAGCAACCCCGTGCACACGCCTAATCCCTGCTGATGAGCGTTAATGAACGCGAAACACGTGTCCAGGGATGGCAAGCACACCAGTGAACACCCTCAAGACTCAACACTCGGGTAGAAGCGCACCCCCTGATACCGACTACACGACCATCATACTCCGGGGTCACACGCTGATGGGACGAGCAGTGTGCGACCTCATTCGGACATACTATTTATACAGGTTCCCTTGAGCCGGTGGAGGTGAGGACCTCGAGATAACGCACCTGCGCGCCTTAAGAGGTATCTGGACCTACGAATATTTTCGGCAGCCCACGCAGCAACCCCGTGCACAGCCTAATCCCTGCTGATGAGCGTTAATGAACGCGAAACACGTGTCCAGGGATGGCAAGCACACCAGTGAACACCCTCAAGACTCAACACTCGGGTAGAAGCGCACCCGCTGATACCGACTACATCCACCATCATACTCCGGGGTCACACGCTGGTGGGACGAGCAGTGTGCGACCTCATTCGGACATACTATTTATACAGGCTCCCTTGAGCCGGTGGAGGTGACGACCTCGAGATAACGCACCTCCGCTCCTTAAGAGGTATCTGGACCTACGAATATTTTCGGCAGCCCACGCAGCAACCCCGTGCCCTCGCCTAATCCCTGCTGATGAGCGTTAATGAACGCGAAACACGTGTCCAGGGATGGCAAGCACACCAGTGAACACCCTCAAGACTCAACACTCGGGTAGAAGCGCACCCGCTGACACCGACTACATCGACCATCATACTCCGGGGTCACACGCTGATGGGACGAGCAGTGTGTGACCTCATTCGGACATACTATTTATACAGGCTCCCTTAAACCGGTGGAGGTGACGACCTCGAGATAACGCACCTGCTCGCCTTAAGAGGTATTTGGACCTACGAATATTTTCGGCAGCCCACGCAGCAACCCCGTGCACACGCCTAATCCCTACTGATGAGCGTTAATGAACGCGAAACACGTGTCCAGGGATGGCAAGTACACCAGTGAACACCCTCAAGACTCAACACTCGGGTAGAAGCGCACCCGCTGATACCGAATACATCGACCATCATACTCCGGGGTCACACGCTGATGGGACGAGCAGTGTGCGACCTCATTCGGACATACTATTTATACAGGCTCCCTTGAGCCGGTGGAGGTGAGGACCTCGAGATAACGCACCTGCGCGCCTTAAGAGGTATCTGGACCTACGAATATTTTCGGCAGCCCACGCAGCAACCCCGTGCACAGCCTAATCCCTGCTGATGAGCGTTAATGAACGCGAAACACGTGTCCAGGGATGGCAAGCACACCAGTGAACACCCTCAAGACTCAACACTCGGGTAGAAGCGCACCCGCTGACACCGACTACATCGACCATCATACTCCGGGGTCACACGCTGATGGGACGAGCAGTGTGCGACCTCATTCGGACATACTATTTATACAGGCTCCCTTGAGCCGGTGGAGGTGACGACCTCGAGATAACGCACCTCCGCGCCTTAAGAGGTATCTGGACCTACGAATATTTTCGGCAGCCCACGCAGCAACCCCGTGCACTCGCCTAATCCCTGCTGATGAGCGTTAATGAACGCGAAACACGTGTCCAGGGATGGCAAGCACACCAGTGAACACCCTCAAGACTCAACACTCGGGTAGAAGCGCACCCGCTGACACCGACTACATCGACCATCATACTCCGGGGTCACACGCTGATGGGACGAGCAGTGTGCGACCTCATTCGGACATACTATTTATACAGGCTCCCTTGAGCCGGTGGAGGTGACGACCTCGAGATAACGCACCTGCGCGCCTTAAGAGGTATTTGGACCTACGAATATTTTCGGCAGCCCACACAGCAACCCCGTGCACACGCCTAATCCCTACTGATGAGCGTTAATGAACGCGAAACACGTGTCCAGGGATGGCAAGCACACCAGTGAACACCCTCAAGACTCAACACTCGGGTAGAAGCGCACCCGCTGATACGGAATACATCGACCATCATACTCCGGGGTCACACGCTGATGGGACGAGCAGTGTGCGACCTCATTCGGACATACTATGTATACAGGCTCCCTTGAGCCGGTGGAGGTGACGACCTCGAGATAACGCACCTGCGCGCCTTAAGAGGTATCTGGACCTACGAATATTTTCGGCAGCCCACGCAGCAACCCCGTGCACACGCCTAATCCCTGCTGATGAGCGTTATTGAACGCAAAACACGTGTCCAGGGATGGCAAGCACACCAGTGAACACCCTCAAGACTCAACACTCGGGTAGAAGCGCACCCGCTGATACCGACTACATCGACCATCATACTCCGGGGTCACACGCTGATGGGACGAGCAGTGTGCGACCTCATTCGGACATACTATTTATACAGGCTCCCTTGAGCCGGTGGAGGTGACGACCTCGAGATAACGCACCTTCGCGCCTTAAGAGGTATCTGGACCTACGAATATTTTCGGCACCCACGCAGCAACCCTGTGCACACGCCTAATCCCTGCTGATGAGCGTTAATGAACGCGAAACACGTGTCCAGGGATGGCAAGCACACCAGTGAACACCCTCAAGACTCAACACTCGGGTAGAAGCGCACCCGCTGATACCGACTACATCGACCATCATACTCCGGGGTCACATGCTGATGGGACGAGCAGTGTGTGACCTCCTTCAGACATTCTATTTATACAGGCTCCCTTGAGCCGGTGGAGGTGACGACCTCGAGATAACGCACCTGCGCGCCTTAAGAGGTATCTGGACCTACGAATATTTTCGGCAGCCCACGCAGCAACCCCGTGCACATGCCTAATCCCTGCTGATGAGCGTTAATGAACGCGAAACACGTGTCCAGGGATGGCAAGCACACCAGTGAACACCCTCAAGACTCAACACTCGGGTAGAAGCACACCCCCTGATACCGACTACACGACCATCATACTCCGGGGTCACACGCTGATGGGACGAGCAGTGTGCGACCTCATTCGGACATACTATTTATACAGGCTCCCTTGAGCCGGTGGAGGTGAGGACCTCGAGATAACGCACCTGCGCGCCTTAAGAGGTATCTGGACCTACGAATATTTTCGGCAGCCCACGCAGCAACCCCGTGCACAGCCTAATCCCTGCTGATGAGCGTTAATGAACGCGAAACACGTGTCCAGGGATGGCAAGCACACCAGTGAACACCCTCAAGACTCAACACTCGGGTAGAAGCGCACCCGCTGATACCGACTACATCCACCATCATACTCCGGGGTCACACGCTGATGGGACGAGCAGTGTGCGACCTCATTCGGACATACTATTTATACAGGCTTCCTTGAGCCGGTGGAGGTGACGACCTCGAGATAACGCACCTCTGCGCCTTAAGAGGTATCTGGACCTACGAATATTTTCGGCAGCCCACGCAGCAACCCCGTGCACTCGCCTAATCCCTGCTGATGAGCGTTAATGAACGCGAAACACGTGTCCAGGGATGGCAAGCACACCAGTGAACACCCTCAAGACTCAACACTCGGGTAGAAGCGCACCCGCTGATACCGACTACATCCACCATCATACTCCGGGGTCACACGCTGATGGGACCAGCAGTGTGCGACCTCATTCGGACATACTATTTATACAGGCTCCCTTGAGCCGGTGGAGGTGACAACCTCGAGATAACGCACCTGCGCGCCTTAAGAGGTATTTGGACCTACGAATATTTTCGGCAGCCCACGCAGCAACCCCGTGCACACGCCTAATCCCTGCTAATGAGCGTTAATGAACGCGAAACACGTGTCCAGGGATGGCAAGCACACCAGTGAACACCCTCAAGACTCAACACTCGGGTAGAAGCGCACCCGCTGATACCGAATACATCGACCATCATACTCCGGGGTCACACGCTGATGGGACGAGCAGTGTGCGACTTCATTCGGACATACTATTTATACAGGCTCCCTTGAGCCGGTGGAGGTGACGACCTCGAGATAACGCACCTTCGCGCCTTAAGAGGTATCTGGACCTACGAATATTTTCGGCACCCACGCAGCAACCCTGTGCACACACCTAATCCCTGCTGATGAGCGTTAATGAACGCGAAACACGTGTCCAGGGATGGCAAGCACACCAGTGAACACCCTCAAGACTCAACACTCGGGTAGAAGCGCACCCGCTGATACCGACTACATCGACCATCATACTCCGGGGTCACACGCTGATGGGACGAGCAGTGTGCGACCTCATTCAGACATACTATTTATATAGGCTCCCTTGAGCCGGTGGAGGTGACGACCTCGAGATAACGCACCTGCGCGCCTTAAGAGGTATCTGGACCTACGAATATTTTCGGCAGCCCACGCAGCAACCCCGTGCACACGCCTAATCCCTGCTGATGAGCGTTAATGAACGCGAAACACGTGTCCAGGGATGGCAAGCACACCAGTGAACACCCTCAAGACTCAACACTCGGGTAGAAGCGCACCCCCTGATACCGACTACACGACCATCATACTCCGGGGTCACACGCTGATGGGACGAGCAGTGTGCGACCTCATTCGGACATACTATTTATACAGGCTCCCTTGAGCCGGTGGAGGTGAGGACCTCGAGATAACGCACCTGCGCGCCTTAAGAGGTATCTGGACCTACGAATATTTTCAGCAGCCCACGCAGCAACCCCGTGCACAGCCTAATCCCTGCTGATGAGCGTTAATGAACGCGAAACACGTGTCCAGGGATGGCAAGCACACCAGTGAACACCCTCAAGACTCAACACTCGGGTAGAAGCGCACCCGCTGATACCGACTACATCCACCATCATACTCCGGGGTCACACGCTGATGGGACGAGCAGTGTGCGACCTCATTCGGACATACTATTTATACAGGCTCCCTTGAGCCGGTGGAGGTGACGACCTCGAGATAACGCACCTCCGCGCCTTAAGAGGTATCTGGACCTACGAATATTTTCGGCAGCCCACGCAGCAACCCCGTGCACTCGCCTAATCCCTGCTGATGAGCGTTAATGAACGCGAAACACGTGTCCAGGGATGGCAAGCACACCAGTGAACACCCTCAAGACTCAACACTCGGGTAGAAGCGCACCCGCTGACACCGACTACATTGACCATCATACTCCGGGGTCACACGCTGATGGGACGAGCAGTGTGCGACCTCATTCGGACATACTATTTATACAGGCTCCCTTGAGCCGGTGGAGGTGACGACCTCGAGATAACGCACCTGCTCGCCTTAAGAGGTATTTGGACCTACGAATATTTTCGGCAGCCCACGCAGCAACCCCGTGCACACGCCTAATCCCTACTGATGAGCGTTAATGAACGCGAAACACGTGTCCAGGGATGGCAAGCACACCAGTGAACACCCTCAAGACTCAACACTCGGGTAGAAGCGCACCCGCTGATACCGAATACATCGACCATCATACTCCGGGGTCACACGCTGATGGGACGAGCAGTGTGCGACCTCATTCGGACATACTATTTATACAGGCTCCCTTGAGCCGGTGGAGGTGAGGACCTCGAGATAACGCACCTGCGCGCCTTAAGAGGTATCTGGACCTACGAATATTTTCGGCAGCCCACGCAGCAACCCCGTGCACAGCCTAATCCCTGCTGATGAGCGTTAATGAACGCGAAACACGTGTCCAGGGATGGCAAGCACACCAGTGAACACCCTCAAGACTCAACACTCGGGTAGAAGCGCACCCGCTGATACCGACTACATCCACCATCATACTCCGGGGTCACACGCTGATGGGACGAGCAGTGTGCGACCTCATTCGGACATACTATTTATACAGGCTCCCTTGAGCCGGTGGAGGTGACGACCTCGAGATAACGCACCTCCGCGCCTTAAGAGGTATCTGGACCGACGAATATTTTCGGCAGCCCACGCAGCAACCCCGTGCACTCGCCTAATCCCTGCTGATGAGCGTTAATGAACGCGAAACACGTTATCCAGGGATGGCAAGCACACCAGTGAACACCCTCAAGACTCAACACTCGGGTAGAAGCGCACCCGCTGACACCGACTACATCGACCATCATACTCCGGGGTCACACGCTGATGGGACGAGCAGTGTGCGACCTCATTCGGACATACTATTTATACAGGCTCCCTTGAGCCGGTGGAGGTGACGACCTCGAGATAACGCACCTGCGCGCCTTAAGAGGTATTTGGACCTACGAATATTTTCGGCAGCCCACGCAGCAACCCCGTGCACACGCCTAATCCCTGCTAATGAGCGTTAATGAACGCGAAACACGTGTCCAGGGATGGCAAGCACACCAGTGAACACCCTCAAGACTCAACACTCGGGTAGAAGCGCACCCGCTGATACCGAATACATCGACCATCATACTCCGGGGTCACACGCTGATGGGACGAGCAGTGTGCGACTTCATTCGGACATACTATTTATACAGGCTCCCTTGAGCCGGTGGAGGTGACGACCTCGAGATAACGCACCTTCGCGCCTTAAGAGGTATCTGGACCTACGAATATTTTCGGCACCCACGCAGCAACCCTGTGCACACACCTAATCCCTGCTGATGAGCGTTAATGAACGCGAAACACGTGTCCAGGGATGGCAAGCACACCAGTGAACACCCTCAAGACTCAACACTCGGGTAGAAGCGCACCCGCTGATACCGACTACATC
Source organism: Lissotriton helveticus (assembly GCF_964261635.1). NCBI lineage: Eukaryota > Metazoa > Chordata > Amphibia > Caudata > Salamandridae > Lissotriton > Lissotriton helveticus. Next base: position 1,527,726,361 of record NC_136063.1, on the reverse strand, counting down.
GACCATCATACTCCGGGGTCACACGCTGATGGGACGAGCAGTGTGCGACCTCATTCAGACATACTATTTATATAGGCTCCCTTGAGCCGGTGGAGGTGACGACCTCGAGATAACGCACCTGCGCGCCTTAAGAGGTATCTGGACCTACGAATATTTTCGGCAGCCCACGCAGCAACCCCGTGCACACGCCTAATCCCTGCTGATGAGCGTTAATGAACGCGAAACACGTGTCCAGGGATGGCAAGCACACCAGTGAACACCCTCAAGACTCAACACTCGGGTAGAAGCGCACCCCCTGATACCGACTACACGACCATCATACTCCGGGGTCACACGCTGATGGGACGAGCAGTGTGCGACCTCATTCGGACATACTATTTATACAGGCTCCCTTGAGCCGGTGGAGGTGAGGACCTCGAGATAACGCACCTGCGCGCCTTAAGAGGTATCTGGACCTACGAATATTTTCGGCAGCCCACGCAGCAACCCCGTGCACAGCCTAATCCCTGCTGATGAGCGTTAATGAACGCGAAACACGTGTCCAGGGATGGCAAGCACACCAGTGAACACCCTCAAGACTCAACACTCGGGTAGAAGCACACCCGCTGATACCGACTACATCGACCATCATACTCCGGGGTCACACGCTGATGGGACGAGCAGTGTGCGACCTCATTCGGACATACTATTTATACAGGCTCCCTTGAGCCGGTGGAGGTGACGACCTCGAGATAACGCACCTGCGCGCCTTAAGAGGTATCTGGACCTACGAATATTTTCGGCAGCCCACGCAGCAACCCCGTGCACACGCCTAATCCCTGCTGATGAGCGTTAATGAACGCGAAACACGTGTCCAGGGATGGCAAGCACACCAGTGAACACCCTCAAGACTCAACACTCGGGTAGAAGCGCACCCGCTGATACCGAATACATCGACCATCATACTCCGGGGTCACACGCTGATGGGACGAGCAGTGTGCGACCTCATTCGGACATACTATTTATACAGGCTCCCTTGAGCCGGTGGAGGTGACGACCTCGAGATAACGCACCTTCGCGCCTTAAGAGGTATCTGGACCTACGAATATTTTCGGCACCCACGCAGCAACCCTGTGCACACACCTAATCCCTGCTGATGAGCGTTAATGAACGCGAAACACGTGTCCAGGGATGGCAAGCACACCAGTGAACACCCTCAAGACTCAACACTCGGGTAGAAGCGCACCCGCTGATACCGACTACATCGACCATCATACTCCGGGGTCACACGCTGATGGGACGAGCAGTGTGCGACCTCATTCAGACATACTATTTATATAGGCTCCCTTGAGCCGGTGGAGGTGACGACCTCGAGATAACGCACCTGCGCGCCTTAAGAGGTATCTGGACCTACGAATATTTTCGGCAGCCCACGCAGCAACCCCGTGCACACGCCTAATCCCTGCTGATGAGCGTTAATGAACGCGAAACACGTGTCCAGGGATGGCAAGCACACCAGTGAACACCCTCAAGACTCAACACTCGGGTAGAAGCGCACCCGCTGATACCGACTACATCGACCATCATACTCCGGGGTCACACGCTGATGGGACGAGCAGTGTGCGACCTCATTCGGACATACTATTTATACAGGCTCCCTTGAGCCGGTGGAGGTGACGACCTCGAGATAACGCACCTTCGCGCCTTAAGAGGTATCTGGACCTACGAATATTTTCGGCACCCACGCAGCAACCCTGTGCACACGCCTAATCCCTGCTGATGAGCGTTAATGAACGCGAAACACGTGTCCAGGGATGGCAAGCACACCAGTGAACACCCTCAAGACTCAACACTCGGGTAGAAGCGCACCCGCTGATACCGACTACATCGACCATCATACTCCGGGGTCACACGCTGATGGGACGAGCAGTGTGCGACCTCATTCAGACATACTATTTATACAGGCTCCCTTGAGCCGGTGGAGGTGACGACCTCGAGATATCGCACCTGCGCGCCTTAAGAGGTATCTGGACCTACGAATATTTTCGGCAGCCCACGCAGCAACCCCGTGCACATGCCTAATCCCTGCTGATGAGCGTTAATGAACGCGAAACACGTGTCCAGGGATGGCAAGCACACCAGTGAACACCCTCAAGACTCAACACTCGGGTAGAAGCGCACCCCCTGATACCGACTACACGACCATCATACTCCGGGGTCACACGCTGATGGGACGAGCAGTGTGCGACCTCATTCGGACATACTATTTATACAGGCTCCCTTGAGCCGGTGGAGGTGAGGACCTCGAGATAACGCACCTGCGCGCCTTAAGAGGTATCTGGACCTACGAATATTTTCGGCAGCCCACGCAGCAACCCCGTGCACGGCCTAATCCCTGCTGATGAGCGTTAATGAACGTGAAACACGTGTCCAGGGATGGCAAGCACACCAGTGAACACCCTCAAGACTCAACACTCGGGTAGAAGCGCACCCGCTGATACCGACTACATCCATCATCATACTCCGGGGTCACACGCTGATGGGACGAGCAGTGTGCGACCTCATTCGGACATACTATTTATACAGGCTCCCTTGAGCCGGTGGAGGTGACGACCTCGAGATAACGCACCTGCGCGCCTTAAGAGGTATCTGGACCTACGAATATTTTCGGCAGCCCACGCAGCAACCCCGTGCACACGCCTAATCCCTGCTGATGAGCGTTAATGAACGCGAAACACGTGTCCAGGGATGGCAAGCACACCAGTGAACACCCTCAAGACTCAACACTCGGGTAGAAGCGCACCCGCTGATACCGAATACATCGACCATCATACTCCGGGGTCACACGCTGATGGGACGAGCAGTGTGCGACCTCATTCGGACATACTATTTATACAGGCTCCCTTGAGCCGGTGGAGGTGACGACCTCGAGATAACGCACCTTCGCGCCTTAAGAGGTATCTGGACCTACGAATATTTTCGGCACCCACGCAGCAACCCTGTGCACACACCTAATCCCTGCTGATGAGCGTTAATGAACGCGAAACACGTGTCCAGGGATGGCAAGCACACCAGTGAACACCCTCAAGACTCAACACTCGGGTAGAAGCGCACCCGCTGATACCGACTACATCGACCATCATACTCCGGGGTCACACGCTGATGGGACGAGCAGTGTGCGACCTCATTCAGACATACTATTTATATAGGCTCCCTTGAGCCGGTGGAGGTGACGACCTCGAGATAACGCACCTGCGCGCCTTAAGAGGTATCTGGACCTACGAATATTTTCGGCAGCCCACGCAGCAACCCCGTGCACGGCCTAATCCCTGCTGATGAGCGTTAATGAACGTGAAACACGTGTCCAGGGATGGCAAGCACACCAGTGAACACCCTCAAGACTCAACACTCGGGTAGAAGCGCACCCGCTGATACCGACTACATCCATCATCATACTCCGGGGTCACACGCTGATGGGACGAGCAGTGTGCGACCTCATTCGGACATACTATTTATACAGGCTCCCTTGAGCCGGTGGAGGTGACGACCTCGAGATAACGCACCTGCGCGCCTTAAGAGGTATCTGGACCTACGAATATTTTCGGCAGCCCACGCAGCAACCCCGTGCACAGCCTAATCCCTGCTGATGAGCGTTAATGAACGCGAAACACGTGTCCAGGGATGGCAAGCACACCAGTGAACACCCTCAAGACTCAACACTCGGGTAGAAGCGCACCCGCTGACACCGACTACATCGACCATCATACTCCGGGGTCACACGCTGATGGGACGAGCAGTGTGCGACCTCATTCGGACATACTATTTATACAGGCTCCCTTGAGCCGGTGGAGGTGACGACCTCGAGATAACGCACCTCCGCGACTTAAGAGGTATCTGGACCTACGAATATTTTCGGCAGCCCACGCAGCAACCCCGTGCACTCGCCTAATCCCTGCTGATGAGCGTTAATGAACGCGAAACACGTGTCCAGGGATGGCAAGCACACCAGTGAACACCCTCAAGACTCAACACTCGGGTAGAAGCGCACCCGCTGACACCGACTACATCGACCATCATACTCCGGGGTCACACGCTGATGGGACGAGCAGTGTGCGACCTCATTCGGACATACTATTTATACAGGCTCCCTTGAGCCGGTGGAGGTGACGACCTCGAGATAACGCACCTGCTCGCCTTAAGAGGTATTTGGACCTACGAATATTTTCGGCAGCCCACGCAGCAACCCCGTGCACACGCCTAATCCCTACTGATGAGCGTTAATGAACGCGAAATACGTGTCCAGGGATGGCAAGCACACCAGTGAACACCCTCAAGACTCAACACTCGGGTAGAAGCGCACCCGCTGATACCGAATACATCGACCATCATATTCCGGGGTCACACGCTGATGGGACGAGCAGTGTGCGACTTCATTCGGACATACTATTTATACAGGCTCCCTTGAGCCGGTGGAGGTGACGACCTCGAAATAACGCACCTTCGTGCCTTAAGAGGTATCTGGACCTACGAATATTTTCGGCACCCACGCAGCAACCCTGTGCACACACCTAATCCCTGCTGATGAGCGTTAATGAACGCGAAACACGTGTCCAGGGATGGCAAGCACACCAGCGAACACCCTCAAGACTCAACACTCGGGTAGAAGCGCACCCGCTGATACCGACTACATCGACCATCATACTCCGGGGTCACACGCTGATGGGACGAGCAGTGTGCGACCTCATTCAGACATACTATTTATATAGGCTCCCTTGAGCCGGTGGAGGTGACGACCTCGAGATAACGCACCTGCGCGCCTTAAGAGGTATCTGGACCTACGAATATTTTCGGCAGCCCACGCAGCAACCCCGTGCACACGCCTAATCCCTGCTGATGAGCGTTAATGAACGCGAAACACGTGTCCAGGGATGGCAAGCACACCAGTGAACACCCTCAAGACTCAACACTCGGGTAGAAGCGCACCCCCTGATACCGACTACACGACCATCATACTCCGGGGTCACACGCTGATGGGACGAGCAGTGTGCGACCTCATTCGGACATACTATTTATACAGGTTCCCTTGAGCCGGTGGAGGTGAGGACCTCGAGATAACGCACCTGCGCGCCTTAAGAGGTATCTGGACCTACGAATATTTTCGGCAGCCCACGCAGCAACCCCGTGCACAGCCTAATCCCTGCTGATGAGCGTTAATGAACGCGAAACACGTGTCCAGGGATGGCAAGCACACCAGTGAACACCCTCAAGACTCAACACTCGGGTAGAAGCGCACCCGCTGATACCGACTACATCCACCATCATACTCCGGGGTCACACGCTGGTGGGACGAGCAGTGTGCGACCTCATTCGGACATACTATTTATACAGGCTCCCTTGAGCCGGTGGAGGTGACGACCTCGAGATAACGCACCTCCGCGCCTTAAGAGGTATCTGGACCTACGAATATTTTCGGCAGCCCACGCAGCAACCCCGTGCCCTCGCCTAATCCCTGCTGATGAGCGTTAATGAACGCGAAACACGTGTCCAGGGATGGCAAGCACACCAGTGAACACCCTCAAGACTCAACACTCGGGTAGAAGCGCACCCGCTGACACCGACTACATCGACCATCATACTCCGGGGTCACACGCTGATGGGACGAGCAGTGTGTGACCTCATTCGGACATACTATTTATACAGGCTCCCTTAAACCGGTGGAGGTGACGACCTCGAGATAACGCACCTGCTCGCCTTAAGAGGTATTTGGACCTACGAATATTTTCGGCAGCCCACGCAGCAACCCCGTGCACACGCCTAATCCCTACTGATGAGCGTTAATGAACGCGAAACACGTGTCCAGGGATGGCAAGTACACCAGTGAACACCCTCAAGACTCAACACTCGGGTAGAAGCGCACCCGCTGATACCGAATACATCGACCATCATACTCCGGGGTCACACGCTGATGGGACGAGCAGTGTGCGACCTCATTCGGACATACTATTTATACAGGCTCCCTTGAGCCGGTGGAGGTGAGGACCTCGAGATAACGCACCTGCGCGCCTTAAGAGGTATCTGGACCTACGAATATTTTCGGCAGCCCACGCAGCAACCCCGTGCACAGCCTAATCCCTGCTGATGAGCGTTAATGAACGCGAAACACGTGTCCAGGGATGGCAAGCACACCAGTGAACACCCTCAAGACTCAACACTCGGGTAGAAGCGCACCCGCTGACACCGACTACATCGACCATCATACTCCGGGGTCACACGCTGATGGGACGAGCAGTGTGCGACCTCATTCGGACATACTATTTATACAGGCTCCCTTGAGCCGGTGGAGGTGACGATCTCGAGATAACGCACCTCCGCGCCTTAAGAGGTATCTGGACCTACGAATATTTTCGGCAGCCCACGCAGCAACCCCGTGCACTCGCCTAATCCCTGCTGATGAGCGTTAATGAACGCGAAACACGTGTCCAGGGATGGCAAGCACACCAGTGAACACCCTCAAGACTCAACACTCGGGTAGAAGCGCACCCGCTGACACCGACTACATCGACCATCATACTCCGGGGTCACACGCTGATGGGACGAGCAGTGTGCGACCTCATTCGGACATACTATTTATACAGGCTCCCTTGAGCCGGTGGAGGTGACGACCTCGAGATAACGCACCTGCGCGCCTTAAGAGGTATTTGGACCTACGAATATTTTCGGCAGCCCACACAGCAACCCCGTGCACACGCCTAATCCCTACTGATGAGCGTTAATGAACGCGAAACACGTGTCCAGGGATGGCAAGCACACCAGTGAACACCCTCAAGACTCAACACTCGGGTAGAAGCGCACCCGCTGATACGGAATACATCGACCATCATACTCCGGGGTCACACGCTGATGGGACGAGCAGTGTGCGACCTCATTCGGACATACTATGTATACAGGCTCCCTTGAGCCGGTGGAGGTGACGACCTCGAGATAACGCACCTGCGCGCCTTAAGAGGTATCTGGACCTACGAATATTTTCGGCAGCCCACGCAGCAACCCCGTGCACACGCCTAATCCCTGCTGATGAGCGTTAATGAACGCGAAACACGTGTCCAGGGATGGCAAGCACACCAGTGAACACCCTCAAGACTCAACACTCGGGTAGAAGCGCACCCGCTGATACCGACTACATCGACCATCATACTCCGGGGTCACACGCTGATGGGACGAGCAGTGTGCGACCTCATTCGGACATACTATTTATACAGGCTCCCTTGAGCCGGTGGAGGTGACGACCTCGAGATAACGCACCTGCGCGCCTTAAGAGGTATCTGGACCTACGAATATTTTCGGCAGCCCACGCAGCAACCCCGTGCACACGCCTAATACCTGCTGATGAGCGTTAATGAACACGAAACACGTGTCCAGGGATGGCAAGCACACCAGTGAACACCCTCAAGACTCAACACTCGGGTAGAAGCACACCCGCTGATACCGACTACATCAACCATCATACTCCGGGGTCACACGCTGTTGGGACGAGCAGTGTGCGACCTCATTCGGACATACTATTTATACAGGCTCCCTTGAGCCGGTGGAGGTGACGACCTCGAGATAACGCACCTGCGCGCCTTAAGAGGTATCTGGACCTACGAATATTTTCGGCAGCCCACGCAGCAACCCCGTGCACACGCCTAATCCCTGCTGATGAGCGTTAATGAACGCGAAACACGTGTCCAGGGATGGCAAGCACACCAGTGAACACCCTCAAGACTCAACACTCGGGTAGAAGCGCACCCGCTGATACCGACTACATCGACCATCATACTCCGGGGTCACACGCTGATGGGACGAGCAGTGTGCGACCTCATTCGGACATACTATTTATACAGGCTCCCTTGAGCCGGTGGAGGTGACGACCTCGAGATAACGCACCTGCGCGCCTTAAGAGGTATCTGGACCTACGAATATTTTCAGCAGCCCACGCAGCAACCCCGTGCACACGCCTAATACCTGCTGATGAGCGTTAATGAACACGAAACACGTGTCCAGGGATGGCAAGCACACCAGTGAACACCCTCAAGACTCAACACTCGGGTAGAAGCGCACCCGCTGACACCGACTACATCGACCATCATACTCCGGGGTCACACGCTGATGGGACGAGCAGTGTGCGACCTCATTCGGACATACTATTTAAACAGGCTCCCTTGAGCCGGTGGAGGTGACGACCTCGAGATAACGCACCTGCGCGCCTTAAGAGGTATCTGGACCTACAAATATTTTCGGCAGCCCACGCAGCAACCCCGTGCACACGCCTAATCCCTGCTGATGAGCATTAATGAACGCGAAACATGTGTCCGGGATGGCAAGCACACCAGTGAACACCCTCAAGACTCAACATTCGGGTAGAAGCGCACCCGCTGATACCGACTACATCGACCATCATACTCCGGGGTCACACGCTGATGGGACGAGCAGTGTGCGACCTCATTCGGACATACTATTTATACAGGCTCCCTTGAGCCGGTGGAGGTGACGACCTCGAGATAACGCACCTGCGCGCCTTAAGAGGTATCTGGACCTACGAATATTTTCGGCAGTCCACGCAGCAACCCCGTGCACACGCCTAATCCCTGCTGATGAGCGTTAATGAACGCGAAACACGTGTCCAGGGATGGCAAGCTCACCAGTGAACACCCTCAAGACTCAACACTGGGGTAGAAGCGCACCCGCTGATACCGACTACATCGACCATCATGCTCCGGGGTCACACGCTGTTGGGACGAGCAGTGTGCGACCTCATTCGGACATACTATTTATACAGGCTCCCTTGAGCCGGTGGAGGTGATGACCTCGAGATAACGCACCTGCGCGCCTTAAGAGGTATCTGGACCTACGAATATTTTCGGCAGCCCATGCAGCAACCCCGTGCACACGCCTAATCCCTGCTGATGAGCGTTAATGAAGGCGAAACACGTGTCCAGGGATGGCAAGCACACCAGTGAACACCCTCAAGACTCAACACTCGGGTAGAAGCGCACCCGCTGATACCGACTACATCGACCATCATACTCCGGGGTCACGCGCTGATGGGACGAGCAGTGTGCGACCTCATTCGGACATACTATTTATACAGGCTCCCTTGAGCCGGTGGAGGTGACGACCTCGAGATAACGCACCTGCGCGCCTTAAGAGGTATCTGGACCTACGAATATTTTCGGCAGCCCACGCAGCAATCCCGTAGACACGCCTAATCCCTGCTGATGAGCGTTAATGAACGCGAAACACGTGTCCAGGGATGGCAAGCACACCAGTGAACACCCTCAAGACTCAACACTCGGCTAGAAGCGCTCCCGCTGATGACACCGACTACATCGACCATCATACTCCGGGGTCACACGCTGATGGGACGAGCAGTGTGCGACCTCATTCGGACATACTATTTATACAGGCTCCCTTGAGCCTGTTGAGGTGACGACCTCGAGATAAAGCACCTGCGCGCCTTAAGAGGTATCTGGACCTACGAATATTTTCGGCAGCCCACGCAGCAACCCCGTGCACACGCCTAATCCCTTCTGATGAGCGTTAATGAACGCAAAACACGTGTCCAGGGATGGCAAGCACACCAGTGAATACCCTCAAGACTCAACACTCGGGTAGAAGCGCACCCGCTGATACCGACTACATCGACCATCATACTCCGGGGTCACACGCTGATGGGACGAGCAGTGTGCGACCTCATTCGGACATACTATTTATACAGGCTCCCTTGAGCCGGTGGAGGTGACGACCTTGAGATACCGCACCTGCGCGCCTTAAGAGGTATCTGGACCTACGAATATTTTCGGCAGCCCACGCAGCAACCTCGTGCACACGCCTAATCCCTGCTGATGAGCGTTAATGAACGTGAAACACGTGTCCAGGGATGGCAAGCACACCAGTGAACACCCTCAAGACTCTACACTCGGGTAGAAGCGCACCCGCTGATACCGACTACATAGACCATCATACTCCGGGGTCACACGCTGTTGGGACGAGCAGTGTGCGACCTCATTCGGACATACTATTTATACAGGCTCCCTGAGCCGGTGGAGGTGACGACCTCGAGATAACGCAGCTGCGCGCCGTAAGAGTATCTGGACCTACGAATATTTTCGGCAGCCCACGCAGCAACCCCGTGCACACGCCTAATCCCTGCTGATGAGCGTTAATGAATGCAAAACATGTGTCCAGGGATGGCAAGCACACCAGTGAACACCCTCAAGACTCAACACTCGGGTAGAAGAGCACCCGCTGATACCGACTACATCGACCATCATACTCCGGGGTCACACGCTGATGGGACGAGCAGTGTGCGACCTCATTTGGACATACAATCAGGAGGAGTGGCCGTGGGGGGAAAGGCGGAAGAGGAGCGGGCGCGCAACGAGGAAGACACCGGAGAAGGGAGCGCGGTAGAGAAGCAGGACGCACAGGAAGCCAAGTGAGAAGATTTACAGGGAGACCAGGACTACACAGGAATCGAGGCCGAAGAGGACGGAGAGGAGTAGAGCGAGGTGTGGTAAATTCCCCCTCCCCCAGGAGGTGCTAAAACACCACCGTAGCTCAGGAGAGCTGCGGCTAGGACGGTGAGTGAGTCGGGTGAAGTGCGGGCAGGGTAGGGGGCTTTAAAAGACATGGGGGAAGAGGCTAAAAGGGAAACAGGGGTCGCACTGCTGCAAAGTGGACTGCCTGATTTATACAGATATTTGTCCTCAAATACGTACACGCTAAAGATTGGGGCACATTGTTATATTCTAGGCATACTGTATTATGTTATGTTGAATGCTCAATGTATGTTAAGTTATGCTACTAGAGATTTCATGTAGTGATAATGTTAATGGGATTGTGATGTCATTGCATCTGGAATGTTATGATTTCAATGCTGGGAAGTTAACTGGGACAGAGAAGATTGCTGGCAGATGATAAGCTGTGTAGATCTACATTTCTACAATAAACTCAACTGAAACTCTTCAAGTATCCAGAATTTATTGAGATTACAACACACATATTGTGAGTTTTTTTTTTGTTTTCATCCTACCTCATTTTTCCTCTTACTGGTTGGCTACAGTCTTGGGGGTGGGGGGTGAATGATTGGCTAAACAGTGGTCACTTTCATGTAGGCATTAAACCTTTCCCATTTTCAAAGTGGTGTGGTGACCATGGATGTCCGCGGGGGGCAAGGAGGGGCGCTTGACCCCCCCTGGAGCGCCCCTCCTTTCCCTCCTTCCAGGGCCGGCTCTAGGGCGGTGCACCGGTGCCATTGTACTGGATGCTGGCTTCCTGTGGGCGCCGTGGAGTGTTTACAACTTAATTATGATTTTAAAAGCACCTGCTGCGCGTTCCTTTCCTCCTGCAATTACGGGGCCTCACACAAATGTCAAGATAACTCCTGTGATTAATGTTCTTCCTAGCCAGAGATCAGAGTTTTGTGTAGTTGAGGTTTTTTTGACTTATGTCAAGGTAGTTGTTGTGGTTACTATCCCTTTAATAGAACCCTACCAACTCTACCTTCCTGACATCATTATTAGAATGTTATGTTTTCTTCTTGAGAGTCAGTTGCTGTGATCTGCTGTTGATGGTTGTACCAATAAAGCTCCTTCTGCAACTTATCCTGTTTATGAGCTTTTATCACTGGCGACGAGGGTCAAGACTTGATTGGGGACAAGCATCTACAACCATCAACTCCCCTACCTTTGGAATTTCGTTTTGGACTTTGGATTTGCTAAAAAAAAATTTTGAGTATTGGATTGCACTTTGGACATTGGATTTGGTTTTGGTCAATTTGGATTGATATTTTACAGATATTTCTTGGTTTTACTTCTCTTTTAAATTTTTTTCATCTGCACCTTCTGGAATTAAACTAAGACTGAACTTGTAAATTTAGCTGACTGTTATCTTTTACTCTTTGTTTTGAACGACATCGGAAATTATACTACCTCCTTATTCCACATTGGAGAGTATCGAGCCTCTTTTGGACATCGCACTCAAATTTTAAAAAAACGAACAAAGTGGTGGAAAACAGGTATCGGCGCTCAGCTCCTCGGCGCTTACCGTTACACTTTGTTTTTCTTTGAAGCTCCATGGTGAAGCATCACGTGTGGCAAGCTGCGGGTGCCATCGCGCGTGTGTGGCAGCGCCTGTGTGCTCGCTCTCCTGCTCACGTATTGTGGAACTTTGACCTCACGTGCAGCGTCATCACGCAACGTCATCACACAGCGTAACCACGCAAACAGCGGCCATCTTTAATAACAATTGGTTACCATAACTACGCCGATGCGCACGGCAGCGCATTTTACCTAATTTTGCTACGCTGATACACACGGCAGTGTATCTTTGGTAAAACAACGTTAAGGTGCAGCAACGTATTTTATATAAATTAACAACGTTGATATACACAGCAGTGTATTTTTGGACTACCACTTTGATGTGCATGACAACACATTGAAATTATTTATTTATAAAAAAAATGTTGATTGTGAATTGAAAGGTGATTATATTTATTACACTTTAGACTACCACTTTGATGTGCATGACAATACATTGAAATTATTTATTTATTTATTTTTGATTGTGAATTGAAAGGTGATTTATATTTATTACTTTTAGCCTTCTGTTTTCTTACTTACTCTGTTATTTTCTTTACTTGTGCAACATGACTTCTACTTCCAGTATGTCGCAACCTCCACCATTTCTTTCTGAGGAAGGGGTACCCATTTTTCCTTGGAAAAGGTGGCGGAATCTCTTTGATTCTTACTTGGTGGCAATTGGTGGAGAAAAGTTCTCGGCTGCCAGAAAACAAGCAATTTTATTCCATAATTTAGGAGTTCAGGGTAGGCACACCTATGATAGCATGGACACCATACCTGTGGGTGGTGCTGATGGTGAACCTTCTGATATATTTGAACTGTCTATGTCCATGCTAGAAAATTATTTTGGTCCTAGGATTAATGTTACCTTAGAACGCCACAGATTTTTCACTCGTGTACAAGGTCCGGTTGAACGTGTTGGCACATTTGTAGCTGTTTTAAAGACTCTTGCACGCACATGTGATTTTGGGGATTTAGCTGAATCATTAGTGAGAGATCAGCTTGTAAGATGTACGAATAGTACAAGAGTTCAAGAAAAGTTATTATCTAAGAACCCTTCCTTAAAAGAGGCTATGGCTATAGTAGAAGGAATGGAAAATACTTCCACTTGGGTTAAAGAAATTAGAAAAAATAAAGAAGAGGCTAATTCTGTGGAAGTTAAAAAGAAAAGTCAGGATGTTGTACATAGACTTGAAGAAGATAAATTTTTAGAGGAGTTTCCTGATTCTGTTGCCAAAGTTTCGACTAATGTGAAGAACAAATTACCTCAAAAGAACTTATCATCGCAAAAAAGTTCTCTAGAGACTCGCCCTATGTTTAATAGAGAAACTTCCTTTCCCAAAGAACGTGACTCTCGACAACAGCGCTCATTTTCTAATCAAAGATTGCGTTGTTTCAGATGTGGTAGTTTTTCTCACACTTCCAATTATCCCAACAGTTTTGCAAGAGATAGTATTTGCAACAATTGTGGGGATAAAGGTCATTATGCTCGCGTCTGTAAATCCAACAAAAAGAAAGAGTCTAGTGAAAATGTATCTGACATTGTGCGCACTGTGGTTGTTTCTAATATAACTGGAACAAATGTTGACTCTGTAAATGTTGATTCTGAAAAAGTGTTCATGCCTTTTTGTGATATAGGTATTGACGGGTATATGTTCAAGCTTATGGCAGATGCAGGATCTCCTTTTACTTTAATAGGTAACAAAATTTGGGATGAAGTTGTTGGTCTGGAAAATGTTCCATTGTTACCTCCAGATATTGCTCCTTTAAGTTATGGTCGTTCAAAAATTGACATCTTAGGATATACAGTAGCAAAGATTTCATTTAGAAGCAAAGAAATCACTGGGAAAGTTTATGTGGCTGTAAGGGGAGACAATCTTCTTGGGTGGAAACATCAACATGATTTTGGTATAATCCTTAATCCTGGTGCTAAAAATCCTCATGATCAAGTCATTTTCTTGGAAGATTTAATTTCTTCTTCTTCTCAGAATATTAGCGCTGTTTCTGACTCTGACAGCATTTTTTCTGAATTTCCTAAAGTTTTTTCAGACACATTAGGATGTTTAAAAGGTTTTGAACGCAAGATTGTTCTTAAGAAAACTGCTAAACTGTGTGTGCATAAGGTTCGGAAAGTCCCTCATATGATGGTTGAACCTTTAAGATTGGAGATTGAGAAGCTGTTGAAATTAGGAGTGATTGAAGAAATTGAATCCTCAGAATGGTTAAGTCCCATAGTTTTGGCACCCAAGGATGGTGGAAAAGCGGTGAGGATGTGTGTGGATTTGCGTGGTTTAAATGAGTGCATTTGGGTTGACCGACAACCCTTACCAAATATCTCTGAGTCTATTAGTATTTTGAAGGAAGCGAACATATTTAGTGTTCTTGATCTCTCCTCTGCGTACCATCAGATTGTTTTACATCAGGAGTCTAGGCATCTAACATCCTTTGTCACACCCCTTGGTGCTTATCGGTTCTTGAGAATGCCTTTTGGCTTAGCCTCGGCTGCTGCCTGTTTTCAAAGAGTATGAAGATGGTTCTTGGGGATCTTCATAATGTAATGTTCTTCCAGGATGATATTTTGATGTATGGAGTGGACGCCAAGGAGCATGATGTTGTTTTAAGATCGGTGTTAAACAGATTATATGACAAGGGACTCACAGTTAAGAAAGAGAAATGCAAAATTGGTTTGGGGTCAGTTACTTATCTTGGCCATGTAATCTCTGGGAAGGGGATACAACCAAAGTTAGAATTAGCTGAGAGTATTGTCAAAGCACCAGCTCCTGAAGATAAGGACCAGACCAAGTCTTTCTTGGGTATGGCGGAATTTTATTCCAAATTTGTTAAAGGTTTCGCTACCATTGTTGAACCCATTAGATCTCTATTAAAGAAGGGTGTCCGTTTCATTTGGTCTGATGATTGTGAAGAAGCTTTCCATTTGATTAAGACTGAAATTGGTCAAATGCCCACTTTAGGTCATTTTAATGCTAAACTTAAAACTATTGTCACTACCGATGCCAGCCTGAAAGGTCTTGGTGCCGTACTTTCCCAAATTGTGAATGGAGAGGAGGTTGTGGTAGCTTTTGCTTCAAGAGCCTTGAAGGATGCAGAATTGAATCATTCCTGCATTGAAAGAGAAGCTTTAGCTATATTTTGGTCAGTATACCATTTCAAGTTCTTTTTATGGGGCATTCCATTTATTGTAAGATCGGATCATCGCCCTCTCGTTCAGATATTTTCTTGTCATCAGAGTGACCATATGACGCCTAGATTAAAGAGATGGAGTGAAGGCCTACAGGAATTTAATTTTACTTTACAGTATATTCCTGGGCAAAACAACAAGCCTGCGGATTGCTTATCCAGGTTGCCAATTGAAGGTGATTGTTTTTCTGGTAATCTAGACTGCATAAACTGGGTACTGGAGTCTTCCTTATCTAAGGATGAATGGTCAGGTGGTGTTGCTAATGATATTGTTTTTCAGTCTTTGAGAGAGATCATCAGGAAAGGGTGGCCTACGTTTGACCAACTGGATGCTAATCTAAAACCTTATTGGACAGTCAGAGATGATTTGACATTTTGTCAAGGTAACTTGCTAAGAGGGGACAGATTAGTACCTCCAAATGATTTGCGTGAGAAAGTTGTCAACTTGGCTCATGAGGGACACCTTGGGAGGAATCTCACCAAGGCTCGCATCAGAGAGAGGTACTGGTGGCCTAGTATGGATCGGATGGTGGAAGCTGTTGTGAAGGATTGTCATTTATGTGCTGCTAATGATAAGTCACATACCACAAGTCATTCTCCTCTCTCTCCGGTTGAGGTCCCTACTACAGTTTGGACAAAGGTGGGGCTAGACATAGCTGGTCCTTTTGAGCTCATGCCTTCACAAGAGAGGTTTGTTGTATTACATGTTGACTATACTTCTAAGTAGGTGATTTATAAATGTATGAGCATGGTGAATTCTAGAGCTATTATTGAATTTCTGAAGGATGTATTTGTTTCAGAGGGTATCCCTAAGTATTTACTTACAGATAATGGGGTTCAATTTACCTCCAGTGAGATGGATTGGTTCCTCAAGGATCTTGGGATTGTTCACCAGAAGACAGCTCTTTATTCGCCTCAGGCGAACGGTCTTACTGAACGCATGAATAGGGTTGTTAAGAATTGTGCGCAAAGGGCTTTGCAGTCAAAGGTTTCTTTCAGTAGTGTATTGAGGGAGACCTGGTGGGCACATCGCACTGTTCCAAATGCCATCATGCAAAAATCTCCTTTTGAAGCTTTGAGGGGGAGGTTGGCTAATTCCAAGCTTAATCCTGCTTGGCTTCCGGAGAGAGTATATAATGACAGTGTTGAGTGTGAGTTGAGAAGGAGAGATGCGTTGGCTGATAATCAACGGAAGTATAAACAACGTTATGATGATAGGATGGCTGTAAAATTTAAGAAATGGAATGTAGGTGATAGTGTTCTTGTGAAAAAGCCAAAATATGGACACAAGGGTACTTCGAACTTCAGTGGTCCTTTCATCATTACTGCTATTAGGAAGAATGTGGTGACTCTAAACAATGGTTGTACTTGGAACATGTCTAGACTGGCAAAGTACACTGAGTTAAAAAATCCTTCTAATAGTACTTCTTTGACTGATGACTGTCACAGCCATACATCTTCTTCTTCTGGTTTTGGCCAAGGCAATGCCCTTGGTAATTCAAGATTTCTTCCTAGGGCAAGACAAGTTCCCAGGAAGTTTAAGGATTATGTTATGTCCTAATCCGTTCTTTTGCTTTTTGTTGTATTTTGCTTTGTCTTTCTTTTCTTTCTTTTATGTTGGTAAGGGGATGTGTTGTGGTTACTATCCCTTTAATAGAACCCTACCAACTCTACCTTCCTGACATAATTATTAGAATGTTATGTTTTCTTCTTGAGAGTCAGTTGCTGTGATCTGCTGTTGATGGTTGTACCAATAAAGCTCCTTCTGCAACTTATCCTGTTTATGAGCTTTTATCAGTAGTACAGAGGGTTAATATGCCTACTGCAAAGAACGTGTACCAAGTAGATTACAGAGTGCATTTAATGTAAATAGATCAGCAGGTTACTGCTTTTAATAGAGCCATCCTTTTGTTACTTGCAATTTATAACTTAAAGTCCTAATATAGAATAGTGAGGTATTAACTTTCATCATAGAAGTGCATACACTCTGCTAAGTATAGCACATTGATTAATGTTGCAAAAAGGGTTAATTTGGGTAGAAATGGATTGTTATTATTAAAGAAAACTCCCAACTATGCTGTTTCTTTTTCGACTCTGAGTTTGTGCTTCTCCACACCAAGCACTCCTAAACTATACTGCCTACCAGTATGGATGACATGTGACTCCTACACTTTTAGTCCTTTGGCTTATGTAACATTTCCTATACACTGATTTACACAAGTATGATCGATTGTCTGTGTAATGTGTGTGTGATGCAAAGTGCTTTGACATACTTTAATGGTATGAGTAGCGCTATATAACGAATTCAATGTATCTGAGATAAAGTGGTTATGGAGACTTGGTCACTGTTAAAGGGTGCTAGTGAGAGAATCTGTGGTGGAGGTGGTCATTGGGGGCGCCAACTAACATTGTCGCACTGGGTGCCACCAGCGCTAAAGCCGACCCTGCCCCCTGCGGATGCCCATGTCACTATGCATTACACATGGTGCTCCAGCCACTGTTCCTCTCCAGCTCGCACTCTCTGTTCTAGTCTGAAGCTTCTCTGCATCCAAGGGCTCAGTAGGACAAGACGCAGGCTTCATTTTCCTGCACCGTCCCTTTGGCACTCTCTTCTAGGTGAACTCCTGTGCAACTCACCGCACGTCACATCTACACAACACCTGGAGACTCTGCTCTTTTCTAGATCCTTTTGAGTACCCTCTGCCCCCCCCCCCTCCATCTTATAATTTAGTCAGAAGCGCCAGGAGACCTCAGACTTTATAATGCGCTCTGACACAATAACAAGATTGAGGCAATGTCTTTTCAAATAATTATTGGATTATAGTGATGGAATGCCTAGAACAGTTGCTGTTAAGTAAATTACTAAGCAGAAAGAATAGTCACATTTGAATAAAAGAGTATATTTTGACGTAGACACCGCTCTGACATAAAATGGTGGACATCAATGGATGATTTTTGGTTTAATAGGTTGCATTTATCAAGAAAGATAACGCAAACAGAAAACGAATGGAAATTAAGTGTTAGACATAAGTCAGTACAGAGGGGGATATCCAGATGGGCTAGGAAGCATGGATGCTAAGAGGAGAGGGGCTGAGTCCATGTCTAGTCACACCTGTAGTCCAGAGCAGGGAGGAGGCGCAACAAGCAGGCATATGTAAGATGTATCCATGAGTAGAAATGATCATACAGCCCTTCCGAGTTTTACTCAATGAGGGTTAGAGCTACTCGTCTGGGCACTTGCTCCCATTGCCGCAACATTACAGATTTCTCATGCAAATCAGGGATGTATTCTTTAAAAAGAATTTTTTTGGTCCCTTAACGTTTTCTTCCGCCCAATGGTATAGAATGCCAAACAGCGGAAAGTTTACATCCATGTGACTGATAGGCAGGGCCACTGGAATTATGCAATTGTGCGGCGATTTTCGCATAATTGTATATTTGCTGCATAATCCAACATATGCCGCATAATCTGCAGAGTTTAAGAAAAAAATAGTTTCTTGCTCAAACGGTTCAAAAGTTAGTAAAAACGTAGCGACACATGTTGCCGGGCAGTTGAAAGTCCTTTGCAAAGGTTGACTGATCAACTTTCTGTAGCTTGATGCTATATTTGGGTGTTTAACTAGTACTAATGAGGTGCAACCAATGCCCAAACAGTGTTAAAAAGTTTAAAAATGACAAAATGAAGTTATACTGTCACAAATTGTGCAACATAATTTGCTTTTCTTGACGCATAATTCACTCAACCCTGCCGCTTTATGTGACCCGCCCTGCCTCATAATTACAGTGGCCCTGCTGTTAGGGTATCCCTACTGAGTGCCTCATGTTCTACTCACAGCATAGAGTGTGATTGGCGGAGTAAGGATGGGCCTGCCTTACCTGTGTGCTCTAGACTAAGATGCTGTGGCTGCGCTTGTATGGTGAATGTGGCCTCAGGGAGTTCAGACCTCTGTGAGGACTGTAGACAGGCAAAGTGAGGAAAGCACCTGGCTGCTGACGGCAGAGCCACTATTCGCAGCTACCTCTCACCACTGGCTGGCCCCAAAACTAGGGCAGTGCCTCATACACACTTAAGGGTCTCTCAACTTGTGCACTAGAGTTTGAGCCCGCGCTGTCGTCAAAACGAGACGGTCAGAGAGAGAAAATAGTAAAACTCGGGGAGTCATGCAATGACACAGAAATGAGTATGAAAACATAACACAAACTCAGCGTAGCAGGTGCTCCTGAGTAGACTGGGGAAGATATTTCCCTAGCATCATGCCAAAAAGATGTCTGCATTCCTCACCTGCATTAAGTTACTATCTGGTGACGTCAGAAACAAGGGGTTAGTGGGGCAGCGATGACCAAGCAGTTCGAACTTCCACTCAGACCACATTTTAGAACTGCCATACGTGCTTCAAGACTGCTTGAGCTTGATAAAGGTAACCAAGTTAAGTAACACCAGTACAAGGGGTAAATGTAATTTGTGAGGTATAGAGGAAAAATGGTTGTAGAAACATCCGTTTCATTTTCATGTATCATCCCCTTCCCTAATTACCAAAAATACTGTACAAAAGGTCGAGCATCCATAATTAGGTACTTTGTAACGCAACAAAAAATGGCATCCTTCCATCCTTTTTCAACTTTGGGCTGAAACTCTTTTTCTGTCTATCTGTTCACAGTTGTTCTTAATCACAGTAAAGCGTTGTAAATGGCCATAACACGTGTTTTTATTTTTGTATACATTTGACACAGGCAGCCAACTAAATAGCCAGTAGGGGCTTAGAAGAATGTAGGGTCTAAATGTAGTGGTTGTGAGATTTGCATAATTGAGGACCCCGATTCTAAGATCCTTCGCATACCTTCTAGGCAGGGGGCGCCACAAGTTGTAACTAACACCCCAAACCTCAGGACAGGAAGATTTCCAGGATAGCACAGGTACTGGTCCAGTACCCGAAGTAAAGAGCAGCACAATGGACTACTTATTAAAAGTACGGTGGTGCCCTGAGGATAGGAAATGTTGTGCCTTGATCCCTGTTAGAAGCCTCTGGCAAACTAGTCGGTTGGTAGCGCTAAATATTCAGCCTGTTCCTTTACCACATGAAATGCCCTGGTTGGGAAAAATGCGCTCCTCATGGGCTTCCTTGCTTCCACTGGCCCCTCTGCTGCCTTCTGTTTGTCGAATCCAACAGTAATTTAACCTAGAAGCGCAGCAGATGCATCAAGTACCTCAGGTCTGTGAGGGCACCAATCAGATGTTGCAGGATCAGTGTCGCGCACAAAAACCATTCCCAGTGTAGCTGGAAACCGAGGATCCAGCTGATCACAACATGTAAAAAGGCTGTTGCATACTGGAGCGCTGGTGGTTGCCGGGTCGATGGGGGGCTAGCTTTGCAGGAAGAGGGTGTGGGTGCACACAGTCCATATCATCCTTGTGGAAGGAAACCACAATTTTTCTCTGGGAGAAACGTACGAGGACAATAGCTGCATAACGTAAAACACAGATTTTTTAAAAATATTTTTCATTTTGTCCGACAAAACATATTAGTCTACACAAGATAGTGAGGTACATGAGGGCAGTCAGAGTAGCATCAATAAGGAATTCTTCCGCGCTGGAGTGACTGGTGACATAGAAAGTATCAATAGGGCACAGTACGAGAGGACCAGCATAGTGTCTGTCAGTCACTGCCTTAGTTTGCTGCTCATCTTTTTATTCACTCTCAGGTGTGCATTGATGGGATATTTATATATTTATAGTGTTCTGGCATGTGGTGCTTGCATCAGGAGTTGCCTTTTGTTAAAGGTGTAAGTTGTACTTCCAGGTTTCGGCAGCAGTCGTCTGTCACTCTGTCCTTTGTTGTTTTCATGACACCGCTGGTTTCTCCGATGGCTGCTGTTTGTTCGCGATGGGTCAGGTTCTTGGCTCTAGTGAAAGGCGCCCTTCGGCTGCTTTGTAGTGCTAAGAAGTGTAAGTTTCTTCAGTTTACACCAGGCTCCCCGCGGAGCGCCTGCCTCTTGCTCTGGTGTGTTTTTGTCCTCAGGTTGTCCCCCCCTTCTCACCTCTCTGAGAGCCAGTGAACTCTTTGACCCTCTACCTGCCGCCCACCCCTTCCCCGCCTCTTCTCCCAGTTCACACCTTGGTGCTTTCACACTTAATGTCACCTCCAGCTCGCATTTTCAGAGAGGGCCCCGGGCTCACTATCACTGACATGAGGAGGGGAAAGAGAGAGGAGGGACAGAGGAAGACTTGGTGGGGTCGGGGAGACTCATACGGTGGGGGGTGAGAGTGAACGATAAGGGGGAGAGACAGAGAGAGAGAAGCAATGGGTAAAGAGAGACTGAGAAGTAGGGAGGAAGGAAGATGAGCGAGCAAGTGGAGAGGGAGGGGGGATCTGGGTGAGGGAGAGCAGCTTCAGAGAAGTGAGACCTGTGTCCTAACTCCGCCAGTGAAGAAAGCGGGTCCAAAGGAGAAAGAACCAGGCCAGACAGAGTAGGTCCAGGCAGTGTGCATCGAGGCAGGCTCGGTGGGTCCGGAAGAGGGACAGGGCAGGCAGAACAGCTCCAGAGAAGGGCGAGCAGAACCGGCCCAGGGCGAGCCGATCCGAACCAGCAGATCCTCCCTGAGCAGGGAGACGGCGCGATACACAATCAGAATGTAGTGTTTAGCTTTTGGGGTTCCAGGGGGTAACTTTAGGGTTCAGGGTGGGTATGGGCTTTAAGGTGCCAGGGAGTAATTTTAAGGTTCACGGTGGGTTAGGGATTGGGGTGCAAGGGGGATCATTTTAGGGTTCAGGGTGAGTATGGATTTTGGTGTACCAGGGGGGTAATTTTAGGGTTCAGGGTGGGTACGGGTTTTGGGGTGCAAGGGGGGAAACTTTAGGGTTCAGGGTGGGTATGAGTTTTGGGGTGCCAGGGGGACCATTTTAGGGGTCAGGGTGGGTATGGGGTGCCAGGGGGGTAATTTTAGAGTTCAGGGTGGGTATGGTTTTTGGGGTGCCAGGGGGACAATTTTAGGGGTCAGGGTGGGTATGGGCTATGGGTGCCAGGGGGTTAATTTTAGGGTTCAGGGCGGGTATGAGTTTTGGGGGGCAGGGGTAATTTTAGGGTTCAGGGTGGGTATGGGTTTTGGGGTGCTAGCGGGTAATTTTAGGGTTCAGAGTGGGTATGGGTTTTGGGGTGCCAGGGGCGTAATTTTAGGGTTCAGGGAGGGTATGGGTTTTGGGGTGGCAGTGGGTAATTTTAGGGACGAGAGCAGGTATGGATTTTGGGGTGCCACAAAAGAAAGAGATGGCTGTGGCACAACAACCCTCTGGTGTATGAGGTCATATGCGGCCTGCTTCCTGCCCCCCATGGCTCCTCATGCGCCCAGTGTTTCTTGTGCCCCTCCTGGCACACATCATGTCAGAGGATGGGGATGACGTTAACATTTGCCCCCCCCCCCCTGGGAAAATTTCTGCGGACGCCCATGATTCATATGCGAAGCATCGACGATGTAGATTACAGGAAACGCTGTGAAGATCGCTCTCAGGTAAGCAGGAGTGGAGTATACGTAGTTCCAATATTGAGGCAAAGCATATTCTGGATCTTGGGTGTGGTTTAAATAGGAACTGTGCCTAAGATGGCCGCCAAAATTTCCCAAAGTCTCGCAAGAGTTTGGGAAATCCCAAACAAACACACAGACAAACAAGAGTAGTTTTTTCGCCGTGGGTTCCCACAAAAGGGGGTTGAGATAATGAGTAAACCATCATTGTTTTGCATAGTTAAGAGCATGCAAATTGTATAACAAGTGATTCATCATAATGTGATGGAATGGAGGAATGATGGAATAACCCCAAGAAACTGTAGCATTATGGTAAACAATGCTGGCGGTGCCTAGTGTAAGCATGATGGCGGTAGGGGGCATGATGACACTGATTGTGAACTATGACACTCCTTCACCATGTAAAGGCCTGTGGGATCCTCCCTGGCTGTTGCCTGCTCCCATATAGTTCACCAGTGCACAGATCATCAAACACTCTGGGCTGCCAAAGTCCCGAACTCGGAGTTCATCAGTGCCCCCTCTGTGCATGGGTCCACTATCTTCCACAGGCAATCATGTGAAGGAGCCAGCTAGAGCTAGCAGCTCTGACAGCTCACAGACCCAGTGGTGGGAGTTCGAGCATGCTGTCAGGCGTTCTAGCGGTCCCTATCACCTGGGAGTCACCGAGGAATCTCACCTCTAGGCCATGCCAGCCTCATATTGCTTCAAATGCCATAATTCACCGCAATAAACATCCAATTCCGCAATACCACCTCCAATCTGGTGTGGCAATAGCAAATGTGTTTTCCGTGAAGTCCCCAGATTTTGAACGCAAGTTATGGATTACCACACTTAAGCAGCCATTCTTGAATGGTTACCAGACACCCCCAATCCTCTCTTCATTTCTTGAATGCATGATATCTTCTGTAAGATCCTAACAAATCTCTTGGTACAGATGTACCAGCACAAGCTGATTTGGCTGAAGTGGATCACTAAAACGCTAAGGGTACATACAATGTGTGGGGCCACCCCAGTAAACCTAGGGGTTGAATGTCTTGTCTGTAAGGAGAATGGTTGGCTGCAGCATGTTCATAGAGGATGATGAGTTATATATAGAGGACCTTACTTTCTTACTTTAGCATGGCTGTAAACTGGTAAACTCTCTGAGATACGGGGATTTGCTCAAAAAGTGTGTTCTTAGGCACAGGGACATATTATCAAGACGGGCGATAGGGAATTATCGCCTCTTTAGCGGCCGTTTTCGGCCGCTAAGCGGCAATAATTCTACCGCCCTATTAGCAAGCTGTCGCTAACAGCAGTTAGCGACAGCTTATAGGCGATAGTGAGCGGTTTGGGGCCCGCTTTGCATGTCAGAGATATTTATCGCTAATGACATGCAAAGTGGGCGTACCCAACCTGTTAACGACTGAAAGCAGTCGCTAACATCGCTATCGCCTATTACCAACACAGGCTAAGCGCGAATATCTCCAAAAACTAACACCTGCTCAGACCAGTTCTTAGCCATTATATCCAATGGGAGGTGGATATAATGGCTAAGACCCAGGAGGGAGGGGTGGTCCTCTGGGACCCATAGTGGCTCAATAATGCCTTCTTGATGAAATGTTGCACCTTGTGCTTGTTACCTTCCTACCAGGAAACAAACAACTTCTGGGTAGCTCTTCTAATGGAAATATATTACATTAAAATTGTAATTTAAGTTAAAAAATAAACTCCTATATAAAGCAAAAGAAATTGTATTCATTAGTAATTATTAAAAGTGATGTATAGAATTAATTACAATTAATTTAGTTATATTTTAACAAAAAATATTATTACAGTCATTATTCAATTCAAAATAGGGTAGTAAAATATGTATAATTAAATAATAAATATGTAATATAATTTTAACATTAAATTGTATTTATTTATATTTTTAACAAGTTTAAATATTTTAATTTAACATTATTTTCTATGTGGTTTTATTTTAATTACCTACCTCCATTATTTTCTATGGAAGGGTGCTGCAGCACCACTGGTTAGCAACGTGTAATGCTGGAATTATTACAGTTTTTTTAGCAGTAACTTACACTTGAATTTTGTGAGTAAGCACAATGTTGTAAACTTACTCAAAACTGTAAAGCTCCTTTAAACTATTGTAGCAATTCCCAGCACACCCAAGTTTCAGGGTTCACACTCGCTTTCTTCTGTCTCCCTCCTCCCCTCCTTTATGCCTCAATTCAGTTGCCGGTGCCACAGCTCATCCTTGAGCCATGGAAGTGGAAGGGTTCTCTTTCGTCTCCTAGTGGAGATATATAGTTACCGTTTGGAAGAATGCGGGTGCAGGGGAAGGCCTTAGACATCTTGAGAGCCTTCCTGACCAACAGGGTCCAGGTGGTGGCACTGGGGGAATTTGAGTCAAAACCTTTCCAACCACCTTGCGGTGTTCCTCAGGGATCCTCGCTTAGCCCCACCCTGTTTAATATCTACGTATCTTCCTTGGCCCCGGTTATCCGCTCCTATGGGTTTGAACTAACATCCTATGCAGACGACACACAGATTGTGGTGTCTCTGCTTCCAGGGAGAGAGGATGACGTGGCGGGAAGTTTCAGGAATGCATGACAGCAGTGAGCACCTGGATGGCCAGGAACTGCCTAAAGCTCAACTCGGCCAAAACCGAAGTGATATTGTTTGGCTCCACAGTCAACTTCTGGAGCCCGCGGTAGTGGCCGGAAGATATGGGGATCCCCCCATCCCGGTTAGCAAGGTTAAGAACACGGGGTCGTGATAGATGATAGACTCTCTTTCAGACCTCATGTAAACGCCCTATCCTCATCCATCCACTGGACGCTGAAAATCCTTCGGAAGGTCCTCCCTTTCCTACCAGTTGACTGCAAAAAAACGGTGGTGACGGCCCTTGTGCTGTCACGACTCGACTACTGTAATAGCCTACTCCTTGAAGCCCAGCAAGGAGTGCTCAGCAAGCTACAGATTCTGCAGAATGCAGCAGCCCGCCTTCTTACAGGCATACCGAAGTTCGCCTCCATTTCGCAGGAACTGGTGAAGCTACATTGGCTACCAGTGCGGAAGCGGATCCTATTTAAAACCATGTGTATTGTCTTTAAGGCAGTCCATGGAATTGGCCCACCTTTTTTTGGGCATCATTTCCACTGGTACAGACCAGGTAGACTCCTCAGGTCAGCCGCTCTTGGGCTGATAAAGACCCCACGCCTTAGGAAAGTGTGCAGGGGGGGCAGAAGTTTCATTCGAGGGGCCACCCTTGCCTGGAATGCCCTCCCGGTGGCCCTCCGACTGTCCATGGACTTGATGACCTTTCGCAGAAATTTGAAAACGTGGTTGTTTACAAAATAAACAGGAGGCTTAGCTTGGGGAGCTATCATTACAGCGCCAGGACACCGTTTGGTAACAGCGCGCTCTATAAATGTCAAAAATAAATAAATAAAATAAATATAGGTGGCACCATTCCTCTCAGGGCTTCCTCTGTAGGTCATCATCTTCGGCATCCTTGTTTTAGGACCTGGTCCAGTCTCATCGGTTGGATGCAGTGTCACGTTGTGAGTTAATCCTTAGGTCGCCAGTTTTAGCCTTCTCCCACGCTGGTCTCTCAATGACCATGGCACCAGGTGTAGACTTCCTGGTTTCTTCACAGGGTCTGATGTTCATAGTCTCTAGGATTCTGATATGTCTCCTCCCCTGTATGTGTATCAGTCTTTCTTTAGGTTCTCTAGTTAAAGCTTTGGGCTCTTCCCTCTTCCTCTGTGTTCCTTCCTGTTTACACTATCCGTCCTTTCCTTTTTATAACTTTTCAAGTCTTTTCTGAATTTCTATTCTTTTTTTCTATTGTTTCTGTTTTCCTTCCTGGGACTGCTGATGGTTCTGTTAGCCCTGCATCATGATTTCGGTCCCAATGTAAGTTCGGCATGTTCACTACCCTCTGATAGACCTCTCCCTTAGCTTCTTCTATTTGGGAATAACTTTCCTAGGGAATTGTGACAAAATGCCCCCACATTTCGTAACTGCCCAGCCCTATGTATAACTCAGACCGTATAAAGTTGTAAAGTTAAAAACCACCTTATGATTCTTGTATTAGTACTTTTCTTTGGGACATCCAAGCTAAGGGTGCATGATCAATGAATAAAAAACATTATCTGCCTTCCAGATAATACCTTAGGGACTCCACTGCCCACTTAATAGCTAAACTTTCTTTTTCTATTGGGGACTATCTGGTGTCCTAGGGAATAATGTCCTACTTTTTCTTAAGATATATGTTTTATCTCCTGCATCATTCGTCTGAGACAACACTGCTCGCAATCCTACTTCTGAGGCATCATCTGAAGGTAAAATGATTTGGTGTAATCAGGGCCTTTTAAAACTCTGATGCAAAACATAAAATGATTTAACTGCACCTAATCTGCATTCCTCGATTGAACTGTCTTAAGTAGTGGGGGAAATATTCCAGAAAGAGCTAAAATTAGGCAGGATAGCAGGCTCCTAGATACTCCTCCTCTACATGAATTAACATGGTACCTCAACAACAGAAAAGGAAAAGTTTTGTCTCACACATCAAATGATTGACTTGATCCAAACTCTTGCTCAATTTCAAATGCCTACTTCGATGAGGCTAGTAAATTGGTAAAGGTGCACTTTTTTAGCAAAGGTGGTTATCAAGACAACTTTCAGGCTGCTGCCAGTTCACCCCAACAGCTTCCACATCATAGGTTTCCAGTTTAACAACAAAATGTATTATGACAGATGCATGCCCATGGGCTGCTTGATATCATGCAGTGAGAGAAGAGGGTATGCCGTTCCTCGAACAAAGTAGAGAGAGAGGAGAGAAATCAAGAGGCGACTAACCAAATGTTCAGTCAGTGTCACTGAAGAGGAGGAGGAAGGGAATTCCTCCTGTCAGAACTAGGACCCTCACACACCCAGCCAGCTAGGTGTCATGCTTCATCATATGGACCTGCTCCTCGTCGGGTCGGCTCTGCAATACCTGACGGGCACGCACAAAGGGGCTCTTTAGCGGAGATCTTTTGTTCCTTGCCGTTTGGTGCAGTGGGTATGAGGGGCCTAGGTGGTGTAGACGTAGTAGAGAAAGTGATTAAAACAGGTTAAATAGTCCAAAAAAGACTTTTATTCAGGCTGGCTATCTACCTGATTAAAAACAAGAATAAGAGTGGCAGCTTTCTGACGTCAAGGTTCCATCTAGCTATGCTCAACTCTACATCTGTAGGCCCCTCACACCCACTGCACCAAACGGCAAGGGACAAAAGAAGTGACACTGACTGAACATTTGGTCAGTCGGCTCTTGATTTCTGTCCTCTCTCTACTTTGTTCGAGGAACTGCATACCCTCTTCTCTCACTGATTGACAGGGCATGTACACTAGACCTCTATAAAAAAGCCCTATGGTTCCCCCCCCTGTGTTGATTGTGTTTGATATCATGTGCCATATTTGAAAAGTTCAACTCCTTCTTGGAGTGGGCAACGAATCAGGCAGAACCCACCGGAGAAAAAATAAACCACTTGGTTGATTTTCTTTTTGTGTGGCAAATCGGTACCACCGTCTGTAGTGTCGCACTCTCTGTTTTTTTAGCCTTGACCCAACCCTAGGGGGTTACTTTTGCCCTTGGCAAGACAGAAGATCCCATAACCCAGTTGACATTCCTAGGAATCAAGCTTTATACCGTAAAGGCCTGTCCTATCTGCCATAGGACAAGGTATTGTTCTTCTTCTAAGGCACTTGGGTCGTACTGTCGAATGAAAAGGCCACTCTGATGACAGGAACTGATATGGAAGCTTAATTTGGGGGGTCTTGTCATCTCAGTGGGTAGAGTTATTGCAAGGCGCCTCTCAAAAGCAACTTTGGACACAATGCTAAAAGACCATTCCATCAGACTAGGCGTAAGACTGAAGGAGGATTCACAAATGTTGATTACATTCTAGCAAACTGCAATGGATCCTGTTTATGGCAGCCACCATGGATGTCCAACCAACAAGCACAGCTATTTGCTGATGCCTCGGACAGACAGGGCTTTGGCTCCTTGCTGGGGATGGTTTGGTGTGCTGAAAAATGACCACTTCCTGACAGCACAACAGGAACAATAACTTAACTGTGTTGGAACTCTATCCCAATCTTAGTTGCCCAGTACATTTGGCTCGTCAGATTGTCTAATGTCAGGCTCATCATTTCGTCTGACAACATGGCAGTGGTACAAGCACTAAATTCACACTGTGCCGCATTTCACATTGTCTTGGCCTAACTGGAAAATCTAACACCATTATCCTTGCAGTTTGACACAGACATGATTGCTAGGCATGTGGAGGGAGTCCCACACAAGGCTGCTGGCAGGCTCACTCGTTCCCAGATGGACAGATGCAGGACAAAGAATTCCAAGGCAGGCAGCCCTCACATGACCCTGTTTAACTCGGAGCAAGGGAAGTTGGGGCGGTGGAGGAGATGCTCAAGGATGTAGCTAAAATGGCATGGTTCCAAACACACACTGTTGTTACCAGCAGCATTATAAAAGTTGTATTAGCACAGGTGCCAGAGACAATGCCAAGAGCTCTACAGCTCTAGAAAGTGCAGGATGAAGTTGTTCTACCTTTGGGTCATGGACAAGGGGAAATCCAGTTTTTGGGTTGCAGAACACCTAACAGCCATAGCTTAACACAATAGACTCCAATACATGAAGAATCCCACCAAAGGTTTCCTACTATGCCAACCATTGAAAAGCTGGACTACAACCTAGCGCAAGGTTGGCAACAACTGAGCCCCCTAAGACTTTACCACACTACAACACATTTTGGATCATACATCAGCAACATGCAGTTCACAATATGAGAGAATCCTTAGCCTGGTGGCATTTATGTTGACATTTTTTTTAGCCTCACAGGCATCAGAGCTAGTGGCTAGCTCAAGGGAGGAGAGCAGTTGTAGGGCCTTGAGTGTCTATCAGTGACATTAGAATGGATAATCTTTGTATCAATTTACTAGTACACAAGTGAAAAGCTGACCAACAGGGCAAGGGAAGAGTTGTGGCACTAAACAGACTAAGGTCTGATGACAGTTATTGTCCTGTATCACTGTTTGCTTCCTACCTGGAGGCAGAGAAATTGGATTATTGCTTGCTTAATCACAAGGAAGGATCCCTATTGATGATGTAGCAGTTCAAAAGGGTAGCAGCCATGATACTGGCAAAGGCAGAGTTTGCTGGGCAAGGGTGCTTCGGGACCCACTCTTTCCTGATCGAAGCAGCAGCCACAGCATCAGAAAAGGCTTGTCAGAGGACAACATAGGAAAAATTGGGAGGTAGGAATCCGACTGCTTTAAACCCTATATACAACTATGGGGGCAAGCTGCTTGTATTCAACATACCTAAGGTTTTGTCTGGAACTCCATTGTGTATGTGTGTTAATTTAACTAATGTTTGACTTAGAAAGTTTACAATATAACTGTAATTAGATGTAGAATGTTGTTTTAAATTGTTAAGGCTTCACATGGAGCAGTAACCTAATGCCAGTCTTCACTGTCGGTTAAATTAGTAATGATAAATTGTGTGTTTATATTAAAAAACAAACAGACTTGGTTACACTTGATTTACACCAGTTTATTTTCTTTGCTTGCAGGTGCCAAGAGGGTGTGGGTGAAGGGGTGCTCGTGTATATCCACTGCAGCTCAGCATACCCACGTGATCAACAGCCATATAAAACTTGATTTTGTCTGTAGTGTGGATTAGTAGGCCAGGAATGCAGTGGCACAGGTGGAGGGATTTATCAGGTTACACTTAGGATACTTCCTGGCACCTGACATTATAGTACTGACCTGGATGGTAATGACCTCACTACAGGAGACAAGGGTACACTGCTGCAGAAGATGAAATGCTCCACAGTGGTTATGAGCTGAATGAGTGAATACGTGTATTGATCAGTTAATCAAAACTATTTCAATTAAAATCAAACCAAACAGTCCCTGCAGCTAAAACCACAGTAGTACTCAGTAATCCTTAAAATGCTGTTACTACTTCAAATGTTAATAGAAGGGCTCAATATTTAAGCATACAATAATAATAATAATAATAAATCTTTCTTTATTCGGTTAATCACAAAGAAAACCATAAAAGAAGCAATCGGCAGTTACATTAATATACATTGAAAGAGACGTTTTAAAAGACATTTAAGATTTAGTGACAACAAAAATACACATGTTTAAAAAGAGAAAAATGTTTTTTTTTTAAAGTTGTCAGTTTTTTCCATTGCATGTTGCTAGAGGTTTTTTCTGTGATTCAAGTTTAGGACTAGGTAGCAAACCTCTTCAGACTCCAAGGATTGCAATCGGTAAAATGCCGGTCGGCACTGTCTGAGGCCCCACCGCCTGCATATCGGGAGGATCCAACGTTTTCTGTGGGGGTGGTAAAATTTGCAGAACAAGAAAGCGTGGATGTTCGATTGAATTGATTTCCCATCGCAGGGACATGGGGGCATGTTTTGTTCCCAGGCCTTGTTTGTGGGGAAGGCTACCAGTCTGAAGAAAAGATTCAGTCTGAACCTGGTCAATAACATCCTCTCATAAATTTTACTCTGTAGGGTAAGATAGGGTTGGATGCCAAGGGTTTGCTGGATTATGTTCGCGTGAATTACTGAAGGTTTTGCAGCGTCAGTTGACAGTCTTAATGTTTCCAAGTGTCGCAGGGCAAGTTCCATGAGCTCCTTTTTTGGAAGGGAGACAATCGACTCTAGTTGGAGATAGTAATTTTCGAGCCCAAGGTCAGCAAAAAAATTTCTGATATAACGGAGCCACTTCAGTCTAGAAGAGTGGGCGAGTGACATTGTGTCGGCCACTATTGACTGAGATAATGTGTTCGCGTCCGATACCCAGATACGCCTCCAAAGGAGCAAAGGCTGGATTTTGATGAGATCCTGGAGATATGGTATTCCCAGTTCCATATGGGAGGCATAGATTGATGAGCCTTTTGGGGTCACTAGAAGGAATCTTATGAATTCGTTTTCAATTTTCTGTAGAGATTCAACACCTGTGTGACCCCAAAGTCCTGCTCCATAGAGAGCAATAGCCTGGCACTTGGCTTTATAAATTCTCAGCAATTCTACTGGACGTCTCCTTCCCAATTTTCGTGAAAAGGACTGCAAGGCCGCTGTCGAACGTTTGAAAAGATGGCATCTATTGTCCACAGCTGGTTTCCATGTTAACTTGTCATCAATCATCACCCCAAGGTATGGGTATTGTGTGGTGGTCTCAAGTGGTTGTTTGTCAAGGAAGATGTTTTTTATGCCTTTCTTCACTCCCCCCGTAATCATGACAAACGTTTTTTTTACGTTGACCTTGAGGTCCAAAGAATTCATAAAAGAGGTATATCTGTTAAGTGAGAGCTGTAATTCACGGGGTGTTCGGGCCAGGATGACAGCATCGTCCGCGTAGAGGAGTGCTGGAATCGATCTCTGTTTCAGTTTTGGGAGGTCCTGAGCCCCCCTCAACATCTCTTCCTCCAGGCCGTTGGTGTAAAGCGAGAAGAGAAAGGGGGCCAGAACGCAACCCTGCCTGACTCCTCGCTCCACGCCGAACGGTGCTGTCAACTCGCCATTCTTTCCAAAGCGGACTCTCGCAGAGGCCCCGGAATAGAGCTCTCTCAAAAGGTCCAATAGGGAGGGGTCTATATCCATTTTTCTTAGGACTGTCCATAATTTGGAGTGTGAGACACAGTCAAAAGCGGCAGACAGGTCTACATAGACCATGTATACCGTAGCTTTCTTGGCATGCATGTATTTGGCCATTATGAGACTGAGATTAAGTGCCTGCTCTACTGTTCCAAGACCTGCTCTGAAACCAAATTGGAGATCTGAGATGATTGCCTTTTCCTCGCACCACAATTGGAGTCTCTCCAACATAACCCTTCCCACCACTTTGCCAAGGGAGTCCAGGAGAGAGATAGGACGATAACATTTTACGTCCTGGCGGTCCCCTTTCTTAAAAATGGGGACCATAATTGATCTGGTCCAGGAGTCTAAAATTCCTTCGCTGGTTGCAGCAGCACAAACTCGTGTTAGGATGGGTGCCCAGAGATCCTGATTGAATTTGAAGAGGTCGACAGGAACGCCATCGGGGCCCGGGGCTTTTCCTATCTTACTTCTTTCCAGGGCCACCAAGATTTCAGAAATATCGAAGGATATTGGGATAGGGTATTGTACCTCATTGAAGAGGTTCATTGAATGGTCTGCGATACCTTGATCTTTAAATATATTTCCAAAATGGGCGATCCAGGTTCCCTCATCTATTGCGACCTCTATTTTGGGAGAATTGTTCTCTGAGAGGTATGGGGACCTCACTGTTCTCCAGAAATCCTTGCTGCATTTTGATAAGGAGCTCCTGTCCAGATCTTTCCACAGTTTCTCTTTCAATTGTTGGACTCTAAGGTTACGGTCCCTTTTATACTGTCTTCTCAAGAGCTGAATGAGTCCGACGTCTCTTGGTTTTTTGCGAAGGGCAGATTTTAGATCGGTTAAGGCCTTAGTGCAGTTGTGGTCAAACCAACCTTTTTTTGCAGGATGTTTATTTGTGGTTTTTCCCGTGAGCAACTCTTTAGCTACTGCCAGGATTTCTCCGAAGTTTGACAGGACCTCTGCGTGGTTTAATGTCGGGTCCAGGCAATTGATGATATTCGGGTACGCCTGGTTAACTATTTTTTTTGTAAGATTTTGCGGATCAATCTTTTCCCATTTTATGGTGTAGCCATTGTGTTTCCCTAATTGCACTCTTTCTTGGGTGAGGGCTTTTGCTATGTCAGTGACCTTTAGTTTGTGCTCTGGGGAATGGAGTTCTATCTTTAATGCATAGTGGTCGCTTAGTATGTTTGTCATAACTTGATAGCCTGCAACCTTTGTAGCGAGGCCTTGAGACAGCAGGATGTAGTCCACTGTTGTCTGGTGGCCTCTGCCCACGTAGGTTGCATCAAATTGGAGTTCCCTCGTCTTTGGGGAGTTAGCGATCACTAAGTCAAACTCTGACAAAATATTATTCATGACATTGCCGGATTTGTTGTGGGCAAAATGAGCTAATGGAGCTTCTTGTACGTCCACGAACCCACAGCGATTGGAGACTGCCATTGAGCAAGGATGAAGGTTAAAGTCACCTCCCCAAAGAAGATGGATCGTTTTAGAGTTAGTCTCCCTCTGTAGTAGGGATCTTAATCTCTCCTGCATATTTTCGACAAAGATCAGAAAGTCGTATTCCGTTAAGTTGTTATATGAGTTTACGAGAACTATAGTGTCTTCGTTTGCAAAGGAGAGGAAAAGTATCTGGCAATTAGGGTCAATGAAGAAACTGGTCACTTTTAGGCGAGATAGGGTGTTGGCAATATAGATTGTGAGTCCTCCTTTGGGTCTACCCATTGCGCTACGGCTAGCTGGAGACGAGTAGGTTTTGTACCCTAGCAGATGGAGCTCTGAGGTTGTCCAGGTCTCTTGAAGGCAGATTATTTTGCCTTGTTCGAGGAAGTTCACTGCTAAAGGGTCTTCGATCTTAGACCCGCCACATTCCAGAATAGAAAAGGTATTGTGTGGTGATTAGCTTTTGGGGCTGGGGTTTGTAATATCTCCTCAGGATTGTTAGTTAGGAGAGGGGAGTATGGGCGGTTAGGAGTGATGTGTTCAATGTCCCTTGATGGTCAGTCTACCATTTCTAGGGGACTGAATCGATTTACTAATGGGATGTTATGCCAAGGGTCCCATCTGGGCGGTTCTCTGCGAGTCATCCTCTGCTGTTGGTATCCCCATTCTCCCCAATTTGAACCCTGATGGCGTGGATTTACTACATGCCATGGGTTCTCCTGCTCTCGAAAGCGAGGGGGGCCATATTGTCTATTCTCGTATGCTGGGGGTTGACGCTGGGATCGTTCGACCCAAGGAAAGACAGGGTCCTCAAAAAAGTTACTGTTTGTAGGTTGGAGGATGGGGTAAAAGAAGGAGAGTGGTTTTATACTGATTCCTCCCATGACGTTAGGTTGGTCCCAAGAACTAATATATTCAGCCACCCAAGGGTCCTCAAAAGTTATAGTAATACAGTCCCCTGAGAACTGTTTTTTACCTTTCCCCACCCATGGGGTCCTGCGTAGGGAGGAAATTCTTCCATGGCAATTTGTTGGCATAGGCCGATTTGCCTGTAGCCAGTGATGGACTTTATTTTTTAAGGACCATGGTGGTTCCGTCGTGTTGGGAGCTAGTTCGGGTACTCCTATCATAACTACTACATAGGGGGCGGCCTCGGGGGGAAGCTCGGAGTAAGGTCTATTTTCTCCAGGACCTCTTTGGGTGTTTCTTTGGGTTGATTGGAAAGTGGAATTTTGTGCCGAGATCTTAGGTGGTGCGGTTTTTATTGGTGCTGGTTGTAAGGAGGGATTGGTGGATGCCACATTGTTAACTTGTTTTGATATGTTTGTTGCTGTGGGAGTGGGATTTGAAGTAGCTGAAGGCAGCGTAATTGGGGGTGTTGGGGTGGTGGGTAATGCTATTGGTGTGATTATCTGTGGTGCAGTAGTTTGCAGAATTGTGGTTTTTGCAGTGGGAGCCAGAGAATTTGAGAGGGATTTAAGAAAAGGGTTAGTACCTCCTTTCTTTTGTTGAGGGTGCCCCTGATTGTGTTGTGATGGAGAGATGAGCTTCGAAATCTGAGTTTCTATCTTTGCTAGTTTTTGTTCTACCGGTAGTAGAAGATGTTTAAAAAGTTCAGCTAGCTTATTTAAAAAAGCAGAGTTGTCATATTCTTCCGAGCCCTTTTCTGTAGAGAATTGAGTTGGTGAGACCAATGATATGGGAGTGGCATCTTCCGATTGAGCGCAATGTACTATTGCGGTAAGCAATTGTTGCTGTAATGGTGGTGGTGGGATAAGTGGGGGAACAGTTTTTGATATTGTGAGGTTTGGTTGAATAGGTTTTTTTTTGCTAATTGCCCCTTCCCTCCTTCCTCTTTCTTGAATATCCTCCGAAGATAGTGTTTGAGTGGGGGATTGAGGGGGGAGCTCTGGAGTTTTTTCTAGATCAGAGCCTAAAGGAGAATCTGCAAGCTCAGATACCGATAGGTCTACGTTGTTTGGGAGACTACGTCTACCCTCCGTCGCAATCCCTGGTGCTGTTTTGTTAGTAGTCGACACAGGAGTTCTGGCCTGGGCTAAATTTCCCAGGGAGGATCTTTTTGCAAATTCTAGATCTAATGAGACTCTATTTTCCATAAGGGAGATGCTTTGGTCAATGAACGAATTTGCTTTTGTAATAAAATCGTCCATGGGGCCCAGTATATTTCCTACACTCCCTGGTGCTACAGTCTTCTTTCCTCTTGTAACTACCATCGTGTGAGGGTGGGAGTCAGTATGCTGTTTCTCGGATTAACAGTGAATAATACAAAAATGACGGATCAGTAGAGATTAAAATAAATACTTGCAAGGGGGATGGCCCAGTCCAGTCACTCCGGTCCTCAAACGGCCCGCTCTTTGCCCGGTCTTCGCCCCGGGCTCCGACCCGCGCGCGTCCCGCGAGGCGCGTTCCGAGGGTGAGGTTTAAGGAGTGTGACCGATTGTGGGGGCGTGGCACTGGGAGGGGGCGCGGCTCACGCGGGAAGAGGACCAGCTGGAGTTGGTGTATGCTGGTCCTCGCAGTCCCGGGGCCGGCGCCTCACCCTCCTCTGCGGCCACGAGGTGATTTCAGGGCTCCCAGCCGGTCCAGCAGTGGAAGGACAGTTGATTAGCGACTCCAGTCGCGCTGGCGATGCAGGCAGGGAAACAAAACCAAGCAGTCAGTAAACGAGTGGCACCCGCGAAGCGGGTGCCGCGAGAAGTTAACGGGCTTGGCTGGGGGCGTGGCACTGGGAGGGGGCGCGGCTCACGCGGGAAGAGGACCAGCTGGAGTTGGTGTATGCTGGTCCTCGCAGTCCCGGGGCCGGCGCCTCACCCTCCTCTGCGGCCACGAGGTGATTTCAGGGCTCCCAGCCGGTCCAGCAGTGGAAGGACAGTTGATTAGCGACTCCAGTCGCGCTGGCGATGCAGGCAGGGAAACAGAACCAAGCAGTCAGTAAACGAGTGGCACCCGCGAAGCGGGTGCCGCGAGAAGTTAACGGGCTTGGCTGGGGGCGTGGCACTGGGAGGGGGCGCGGCTCACGCGGGAAGAGGACCAGCTGGAGTTGGTGTATGCTGGTCCTCGCAGTCCCGGGGCCGGCGCCTCACCCTCCTCTGCGGCCACGAGGTGATTTCAGGGCTCCCAGCCGGTCCAGCAGTGGAAGGACAGTTGATTAGCGACTCCAGTCGCGCTGGCGATGCAGGCAGGGAAACAGAACCAAGCAGTCAGTAAACGAGTGGCACCCGCGAAGCGGGTGCCGCGAGAAGTTAACGGGCTTGGCTGGGGGCGTGGCACTGGGAGGGGGCGCGGCTCACGCGGGAAGAGGACCAGCTGGAGTTGGTGTATGCTGGTCCTCGCAGTCCCGGGGCCGGCGCCTCACCCTCCTCTGCGGCCACGAGGTGATTTCAGGGCTCCCAGCCGGTCCAGCAGTGGAAGGACAGTTGATTAGCGACTCCAGTCGCGCTCCAGCATACACCGATCCGTTATCTGAAGCCTGCTGTTCTATGCGACGCTAGGACAACTTCACGTCATGAGTCACGTGCTCCATACAATAGTATAAGCAACAATATAGCCATATCGTTGTGTGAATTGCACCTTAAGGCAGCATTAAAACGCCATTACTCTGTGCATGCAATAGAATACATAGCAAATGCACTGTTTTGTAAACATGTTCTGTGCAAATGCGCCATAAGTCTTTGTTTATGTCCCAATTATCTATGGTTATGAAAAGGTCACAATTTTACTGTGCTTGGTGTGAGAAGAAAATGCTAATTCACAAACAATGAGAACAAGTTGTGAGCATTCTAACATTAAATGTAACATGTTCCCAGAATTAAAAAGCATAAAGTGTTAATTCCACACAAGGAGCACAATCCCACAAGTAATAACAATTTGTAGGCTAGATGCAGTTTACAATGTATGCCTTACTCCTCCTCATATTCATGCCTTCTATCTTGCTGTTTATTTATTACAACAGAATGCAAAAAGTCTTTTAATTTGCTTGCCGCTAGGCTGTTCACGATTACAGATGATGTAGTGTTGTCAATTTTTTTCTGCTAAGACCAAGAACTTCAAAAAATGTCCACTGCGTACCAGTTCCTCTCCTTGGAGACAGGCTATTACTACGTAGGCCTATTCTTATAAAATGATACTTCAGTAGCTGTTTTCTCTCCTCCACCAGCACTGGACATGTGCCAATAAGAAATGTGTTATGTGCTCCCTAACATATTTACCCAGGCAACATATGGTCACAGTGGCTGGTCTTGATCATAAATTGCATTAGTTGGTAAAACTGCCCAGTCGATAGCCCAGTAGCTTCAACTTCACCTTGACGTGTGGCTTCAGGAAGCTGAAAGACCCAATCATCATCCATGGGTGAGACCTTCACACCAGCAGGGCCTTATTCTTATCTGTCAGCATGGAATGCTTTTTAACCACTGAGGTCACTGCCTTGTTAAAGGCCCCCTCGCTAAGAGATAGTCCCCCATGGTGGTTCGATCTGCAGCCTTTGCATGGCCAGTTTCATGTATTCATTTGCTTGAGTATTATTGGCTGGCCTGTCTACATAATCCAAGTTCTAGCCTTCTTTGGGCTGGTGATGTTTGGCGTGGAAGCCAAAACACCCGCCGATATGTGCCAATAACTGAGCTTTCAGTTGTTCTGTCGGCCCTACCCCTAAGTGCTTCCGAGCCATACGCTAGAGATTGAGCAAGTTTTGCAGCGATAACTTGTGTTAGGGGTTGAAGAGAAAGCCCTTGGAAAGAGTTGTTGTAAATTCTGCTAGATACAAGTTAA
The DNA here is from genome assembly GCF_964261635.1 of Lissotriton helveticus. Lineage (NCBI taxonomy): Eukaryota > Metazoa > Chordata > Amphibia > Caudata > Salamandridae > Lissotriton > Lissotriton helveticus. The sequence goes on along the minus strand of NC_136063.1, from coordinate 1,527,687,638 downwards.
AGAGGAACAGGGTAAGGACGCAGCCTTGTTTTAAGCCATTGCTTGTGTGCATTGTCCCTTAAAAGAGTCGTTCCGAACCCGGGCCAAACTCGTATCCATGTGTTGGTAAATAGGAGTTGTATAGCGCTTAGAAGCACAGTTGTATTCCCCAGTTCTGGAGTTTGCGCCAGAGTATGTTGCGCTGAACAGCATCAAAGGCAGATCGAAAGTCCACAAAGCATAGATATAAATTCTGACTCCGACATCTTGCCTCATTGATTATTAGGGAAAGCATTAAAATGTTGGTGATCGTTCCCTTGTCTTTGATAAAAAACAATTTGGTTCGACGGCACTAATGAGTTTTTCTCAACTCATTCAGTTAGCTCAGTCAGCTGTACTGTTGCTAAATATTTCATCCAGCAGGGGCATCAATCTGTAATTTAATTTGATGCCAACAACTTTTTCCCTGCTTTGTGGATTGGAGTTATTATTGAGCCCCGCCAGCTGTCGGGGATGACCTGAGGGAAGAAGGCATCACACAGATATACTGCCCAGTACTGTGGGTTCTCTTTGAAGGTTGCCTAAGGTAGGCTGCTTTTGTTACATTATCAAGAACAATAACTTTCTGAGCTCGGCCAGGTTGTATTGCTGGAAGGTTAATAAGTGAATTTGAAACCCCTCTATCTGGTTTTAGCAACCATACCTCGGCACCCCCAAAACATTTCCTGCAAGTAGATGGTCCATACTTCTTACGATATGTTGGATGATGCTGGTGGTGGTCTAAGTCCTACAGCGCTATTCACCAGTCTCCAAAAGTGCATTTTTTTCCTTCTTGTGGCTGCTAACAGTTTCTGCCAATGCAAGCCTGTCTCCTCCTTAACTAACTTCCATATTGCTTTTTTGTATGAACATCACAGTTAATTAGGATGATCTTCTGAGCCAATGAAGTGGGCTTGTTACGAAATATTCTTAAAGCGTGGTTTAGCTTCTTTTTTGCTGCTGCCAGCTCTGTTGGTTGTTTCTTGGTACAGGCGCTTTGTTGAGTATTTAATATTTTACATCCATGTGCTTTGTTAGACAAGATGGCTGCAGGGAGCTGTGCCCATTGTTTGTATGACAGAACCCTGCATGCATGTACCCACACGTCTTTACAACGCAGCTACCATGTGTTACTTTACCACACAGGTTGTTACAATGACCTGCCTTAGGGGGGGCACTGGACTTTGGAATAGTATAAATTACTTTTCCAACTCCAGCCTACGCAACAGTAGGGAAGGTGTTGGACTTAAAAATCCAACACCAGTCCAACAAAGCGCCCCCTAAAGCAAGTTGTTGTATCGACTTGCGGGGTAAAGGAACAAGTGGTAACATCGCAGTCGGAGAAGTGACTGCTATGTAATGGCACATCGTTGTTGTGACTTCCAGGGTTAGGGATGTTTCCTGTACCCATTGCACTATCGGGTCTGCAGATAGCTTAATTATGTGTCCTCCTAGTATTCTAGCATGGGATTCAATATGAGCGATTGAGTTTGCTGTCTAGTTTAGCCTCCTATAATTTATGGTTGTGACTGTTCCAATATCTAGTTGTGCTTGGGCATGAAGCAGACAAGATAGATTTAGGTGAATTCATTGTGGTTAATAATAATAATCCATATTTGTAAAGCACAAACATATAACCCCTTGAGGTTTCAAGGTGTTGGGAGCCTTAAGGGAGATTAAGTGAGCTATTGCCCAGAGTCACATGTTGCTGAGCTGCCGCCAGTGCCAGGGATCGAACTGTGACCCCCCACACTCTGGAGTCATCCACCCTGGCTGCTGCACCACACCTCTCTTGGGTGATGATTGCTTTCAAGACAGATACCTATCACAAAAAGAGTTACCATGTGGGACAGAGTGAGAGGCACCAAGGTGTAATCTAAGGTTGAATGAGCTTTTGCTGAGTGAAAAGTGTATTGTGCTGGGACATTGCTGCTTTTCGCCTGTTTAGAGATCTCAGCCCCATATGTTCCAAGCCTTCTGTGAAGGCCAAGCCGCTATTATCCTTCCTTTGTGACCAGATGTTTAAAAGAGGTATTTGCCAGATTTGATTTTGTATTTCCAGGGCTTGGTCTGTAACTGCTTATTGCACCAGGTTCATATTAAATCACCTGTCAATTGTTCTTTCATTAGACTTAGGTTGGTAGTGTTAGCAAAAGTTATTTATATACTGTTTAATTGTTCTTAACTTAGATTCTACCTCAATTTTCAAACAAGATTCAGTTTCTCTTCTTTCTTCAGATTTTTTCCTAAGGCACACTACTTAAAAAACGGATATTCTTTACCTTTCTCTTCTTTCAGTATTGTTTATATTCTTTTCTCATATGTCTTTATTTTCCTTATTGCTTTTATTTATATGACTTGCTTGATATGTTTTACCTTGTATTAATCAACTCTGATAAGATTCAGCTGTTACAAAAATTAATTATTTCCTTTCTATCCTATTTAGCGGTTATTAAGTCTTATATTGGTTGTATTTAATATATACTTCTTCCATGGCTCTCTTATTTCTCTCTTTATCTTCTATCATATCTCTCACTATACTATTTTATTATTTACAGGAAGTACTCTATTACATATATGAATTAATGCCTCTAAATTATGCAGTACATCCTTTATAAGTTTTTTTTATTATTACTCTTTCATTTTATTTTATTCTTTAGATGTTTTGTTCTTTCACTAGACTTAGGTTTATAGTGTTATTAAAAGTTATTTATATACTGCCTAATTGTTCTTAACGTAGAATCCATCTCAATTTTTTAAAAGATTCAGTTTTTCTTCTTTCCTCAGATTTTTCAAAAGGTACACTTCTTAGAAGCGGATATTCTTTATTTCTCTCTTCTTTCACTACTATTTATACCCTTTTCTCTTATATGTCTTTATTTTCATTATTGCTTATATTTAAAATTGTACTCAACAATTGTATGACTTATCTGATATGTCTTACCTTATATTAATTAATTCTGATAAGATCCAGCTGTTACAATAAGTAATTATTTAAATTTGTATCCTATTTAACAGTTATTACGTTTTATAATGATTGCATTTACTTCTCCCATGGCTCTCTATTACCTCCCTCATTATCTTCTTATATCGCATTTTACACTATAATATTTAAACATTTACTTATATCTATACATTTTCTAATTTTCCCGATACTGTTTATTATTTGTCATATACATTGTTTCTATGCCTCTCGCTGTGAGGGGCTTCCCCCGGTGCGCATAGCCCGCAAGCCAGGACCCGGAGCGCACAGTTCTACTTCCCTTATATTGCACCTTTTCCCTGTGTAGTATCTTTACCCTTGTTCTTCTTTTTCCTATTTTCCCTAGTCTTGGTGTCATTTTAATTTTTTCTACTTAAAGTCATTTTGTTTTAATTTCTCCTCTATATTCCTAATTAATTTACATTCACCGGGGAGGTTGTGGTGGGGAGGAGCGACATCTTGGGTTGGGCACGGCAGGGAGTAGCGGACGCCATCTTGGAGCGTCCCTGCGTCCAGCCACGCCGAGAGCTGGCTATTTAGGGCGAGCTTGCTGAGAGGGCAGTCTGCTAACGGAGTCCTGCGGGTGAGAGTCGCAGCGGCGCCTCGCTGGTTGTCTCGTGCGCCTTGAGCGCTGTTCAGGAATTATTTTAAAACAGTCCGTTTTTCTTTTACTGGATTTAATTTATTTTAGCGTTTTCCCTGTTCCCTGTTTTAATAACGCGCTCACGTCCCTAACCTGCACCTTAAAACTGTTGCAAGATCACCGCAGTTTTTGCAGGTCCGGTTCCGGGGAGGTTGTGGTGGGGAGGAGCGACATCTTGGGTTGGGCAGGGCAGGGAGTAGCGGACGCCATCTTGGAGCGTCCCTGCGTCCAGCCACGCCGAGAGCTGGCTATTTAGAGCTCGCCTCTTAGCGCGCAGCGGAAGCGCCTTCCCTGCGCCTGAGTCGTGCCAGAATCCTGCCCGTCTGCGCCCGTCCGCGACTCGGAGGCGGACGAGGTAGGACCTCGCCTGTCCTGGCCAGTGTGGATGAGGGACTCGTTTTACTTTGCCATGTTATGTTATTCATCTTCTGAGCTGTTTGCCTTGCGCATACAGTTCCCTGCTTGCCGATATGTTTTGCCTTGTGGCCGCTCTCTCAGGAAGGGCTGTGCTGCTTGTGGCTGGCGGGCCTTTAGTTTGAAGGTCACTGCCACGATGCCCCCTCCCACGCGCCATCAATGCTCTCTCCTCAACACCAGATCCCTAGGCAAACATGCTGTGGATATCTGGAATCTGCTGTATGGCTCTGGAACTTCTTGCCTGTTCCTTACGGAAACTTGGTTAGGGGATTGCTCAGGTCCTGATCTGGCAACGGCTATTCCTCCTAATTATAACATCTTCAGGAAAGACAGAGTGGGAAGCAGAGGCGGGGTGTGGCCCTGATCGTGGACAAGAATGTCCCCTGTTCCATCTTTGCCGTCGAGATTATCATAGGCTGTGAAGCCTTAGGTTTTATCCTTAGGCTTTCTCCCAGTCAAACGTGCACGGGGATTCTTGTCTACAGAGCTCCTGGGCCTCTTGGCTCCTTCTTGGATGATCTTCAAGCTGCATTATCGGTGCCTTGCCTTAGATCAGAGCATTGTATCCTGCTGGGGGATTTGAATATCCACATGGATATTGTTGCGGATCCTGATTCCATTAAATTACAGGAGATTGTGGCTCCTTTGGGGCTGATCGCTTACATTACTAGCCCCACACACATCAAGGGTCATACCATTGACCAGATTTTTTCGACGAGGATGTTAGATGTCTCTATGCCGCGTCCTGTGCTCTGGACTGATAATTTTTTGATCGATTTTTGCATTCTGTCTTCCACCTTGAATGGTTCTAGAGTTCAGAAAGAGGTCAAATGGTCGGGACGTCCTTTCCATCTGGTCTCGGAGGAAATGCTGGCCGATGCGTTGCGTTGTTATCCATGCCGGCTTTCGGGCAGTCTTGAGGAAGACCTAGATTCCGTCCAAAAGTGGCTGGCGGCTAGATTTGAGGAGTTGGCCCCGAGGAGACCAGTTAAAACTGGGGCTAGACTTATCTCGGCCCCCTGGTTTACTCCTTCTATGGGAAGAATGCGCCAGGAATGCAAGAAAGCAGAGAGACTGTGGCGGCGTAATTACGCCCCGGATGACAAATCTAAATACCGGGAGGTAGTTAGGAGTTATCGGAAGCACATTCTCGAAGGAAAAAAGGTTTTCTTGGAGCATAGAATTGACGAGGCGGATAATCGGAGCAAAGAGCTCTTTAAGATTGTAAAGGAGTTTACTTCTCCTTCGTCAAATTCCCCCTCGCCTTTTCATTCTGAGGTCTGGATTAGTCAGTTGGGGGACTTTTTTAATAACAAAATCAAGTCCATTCAGGACTCTCTCTCTCTGACGCTGGCCCCGGTCCATCTTCCAGTCATCGGGCCACCGTTTGCTCGTCCATTGCGGATAGAAGTACAGTTCTTGCGAACTTCCCTTCTTTATCTGTAGCTTCTTCCTTCGACCTTCTTTCTCGGCTCCAGTCTGGCTCACCACTGGATCCTTGCCCAGCGAAATGTCTAGGTAGATTAGCACCTGCAATCAACAGTATGCTTAATCCGCTGTTGAATCTGTCCTTGACTACGGGCGAAGTTCCGTCGGCCTGGAAGCATGCCCTAGTCTTGCCACTACTCAAAAAGCCCACTCTGGATCCTTTAGTCCATGCTAACTACATGCCTATCTCCCTTCTCCCTGCTCTAGCAAAGGTGATCGAGAAACATGTCCAGCTCTCCATTTCCAACTATATAGAGAGCAACAACATTCTACATGATTCCCAATCGGGCTTCCGTGCTAATTATAGCACGGAAACAGCTTTGCTCGAGATCACCGATGCCATCAGGGAGACGCTCGATCGAGGGGGGGAGGCAATTTTGGTTATGCTGGACTTGTCGGCGGCGTTTGACACCGTCCCCCACGCTGTTCTCCTCTCTAGACTCTGGGAGTTCGGATTTCGTGGGACGGTGTGGAACTGGCTTAAGTCCTTTCTGGCCGGCCGTCCGCAAGTGGTCTGGGCACCTCCGTTCTCCGCGGAAATGCCGCCGCTCGAGGTGGGGGTTCCTCAGGGGTCTATCCTGAGCCCCACCCTTTTTAATATCTTTATGGCCCCTCTGGCGGCGGTAGCGGAGTCCTTTGGTGCCCGGATCATATCCTACGCTGATGACACCAGCTCCTTTTTTCTTTTAAAAAGGGAGAGGCTCTTGATGGTGGCATGATCGGGGAGTGTCTGAGTGCGGTCTTCGATTGGTTTCAGCGGCACGGGCTGAAGTGCAACTCCGACAAGTCGGAGTTGCTTTTCTATGGCTGTCCGCCGGACCCTAGTTGGAAGACTTGGTGGCCTCAGGACATGTCTCCGCCCGCTGAGGCATCTGTGAAAGTCAAAAATCTTGGGGTGCAATGCGACGACAGCCTTTCTTTTAGACCTCAAATCATTGGTCTATCGGGGAAATGTTTCGGCATTTTGAAAATGCTTCGGAAGTTTCTCCCCTTGCTGTCTCTGCAGCATAAAAAAATCATCGTGCAGTCTCGGATTGGCTCGCGTTTAGACTATGCGAACGCCTTGTATATCGGGCTGCCTAAATATCTGTTGGCCCGACTACAGACTGTGCAGAATTCGGCTGCAAGAGCCATTTTTGGTCTCCCACGCAGGGCAAATGCCTCGGAACTCCTCAGGCGATTGCACTGGCTGCCCATTGCCAAAAGAATTACCTTTAAGGTGCTGACCTTGGCATTTAAGGCTCTCCATTCTATTGGTCCTAAGTATATGGAGAATCGTTTGGCCTTTTATGTCCCTAGGAGGTCGCTTCGATCGGCCTCGCTGGCCAAAGCTGTCGTCCCTCCGATTAAATTGGCCCGGATCGGAGGGCGTGCCTTTCGATATTTGGTCCCGCGGTGCTGGAACGAGCTTCCTGTATCCTTAAGGAAGTCTAACAACCTTCTTGCTTTTAGAAAGGAGCTGAAGACTTGGCTCTTTTCGGTATAATATCTCTGTTCGGGACTCTCGGGGCGCTGCGTTGTGTTTCTCAGCTGTATGTCTCTTTGCCAAAGCGCCGGGACGCCCTTCGGGGCAGCCGTGCGCTATAGAAGAGACTTTTTAACATAACATAACATAACATAACTCTCTCCTTTTACCTGGAAACTTTCTCCCTTTACCTTTCTCACTCTTCATTCTTCTACACTGATCCTTGATTTTTTTTTCTCTCTTTATTTTCCTAAGTATATTTTGTTATTTTCTTCATTAACCCGCACATGGCTGTTAATACTTCCTCTACGCATCATATTGTGGAATGTTCATGGCCTTACACACTTTATTAAGCGTAAAAAAATACTTTCTTATCTACAAACAAAAAAGACTGACATAGCTCTTTTACAAGAAACCCATTTAGACACTCTAGAATCCTCAAAGTTGTGAAGAGATTGGGTGGGAAAAGTAATTCATTGCGGGCTTACGACACATCTTCCTTCCCACGAGAATCATCCACGAAAATGTGGTGTAGCTATCCTGCTTCATAAATCCTTACCTGTAACAATAATCAAGACTTGGACTGACCCAGATGGCACATTTATCTGTGCAAAGCTGAAGATAGGTGATAAGATCCTCTGTGTTGGCTCGGTTTACACTCCAACAGGAGCCAAACGTGCTTTCTTTCTCAGTTTGAATCATTTACTGGTAGAAATTGGTGCTTCTAGCTACATTATTGGCAGTGGAATCTGGCCTGAGATCCTGTAACTGACAGAACGGATCCCTTAGATAGATGCAATGAGGGAGACCGAGCCCTGCTGGGAGATATAACATCAGATCATGGACTAGTGGACCATTGGCGTCTTTGTCATCCCTCAGACCAAGAATACACCTTTCTCTCTTCTACCCACGGCCCACAGTTTAGGATAGACTATTTCCTCATCTCTCATTCATTGGTATCAATCACCACTGAATCCTGTATTCTCGAGGCCGCACTATCAAACCATGCCCCTATCCTTATTACTCTGGAAATTGGTTTAGCTTTCCCAGGTCATAAGCCATGGCATATGAAAATCCAAAGATATTGCTCTCCCAAAGGTAAGCTTCTACTCCATTCGCTCATTTCTGATTACTTAACTGTTAACGAATCATCTGTTTTTTTCGGCAGAATTGTTTGGGCAGCTGCTAAAGCAACCATTTGCGGTCAATTGAAGAGGGATGCTGTGGAAACGAATAAGTCCAACTCTCTACGTCGAATTGAACTAGAGACTCAAATAACTTCTCTCACACGTTTATATACATCTCATACCACATTACCCAAACCGTCGAAAACATGAGCTTTCTAAATTGGAACTTAATAATTTATATACTTCTAAAGCGGAGTATGCCCTTCTGCCCCTTAAGGGTAGGCATTATGAGCAGGGTGAAAAAGCAGGTCGCCTATTAGCAGCACAACTGAAACAGCGTGAGGCTGCTATGGCCATTCCTGCTTTGCGCTCGGATATGGGTGCGATCCTTACGAGACCACAGGACATTGTAGATACCTTTGCATCCTTCTATAAAAAAAACTTTACACCCCTGAAACATCAGTAACTGAGGATCAAATACTTTCATATTTAGCATATATTAATCTCCCCTGTCTTACAGATGAAGGTAGAGCCCTGCTTGGTGGTGATATTAGCAAAGAAGAAATTGCTGTAACCATCTCTAAACTGCCTCATCATGAATCCCCAGGAGAAGATGGTTTCCCTGCAGAATTTTACAAATGGACCGGGGCAGAAACTAGTGATACTTTATTTACTGCCTTTCAAGAGGCAGTTCAAACGCAGTCACTTGGTCCTACTCCTAACAAAGCATTGATTGCGGTTACTCCCAAGCCCGGCAAAGATCCACTTTGTCTGTAGCAGTTACCAACCTATATCCCTCATAAATAGTGATGTAAAGATTCTAGCTAGTATTTTAGGTGCACGTTTACGTAAAGTCATTCTCTCTCTCATACACCACTCACAGATTGGTTTTGTCCCAGGCCGTTCCTCCAGGAACCATCTCCGTACCTTGGCCCGTACTTTGTGGTCTGCAAATAAGATGAAGGAAGATGCTGTTGCTCTCTCATTGGATGCAGAAAAAGCATTTGACCGCATTGACTGGAAATATCTTTTTGCAGCTATGAAACGTTTTGGACTAGGTGACAAATTTATCTCTAAAGTTTGCCTCCTATATGATACTCCGACAGCCCAAGTAAATTGTGGTGGTTTTTTATCTGATCCCTTTCCAATTAAGTGAGGTACCCGAAAGGGCTGCCTTCTTTTTTTTTTAACTTTATTTTTTTTCAGTTTCATAGAATACAAAAACAAGTCGTCCCCCCCCCCCCCAGGCATCTTAAAAAACAACAGTTGCTTACAGGGCGACTGACTCATTACGTCACATTTCGGATTAGGACAGTCTCTGAATCATAAGAGGGATAAAACAAAAAGTCACGGGTCAGCATCACATAAAGCAATTAACAAAGACATTGTGAGTGAGATTCAGGCCAGTCCCCACATCGGGTATACACCCCAGAATACCCCCCTCAGTTGTCATCCTCCCCCTCCCCCCCGGACCCCCACTCGGGTGTTGAAAATAATTCGACACTAGTCCCCTCAGAGTCACTATGTGACGAGTGACCCTCTGTGCTCAGACCCTCCGCACACATAACCCGCCAAGCCAGCAAGTCATCCTGTAACTTCTCATCCTTTCTAGAGAGCTGCATATGCGTTTCCTCCGCAAGTGTCCATTCCCTCACATCCCTAAGCCACACATCCACCTCAGGGGCCCTTTGTCCCATCCACGTAATGGCAACCCTCCGCCTGGCCAGGACCAGCATTAATTGTAACAATTTAAACGGGAGCTTCCGCCCCTTGGGCCTGGGTATCAGCCCTAACATGCAGTGCAAGGGGGAGAGCGCAATACGGAGACCAGTAGTGGTCCGAATACGGACCACCATGTCCGCCCAGAAATTTGCAACCAGCGGACACTCCCAGGCCAGATGCAGGAACCCGGCTAACCTCACGCCACACCTGGGGCAATTGTCTCTGCTATTGTCGGAAAAGCGACTAAGTGAGAGCGGGGTGAGGTATGTGCGGTGTAAAAAGTTAAAGTGAATAAGCTTAAAGCGGGCATTGCAAGACACCTGGCACGTTAACACCCCCACACGCCTGCGCTGTCCTTGATCCAGAGGGAATCCCAAGTCCGCCGCCCAGGAAGGCGGCACCGGGGGAACCGAGTCACGTTTCATCGCAGCGTAGAGCAAGGCGATCAGCCTCCGGCCTCTTCCACAGGACAACAAAATATGTAAAGTGTGGGTCATCGGGGGAATCTCCGAGCACTGCGGCCAGACCGAACGGACCACGGAACGCAGGCCCTGGTAATGCAAATAATGTCCACCACTCAAGCCAAACGACTCTTCCGCCTGTTCGTAGGAGAGAAAGACCTCCGAGGGGTATAGATCCGCAAGGACATCACATTCTCCATCTCTCCATTTACGGAAAGATAAATGGTGCTCCAATTGGATTATGGGTGCCAATATCCAGACCGGCAATTCCCTATGAAAGGGCGCCGTGCAGAGGATCCGTTCCACAAAGCGTTGCCACACCGCAGCCGTATGTCTGACCACATAGGGGAGGCTGGGACTAGCCCCAGAGCCCTGCATCAGAGCTATCCGGAGCTCCTGCACTGTGGCCCTACCTGCTAGCAACTGAGTCTCCCAGACCTCCACACCCGCGAACCACCGCGTGGCCGGGAGGAGCTGCACAGCGTAATAATAAAGATCAAACCGCGGGGCCTCCAAACCCCCCTCCTCTCAAGAGCGCACCAGTGTACTCAAGGCAACTCTACTACGACGTCCCGCCCAGAGCAGGGACGTGAGCAATGTGTTGAGAGTCCTAAAGACCCTAGGCGGTAGGCGACACATCGAGTTTTGGAGGATATACAATGTCCTCGGGAGCATCACCATTTTTGCAACTGCCAGACGCCCCATGAGGGACAGCGGCAGGGTATTCCAGAATGTGACGGACGACCGGAGAGACTCAAGCACCCTATCCGCATTTCGGGCGAGGGACTGCGTCTCCTGCGAGGTGGCGTGAATGCCCAAATATCGGAAGCTAGTCTGCTCCCAGCGGAGCCCAAGTTCCGGCAGGGCCGCTAAGGGCACCGCGTCGAAGCCCGACAATGGAAAGATCAGCGACTTACTGTGGTTTAGGCGCAGGCCCGACACCTCCCCGAAATGATCCAGAAGGTGTAGCAACTGCGGGAGCGCCTCCCTGGGTGCTCTCAGGTAAAATAATGCGTTGTCCGCATATAAGGAGATGACATTACACGTATCCCCCACCTGAATGCCCCATTGTCCCAACTCCGTGCGTACTCTGACAGCAAACGGCTCTATAGCAAGAGCAAAGAGTAGAGGCGACAGAGGGCACCCCTGTCACGTGCCCCTGGCCAACTTCTACTCCTCCGACCTAGCGCCTCCCAGACGGACACGAGCGGTCTGGGAGATATAGAGGATCTGCACCCAGCGGGAGAAGTGCGGTCCAAAGCCCAATAGATGAAGCACCGCCCGGAGGTAGCCCCAGTCCACAGTGTCAAACGCTTTGGCCAAATCTATGGAGACCAAGACCATCTGTTCCTCCATGCCTTGTACCTCATGCTGGATGTGGTTCAACTGCCGCAAATTCACGGCCGTATTACGGCCGGGGATAAAACCACATTGGTCCTGATGGACCAAATGCGTCATATGGGGGGCTAGTCGAATGGCCAATAATTTAGTAAGGATCTTGATATCCGTGTTAATCATAGTGATCGGTCGGTAGGAGGAAGGGTCGTGCCTGTCTCCCCCGGGTTTGAGGATCATGCAGATCTCACCCTGATCCATACTCGGGGGGAGCTCCCCGCGTTAGAACACCTCGAGGAAGACCTGCAGGAGAAACGGTGCCAGCATATCCCGAAACTCATGGTAAAACTCCGGGGGGAACCCGTCACTACCCGGCGACTTCGCTCGCAGCAGACATGACAACGCCCGTGAACCTCGAGCAGCGTCAGGCCGATATCCAGTTCCTCCCAGTCCGAGTCCGAAACGGTCGAGACGGGCAGTCCCTGCAAATAGATGAGGTACGAGGCCTCCGTGATACACGTGCTGCAGATGGGAATGCAGGACCCCCCAGAAGGGCCTGCTCCGAGTACACCAACTCACCGCGAGAGTCCCGAAGGGTCACTATGCGCTATGGGGTCTGTTCCCGCCTCAAAATCCAAGCCAGTAGCCTCCCTGTCTTATCTCCCTCCCTGTGGAGACGCTGCCTATATTGGGTCAACGTATATTTGTCGAGTCTGTCCAGTGTATCATGACGCTGTGTTCTGGCTACTTGTTCTTCCACCCCTCGAGACCCACCAGGGCCCACCCATCGCTGGGCCTGCAGGAGGGTATCTTCCGCATCCTGGAGGTCCCTCAGGAGCTGCTTCCTGACACCATGTGTAAGACCCATGCAGGCGCCTCTCACTACCGCCTTCAAGGCCTCCCACTTAGTGGCCACGGACATGCCCCAGCCCCCCAATTGAGGTCAATATAATCTCCAATAGCTGTCCCCACATGTTCCCTCCCTACCTGATCACGGAAGACGTCAACAGGGAGCCGCCATGTACGGGGCCGAACAGTGGGGACCCCCCACTGCACCACGCAGGTCACTGGGGAGTGGGCCGACAAGAACCGGGCCTGGTGTGTCACCTCCACTGTCATATGAAGGTCAGCTTTCGCAATCAAGACCCTGTCTAGGCGACACTGTGTGTTATGTGTACGGGAATAGCATGTGTACACAGGCTGTGTTGGGTGCTTAAGACGCCAAACCTCCACTGCCCCCACATTATCCATGACCCTCTGAGCTGCGCCGTCATGCGGGGCTTCGTGCCCGCCCGAGGCGGGGACCTATCGAGATCCGGGTCAAGTACACAATTAAAGTCTCCAACCCAGAACAGCGGAGTCCCCAGGTCGGCTATCAGGGCGTCCTGCAGAGTCCCGAAGAATGCCGGGTCATCAATGTTGGGCGCGTAGGAGTTCAGAATGACTATGTCTTCACCATCAAGCTTAGCCTTGAGCAACAAATAATGCCCCTAAATATTCGCTTCCATATACTGGAGAGTGAACGGAACTCCGGGCGCCACCCAGACCAGGACCCCCCGAGCATACGTGGAGAAGGACGCGTGAAACAGTTGACCCCTCCATTTCTTTGCCAACTTCTGCGCCCCATCATCCACCAAATGGGTCTCCTGCAGGCAAGCTATAGACACCTTGTGCCTACGGAGGAAGGAGAGAACCCTGTACCTTTTTGTGCATGTGCCCAATCCCCTCACGTTCCAATTCAAAAACTTATACCCCATGACTGCCAATAGAACACACTCCGCCGTGCCCGGCTATATACAGAGCACGTCACTTCCGGTGCCCGACCTGTAATACAAATGATGCCATAAACCTTTCCCCACAACAAATGCTTGAAACAGGTCCCCCCCACCCCCACCCACGAGCATGATACCGGCAACAACCAAACACGCCAATCTGCCCTCCCCTGCCGGTGCCAGGACGTACACAGCCACCCCATTCACCCCACACTTCAATCACCCACAAAGAAAATCAGTAAAATGAACTCCCCCCCTCAGCTCCCAACGCGACCCATTGATATAACATAGAGCACCAGGCTCAACTAAGAGGCCGAGCTGCCCCACGAGCATCTCTCCATCCATACACCCCCGCCCCTCCACCCAATCGCCCCTAGTGGGAAGGGGGATCCCCCACCCCACCCCCACCAGTGAATCAGTTTTAAAGTAATTGCTGAGTAATGTAACACTAACACAGTGCGAAAGGCCCCCAAAAGCCCAATATACATCACATGTCATCCATAAAGTTCCCTCAAGGTGGCACCGACTCTGCAGGCTGGTCAGTCCCCCCGGTCTCTGGGATCACCGGAGCGGTGAGAGTCACGTCCTGCGCTGTAGTCTGCAGCGTGTCCGGGACCAGGATGTCGTCCGACCCGTGGGGTTTCGAAGCCCCCGAGCCATCTTCAGCATCCACCGGTGCCAGAAGCAGAGCCCCATCGACCCCTACCGTGACTCTCGCCTGTTGGGGCGTTTCCGTGGAGGTCGGGTCCCCCACTTCTCCCGGGGGCCACCACGGTCACCTGGCGGGAGGTCATCTCTTCGGATCTCCAGCCACTCCCAGACCTCCCCCGGGGAGTCGAAAAAATACGCCTTCCCCTGGGCGATCACCTTGAGCTTAGCCGGGTATAGCAGCATGTACTGCAATTGCATTTCACGAAGTTTCTGCTTGACCCCCTGAAAGGACTTCCGCTGCTCCTGGACCTGTTGGGTATAATCGGGTATATGGAGATCCTACTATCGCTGACTCCCTCGCCGCCCGCAGGATGCAGTCTCTCTCACGATAGTTCAATATTTTATAAATGATTGCTTGTTACAAGAACTTTCAAGGTATGTACTGCTTTTGGATGGAAGTATAGCAGCATAAACTGACATATATCTAATGTAAGAAACATAACAACACACTACCATACACAAAACAACATAACACAATAAACACAATTTATATCACAAAAAACAGAACACAACACAAAAAATCAAATTACAATAATGCAAAGCAAAATAACCACAAAAAACAACAGAACACAAAACCACTGTAACAAAGCTCCACACAGCAAATGCGCACAAAAGTTCCTGTCACATTTTACCTCCTTAGAATCGTTTTCATAATACGGTGATAAAATGTTTAAAACAAGCACTGCCTAGACGTACCACCAAAGACATGAAATGTTTTATCTGGCCCTTTGCTTCTTCCTGGTGAAATCGTTGGCAATGCTCTCCTCCTTTCCGCTTTGCATGAATACACTCGCCATTTTGTTTTCCTAATCTCTGTGTTCTGAATAGACCAAACACCTGCACGCTTATGATCTCAGGTCACAGACATGGTGTCTGCACATGAAAGGAGTGCACAGAACACGCTTGAGCCGAGTCCAAGCGCCGGTGGACTTCCGAATGCCTCCTGGCTCCTTGCCACCTTGGCTACTGCAGTCAGGGGATTCTCATCTCAGAGCCCCTTCGGGAGTCACAGAAAGGGCTCTTTGTGCGGCTGCCATGAAGCAGCGCGCGCTTGGCGGGGACGTGAGTGCGCCTATTCAGCAGCGCCTACAATGCGAAGCGCTGTGAATGTTCAGAAGCGTGAAAACTGTTCCTCGCGGCTACTAAACGCACGTCGCCATCTCACAAACTGTCATACAAAATCCTCATTTAAATATTAAATATTACTCACCATTGTAGTTTTCTGTTTCGTACCTTAGTAAATATAAAAAAATTCTGCAGAGCTAAATACTTTTGTTATTTAGGTTTCCAACTTTTCAAAAAGAAACACTGTAAAGTTGTTTGAATATTCTGTAGGGAACAGGTGCTTGTACTTCAGTGACGATTGGTATAAATTATCCTGTATTGAGGTTTGAGCTGGAAATCAGCTCTTTTTGCTTCTCTATGAACTTATGCGTAGTTTAGACAACTCTGATCATGGACGCTTTAAGTGCACGGAGCGCAGGTGGCACAGGGACCAAGGACAACACAAACACGAGAGGGGACTGCCCTAAAGAGGTGTGCTCCTGGACGTAACATTCCCCCAAAAAACAAATGAGAGGCAACAGTCCCATCGGTGGAAAAAAACAACAGGCCACCGCTGTACTCTCTCATTGTGCCAATCAGCATGCCAATGGTGGATGCTGAATGAATGAAGCCAGCAGAGACTTCTTAAGGAATTTGGGAGCCCTGAGCCAGGCTTATTTTGAGGGACCTGTTCAGAACAGATATGAATTTATGATACAGTTTCAGCTCCTTCATTCCCTCTTTAGCCATGTCACTGACAGTGCACAGACATGCTCGTCCACATTCTAAAGGTGTTCACATCTAATATTCATGGCTAGAGATGTGGGTTTTCAATATTGCATCACAGCAGCAGCCCATTATCATTACTGCAAATAATCTGTTACACCCTCCTATATCTCAAATGTGAGGTTCTGTTCTGATTTAAAAGAAACTTTTTTTAATGGATGTTGCATGAAACATGAACACAAGATTTTTCTGCAAAATGCTTGTTATAAATGCTCACACATCACCCACATTAAAAACAAATTAAAGAAGCTGAATCATTATACTCCACAGTGGAACTCTAACCTGTTCCCCCATCTCAGCAGTGATAGACTGTGGCGATTGTGGGCGAATCAAGGAATACGAAGAATAGGAGACATATTTAATCAAAACACGTTGATGGATTTTAATGAGGTTCAGCGCCAATTCAGAATCCCGAATACTCAAGGTTTTAAGTTCCTACAAATACATAATACAATAACCAGGGGGAGCTCTAGCATTGTTCCAGGTGGCAAATACAATCTGCTGGAATATGTGCTGGATGGCGGTACCCAAATAAAAGCGATTTATAAAGAACTAACTTCAACACTCCAAAATGACATGGATAAAACCGAGGCTGCTTGGCTATTGAAAGTAGGGGATCCGGACATAGATCTGGATAAGGCATTACAACTAGCCGGGAAATGGTTTCGTTCTACAAATTTGAGAGCCCAACATTACGAGACAATATATACTTGTCCACATGTTTTATCATTGTAACAAACTCTCTGAGATTTTTTATAATATTCAGAAATTCTGGGTGGGGCTGCTAGGTATCAAGATCAACCTATCCGTACCCATATGATTATGGGGCATGAAGTGAAGCTAAAATTGAATAAAGAGGAGGAAGGGTTCATTTTTATCTGTGTAGCGGTCCTCAGGATCATTTTAGCGGCAGGGTGGAAGGATAGCATGGCTCCATCCTTTCAGATGTGGCTCTCGCGCTTGTTAGGGATCCATAATGTAGAATTTACCCTTTATGTAGGAAGGGGTAGGAAAACAAGATAATTAGGACAAAAACTATGGGCCCCTCTTAGAAGATGGAGGGATTTACATATATGAGCAGGCTACATGGTGAGGTATTTTTATCTTAATTTAGCAACTTATCAATTAGAATGTCTTTAAGTATATACCTGCTGGCTGTCTAAACCCCCTGCGCCATTCCCCCACCCATTATTTATTTATTCATGCACTGAAGCTTTTTATGTATTGTTGTATCTTATGCATTTATGCACGTAGTCTCAGTCTTGTTGAATCGTAAAATGGGCAATGAACTACGCTCCGTTCGCGGAGTCTGCGAAGTTGCGACAACTTCGCGCTTCACAGTGAGCGCGAAGTTGTCGACTACTTCGCAATCTACAGCATAACGTAGTAGCTTTTCTTCCTCGCGCGCTCAATAGCGTTCTCGCGTGCGTGGTTCTGCATTCGCCTTCTTGATTTTCTCTCCCGGTCGCATGCCCCACGATGTTTGGAATCCGGCCGCACAATCCCGCGCGACTATGCAAACGCATTCACGTCATTCGGACGCGCGATCACGTCATTAGGACGCGCGATCTTCCTTACGGCGCAATGTTGGTAAGATCGCGTTTCCAAAGACGCAGGAACTGCAATCTGGCACAGAATATCTCTTGAGCAAGATAAAACCTTCTCGAAAATGATCATTTTGCTCAGGAAAACCCCTCAGATTGTGATTTGGCTGTATTTTTGTGCATGGAGTCCTCTTTCGTTTCTACTCTTTTTTTTCAAGAGTAAGGAAGGGCCCCTGAGTCTCCAACTTCCTGTTCCTGTCCACCAGGCTCCTCCCAGTGCTTTGTCCATGTGCTGTTCACTTTCATTTGGATTTGGAGCTGGAAGGATCACTTTTTGTGTATGTCTGCTGCATCATAGCATTTGTTTGGATTTATTGAGGACTTTTGGATTTGAAATTTTCTTTTACAAGTAAGTTGGAGAATTGGTGTATATGTTTGTTTGATTTGGGCTTTTTTTTAACTACAGTTTTCTGGGCTTTTCAATCCTTGTTTAAAATTATTGTTGAGGGAGGCCTGTACTTTCATGAGGGACGAAGTTGTATTTCTTTGAAATTTCATCCAGTAGGCCTAGAGGTACCCATGGACCATGTTTCTGTGGTGTCTGTTCAATTTCAAGATTTTAAACAACATGGATGGCATTGGATTCAATTGCAAACTCTGTTTTTTGTAGTGGAATTTCAGTTTTTGTGTGTAATTCAATATTGGCTTTTCAGCCAATAGGTACCCCTAGTAGTTCATATAGTTAGTTTAGGCCTGCTTGAGTTCATTGTATTTACTTTCTGTGGGTGGCCTGGCCATGTGGTGGTGCCCATTTTGTGTTTCCAGCCACTGTGCTTTTGCCATAGACCTCCAAGCTTCTGGCCTACTCTGCCAGTAGCCCAGAGATACTACTGGATTCATCTTGGGTGCATGAAAATTAATCAACTGTTTTTGTGGTGTTTCTTTAATTTGTAACATCATGACATGGATGGCTTTGGATTGATTTTCAAAATGTGATTTTTGGTGTGGAATTTCAGGCTTTGGGTGTGTTAAATAATATGGCTTTTCTGCCAGTAGGTAACCCTAGGAATTCAACTCGCGTAGTTTTGGTAACTTTGCACAGTGCGACAACGCGACCTAACAGTTTTTGTCTTCTTCGCGCGCTTAATCTGCGTGCTCGGGCACGCGATAATGACGTTTTGTACAGTTCGCGCTGCCGAACACGCCGAATTTGCAATCTCGCGATGTTGATTCTGTTCATTTTGCTAAAAAAACTCCTCAAGTTGTCATTTGGTTGTAGTTTTTGGAGCATGGACCACTTCCTGTTTCTGTCCTCTATGTACTTTGCTGTTTGAGGGTGGTTTTACCATGTGGGTGGCGGGCGGCCATTTTGTGAAGCCAAGCACTGTCCTTTTGCCATAGGCATGTATTGTCTGTCTTCTCTTTATTTTCATGATGTTGTGGGTGGCCAGGCCATGTGGTGGCGGCCATTTTGTGTGACCTTCCATCGTGCTTTTGCCATAGGCCTGGAGAACTGTAATCTTCATTCTCAGGGGTCTCACTAATACAAAGAACTTGGCACAGAAGCTGAAATATGAAAAGACATCTTTATTAAACTTAATTAAGTGAGACTACGTCACACAGGAGCCTTCGCAACTGAATGAGGCAGTCTAAAGAGTACAAAACACAGAGGCCTTTTATATGCTTAGGGTTACAAACTCAGCATAAAAGAAAGGGGCAGTCCTAGATTCTGCAAGGATGCAAAATACCTAATATGGACATACAAGATCTGCAAAATATTAGCCAATAGGAGAACATTAAAAAAAAGCATCATATAACCAGAACGTCCCCCTTACGTCGTGTTTCTGCCCAACCCACAAGTAAATTAATTACAGCACCTATAGGTCAATCAGTAATGGCAGGACATGTCTGTATGCAGTTAGGCCAGCTGGTGTCTGAGATTCATTTCAAAGCAAGGACAGAGGGGGTTTTCAACACGCTGCAGTCCAAAGGGCAGAGACACTTCATGAATAGGGCAGAGACACTTCATGAATAGGGCAGCCTGTGTAAAGGCAACACAAAAATGATGACAAATGTAAGATGGAGTCAAAATTAAAGAACCTCAGACCCTCCTTTTGCCATTACACAGGCAAATCCTAATTCATTGCTAGGTGAGCATTCTACTCATTTTATACAAACAGGTATATATAAACTATCAGCAGGAATACAAAGAGAACAAAGCATTTAACATTCAAATAGCAAAAGAAAGTAATGACCACTATTACAAACACTTTTATCATATTTTTTCACAACCCTAGGCAAAAGCAAATCCTAAAATTATTTTGCAAACATTTTTAGGGCTCCTAGTTATTTCAGCGACTATTGACAATGCCAGTAAAACAATAAGAATCAGTCTCTAAACACCCATTCTATGCAATCGCACGGGAAATACCCAGAGTCCGTCGAAGCCTCTCTGGCAGGCTTCTATTGTCCATCAAATCTGCTTCTGTTGTTTTCTTCCGCATGACCTCTTCATTCAGGCCTTTCATGAAAATGATGTTTCTCAGTATCCGTTGGAGTGCCTTCCTGGCAAACACTCACAGCCCACTTGAAAGTCTCAATGTCTCAATGCAGTGCACCAATATATTTCCTGTGCTGCAGGCACTACAGATATTGTGCTCTTCGTTAGTCATGGGCACAGATCATCTCATGCAGACCCGGGTCTACATTCTCAGGCTCCAACACTCTCTATTCAGTGTCAGAGGATGCTCGGGCTGCTCTTTCATTTAATCATAGGTACCACAATGTAGTGCCTTTTGCCAATCCTGGATCCTCCGGTGCACTGCACTTCCGTTGGAGCAAAGAAAAGGGGGTGTGTGGCCAAAACTCAGGCCAAGGGGCTCAAGGGACTGCACACTGTCAGAGGTTACCTACACATGACAGGTGGAAAACTGAATGCCTCAATTCTTTCGCTCTTTTGCACTGAAACACTGGTTCTGTGGCAAAACCAGCTCCTCCTTCTTTTCTGATGTTCAACGCCTTCTGATGAAGCAAGCACAATACTTTGGAGATACCATTGATGGCACGCTGGCGATCGCTGTCTGGGTGCTGGGACTTTTCATCTGTTAGCTGTCACTGATGGGATTGTGGGTGAGTTCCGCAGGTTATTATGACTTAATCCCGCAGAACCTAGTGACGTAGGAAATGTGACACAGTTGTTAGTTTCCTTCAATTAAGTACAAAAACAGTTCATAGTATAACAAGGGGACTGCAAGCAGGTGGCCTGCAATCTTTAAAGGAGTGGCCATACGTCATGGGATAATTCTGGTCTAGAACACACTGTCATTCTCAAAGGCAATACAAAGACAAAGGCAGTAGACAAAACAGTGCCTCTAGCCTCTTCAGCTGGTTTCCATGTGAGAGCATATCCTCTACCATCTAAGAGTAGATAGCTACATGGGAATTCTATCTGAATAGATGTCCTCAGACATGGTGGCATTGTCTAATGGGGCAAACACATTTTTTTTCTCTCAATGATTACATATAGGTGTTCCCTAATTCCTTATCTACAACACCTCAAAAGAGAAATCGCATAATACATTAACAGGGACATGTAGATACCTCCCTTTAATAATTGTGCATCAGGTGGACTATGCAATACAAAAGCTAATGATCAAAATGTGGAAACAAAAGACAAGAACTAGAGAGTCCTGGTATTTCCATGATTTAGAACACATCTAATCCACCAAAAATTAAAGCAGCAGAAAAAAGGAACTAAAAACCAAATTAGAATAGGCATTGAATTTGTCATATTCAAAAAATGTAAGGTTTCTCCTATTGAGGTAGAAAACTTATCTTACTACAGTATTGAGTCAGTTAACCAGTCCATCACTACCCTGACAGTCAGACTGGAAAACATCAGAGTAGGCCTAAAGAAAATTCTGGAAAACCAGTCTGGTCATACAAAAGGGAATTATACATAATTTGGGTGTCTCTGGTACATTACTGCAATCTGGAAGTGTTAACCTGAACAATACAAAAATAATAAAAGGGCTAACTGGTGAAAGGAATATGGAAAAGAGAAATGGGACTAGGACACAGCTAAAATCCCCAATAACTAGGCAGGATGCGACATCAATCAGGGGAGAAGCGGCAAAAGAAAAATCTATAGGAAGAACAAAAAAAATTACTCGGGTGATAGTCAAGTTTGTGACATAATACCAAGAGTATGGGTGATGCACAAAAGTCAAAATAGTTCACAAATGTTAGCTCTACCGCTGGCCGCTACACCATATACAGTAATCTCAGCTAATGTTCCAGTTCCTTTTTCAGGGAAAAAATGAAACGTTTAGGTCACCTTTAGCAAGAGCCACAAATCTATAATTTCACCCTTAGGGCCAATCAAGGAAACATAAATTTAGGGCTGCCTGTTCCTTAAGGGAAGAGGACAGTATCGTGACTAATTGCAGGTGACACACTTTGATCCTGTATATCTCTTTTATTTTACTTCAATACTATATAGCCAAATTTGACATACACTGGTGAAGTGTTGTCTGTCTTGTTCACAGCATAAAAAATCATATCTGTGAAATTTAGTATCAGCCCAAATTCACCCAACTGTTGTGCAGCGATATACATCGTCATGTAGAACCCTTCACAACACAGGTGAACTTGTAATAGTATCTAAAGCAGCAACATAAAACAAAAACATGCATAAAATAAAAAAAAACACACACATGCCAAGCCATCAGATATACGCGCTGTATATCAAGCACAAAAAGCATAGACAAAGTACAATAGCATATGTAAATAAGCGGTAACACACAACACCATTGCATGCACTTTATGCACTGTGAACCTGCAGCCCAAAACCCAATATTCAGGCCTGCTTAATTTGTCAGGCTTAAAATCAAAATTACACTTTCTTTTACGCACTTTCTTTTACTTTCCTCACACTTTCTTTTACTTTCCTTACCCTCCTTTTGACAGCTGGTCACTAGTCAGTTGTGATCGGCTGTCAATACACTCTACTGTGTCACTTCTGACATACAGGACCAGCAAGAACAATTCATGATAGGACCAAATACACAAACATGAAAATCACATGAACATTCCTTTCCAAAGGAGTTACGCAAAAACACATCGCTTTTCAACCAACCAAACTCACGTGTCTTGTCAGCCCTAAAATCGCCCAGAACAATCCATGAATGATCTGTGGGCAGAAGCAAAAAAAAAATAATACACAACACACAAAAGAGACATTTCTCATAACAAACAAATATCCTTTATAACTTTTAATCAGAAGACAAAACATGATACACATTAATAAACACAAAAATTAATTTCCATTACTTAACTGTTACCATCTTGTCAGTCAGCTTGCAACATTAAACTAAAAGTAAAATTGTTTCACTGACACTGCATGTTAGCTTTGTGCCACAATTTCCACTGTGAAAAATAATTCTTAATTGGCAAATCGTTCTCGCTTAGGCATGTAGCCTTCAAAATTTTAATAAAGAGCTTTGTCTTACTTTCTGTCTAAGACTTATTGCAATACCTCTTTTTTTGTCAAATAAAAGCAACTAGCGGACATTATTTTTTTCAGAGCAGGGATACAAATGTATCATTTCTGAAGAGTATTTAGCATGATGTTGGGACTTTCAAAGAGACCCTTTTTTCATATTTTCCCTTTGGAATTAAGTTCTTTAATGTATTGACAACAAATGCTTGTTGCAATGGTACTTATTTCATCAACCTTAAATAGATAAAGGTCTCAGTAGGTCAGCTAAAGTTAAAACCTTCCACCCTGATATTAAACTCAAACCTCTGCACCAGGCACATTGGCTGACCGAGCCATTAAAAGCAACCCTAAATAGGAACAACCTGCAAATCTGTATTATACCCAAATGTATGCATTTACTGAAGCCTAAAGCACTTTAAAGCTATTGTAAATGGCAAAAATGCCCACATTTTACCCAAATTCGACTTTGATATTTGGGGCACTTAAAAATAAAGATCCTACAATTGCATTACTTATTAATCATCCTCAGAATGTTCT
The DNA here is from genome assembly GCF_964261635.1 of Lissotriton helveticus. Taxonomy (NCBI): domain Eukaryota; kingdom Metazoa; phylum Chordata; class Amphibia; order Caudata; family Salamandridae; genus Lissotriton; species Lissotriton helveticus. The sequence goes on along the minus strand of NC_136063.1, from coordinate 1,527,664,085 downwards.
TTACAGATTACAGAGATTGGACATTAGACATCTCTCATGTAATTCCTTCGAAAAATGAGTTTGTCACGCCTGCGCCAAGTGAAATTCTATATGCTAATGTCCTCATTATGCAGTATAACATAACTTAAATTAAATTATAATGCTAGGAGGTCACAGTATAAGTATTAAGCTTCATGAATAGTAAAAAACAAATTTTGTAGCACTTATTTTTAATAATTATTTTGCTTAATTAATAATTATTTTTAATTAACCCAATCATTTTTGATAATTCCACATATTAAGGTTCTGTAATTCCTCGAATCTGACTTCATTTCCTTTTTTTTTGCTCTGTGCCACGTAGGCCTGCAAAGATAGCCTGGCGAACAAGGTGGCCCGGCCTCCCCTGTTCATGTACACATTAACCAGGTTTACTCTGAAATAAACTGTAAGAAACTGACCTCTTCACCTGAAACTGACCTCGCAAAGCCAATTTTCCTGATTGATCTTTATCTGAGATTGCCAATCAATGTTCAAGACATCGTTAACTTTTTAGTTTCCTTACACTTGCCTTATCTTGTTTCAGCATCTGTTACTTTCTTTTTAAATGTTTCTTCATTACATGGGTTAATTATTATTTAGCAACAGAGCCAAGAATATGCTTAAAGAGAGGAAAACCCTTAATTCAAATGTCTTCCTATAATACAAAATAATGAACCTTAGTTTTGGAACCTTTTTAAAACAACATTCTGAAATGCAAAGTTTCACCCGTGCAACTGAGGGCAAAGTCCTGGCTGAATAAATATTCCTGTTTATTTAGCTTGTCTCTCAATGTTTGTAACATGAGCACGGTGGCTTTCTATTTAAAACTAAAACTAAGACATTTCAAGTTTCAAAATGCGTGTACAATACAGCAAGATCAAATGTATTCAGATGATGTGTTTGCCTGTTAATATCTAATACAATGTATCTAAGGAAAATGCTGTAAGTTTATTTTTTTTTTGCAAAACACCCAATTTCGTTTTGGGGGGCTCTTTTTATTCCTAGTGAATGTGAACTTAAATTTTAGTTTTTAAGCATTTAGACATTTTGCTTAATAGACTGAAAACATCAAGAAAAACCACGAACAGACATTGAGCGCCATCGCTATGTACTTACAGAAGTTGCACTAATGGGAAAACCACATAGACATTTAAACACACATTTAACCCACAAACCAATACTAAGGACTGAAACAAAGGACAGCCCACAGACTGTACTTAAACCAAACCATTTGTAAATACTAGTTGTAAGTCATATTTACAAGAAACGCTTCTCAATTGTGTTCCAAAAGACTGCAAAAACAGCCCAACAGACTGATGTATGTCCAAGAAGCGAAAATACACTAAATTCACTAGCTTTGGCTAGCAGAACACCAAAAATCGCTCTGCATATCTTCATTCATAAAATTGCACAGAACAAAGGATCCTTGTATGTATTATGTCCATATTTTAATTCCCTGGGGATACTGAATCACCAAGGAAGAAATATGTTTGTATACCTAAACCTATTTAGGTATTCCTTCTAGGAGAGCCGGCTAATTAATTTCACATCACACTATGGTACCACCAAGAAAAAGCAACACATTCTTCTATGTGAGCTTTGAAAACAGGCATGCCAAAAATATTGCAGAATATACAATATTATAATCAAAGTAGTGCTTAATGTACTTTTCGTACGTGCACCGTTCAACAAAACCAAATAGAGAAAAATCTCCTCATTACCTGTCTACACAAATTGCAATTTGCATATCAAATCCATTCAAATCAAAAGTTGGCCAACACAAATTCCAAAGTTCCAAAGCTACAGTAAGCGTTACTAAACTACCTTACTCTTACCAATCAAAAGGTTGTCCAAATTCTAACTGCCAAGTTCTAAATGACCTAACGGTCCTTTTTTAGAATACTCACGCCAAAAAGGTTCTCAGTCAGGAGTGACATCATGTGTAGGATCAAAATCAGGAAGATCAGAAATATACTGGGCTTCAAAGACAAAGAATCTCCAGAATCCTTGTGCACAGAGTAGTAGAGTCCCGTCCTGTCCTCCTCAGTAGATTTCAGTCTCCTGACAAGATCACTCCTTCAGAAAGTCACTTCTCTGATGAGGCCCGCGTTGTTGGGCGCCATTTGAAGAACTGTAATCTTCATTCTCAGGGGTCTCACTAATACAAAGAACTTGGCACAGAAGCTGAAATATGAAAAGACATCTTTATTAAACTTAATTAAGTGAGACTACGTCACACAGGAGCCTTCGCAACTGAATGAGGCAGTCTAAAGAGTACAAAACACAGAGGCCTTTTATATGCTTAGGGTTACAAACTCAGCATAAAAGAAAGGGGACGTCCTAGCTTCTGCAAGCATGCAAAATACCTAATATGGACATACAAGTTCTGCAAAATATTAGCCAATAGGAGAACATTAAAAAAAATGTATCATATAACCAGAACGTCCCCCTTACGTCGTGTTTCTGCCCAACCCACAAGTAAATTAATTACAGCACCTATAGGTCAATCAGTAATGGCAGGACATGTCTGTATGCAGTTAGGCCAGCTGGTGTCTGAGATTGATTTCAAAGCAAGGACAGAGGGGGTTTTCAACACGTTGCAGTCCAAAGGGCAGAGACACTTCATGAATAGGGCAGCCTGCGTAAAGGCAACACAAAAATGACGACAAATGTAAGATGGAGTCAAAATTAAAGAACCTCAGGCCTCCAAACTTGTGGTCTATTCTGCCAGTAGGCCTAGAGTCCCAGAGGTAGTCAGCGGGGGTGCTTGATGAAGCTGTTTCCATTTGTCTGTTGAATTTAACATCATTTAGGGCATGGATGGCATTGGATTGAATTCCCAAATGTGGTGTTTGGGGTGTAGTTAACTTTTTGGGTGTGTGTTAATAAATGCCTTTGTTGTATGTGTTGTTTTTGTGTAACTTGCCAAACTTTTTAGCCATGTGGATTTAATTTTTTTGCATTCAGCTGTGATGTGTAAATAAAATAACAAGCATCCTCCTTTGTCTGGCCATATAGGGATATAGGCCTGCTTGAGTTTATAATGTATGTACTTTCTTGTTGGTGGGCTGATCATGGGGGTGGTGGCCATTTGGTGAAGCCAGGAATTGTGCTTTTCCCATAAGCCTGCTTTGTCTGTTTTTTATTCCGTTCTTATTTTTATTCCTTTTCTTATTTTTTTTTGGGAGCACCTGTCCATGTGGTGGCAGCCATTTTGTGGGACCAGCCACTGTGTTTTTGCCATAGGCCTCCAAGCTTGTGGCCTACTCTGCCAGTAGGCCCAAGGATACTACTAGAGTCATCATGGGTGCATGAAAGTTTATCAATTGTTCTTGTGGTGTTTGTTTAAGTTGTAACATCATGTACGGCATGGATGGCTTTGGATTGATTTGCAAAATGTGGTTTTTGGTGTTGAATTGCAGGTTTTGGGTGTGTGTTGAATAATATGGCTTTTTCTGCCAGTAGGTAACCCTAGAAATTCAGCTTGCGTAGTTTTGATAACTTTGCACAGTGCGACAACGCGAACTTCCAGTTTTTGTCTTCTTCGCGCGCTCAATCTGTGTGCTCGTGCACACGATAACGACGTTTTGTACAGTTCTCGCTGCCGAACATGCGGAAATTGCAATCTCACGAGCAATAGGTCCCGAGTTGCATAAAACCTTCTCGAATATGTTGATTCTGTTAATTTTGCTAAAAAAAACTCCTCAGGTTGTCATTTGGTTGTAGTTTTTGGAGCATGGACCACTTCCTGTTTCTGTCCTCTATGTACTTTGTTGTTTGAGGGTGGTCTAACCATGTGGGTGGTGGGGCGGCCATTTTGTGAAGCCAAGCATTGTCCTTTTGCCATAGGCATGTATTGTCTGTCTTCTCTTTCTTTTCATGTTGTTGTGGGTGCCAGGCCGTGTGGTGGTGGCCATTTTGTGTGATCTTCCATTGTGCTTTCGCCATAGGCCTCCAAACTTGTGGTCTATTCTGCCAGTAGGCCTAGAGTGCCAGACGTAGTCAGCGGGGTGCTTGATGTAGCTGTTTCCATTTTGTCTGTGGAATTTAACATCATTTAGGGCATGGAGGGCATTGGATTGAATTTCCAAATGAGATGTTTGGGGTGTAGTTAACTTTTTGGGTGTGTGTTAAATTCCTTTGTTGTATGTGTTGTTGTTGTGCACCTTTTCACCCTTTTAGCCATGGGGATTTTCTTTTTTGTATTAAGCTGTGAAGTGTAACAGGCATCCTCCTTTTTCTGGCCATATAGGTATATATAGGCCTGCTTGAGTTTATTGTTTTCTGGGCTTTACCCATATGCCTGTGATGAGTGCCCATGTGTCTGGGAGCAGCTGTGGTGGTGGTGGTGGTGGTAGTAGTAGTGTGCTGTTTTGTTTTTGCCACATAGGCCTGTGTGTTTTCCATTATTCCTGTTGGCTTACTGTTTACATCCCCATTGCTATCTGCTGCAGATCACTGATGCTGCATCCATCCGACATGATGCACAAATTAAGGATAAACAAGTTCCACTTCCACTACATTTGTATTTTAGTTCTTTGCTATTCTTACTCTTACTGAGTGTACTAATACTTCTAGTAATTACATTTAAAGCTAAAACAATTCCACATTTGACTGATGTTCTTCTGCCTTCTTTGCTTGTAGGTGCACAAAAGACTGAGGAGGAGGTGTCTGTCATCATTCATCACCCGTTGTACTGCCAGACGGACGTCCTTCTGTTCTACGTGACATGTGGTGTGACCTGACCAGAAATCTCTGCAACTTGTGCAACTGAGTGCTGCTGCTGACATCTGAAGAAGATGGGCCCAAAGAAAGCAGGTACCAGGTCCTCCAAGACCAAGAAAGGTGCTGAGAAGAAGAAGGAAGTGACACTTAAGTCTGGTGTTGACCCCATAACCTTTTTTGGGATAACAAAAAGTACGCCTGCAGCAGCGGTGTCCGGGGTGCAAGCTGGGGCCAGCAGCTCCGCATCAGTGGGCCCAAGCAACCAACCCAGGCCCAAGCAGATGAGTGTGGAAGAGGTAGCCAGCCTAGTGGTGGAAAGCTGTGATGCTGAGCCTGACCTAAACTTATTGCTATCTCAAAGTAGTACACAATCAACGCAAGAGGGAACACAGCAGATAAGTGGTGAACAACAACCACCGCCCACAATTGTAGTTGTTCAACAACAACAACCACCGCCCGCAATAGTAGTTGTTCAACAACAACAACCACAACCACCGCCCGCAATAGTAGTTGTTGTTGTTCCTCCCGAAGTTGGGGCAGTTCAGGAAATTGAGCCTCATGCAGAGCAAGAAGAAGACTAAGCCACTCATGCAGGGGATCTATTGTCTTCCAAATCCCCACCAAGGAAAAGGAGAGTTAGTCCATCGAGTTCTTCGCCAAGCATCCCTTCTGATGATCTAGATCTCAATTGGGAGCCACAACAATCTGAGCATGAGAGGGAGAGACATCCCAAGACCAGGCTAGGGAAAAGGAAGGCTCCAGAAAGCCTTACACTTATGGAGGTCAATGTAGAACAGCAGGATAATGATGATGATGAGTCAGACCCAGTCATCACAAGCATCACTCCTGGCCCGAGGACATGGAGACCAACATTTTCACCCTATCCCGAATGGCTGTGACTAGTAGGGATGTAGCACGCTTACCTCCGACTTAACGAAAGAGATTAACCTTTTAAAAGATGACCTAAATAAGATGATAACAAAGGAGGAATGGGATCAGATCTTAGCAGATACAAACAAAAAAGTAGAAGAATATACGAAAGAAATAAATGATCGCAAGCTGAGGAAATTCAAAAGGGATACCACTGATTACCGCCTAGGAGAGGTATATACATGGGCAGATATCTATGCCCGAAGGAGACAACAAAGACCAAACAATGACAAATCTTCAGATGAAACATCGTCCGATGACTTTCAACAAAGACGTACACCTTTTGACAATAGAAGAGCACGCACAGCTCAAACAGGCAAACAGACAAACATCACAACACAAGAGAAACCAACCACATCCGGTACCTCAACCATGTCAGACTCTCAAATCAACCCTCCTACATCAGATCCGGCGCCTTTTTTAGAGAGAGGCTCTGGACCGCAAGTAGAACCCGGCGGGGGAAAAAGACCAACAACTGCAGAAACAGTGGCTCAACACACCAGGAGTCAGAGACCCTTGTGATTAACATATCAAAATACAAAATGTCCCACAACGAAATAGAAACACTCCAAAAGGGATCATCTTACGTACCAACATACCACTCCAACCTATTGGAAACCAAAGTATGCCTGTACAAATTCCTTAGATTGCTCAGACTACGTCACTTTTTTTCCAACATCATAGAGACACCAACTCCTATGCAACAAAATGAAGACATACTAATGGGCTTAAGATCAAAGAGCAAATTCATCCCTCCAGTGAGTCATAAAGTGCTAGACGCATTTGAGAAAGTTGTAACAAAGGAAATTGAAGATATATTTAAAAAACCAAGACCAAAACAGACCAATCTCACTCAAAAAAATAGACAAACTCTGCAAAAACTTGCAAATAATCCACAAATCACAATCCGTCAAGCAGACAAAGGTGGGGCACTCATCATTATGGACACAGAATATTATGAACAGCAAGTAGACCTGCATGTACAAGACAAAGAGACATACATGCACATGGAAATGGATCCTACTCAAGAATTCATAAAAATCCTTACTAACATCATTGGAAACGCAGTTGAAAAAGGAGTAATCGATCAAAAAGAGAAAGAATACCTTCTCAAATCAAACCCGTCCACGCCATATATCTATATGACACCAAAAATTCATAAACATGCCACAAAGCCACCTTTACGCCCAATTGTATCCACCGTGGGATCTATACATGAACCAATTGGTAAATTAATTGATAAACATCTACAGAATATTGTACAGAAATCATCCACATACATAAAGGACACCACCCATTTTCTGAACATCCTGGAGGAACACAAAACTAATTTCACTCCAGATATGATTATGGCAACAGTAGACGTAAAGTCCTTATACACTTCCATACCGCACAATTTGGGCATGACTGCAGTAGAAAGTTTTTTGGTAAATGAGGACAAAAGTGAAGAGCTAAAAATATTCATCATGGAGCTCATTCATTTTACTTTATTTCACAGTTACTTTGTATGGAAAGGCACCTTTTTTGTTCAATCGTCAGGAACGTCAATGGGCAATTGTGCGGCGCCTACGTACGCCAATACATTCATGTATAGATTTGAGCTGGACCACATTTTGAACCAACCGGGCTGGAAAGACAATTTGATCCTCTATAAACGTTATATAGATGACATATTTGTGTTATGGAAAGGAACAAAAGATTCACTAGAAAATGCGTTGCAACAACTTAATGAGATCAATGAAAGAATCCAGTTTACACACACCATAAGTATGAACAAAATATCGTTTTTGGATGTTGCAATATCCAATCAGGAAGGAGAACTGTCTACCAGTGTCTTCACCAAGTCTACAGACAGGAACAACCTGTTACACTACAAAAGTTTCCACCAACCTTCACTCAAAAAACATTTACCGTTTTCACAACTGGTCAGAATTAAAAGAATAGCATCAACTGAAGATCTGTACAACAAACACAAAAAAGAAACACTTCTTAAATTCAGAACCAGAGGATATCCAGAATCCATATTGGAAGCTGCTGCGGAGAGAGCAGATAAATTACAGAGACATCACCTATTATCCACCAATATAAAAACAGAGGAACAAAGAACTGTATTTGTGTCAAAATTCTCAACAAGAAGTTTCTCTATCAAAAAAGTGATAACCAAACATTGGCCATTACTGGCACCAGAAGAAGACTTCAAAGGGTTGTTCACAAAGATACCTATTTTTGCATATGAGAGGACAAAGAACCTTAAGGAACTAATCAAAAAACCGGAAAACAAGGAGTCCGTGGTATACAAAGGAACTATACCTTGCCACAATTGTGGAAACTGTTCGGCAATCATAAAAGGAAATGTCATCAATCACCCAACCAAAGGAACACCAGTGAAACTCAAAGTATCTGGAACATGTGACAGTAGCAACGTCATATACATGTTAAGATGTCCTTGTGGATTGTCATATGTGGGGAAAACCCAGAGGAAAATCAAGACAAGATTGGTCGAACATAAAAGTAATATCAGGTTGAAAAACACGAAATCCACGGTGGCTACCCATTTCAATGAAGCGAAACACAATCCATCACAATTGAAATTTTGCATACTTGAAACAGTCGCAATTTTGCCAGGAAGAGACAATCACAATCATTTATTGAGGAGAGAGACATTTTGGATGAACTTTTTGTGCACACTTTACCCAAAAGGGTTAAATGAACGTATGTTGTTTTTTGTAACCTTTATTCATGGACTCAGTATAGTTATAAGTGTATCAGATGACTTTCATTTTATTTGTGTAATTATTTTTGTACTTTCGTAATATGATCTAATTTGATGTGTACATGGGTAGACTAATCGTTTTTATCAGGTTTATCGCCACATTCCCCACTTTACGTAGACATTTCACCCTACTAGCGCACGCTAATATATACACTCTGTACACAGTGTAGTTCTCTTACGAGCAGGACATACATCACGTGATGTTTATCACGTGATGTAAACACACAGTCATAGCCAGAACGCACAACGACGTAGCGAGCACACCACGTGACCGGCATACGGGGTCACAGAGTCGCGGACGGATAGAGCGCCGCACGCCCCAGTGAGGACACAGGAATGAGATAACACGCCGGTAAGGGAAATATTGGCAATAACGTTACTCTTACGTGTTTGTACCCCACTACAGCTGGGCGGTATAACTGATAGGCACTTGTTGCTTGCTTTTACAGTTAGTAGAGAAAAATACGAAGATATTCAGGTCAGTGTACCGTGTGATTATCTAACCTCTGTAAGTAATACACGCGGGCCATTAATGTAGGGCTATAAGGTTACACAGTACTTACAATAGCACATGGGGAACGTGATTGGGAAAAACGAAATAATCTAAAATACAGATGTGTAAAATTTGAGTTTGATCCTACTTGAAAAACAATGTGACATATTTTTTCAGATGTACAGTCCCCTGAGGAAGAGCTATATGCTCGAAATGCATCGGGTATGGAAAAGCATGATGATTTAAATAATAATGATGAAATGTCGGAGAACAAAATTGAAATGAAAGAAAATTTCATAAAAAATTAAAGAAGTTATTAATCAAAAACGTGTACAAAACTTTCATTGAAAATCATATCAACCTAGTATAGGTACACGAGTGCTTATGTGGTTGTGAATCTTGGGGCCCAAGAAACACGTATCAATATTAGTTCAAGTCACCCCTGTGGCTCAGTAGGGGATCCACATATAGCACCAGTCACATTATCGAAAAAGTATAAAGAGACTATAATCAAGAGACACATTGAGTGCAGAGTCAAGTCCTTTTGGCTATTCAACTAGTAGGGATGTAGCACGCTTACCTCCAACACAGGCAACACCAAAACGACCTCCAGTTCCATTTTTACATAAACAAAGGGCCGGCAGCGTCCTACATCCAGCACAAACACCACCTTAGCAGAAGTAGGTAGTGGTACTACTGCGCATCCACATAGTCAAATTCAACACACACCCTCCAGTTCATCCGGCATTGGAAGTGGCACCTCTAGCAGGAGACAAAAGTTAAGCTCCCCAGTGTGGGGCATCTTTACGGTTAGTGCAAATGAGGACAACATTGCTATATGCTCCATTTGTCATTCCTCTGTTAGTCGTGGTAAGCCTGGTACAAACTATGGTACCGGAGGCCAAATGACCCATTTGAAAAAACACCACGCAATCAAGTGGGAGGACCACCTTCGTAGCATAAAAGCAGGAACAATTAATGTTGGTGGGGAACTAGTAGAAGGTCCACTCACGGTCGAACAGGAAGAAGAAGAGGGAGACATTCTATCTGGTAGTGGTACACAAAGTACCCCTGTCCCCAGCACTGCAGTGGTACAGCCCACATCCTCCGCATCAGCAACATCTCAGTGGCATCAGAGTAAGAGTCAGCCAGAGACACCAAGGAGTACTGCTGCGAAGTCTGCGATGCATAGTGCTGCATCGAGCATAACCGAAAGAAATACCAAGCAGCGTACCATTCTTAGCATGTTTAGGCAGGAGGGAAAGTACAAGGGCAACCACCCAATAGCACGTTTGTACAATGCTAAGCTTGCTAAAATGTTAGAACTGGACCTTCTCCCTTTTTCTTTTGTTGAAGGGGTTGGTTTTCTGGAATTTGTGACAACCATCTGCCCAAAATGGAACGTTCCCAGTCGCTACTATTTTGCCAGAGTTGCTGTTCCAGCACTACACCACGACGTGCTGGAATTGCTTGGAAAAGCCTTACATCAGAGTGCTGTTCATAGTATCGACCTGACAACAGACATGTGAACAAGTTGCCAAGCCACTGATTACATGTGCATCACTGCACACTGGATCTCTTTTTCAGGTGTTAGAGACAGGCTATCTGCAGGCGTTGACACTGTTGAGATTTGTAATGAGACTTGCAGATATGCAACTGTAGCCATGTTTGCTATGGAGAAATCTCATACTGCTGCAAACATTTTGCTGAGTTTAACAGCAAGGTCTTTGAATGGCTGCAACCAAGAGGCCTTAACATTGGTTTTATTGCCACCGACAATGGCAGTAATGTAGTTAAGGCCATGCAAGATAGTGGCTATTTCAGGGTCCCGTGTTTGGCACGCTGCATTAACATTGTTGTTCAAGACTTTCTGAAAAATGAAAGCAAAGTCAGCAACTTACTGACCACCTGCAGAAGAATATGTACGCATTTCAACCATTCTTTTAAAGCCCGGAAGCAGCTACGGGTCATTCAACGTGAGCATAAAATGCCAGTCAAAGCACTCATCCAGGAGGTCCCAACACGTTGGAACTCAACTTATTACATGCTTGATCGTGTGTTTGAGCAGTACATACCACTTAATGCTTATTTCATGACAAGAAGATTAGGGGATCCTACTGTTAAAGCCATGACCGTTGAGATGTGGCAATGGGACCTCATTAAATGCCTGACAGAGATGCTACTTCCTTTTGAGGTCTTCACACGTGCAGTCAGCAGGGAGGACTGTACTATGGGCCAAGCTATCCCATTGTTGTACATGGTAGAGCAAGAGCTGAAGGAGGTGTCTGAAACATACGAAGGTGTGGAAGAAAAACTTGACGCATGTTATTTGGGGAACGCCTTAGCCGCCCGCTTATCTGACAATCCAAGGATTCAAAATAAGATTGTGTCACATCGACATAACATTACTGCCACAATTTTGTATCCACGGTACAAATTATTTCTGAACAGTAATGCAGTAATTCCTTTTTCAGAAGGGGATATTGCCAAGTACAAAACTTTAATAGCTGAGGAAGCCACTGATTTAGAAAACGAACGGCTCTCAATTAGAGGCCTGCCAGTGCCAGCCCAGGACAGTGCAAGTACAACAGGGCAGATTCCAGAGTCAAGTTCTTCTTCAGAGCAAGAAAGCAGTGTGTTTGCTTCCCAGCAGTCACCGACACTACCAATAACATCAACAACAGCACCAACAGGATCTGATTCATCAGACACAGCAAAAAAAAATAGCTGCTTGGTTTCTACAGAAAAGGATGGGTAAGTCCTTTACTGGTGCAAAGTCAAAAGAGGCCAAGCAAATCGGAGCACCACTGAACATTGAGCGGATGGTCCAGGCCTATCTGGAGGACACAACAGAGGTGTTCATGGAGCAAAGCCCATTGGTGTATTGGTATGGGAAAAGAAGCCAATGGCCAGTGCTCAGCAGGCTGGCGATAAAGTATCTGGCTTGCCCTGTTGCAAGTGTCTCTTCTGAGCATGTTTTCAGTGCTGCTGGTGCCATTGTAACTGTGAAAAGGACCAGTGTCTCGCCCAGAAGCGTGGAGAGGTTAACCATGATCAAAATGAATTAGCACTTCATACCACCAGACTACAAAATACGTGAATCACAGCAGGAAGAGGAGAGCGAGTCCGAAGACATAACTAGTGGGTTACATGACCTACTTCTGTCCGAACCACCAGGGTTTAAGGATGAGCTCCTCTTCCCTGACAACTAGGCTTTCAAATTGTTACTTTCACCCTTTATTTGTGTGTATATCTGTCTTTCTGGTTCAAATCAAACCACAACAAATCCATCACCACCGTCTCTTATTTTTATTTACCTATTGGAGTTGCACGTCTGTCCACTCCACTCCTCATAGTCCTGCTCCATCTTCCTGACTCGCCCTAAATACATTTCCATTTTGCCAGACATTGTATGGAGATGGAGAATAGTACAATAATGTAGCCTCTAACAGTCCCTCCATAACAAGTGAAATGTACGTGACTATAGCCATCTTCTGTTTTGTTTCCAATCTGAAACTCATCACTGTCTTAAGGCTACCACCTCTGTCTGCAGGCATACACAACTCTTCACTGTCAGAACTTGAGCAGGCATCCAAAACTAAAGTAAACTCGTCATCACTTTTAGAAGGCTCGGCAGCATCTGTGATCTGACAGCCAAAGAGAAGCCAGCCAGCAAGCCAAAGAGAAGAGCAAGACAGGTATATGAAATGAATGATGCCATGCATTGCATTGGATGCTTGCTGACTCTGAGCAAATGTGCATGAAGTAGAACTATACTAGTAGCTCGTGACTCAAGTGATAGTCAATGTTTCCATGTTTAATAATATTAACCAATTGTACTCCTACTACTGCAGGTGCAGTCTGGACTTACTTAATCGTAGTCACCCACTACAGACTGAGTTGCTGTTGGTCTGTTGGACAACACGTACACGTGCCACCCCTGATGATGATGACCGCCATACTATCTTTGCACGCTGTCAGTCAGTTGGATCTGAGATGATTGATGGAATACGTTTCAGGAAGTGGAATACAAGGTAAACACAAACAATCAACAAGAACCACAGCAGACCTAGGCTACATGTCTTTGCAGTGGTGGAGTAGAATAGTGGTATGATTGATGACTGACAATGGCGCATTGATTTAGTCACTTGATTTGGAAAATGCTAGGTTGCTGTATGTATATGCCTTTTGTCTGGCTCTGTCAAAAAATAAGGTAAATGGAGGTTGGGTCACGGTCTCACGGCCCGGTGTCGTGGGCCTGTTCTGTGCTGGCTCCTCTTGTTGTCCTTCTAGATTAATGCTGTGCAACTAGTAGAGTAGACAACATGTATCCAAGCCGCCTCAGTCTGAAAGTCTTCTCGCTCACGAGTCTTGTTTTTTTGCACTACACCGTAATTGATTTTTATTTTTTCATTCATTTATTTTGTAATACCCCTTTTTTTTCATCAACACTTACAGGCCAGCCTTTTACCCAGTGCTATTATACTTGGAGCAACAACTCACACTTACCTTACCAATCCTCATCAGCCAGCCAGTGGCACCCAAGAATGAAGTTCAGAGTGTCCATGGAAGGGAGGACCAAGATGAATGACGAGATACATACAACTACACATTTGGACCTGGATAATACAGTAACTTGAGTATCATTTTCGTATTTTAAATAATTTGATTCCTTTTTCCTCTTCATTCATTTTACGACTGTGTGACTTTGTTTGGTAATTGCTCCCTAAAACTATTTCTTAATTTTCTTTGCTAGCTTTCAGCCCGCTACAGCAGGTATTAGGGTTTCTCTGAGGGCATACGGCCAAGGCAAATGTCATATATAATAAATACTTCCTTGTACTGTTGAATTGTGTAGTAGTATTTAAGTACTACTCATTATTAACCATCAAGTTATCTTCATCATGCATGCATTTCCTTTATCTACCTTTACTTTAGATTTATTGGGTAGTGGATCATCAATAATCATCTTCATTGTTTTGCTTTTGTTGTCTCCATGCGTACTGTTTTTCTTTGTCAAACCTTTCCCCAAACCCTGTTCCCATCCATTCATTAAACCCTAACCCTCTTCCCCCGGGCTGTGTGGTTTTATATTGAGGTGTGATGTGACTACATTATCTATACCAACAATTGATCATTGTCAACGAGGCAGGGAGAGGATCTTCTTCTGCTTGCCCACCCAAGCTCAGTGTATGTACAAGCCAATTAATTTTCCAAAGGGACCCACCGAATACATCTTATTAATTGCCAGCATTGTTTGGATTTAATTTTACAGCCTTAAAGTTTACGAATTAGGATTGTGTTTAAGTGACTCCTTCAACACAACTACAGTTGAACTTCTTCTTATCTTATTGTACTTGGCAGTCCCCGACACCATTGTTTTCTTTTAGTTTAGCAGTTGCAATATTGTTTTTTGTCAGTCTTGTTATGTACTGTACTTTTCTACTACTTCCACAGTCTCTCTCATGCAAATGACTGTCTCTTTGTTTTTGTTTCCAAATGCTAGTGCCAGTGTCTACTACTACCATAACAACCACGGCATCTTCTCCATTGTCTTGGGAAACCATGCAGCCCTGGCTGTGCCAAACGTAATCATCATCAATCACAGGTAAGATAAGTTTGCTGGGAGGTATAATGGAGGAGAGACTGGTAGTACTAATATAACTCAGTGAGGGGTACCGCATCTATCTGTTTGCATGTTACAAATGTGGCCAATTAATAAATTATTTAAATCAAACACTGGCCGCTGCCCTGCATCAGCAAGTAAACCTTGTGACGTACATTAATTTGTGAAACAGTAACCCCACCACAAAACATTATCATATGTGTACCTTTAAAATAAATAACATTTATTCATGTCATAAAAAAATATCCTATCCCACACCTCACCCACCCCTCTCCCTAACCCCAACCAATGTCCAAGTCCAAAGAATGTCCCAGAAAAACCCCAACACCAAATTCTCACCCACCAACAAAAGTATTAAAAAAGGGGCAAATGAACAGGGTCCATTATAATCGGCGGGCTTTGAGGTATTTGTCCACTAATATTTTCACATGCTCCTCTAATTGATCCTCCAGCTTTGCCACCCGGAGAAGTTGTTGCCGAAATGCACTGCACCAACATTTGCATCCATGATGTGGGGGGGGCGGCAGATGTTGAGAAATGCCGGCGGTGGGCGGCTGCCTGACCACGGCGCCGTACTCCTGCAGGCGGGGCCTGGCTGGGGCCCGGGGCATTCGAAGAGGCAGCAGCTGCTGCCGCCGCCTCCTCCTCCTCCTCGGCCTGGGCCACCAGCCGGCGGTATTCTTCCACGATGGCCTGCATTTTCCTTTGCCGGGCCCTGGCTGCCAACTCCTTCCGGGATGGTTTGTGGGAAGGAGTATCTATAAAGAAAGAAACAGAATTGTAACCGAAACTCTTAGCAAATCAGTAACACAGAAATTAATTCAACACATAGTAGCACTAGCAAGCGCAGTACATAAAATTTGTGGTAACTTTAAGTATCTATCCTTCTGCTTCCCCGGCCTGTAACATTTGTTGGAGTTTTTTTCCGGCATTATACTTGCCCTAGTACTATGGGTGGACTTCAGTACACAGAGGATCACCAGTCTTTTTCGTATCTCCTCTTATATTATTTTCAAAGTAAGACTCTGCTTCCAGTGACAGTCTCCACCTATGATGAATAAAATACATCCAGCGGGCAACCATCCATTAAAAGTAAATGTCTATCATTCTTTATTATCGCTTTACAAACCTTAGCTGGTTTCACTTTCACCAACAACCACCCATGCGTCCACTACTTCCTTGCCTTGGCTTTGGGTTTGACACAAACACCGCTGATGATTCTTGCTATCCACTATAACCATCACCCATATTGTGTCGCCCACCCAGGCAGGCATCTTCTTTCACCTTCCACCCATCCTTCAACAACCCATGCATCGGATTCCTAACAGCCACCTGCATGCTGCTTCCAAAGTATCCTTCTATGGTAGTCGTATTACATCTCTTTCGTCCTTCCTCCTTCCACCCTAGTTCACTTCTTTCCCATTTTGTTCAACACATCCATCAAGTTCATCTGATCTGACTTTTAGTCTTCTCCATAACTTTCACAGCTGAGTTGGAGTCTGATAGAAGAGGCCTTGTTTACTCAACTCACGCTGGTAATGCTATTGCTAATGCATTGGTAATGCCAAGTAAACGGTGTCTCATTCAACCGTTGAATATTGTCCAGTACAACTTCAAGTTCATACTTACTTAATAAGTCTCAGAGTACAGTGAGGGAAATGTTCCCCTTCCACCTAGTAATGCGAATAAGTAATGAATATAACTTACCACCGCTGATGTTTCCTCCCCCACTGGTGCTCCTGCAGGTGCCGCAGGTCCTGTCCCCTCATGGATGGTAGCATTAGCATCGCCGCTGGCCCCGTCTGCACTGGTGGTTGGTAGTGGTTGTGCACCTATAAAAACAAGTACACCTTTTTAGATGCCTGCACACCTCCCCCTAATTTACTAGTTTTTCACCAGGAAGGAAGATTGAAAAAACAGTTAAGTACAACATAAATCACCACTAGTCCAAATTGTGTACTACAGCAGAGTCAGTAGACAGACATTAGTATTAATTTATTATATGGTCCCTAGGCTCATCTCATCTCTACTCCTACTCTAGTCTTTGGAAAGTTAGCCTGAGCCATGTAACCATTTTAGATACATGTCTACTGTTTTGCGCATGTTACCTCGCAGCTTGTTGCGCAGTAAGACGCCTTTAAGGCCACATGACTGTTGCATACAACTGAAGAGGTTGAAAAACAAGGCACGTTTTTGTATGGCGTTTGGTTAGTCCCTATTGCTTATCCATAATGTTACACTTTTTGGCATGACTGCAAAAAGCTTGCATAATTGTATTTCATACGGTCTAACGTGCACCATTTTTCTCATAATAGGCAGATGAGAAGATTGCCTTCTACGAACCATGATTTGCAGAGCTTACGAAAGAGGCATGTGTAACCAGTATACGTTCAATGGTGAGGGGTCTCCTACAATTGCCACAGTTCTCTATTGTGCACTAGTTGTACAAATGTATAGTTGTAATCTTCTTTATTTTGCATGGTGGAGCTGGATGTATTTCATGGAACAACTTACAAAGCTTGTTATTATTTAAAAAAAAATAAAGCTTTTGAACTTGTACATAGACTCTGTGGTATATTTTGAGAGTCTGTGGTGTTGTGGACTTACACAAGTGAGTGAGCGAAAGGGTGTTACTTATGTTCTGGGTTGTGTAATAAAATCATTGGGTATCTTCGTGTGGGGGGTCGGGAGTGTGACAAATTATTATTGACTGAGACACTATAGGTAGTCGGTCAGTGAATTGTGGGTTCTTCTGAATTCTGTGACTGAGGTGTAAGTAAGGTCCAACCGCCCTATCACCAACATCCTATTTTCTTGGGCATAGTTCTGTATGTGGCTGTGCAGAGAATAGATACCCACAACAGTAGTAGTAGTATACTAACCTAACAAAACATACTAGACAAACATCTGGTTGCGCATTTTGTTGGTGGGAATTGACAAAGCCTAGATATTACAAAGGACAACGCAAAAGACAGTGGCTACAGCTATTCTATCACAGCTTTATTCAAAAAATAACCTTAACTAAAGAGTGGCCAACAGGGCAAGCTTCGCTACAGACAGTCTAATAGTAGTAGTAGAGAGAGTCATAGCAGAGGCAGTTTGAAGGAACTGAAAGGCAGAGATGGATACCCAAAATTTGGAAAACATAATGAAGATCAAAGAAGCTTTTGTTAAAATTGAATTAGGAAGCTTAATTAATAGGTTGGAAAAAATAAGGTGCGTTAAAAAGTTAGGGAAATATAATTGTTAATAATATAAGCACTGTAGGACTTACTGGGGCCAGCAGCAGGATCCTCGGTAGAGGAGCGCTCTGGTGGTTGTCCCGCCGACTCGAACCCCGTTTTCTTGCCCCTGGGTGCTGATCATGTAAGAAATAATAAAGAAAGAGAGAAACATTGAGTGCTGTGAAACAAATACATCACTAAAAAAACGCTCAAACATTTTAGGAAACAACAATTGCAATAAAATTGACCTATCTAAATGACTACTGGCTTGCAGGATTCATGGACCGTCTACTTATATGAACACTAATCAAATGTTCCATAATCATTCTGATTGCAGAATACTAACTAACGAAGCCAGTACCACCTGACCTACACAACCTATTCCAGACGGGCCAACTGTTCAGTAAGTCGGCATTTCCATTTTATTGTGGACAGCAAAAATGCATAGATGCAATGGAGGACCATGCATAAATTTGTGCAGACACCAAATTGTTCGTTCATATCATATGTTGTTCTGCTACTGACTCAGAGACAATGCTATTGCTAAGCCTACCACTCACAAAACAAACTACAAAAAGGTTCTATGGAGGACTGGGGTAAGAAGCATTCAGTGACAGAGGAGGCGTCGCGCAGACCGTAAAAAAATATGAACTAACTAATACTAAGTACACCTATAATCCATCCACCACTATTTCACTGAAGGACAATGGAAGGACTAGTCTCTAGCAATAACTAACTTCAGTTCTCTAAAGTAAACTCTAACATCAATAATCAACCCAAGCTAGCGCAAAGTTACAAACAAGTAAGAGAAGTGCCTAGCAGCACCTGTGTCATTCAATCACAGAAGATTTTGGAACGGAATTGATCTGCAATGTAACTAAGCGCACCAGTAATGGTTTGTGTTATTCGTCCAAGAATTAGACACAGTACTTATACTACTATATATTACTAGCTACTCACCAAGCCTCACAACCTCGACACCTAGCAGGTCCAACAGGTCCTGCTACCGGTCCAGGATGTCAGACCACCGGTGGGCCAGCTGCTGGTGGGTGCGCCGGATCCCCGAGCAGGGAAAGACTGCCCGGTGCACCTTCGCCCACCGGCGGTGACGCTCCTGGGTAAGGTACCCGGAGCCTGGCCTGCCGCCAAGGTCAAGGGGAGGTGGCGCTGGATGAAGAAAACCAGGGCGGCCACCTCCACCTCCCCGAAAAGTTGTCGGGCCTTCACCCCTGTTGGCCGCATTCTGCAGCAAGGCAGTCGGCTCTTGGGCGCAGGCGCCTTGCCCTTCGAGTCGGTACTGCTGCTGCCCTTTGCCATGGTTCTGGGGTGGAGGCGGAAAAGAAAGTTAGAACAAAAGGAAAAAAGTTAGGGGGAAGAAGTAGGAGCTTAAAGAAAGAAGTAAAATAAAACAGTAGAAAAGTTAAAAAAAAGTTGTAAAAGTAGAAATAAAATGCAAAATATAAACTTAGGGACAGAGAGAGATAGATAAGTAAAAAAAAGTCAGAAAAACTGTGAAAATAAGTAAAGATTGCAAAGATAAAAGCTGGATAGAAAACTAGGCCCAGAACCATAGCATAGAGTGTGAAAAACAAGATGGCCGCGCCCATCGCGACCACGTGGCTAAGTTCGCGCGATATTTCTCGCTAACACGCACTTGTCGTGCGATCAAGTAGATAGCGTTCCCGAACATGAGTTGCACAACGCGAACACGTTATGCGCGACCCGGAACAGGAAATAATGCAACGTGAGCGGGCGGGACAATTGAAAAAACAAGATGGCCGTGCACATAGCCCACCGCATGGGTGAGTTCGCGCGCTACAATCCCCCGAGCACGCACACAGCGCCCCGAACACGCACAACACGCTCCCGAGCAAGAAAAACGGCTCGCAAACTGGTCCAACAAGCTACTACGCATGCTTGCGAAGCACGCATAGTGCGAGAACGTCTTCGTGTAGCTTCTCGTAGCGCGACTACGCGTACTATGCCCACCCCTAGTATTTAATAAAAAAATCTTTAAAAAAAATAAAATTAAAATAAAAACAAATTAAAGAAAAACTGTATTTAAAACAATATATCAAGAGTTAGTCAAGGTCATCAGGACAAGATTCTTTGCAGAATAGAGGTGGCTTTATCAGGGGGCCCCCTGAAAGGCTTGGGCCCTAGACCAGAGCCCACTTTGCCCATGCCTTAAAACATCTCTGGATGCCAGCTGCGAAAGGAGGTCATCACTCGAGGATGCTTGGAGAGTATGGGTTCTGTTCACCTTCATCATGGCAGATGTGAAAGCTCATTGTCATTATCTACAGTTCAACAGAGCATTAGAAAATGTGGTATTGACTGTGAAGACTTCTATGAGGGTTCTGGTTCTTTCTGGAATCTTCCTCTTGGAAAACCAAAGAACCTGTTATCCTTTCAGTTGAGCCGGTCTCTCGTGCATGGATGTACCTTTGATGTGCTGCCACGTACTGCATGAGCGCTGTGATGGAGCTGTGTGGCTCACAGCAAGACCACTGATGAGTCCCACGTGACAAACCACACTGGGGAAGAAAGATCATGGTCATAGTGTGCTGAAGACAGCATTGTGACACCCGTGGGTGAGCAGAGTGAAGATCAATTGATTAGCTGTGGTTTTGTAGTGCTTGGGTGGTTCTTGAACTTACTGTCATGGTGTACATGGTCTTTCTGGCGCCAGTCAGACTGTAAGTCACGCGGAAGGTGGAAACGGCAATGCAGTTCTAAGTAGAACTGTCAAAGTTGTATGACCACCAGCTGACGCTTAGACACCAAAAAAAGGTGAAGTTGTAATGGCTGTAACTTTTTTTTTTTTTTTAACTGTCACACATTCTCAAAATTGTGGTAGGGATTGAGAACTGTCACTTGAATAATTTTGTAGGCAGGCTGGTAGTTCACTTAAGAGTAGCCAAACAGATTTGATTGCCAAGTGAGCCTGAGTTGCCAAAACAGTGCAGATGGTAACATTACTGTCTCTCTTGAAGAACCTGCATTTTTGGTCTCGTCTTGTAAGGCAGCTGGTAGAGGGTGTCAGAAGAGTTATTGTGGGATTCTTGGGATAGACACTTGGGTGCAAGCGGTCTTCACTAAATAGTCAAAGTGAGCATGGAGAAGAGACGCAGGAGCCCTTGGTTGGAATGGGGTTGCTTAGTCTATTGTTCTCGCGGTACAGGCTCCTGGCAGAGCAGCACGTTTTTGTTTGTGGATCCTTATCTGGTGAGGACTGCTGGACTGTTTCTGGTATATGCTTTTGGTGCAATTTCTTAGTAGTTCTTCTTTGTCACTGCAGAGTTTCATTTTTTTTGCTAGACCCGCGTCTTAAGCTATGATCAAAACTACCTGCTTTGTGTCTGTGTGGAGCAATTGGGGAACTGTTTGTTTGGGTTGAGATGGCTCCGGGAGCAGGAGATTGAGAGGAAGATAGGAGCGTGGGAAATCTGTGTGTTCTTCATCCCTTTCATCAGTTGTCTACTTGTACATGGGCCAGTGATGCTCTCTCAGCTAACATTGTGAGATTCTTCAGACATGATGGCTGGAGTGCTGGGCTTTGCAACTTAGCCAAGTTGTTAAAAGATTTCTCCCCATTGGTTGTATGAGACCTTTGATAGCTGACATGAATCATTGAAAGGATGTTGACAAAAAACACAGAACTAACTAGTGAAGCCCATATGACTCCACTATTAAGGACCAGAAGTCGCTGAATATGGTTTAAGAGTTTTATTTGGATTACCAACAATCCTGTAAATATGCAAGTCTAGTGTAGATTCAGTAAGTACATTAGTACAATAGGCAAAGTGAAATATTTCAGTTGATTGAGGCGCAACAGAATGAGATACAGAATTGTGATACCCACAATACTACAGTAAAAGTGAACAGGTGTTCCATATAGAAACTTTCCTTATCTCTCCTAAACATAAGTCAAGTATAGGGTCATCTATCAAGTGTCTCTAATCCAGGAACATAGTAGAAAAAAGATTCTGCATGATCAGACTTCAGAAGAAGTCTAAAGGAAAAGGAAATAATTGTTTAGCATAAAGCATAACACTTGCAAGAATAAGACAAGTAAAGAGGTCTGTACCTCTCAATTTTAAAAGGAATCTGCCTTATCTATGGGAACACCAAATTAAAAGTAACAGGAGGACTCATTCAGGGGCGTGGTCTGGCACAGTGTGGCATCAGAAACTTGAAGACCGAGCTCCCGGCTGAGGCCCACGAACACTATTGTCCTGAACCCTCCCCCACGGGGGCATCGTCGACAAGTAGGTGGTTGAGTGATCCCAGGGGCCTCTGGACTGATTAACGACCCTTGAGCAGTATGTGGGAGCAAGCAATGGAAGACATCATGGCCCCAGAGTGGGGCCGAAAGGAGACTTCCACCATCTTGTCTTGCCACTAGCCACGCAGAGGTCTGGAGAATGACAGGGATGGCAGCGTCCCGCTCAGAGGAGGAGCATGGTAGGATCTAGGGGCCCCACTCTGCCCCATGTTAACCCTTTTTCTGGATTGGGCTCTTTGCTTCCTGTGGAGCCCCTGCCATTTTTTTGTGGGCGCGCATCAGGTATGGCCAGGACTATGGGGCGGCTGCGAAGCTGTCAGGCTGCGGCTACCCAACAAGAGATTCAACAGATGGTGGGAGATGTGGTGTGACCACCGGGAGAGCCGCAGGGGACCTGACAGTCACAGCTCATCACCGCAGCACTGCCTGGTAGCAGAAAGAACAGGGCGGCATTGAATAGCTACATTTGCCTGTGCCATACCTTTAGCAGGAGCTGATTTGGAGGATGAGGCAAGCCGCAGGACTCAGTCACACTGGGCATCCTTGTCAATCAACTGGGGTGAGACCCTAGTAGCCCTCCCCTGGAGAGGCGTTCAAGGACTGGCGCAAGAAGCTTGCTTTCCTTCCCAACCACCCCTTCGCTCGTTGGAAATTGGACTTGCCAACTATTAAAGGTCAGAGACTCACAGGGCAGCATTGATAGGAATCAGAAATGCAGTCTCTCTCTTTTCCCCCTCCGACTACAAGGCAAGGAATGAGTGGCATCGCTTGGACCCCTCTGTTGGGGTGTGGTGGACTGGTTGGGGTGCTGGGGCCCGGGGCACAATGAAGTGAATGTTCTTTCCCCGAAGATATGTCATGTACCCTTTTACCCTGAAGGTGTGGACAGTGGGGACAAACACTTGGCGTCTACCGGTGGTAGCTCCTGGACAGCTACAATTTGTTCTGCACTAAGGTGGTTAAACCGAAGGGGATGATGCACCACACACGGAGGCAATGGGAGGTAACTGGCTGTCCCCACCAACAGACAGCAGTCTCAAGACACACATGTCCACTATCTCGGCGGCCATACAAATGACCAAAATGACTCTGTAGGTCAAAAGAGCCTCCGATACACAAGAAGTGAGCTTACTTTGGGTGGACAGAGTGGCAGAGACTGAGAGCACTGTAGCCCAAATTCGACCTACAGTGATGGATAACTGTGCCCACCTCTGGACCCTGGAGTTAGAGGTGGATGGGCCTGCAGACAAACTGTGTGACTTTGAGGTCTGTGCCTGATGTAATAATGTCCGAATGGTGGGGGTGACAGAAAATCTGAAGGGGCTTAGTGCTGAACTTTAGCTGGAGAAATGGCTGGGGAAGGTGGTATTGTAAGGGAAAACCTTGCAGTGGTTACAGTTGAGAGGATCCATAGGGTACCGGGTTGGCGCCCCCCTACAGTGTCCCATTTGCTGAACGTTCAAGATAGAGACACCAATAGGCTTAGCTCCTGGAGGAAAATGGGGTCTGCATGAAGCGATGGCTATAGGTGGGGGGCTGTGATTGATGCTTTACATGACTGGGTGGTTTGTGGAACCATGGTGGGCTGTTCTTCTGCCTGCACAGTAGTGTAGGGTTGAGTGTTGTTTATGGTGTTGCTCCGTATTTCAGAGTGTGGTGGGAAATGGACAATCCTGCGTGGGGGGGAGGGGGAGTTTTACGACTGCAGCATGGTAAGGTAGGGAGGATGGGGAGATGGGTTTTTATTGTTAGGTTTTTCTGTTTGCAACCAGAAGGTAGCAGTGGGGTTGGGGATTGTTCGCCTTCCTACCCGGTATGTGGGTCCTCGCAGATGGGGCCGGCTTGTAGGTTTATCCATGAAGTCACATGGCCTTAGGTTACTAACGTGGAATGATGTGGCTGAGCTGGGCAGCAAGATTGGAAGGGGGGTTAGTGGCGAAGGCCCTTAACTGCTAAAGTAAGAGTGTGCTATTCCTCCAAGAAGTGCATCTATAGAGATCCAACTGTGTCCCCCTGAGATGGGGTCGTTATGTAGTGGCAGGCCACTTGGGTTACACCGTATGGTCTAGAGGGGTACTAATATTGGTGAGAAAGTCCCTCCTCTTTCAGGTGACACAATTGTGGTCGGATGATTGCGGATGCTATGCAATGGTCATGAGCATGTGGGAGGGGGAATCTATAGCTTTGATTAATATGTACCCACCCCGGGACTGCAAGCAGACTCCCTATGGCTCCTGGGTCAACTACTTTGTGACCTCCCACAGATGTTGAATATGATTGGAGGGGACTTTAATATGGTGATGGATCCACAACTGGATATGTCCCACCCCTCAGAGTTCCATAACCCTCAAGCAAGAAAGCTGAGAGACTGTACAGACTAATTGGTTGGGAGATATTTGGCGTTCCATGCATGGAGGGGATAGGGGTTATTCGTATTACTTCGGGGCACATAATACCCATTCGTGCCTGGGCTACTTTTTGACTCCCCTGCCAACACGACAAAGGTTTGTGGAGGCGGAGCTTCAGGCACAATGAATCTCTGATCGGTCCCCGTTGAGCATTACCATGGCGACAAACCAAACGGTAGGACGGAATACAGAATGGCATCATGGCGCATGGTAAATGAGTAAGTAGTAGACCACCTAGGAAAAGCCACAGATATTTATTTCAAGGAAAATGCAGAAGCGGAGACAGATGCTTTGGCTCTGTGGGAAGTCTATAAGTTCACTCTTCAGGGGGGTCATCATCGCAGACAAGTTTGGGGAAAAGAGGTAGTAGGCTCGTTGTAGGTTAGATCTGGAACAGGAAATGATGGACCTGGAGGCAGATTACAATTTGGCATCGTCTGCCACTAAAAGGGTGTGCATCTTGTCCAAAACAAAGGAATACTGTACCTTGGTCAGAGAGGAGGGTAAATGGATGCATATGGTCCAGCAAAAGCATATCTATGAGACAGGGATAAGGCAGGGAAATGTCTGTCACAGTTAAGTGAGGGTGACCGAGGGCGGACCCGCATTGGGGGTGTTCTCACACCGGATGGGATGTAGGTGACATAACAGCCGCAATGGCTGATTACATAGGGGAATTTTATGAGGGACAGAGTCAGAAATAGTACAATTTGCATTGGAATACCCTTGTGGGCTGCTGGAGAGGCTGTGGCCCTGGGATTGCAGGCTGACCCTACATGGTGCTGACACTGCTTCAAACACGGAGAACTCCGGGCCTGAATGGCCTTCTAGCAGAGTTCTTTAAAAGGCTGGTAGGGAGGACTGCTAGGCCTTTGCACAAGATGCCTCTTGCAGCATACCAAGCGAGGGGAACTGCTGAGAGACCTCCACACAGCTACTATAGTCTTGATCCCCAAGGCGAGTAAGCAAGGGAGGAGTGGGACTCCTATCAATCCATATTGCTGCTGAATGCAGATGTCAAAGTGTTGGCTGAAGCACTAGCAAACAGATTGATTGGACAGATTTCGGACTTGATTCACCTGGACCAAAACGGGCTCATTCCTCACCGGTCGACTAAATTGAATTTGCGCCATCTATAACAAGCATTGAAAATGCAATAGGTCTCGCCTTTGATTAAGTTAAAACCATTTGCTTTGCTAATGGTATTGTATAGCAAAGCAAATGGCTTTAACTTAATGAAAGGCGAGACATATTGCATTTGTAATTGTTGTTCTCAGAAGATCTGTGTTAGGAAAATAAACAGGCAATGTACCTGGCACATTTGTTTTGTTAGAGGGTGCATGGCAGACTTGCTCAGGCAAAAAGCTGGCATGGCATCAGAAGGGCCACCTTAGATAAGTCATGTCAGCTGACTGAATTATTAATTTGATGGTGTTTCCAAGGACTGGTGGTTGCACAATTAGGGAGCACAGCATTCCCCGCCCTCTATTTGAAATGCGGAACTGAAGAGTTGAAGGGGCGGGACATTTGCCATTTGTAGACATCTGTTATAGTTCAGTCCAACAGTAAATGAGACGCTAAGGGTAAATTTAGCGGATCTAAAAGATTCGCAAAAAAAGCCCTGAATGTCCTCTTTGCTCCATATAGTGTCTATAAACCGTCCTGAAAGTCCCCTTGCTTGGGTCCTGTAAATCTCCATTGCGGGAACAATCGGAAACCATAAGGAAGGGCGCGTCGATGCCGTACACATGTGAAGCTATATTTCCTGCGATGTATGGGCGGGGTTAGGGGTGGGGGGGCGGGGCGGTCAGCTGGGTACCTTCCCACAGGGAGCCACATGGGCTGCACCCACCACCTTACACCGTGCCCCGCACACCCACCTGGCAATCACCGTGATTTCTGTTGGCTGCAGCTGTCTGGAGCAGGCCGCTTCAGCAGGAAGGGCAGGACGTCTCCTCAGGCCTCACGCCTCGTCGCCCCGTCTGGGCGTCTCGCAGCTTCAGCCCCATGGAGCCAAGCCCAGCCACCGGGCTCTACGTAGTGCCTCTTCTTGGGGGCAGTCAGGAGCCCTGAGCGCTTGGCGGCCAGGCCCAGCCGTCGGATCTCTCGCCAGGTCACATGGCCTGGGGGGTGTGCTCCACAACACTCCGGAGCTGGCCCCAGCCCCCACCTCTTTCAACAAAGCCCAGTGGCGGCAAAAAACGTTTTTGCCGGTTCCGGTCTCCATTCAGCCATCTCCTCACTCGCGGTCCGCCCGACAGCCGATATCAGGAGGCCGCCTGGTAACCGCTGCGCTCTGGGTCATCAGTCTCCCTCTGGCGCAATCCAGGGCGGAAAGAGATCACCGCTAGCTTCGGCGATGTAGTAAAGGACATTGCGGGAACAATCGGAAACCATAAGGAAGGGCGCCTCGATGCCGTACACATGTGAAGCTATATTTCCTGCGATGTTACAGAGGTTTTTTTACGTGGCAAGGAAATCTGGCAACTCTATGATTTTATAGAAAGCTACACTTTGTCACAAAGTACAATTTTTAGCCATCATTTAAACAGCGCACCCGATCTAAGCACAGTAAATAAAACGATATTTAATATTCTGAAAAAAATTATTAATAGACGTTGCCTATTATAATTATGCAGTACTTCACAATAGGTTATAGTAAAAGCAGCAATTGTGTATCCCGGGTGCAAGTGAAGCGCGAGGGCAAAGAGACGAAATCAAATATAGCATGGAAGATGCTGAAGGAAAGAGCAGAGGCCTAGACGTTCACAACATGAACAAGTCAAAACGAAACCTAAGAGCAGCGCGCGTGAGCTTCTACCGTAGACAGCTTACGTCGCGCGGCTCTTAGGTTTCGGTTTCCACGGCGCATGGCAGTGAAAGCGGGTGCTCAGAGACTGACGACAAAAAAAAAAAAAACCTGCCTGTTTATCAGCGCCGCGCGCTAGTATGCAGACTCTCCTGCATTCCAGAGAGGCGCGCGACGCGATCCGATCCTTTCCTGCCATGCTGTGGAGACAAGACCTGGCCGCGTGCACAACGTTATCCTATGGGAAAACGCTGTGCGCGGCCAGGTCTTGTCTCCCTTCGGCGTTCTCAGACTGCTGAGACGCTGACTATAGTTCACTGGCGAGAACGCGCTTTTCAAGCGCGTTATAGCCGAGACCTAAAAAGGTATAGCAGTGGTGGAGAGACTGGGGATTCCTCTAGCTGTGGCATTTTTAGATGCATGCAAGGCCTTTGATTCTATACACTGGCCCTTTTTTTATTCACTTTCATATATAAATCTCTAGTTCTACAGTGAACAGATTTCAGTAATGCATTTACATGCTTCATACTTGTTGATGAAGTTAAGGCACATAGTGAATATAATGTCAAATGCACGTATGCACGGCTGCAGCGAGTGTCTTCTTTCCGGGTAGGGTGATGTGGTTAAGGGCGGGGCTGTACTCTCAAGAACTCTTATGTCCTTGAACCTAGTTCCACTCTTTCACAGGAGTGGGCCTTCTGCGAAGGGTGGACTGGCAGGTCACCCTCATTTGTCTTTTAAGTGCTGGCTGGGGATAGCAATGGGGGTGGAAATGGTGAAGCATCAAGGTCACCCCAAAGCTTCATTCTAGGATGGACACCATTCAGGGCTGCATTACAAAGGGACTCATCTGACTACTACTGCTTAGGAAACTTGCACCAGAAAGGGAAAAATAGGGTGATAAGTGCATGCATCGTCAACCAACACAGAGAGTTAGGGAGGTTAGCCTGACATGGCAAAGGGGCATTATGCTATGGATTTCAGAGAGAAAAGTAAGTTGAGCGACACTAGACTATCCTGCATGGCCCATCATACTCCGCTGTCAGAGAGATTTGCCTCAGAATAGGCTGTCTGTATGACCCTAGTCACAAACACTGTCAAAATGTACCTCACTAAAACAACATTGTTCTAAGTGTCTACAATGTAATGTGTTGCAGCCACTTTTCACTTGTTTCTTTGGTTCTTTCATCGAAGACAAGAAGGCACATTTCGTACCAACATTTGAGGGTGTTCGTTTACCTCTCTATGCCCTGTGGCGATGTTTTGCAGAGCATCCATTATTGCCACTGATTGTCTGTTTGTCCTGCTCTTTTTTCCGAAAGTTTGCGGTGTAGAAGGAGAATGGAAGCCCAGCACTAATTCGAAGACTGTGGAATCGACTCTATGAGATAAAGTCTAGAGGGTGTTCAAGGCTGGTATTACATTTGAGCTTGAAATCCGCTATTTACAGCGTAAACCTCAAAAGTATGAAGACATTTCTAATCGCCCCGCTTTGCACACAAAGGATCCCCCAATTTTCAAGGTAGAGTTATACCACGGGAGGTATCTTTCCAAATTATAGTGAAATCTGCACTCAGTTTAGTACGTTTTCCTTAGATGTAGACTATTTCCGTTTTTCTAGTTCACTTGCCTATTTCCACAAATATGTCAAAAGGGGTAGTTATTGAGGTTTTCTGTGTGTAACTTTCAGCTTTACACCGAATGTCTTGATTTGTTCAGAAGGTTTTCTTCACATGTACTTGGTAAAACTAGTGTGTCATTTAAAAACAATCTTTGTGCTTTGTACAGGACTACTGCCATGTTCATGAGAAAAAAATATTCTTATTTGAGGCAGGTGATACCTTTAGTAAATATTCATGACATTACCTCCAACCATAACGGCAACTTAATACCTAATTTGTCAGCTTCTGCTGTTATATGTTCGAACAATGTCAATGCATTTGTACAACTGGAAAATCGTATCAGTATCAAGAATGTAAGAATAATTAGGGCCCACAAGGGAGCGGATATTAAAGAGTGTATGATTACTTTATTAGAAGATACTTTATTTCAGAGTCAGTAAACCCAGGTTTATAGGCGGACATCAAGTGACTTAACACATTTGTGATAAACAGAATAAAATCTAGAAAGAGGTTAGTACATTTCCTCAGTTTCAGTATAAGGAGGCAATCCTTAAAAAGGATTTCAAAGCAAAAGAAACCAAAACAACGGTATCCAGCAGTACTTGGGCTTGACCAATTGATATCACTTAAGCAAGGCCACAGTGATTCAAAAGTGGAAGTTAAACAAATGTTTGCAAAACCTGTGACAAAAAGATGCAGTTGATTCCATCACAATTAAAACGGGCGGTCTGATGTCTTTTTTTCCGTCACTACCAGGAGAAATGCGGCGGTCACAGACATGTTACAGGGTGTGAGGGCCATAAGAGTTTTCTTTTTCACACAAACTTCCCTTTATAAAGTTTGTTTCTGAAAAACAAAAAAAAGTGTAAGTGTCCGCCTAAAAGACAGTGTGTGTAAGTGTCCGCCTAAAAGACAGTGGCTGCTCACCAAACTCTAAGCGCCTTCTGAGAAGCTGCTATGGTGGCATATCCCTGCATGGCCGGCAGTAATCTTGTAATCTGACGGGTGGTACTGCAACCGGGGAAGTGGAGGGAATTAACTCAGCCACCCCTTACATACAGCTAGATTCAAAAAGAGGTTCCAAGTCTAAAATATATAATATCTAGCATTCCAGTTTTCAATCTTCTTCTGGTTCTCAATCCTCTCGTAACTCACCAGAGTCCTCCACCTGGATACCCTTACTGGTGATAAATTCACACTTTACAAATGTGGAATTATTATTATTAATCTGAAGTCCTGGTTTCCTGACAGCATGCTAGGGCTAGAGCTGGGTGCGGCAGGGAGCAGGGGCCTGGGAAGAGGGGAGACCAGAGGGGGGATCTATGAAAGGCAGAGGCAGGGATGTTACGATTTCACTTGAACTACATTAGAAAAGTGAAACCATTCATTTCTACGGCAGACCTCAAATTGGCAGTCCAATCCTTAGTTATCTCAAGGATTGAATATGGATGTACAACTTTAGCAGGCCTATCAAAAATGTCCACAGCACCACTAAAAGCATGTCTCAGTGCGGCCGCAAGACTCATCACCGGATCTAGGAAATTCAACCATATCTCCCCACACCTGAAAGCGTTAAACTGGTTACCATACGAAGCCAGAATTAAACTTAAACTGGCATGTAGTACCCACAAAGCGCTCCACTACAAAACACCAAGGTACTTAGCCCACAAAATTGAGCTATCAGGGGGAAGCAGACCAGCCAGGAGCGCCAGGGAGCTGCTGCTGAGACCACCCATCTTTCGGAAGAAGAAAGCGTATGACAGAGCTTTCTCCGGAGCAGCCCCCAGAATCTGGAACTCACTCCCACCAAACATTAGGAAAATTCCAAACACAGCAACATTCAAGAGGGAAGCGAAGATCGTCCTAATGAGCAAGTTCCTTCCGTAGGCAAGACTGTTCATCACTAGCACCGTGATATAGGTGTTTCCAAAACAGAACAACAATGTATGTAAAGATAAAGTCACCAGTTATGCTGGGAATAATCTTTTACAGTACTGTACTACTCGAGACTCGTGGTGATGTAGAATGCACGGAAAAAGACACATCAGAACTGTCTGTATTGGAATACTCTTATACCTTGTACACTAATCAGTTCCAAAAACTTTTATTTGTAACCATGAAGATAGACATGTACAGGAATACTATATATATATATGTTAATTCTGATATTCAAGCTGTATCTCAAACCTACCTCATGTCACTGTATATATTTATTCTAATACTGCTACACAAGCTGTATATCTAACCTCTCTGATATAATAGTGAAGCGTTCTGCTATACAAAATGCATCTCTAACCTACCTCATGTAACTGTGAAGCGCTCTGATACCCAAGGGTCACGTTCGCGCTATATAAAACTGTAAATAAATAAAAATAAATAAATAAATACCTGCAAAGAATATCTGCAGCATGAATCCATCTAGCAATTGCAGTCTTAGCTACAGGACTGCCTGCATCTGTACCCATATACATTATATAAAGCTAGTCATAAGAATGCAAGTGCAAGGATATGTTCAATTAAATTGAAGAGTGCACTGCACAGCAATACTGTTTAGTAACTCCACAGCAAAGGACCTATGAAGAAGTGGAAAGTCTAGGAGAAAAGTCTCCTCAATTAGGAAGGAGAACATTTGTGGAGAACGAATGATTATTTCAGGAGGAATTTAGTGCCAGTGAGCAAAGGTGAATGGCTGTTAAAGGCACACGGAGTGGATTTCACGAATATGACTTGTAGAAATGATGATAGTCAAGATCATGGTTTTCGAGCAAAGCAGCTTCCTGTCATGGAAGGTCAGTAGTTTGAAAGGTCTGTACATTAGACAACCGTGATGTTGGTACAACACACCTCTGCTTTGTAGCTGATCACTAAAAGGAAATGTTTCTGAAACTATAGACTCCATTGTACTACTGAAATGTAGGTGTGGTGGTACCCTACAGCAGGACACAGATGTGCATGCTGAGGAAAGTAGGTGTAGCAGAAACAAACACTGGGACAAATGGATGTTACCTAGAAATGCTGAGATATCTCCATATAACGATTTTTGTAGAAGGTGCAACAGAGAAGGTGTCAGATTACAAATAGTGAAATATTTTGCAATGATTTTCCCAGTTCCAGGTTTAGGGGCATACAGAAGGAGATCCACACGGTTTCAAAACTCCATAAATTAAGGTACCTCGCTCACAAAACAATACTTAAAAATATATGTGCCCATTCACAAAAGCATTTACAAATACAAAAAGTAGTACTACAGAAGTACTTTCTTACATGCCTTCATGAATCAGAAGGGAAACACCCAACTCCCTATTAGTAAAAGTGCAAAGCGAACACATTGCTTTCTATTTGTACATGTATATATTCTCGATATTCCTATTGTATTCAAAGTTTAGATGTTTGCGAACAATTCTCAAATGGATGTATGTAAAAGGGCACTACATGAGTACTGTTTTATGTCCTCCAAAATTACTTCGTGAATAAGACAATAGTTTATGTCACATTCTAAAAAAAGTTATGTTTTTGTCCTGTTTTACAGGTCACTGATGTTACACCATGCATTGTTCTGTAAAAACATTTAAAATGACTGAATATCATCTTGAAAGTCACCAAAAGGGAGCAACGTATTTAGAGGTTCCTTAAACCAACCCTCCGTTGCATGCACATGCATGTTCATATAAATAGACCACAAACCGCATGAGCCACAGAAATACAGGTGTCAGAGCCCCTTTCAGAGGACCACTGAGCACCCTGGGGCTACTGGGCCCAACCGTGGCCTTTAACTCCTGCTGTCTCGGTGCCCTGCCTCCTATAGGCTCTGAACACCTGGATTAATTACCCCTTCTGCACTTGTCTTTCAGTGGAAGCAGTGGTCGAGTAGTCAAGGCTCCCTCAGGGGGATGTAGATATAGGTCAGTGAACACTCAAAATGCAAACCGTGGACAAAATAAATCAATGTCCAGGACAATACTCGCTTTCTAAAGAAAAGAAGTATTTTATTTCTAACTTTTTTTTTAAAACCGTTTTTATTGCAGGAACCTTAATCCGCCTCACATTTTACAACATTTCTGGTCCACTGACGCTAATGCGCCCCCCTCCACTTCCACTTGTTGCGTACACAGCCATTTAGCCCACAACCCGGAGGTCGGGTGGCGTCAGTCCGTGGATCCCCCTTCTTGATAGCCTTTATATACGGAGTTCTGATTGCTCAGAATCCCACATCCCGCTTTTAACATTTTCACCCTTCCCACCCCTGTCGCCAACTATCCCTCAACCCCCTCCCTCCAACCCCCCCTCCTCTCCCCCAACTCCCCCCCCCCAGAGTGCCTTCCCCCCCTGCGCCTGAAGTTCGCGGTGTCCTACGTGTGTGTGCGCTATCAGGAGTGTTTAAAATCCTATTGGGAATGTGCTCCTAGTGTGCGTTGGGGTGCTGCATCACCTGATCCTGAGAGGCTTCCCTCCTCCTCCACCATGCTATCTCGCAAAGATTGCACCAGTATCTCCCATTCCATGGCCGCTTCCATTGCCCTGTCATCCGACCTGCGGCGGGCCAATTGATACCTGAGTGTACTTTCGCTCGCTGCCCACTTAAGCATCTCATTAGTCCATCTTCTGAGCGTCGGGCATGTTTTCGATTTCCAGTTTCTAGTCAGTTCTCTTTTAGCTAAAATCAAGCCCATATCTATAAATTTGCTCGAGATCCTATTTTTGGGTGTGTGCGGGAACCAATGCAGCATTCCTACCGCCTTGGTGAGTTGCAACCCCCGTTCAGTCACATTGTTCAATGTCTCAAAAATCTCTCTCCAATAATCATGTAGGTGTGTGCAGTCCCAGAGCATATGGCCCAGGTCCACTCCTACCGTGTCACACCTGGGGCATGCCGCACTCTCCACCCCAAAATACTTCCCAATCTTTCCTGGTGTAAGATAGGCTCTATGCAGGATATAAAAATTTATTAACTGAAAACGTGCGTTTCTTGTGCTTTTCCTCGCCCGCCTCACTATCTGCGCCCATGTAGTATCGGGGATCTCCGTCTGCAAATCTAGCTCCCTGGCCTCCTTCAGTGTCACCAGGGGTTGCAGAGTCTCCCGCAACATCCGTGAGTAGAGGCACGTCACCGCTTTATACGTCCCGGCCGCCATCATTGTATATTGGCAAGCCATGGATGCAGTGGGCTCTTGGATCCCTGCCCCCCAGTGCACCTGCATCGCCCGCGTTACAGCCGCATGCATTAAGTAGTCCGCTCTCGGGAGGTCAAAGCGATCTTGCAAGGTCTGGTAGGGGAGTAGTTCTCCGTTCTCATACAGATCTCCTAACATTTGCAGCCCTGCATCCTCCCATCCCTGCAGCCTCGACCAATCTCCGCCATGTGGAAGTGCCGTCACCATGCCCAGGGGTATTTCAGGCGCATACATGCGTCGTACCCCCGCCCGCTTCCGTGCCCGGTTCCAGCAGAGTTTGTACGTCTGCTCCTCCAGCGATAGGTCCCTGAGAGTCAGTTTCTGTTGCAGGGTGATGTATGCCAGCACATGCCGAGGGGTACCCTTCTCTCTCTCTTGCTCCGGCCCCCGATACACTCGCGCCACCTCCTGCGTGAATATCTGCAGTTGAGCTGCCAAATAGTAGAGCTCAAAATCAGGGACCGCAAGGCCTCCCTCATCCTTCGGCCGGAGCAGCGTGGCCAAAGCTATTCTGCGCCTGCTCGTGCCCCAGAGGAAAGAGATCAGTAAAGACTTCAACGGCTGGAAGACCGATCTGGGTATCCAAATAGGCAGCGTGCGGAAGTAGTAAAAGAGCCGCGGCAAGGCTATCATTTTTATCAGGGATATGCGTCCCGTCACCGATAGCGGGAGGGTAGCCCAAAAGGTCATACAGCTCCGCAGCGCTCGTGTACATCGGCCACATTCCCCTCAAGCAGGTCCGCAGCTTTATGATATATGTGCACCCCCAGATATTTCAAACAGTCAGGTTCCCAGGCCAGCAGCGGCCGGGTAGCGGGTCTCGGTTCTCCGTGACGTAGTGGAAACAAGCAAGATTTAGACCAGTTAACCTTTAGGCCGGATAGCCTGCCAAACAACACCAGAAGTCTCTCCGCTCCCTTCGCATTCTCTAGGTACAACAAGAGGTCGTCCGCATACAATGAAATAATTTGCGGGCTTCCCCGATAAGTCAAGCCCCTATAGAAGTGCCCTTTCCTGGCTTCGGCCGCAAAAGGTTCGATCGCCAGTGCGAATAACAGGGGGGATAAGGAACAACCCTGTCTCGTGCCGCGGCACACCGGGTATTGGTGTGACACGAGGGAGCCCACCCGCACACGTGCCATCGCAGAGGCGTACAACACTCTAGTCCAGCGTATAGAACTGCCTCC
This sequence comes from Lissotriton helveticus, assembly GCF_964261635.1. Taxonomy (NCBI): domain Eukaryota; kingdom Metazoa; phylum Chordata; class Amphibia; order Caudata; family Salamandridae; genus Lissotriton; species Lissotriton helveticus. The sequence goes on along the minus strand of NC_136063.1, from coordinate 1,527,628,811 downwards.
GAGGCCGAAGTGCTGCATAACCCTATACAGGTATTCCCACTCCAAACTGTCAAATGCTTTTTCTATATCGATTGACAGGACTACAGGCGTTTGCGCGTCAGGCCATGGCCCTCCCAGCAGGCGTATCAGTTGGCGTATATTGATAGTTGTGTTTCTGGTGGGAATAAATCCAGATTGGTCACTATGGACCAGTCCCGACATGTGCTGCAGTAGTCTGGTCGCCAGTATGGTGCTCAGTATTTTATAGTCCGCTGTCAGCATGGACAACGGCCTAAAGGATGCTGGATGTTTACTCTCTCTGCCCTGTTTCAACAATGGTATCATTAAGGCTTCACACATGCAGTCTGCCTTGAGATTTAGCCTCGTTGTACACCACCTGGAGCCGCGGAGCTAGTTGGTCTATGTATTTGCTGTAAAATTCTATGGGCAGCCCATCCAAACCTGGTGTCTTGTTACGAGCCATCTTCTGCACTGCACACCTAATCTCTCCCAATTCTATATTCTTGCCCAGGGCTTCCGCCTGTTCTTGTTCTAACTGCGGCAACTGCAAGCCCTCTAGGAAGGCATCAATCTCACACTCCCGGCCCTCCAGCGCGCTCTCAGAGCTTCTCGTAGTACGAGCGAAAGCATTCTAAGATCTCCATCTGGGTGTGGTGTACAAGGCCATCGTCCCCCTCGACGGCTAAGATTGGGTGGCTACGTCTCGTGGGGTTAGCCAGCCAGGCAAGTAACGCCCCCGCCTTGTCTCCCTCCGCATGCGCCTTTGTCATATAAATCTTATAATCAAAACAGCGGAGCCGTTCCATTTCTGCAGGCACCGCTACCTTGGCCGCACATACCCTCTCCTGCAACTCTGGGTGAGTAGGGCGCTCTATTTCAGCGTCACGCAGAGCTTTCTCCGCCTCCTCTAGATCATCCAGCAAGGACCTGCGCGCTCCAGTGTATTTTCCAATACAGTGGCCTCTAATAACAGTCTTAAAGGCGTCCCACTCCTTCGCTCTGGACGTCGCGGTGCCTTCATTCGCCTCAAAGTAATGTGTTATCCTATCCCCCAACTCAGCTCGAAATACCAAGTCATCAAGCGTGTCCGGTCTCAGTTGCCACATCGGGACCTGCGAGGTCTCCGTCATCCAGTTAAGGGTGAGCAGTAAGGGATTGTGGTCAGAGAGTGTGCGAGATAAGTATTCCGAGTTCGCCACCAGTGGAAGCACTGGTGGGGAGCATAAGAAGGTATCTAATCGGACATGGAGGTCATGCAAGCTGGAATAATAAGAGTAATCTCTCGCCACCGGGTTTGGCACCCGCAAGGCATCCAGCAAATCCCAGCTCTCTTACCATTCGAACCTGCGCCTTGCCAGACGGTGCACCGGGGACGTCCCCAGAGGTGGATAGGATCTGTCCAACGCAATGTTCGTCACTGAGTTAAAGTCCCCTCCCATTACAACAGGGCCCGCTAAAAACCCCGCCAGTGCCCCAGACAGTTTTGTGAAGAAGGACACTTGGTCGGTATTAGGCGCATACACGATGCATAGCACTATATCCTTGCCCCTCAGTGTACCTTCCACCGCTACAAACCTGCCCTCTGGGGAAGTATTTTATTTCTAATTCTACACATGCAAAGGATAGGACATTCAGAAGCTATGACCCAAACCTCCCTTGAGGTTGGGACACTTGTTGTAGTTATTAGACAAATCCCTGTCCCACCATCCTTCATGTAACATGCTTGGGGTTATTCCCCATTCATTGTGGCCTCATTCAGGGAATGCAAACTATTAGGCCGTACTCAAGAGTTCTCCCTTTGACTGTTTTAAGAATCATTCAAAAGTGTCTATGGTGCCACAGCACCGTTAGCAAAGGCCCAGTTCCAGTCTCATCCGCTTCTGCAGTATTGCAGTGCTTAACGGTGTAGCAAATGCCCTCTTCTCAAACACTTCTAAGTCTGGATCCTGTATGACTAAGTCGGGCCACCAGCGATGGACGCAGCAGCACCTGGGGGTGCAGGCTCTTCATGCCGAGGAGCGCTGTTGGTCAGTTTCCAGCGATTGGAGATGCTTCCGCTTGGCAGACACAAAGCAACAATTTGCTCTGCCCGCTAGCAGAAAGGGAGCGGGGGGTAGGGGGGTTCTGGTGTGATCCTACAGCTCCAGACCACAGCTCCAATGAGGAGCAACCCCGAAACTTGGGCCAAAGCGGTACCAGTAGTCTCTCCTGGCATAAAGGGTTGCCACTGTAATCATAATTTCATTGCAAACTCACCTTATGCATTCGCTCTCACTACAGCAGCCCCTCCTGGAATATGGGACCGCTGATTTTGACAGTCACAAGTCATGCGCAACTGGTCCAATTCAGTTTACCAGTGACCCCCTCTGCCATACGTCGTCACCGCAGCACAATGGTGTGGCTTCGTGCTTCCCACCCAGCGCTTCTAGCTCAGAACAACGCACACCTCTCCTGACATACGAGAGTTATGGAGTCGATGCTGCACACAGGAAACGGCTCAATTGGTGCACAGCCTCACACCTCACTTGAGGAATTCTCGTGCAGGACTCCCCACTGGACCTTGCTTCCTCCAAAACTCTCCTTTCCCTCATATGACACACTGGTCTTGGCATGCCGGCAGGCAATGGTGTTCCAGGGCAGGTGATCTTGGTGTCCTGGGTGATGTCCCCTCACCCAGCAGGGAAACTAGCATGGCCTTTGCCAGCAGTCCTGGTCACAGGAAGATGTCTTGCAGAACTTCCCCCTTCTCACACAGCCTGTCTGGCTGCTTGGTAGATTACATATTTTTGGGGAATCAACCTTCCCTTCTTGTAGTCTTTTTCCAGACACCAAATGTGATTTTGGGTCTTTGAAGTTTTATGTTGGGATTCTGCTTCTTTTGAAGTGGACACCTCTCTTTCTTCTTTCCTCATGAAGGATGTCTGTCACAGCAGGCATGACTCCAAAGTCGATTGACCCACAACACAATTCGTAGACGCGATCAGAGTTCACACTTGGATGTCAACCACAGTAATATGTGCATCAAAAGATTAATCCCAGGCCCCTTCCTTCTAATCTATTACTGAATCAAAGAGCAAAATCTTTAAGTGCAAAGAAAGTCTTTCCCTTCCCTCCAGTGCTTGTCCCTCCCAGCTCACGAAAATACAGCAATCCACAAATCCATCTGAGGGGGGGGGGGGATTCCTCTCCTCCTCAGGTCTTCACCCTCCAGGCCTAGACTTCCCAAAATGGAATCCAGGTTCCTCCATTTAATCCACCCTTGCAGTCACATTTACTCAGTGTACACTGACAGCACATTTACTGTCCAACACTAATATCTCTATGTATTGTACCCTTGCATGTACACATGCATTCAGCACACACACTCACTCTATACTCACTATTCAGTACTGAAGCTTTACTATACTCAACCCAGTTGTGCTTCTTTTAAAACACACACACTGCCAGTATACACACTCACTATGTGCCCTTCACAATACTCTACCCTTAATGTATTGTACTTCACACAAGCACACATACACCTCAAACATGCTTTCCCTGCATTGCACTGTTCAAAACTATCTCTTATGTAATGTATTCTTCTCAAGCATGCATACATCTAGTACATGTACTATTCATACATGCACTTCACAGTACTACTACATTGTTATACTATTCCCTTCCCAGGCACACATACATCCAATTCAGTCGCTACTCCTGTGCAGTGCAGCACTTCACATCTACCTAATGTAGGGTGAGTTAAGCGAACAAGCGGAACTTTTTAAAAGGTGAATGAGCATGTAGGCATCTCTCCAGTGACTCAGGTTATAAGGTCCTGTTCACTACTACGTATCACTACATGGTGAGTTGCCAACACCACTATGAGGGTAGTACTTTGGGCGCCCCTCCCAGCTCAACAAGACCACAATCCATGAGACAGGCCTATGTCACGGCACACACACAATATCCGTGTTCACCTATGTCAAAAAGGTTAGCATTGGGGATCTAGACAACAGCTCTGTAGGGCACTCAGGGCAGGGATACACATCTTTACCATGTCGAGGAATTTTACGTCCAAAAACAGGTTCCCCTCAACAGTCCCTCCAGTGTCTCTTCATGATGGTCTAAAAAGATTCAAAGAAATAGTCTGTATACTTTCATAAGGAACATGGAAGTCACGAAAATGTCTGTGTCTGTTCAGAATGGGTCCCTATGAGAAATATGCAAGTATGTTTTTTTTATTACAGTTTCCAAGAACCAATCATTGCACTGAACTATGACAAACATACGGATAAAGCAGGGACGTGAAAATTCTCATAATCACAGTATTCTTCGATTTAACTTGGCCTGGTATATGTAAACATTGCTTTACCATGCTTTGCTGCAGAAACTTTACTGCCCAGTTGCTGTCAGGCTGTAATTCCCTCAGAGGGTAGTACATATATTCTGTCCACCAGACTGGAAGGTAAAAAGGGCATAAATGGTCCTACCGAAAGGATGCACGGCTTGTTGTTCCCTTCCTCGGGACCTCTATCCTCGGGAGGGCTGGATCCCAAAGGACCACTCACACTTAGGAACTATCTTAAAGACCACCCCTCCCTGCTCCCACTACTAACACAGCTCAAAGTAACACCAGAGAAAAGCTACCTTCTTTATTGGCAAGTGTTCTACCAACTCTTAAAAGTAGGTTAAGTGTGGCTTGATCCTTGTTGGGTCATCTGTGCCTTGCCTTTCTATAAATGCTACCGCGAAAATGTTCTTGGAATGCCCTAATTTGGACTCTCGACTACAGTGTTTCCAGAAGGCTAACGACCAGTTTGATTTTTTTCCATCTAGCAATTGCCAAAACAGATTCTCACCTTTTTTGTGTTCCAAAAATATTACCCCATAAATGGTAAAATCTTGTTCAGCAATAAATCAATAAGGGAGACTAAACAAAAATCCCAAGCAAGTAATCTGCAGAGGAGATGCACCGGCTTTGCCTTACACCATCAGAATGACCATGTGCCAGAGACTAGTTTGCACGTTTCTAACAGAAAACATACACGGTACATCCTAATTTGAAAAAAAAAGAAACCATGTTTAGTTCACAAGCTTTATTGATGTTTGTGAAACATTACAATACGTTTGATGGGAACAGAGTACATCTAAGATCGACACTACCGTAAACAAAAAGAGAAACACAGCGAAAATGCATTTTACATAAAGATACAGCATTCCCTTTTCTTCGGTGAAGTATGCCCAAAGTCCCTTTCCAAACTGTCAAAGGAATGAACTTTAAAATACATCAGACCAAGTAGCTCCAAATAAGTAACGCACAGAAAACTTCAATTTGCGTTTCATCAATTAAAATTAAAACTCACTTATTCAAGAATTTTTTTGCTCTCCACAAACACTAAATGTAGCTTGTGCTACAAGTTTAATGCATTACAATAAGGATTTTCGTACCGTATATTCTTGGCCTACATGTTCATGGGAAAAGATCATAGAAAGGTACTTATTTAAAGTTCTCAAATAGAACCTAAGAAATGTAAGGTTTGATTTAATTCACGCCAATATAGTGGCAAAATGTATAGCAGCTAATTCACAACTAGTGAAGCATAATCCTACCCAATCCAAATATCCCTTAAAATTAGCTAAATGCCTGAACACATTTCAGTGTGGACCAAAAAAGCAAGTGACCACTGGGTTTTCTGAAAGAAAAAGACGTTGACCTGCCAAAGCAAGGCCATATTTTCATCATGTATACTGATAGCCTGTTCCAGAGCTGAGTGGTGTGGACGAAAAAGCTCCAATCCCCAAAGTCTCATTCTAGTGAATCTTGTACCTTATCGGAGGACCTTACCCTAAATGGGTAACCATGTAGGGATCTAGAGGGAGTGCATTCTAATACTTAACACTTTCAGCTTGTGAAGCACACTCTTTTACAATTCCTGGATATGAATAATTGTAGTAATTTAGAGCGAAAAATAGGGGATTGTAGGTGGATGCCCCCTTTGGGGAAAAGAAATACTAATCTTTTGGGACAGCTTAAAGTATTAAAATGCAACTGATAAATCCAATTTTTTATTGAAAATTGTTTTACTTTTCGTTTTTCACATTATTGGTACTTCTAAAACCTTTTTTACCTACAATATTTCTTCTTCATTTTTTTAAATCCTTTTCCTGTCTTGTCTTACCCCTTTTCTCTTATCTTTTTATTTCCTTTTTAGTTTTGTAAATTGCCTTACAGGCTACTGCAACCCCCTTTCTCTCTCCATTCCTGGTTTTCCTGGTACTTCCACCGTGCCGTCTGTCTTTTGCCAATGCAAATGATCCTTTTTCTGGTCATGTTTATTTATTTTTTTAAGCACATTTGAAACTGTACTATTTCTCCCCATTTTTTGGCGAAGTGTCACTTTCGAGGAGTAAAACTTCGACATGGTAATTTCGAGTTGAGGAAATACTAGTAGTAGTAGTTCGAACTCGCTGCTGAACTAACCTGACCTTTCACAGTCAGAGAAGAGTTAAAGAAAAAAAACAGGCAGGGGCTTTTAAATTTGGACAAAGAAACAATGTAATGATCATCAAAACTAATGCTTGAGTTACAAATGTTCCATTCAATCAGCTCGTGATCAGAGAGAAATAATGGAACCACAATCTTGGGATTGTTCAGATTGAGCAGACTAACTCATCTAGTTTCTCATTATACATAGATTGATTGGAGCGCAGTAATAAACAAAATATGCAAGGATAGCTTGTGGATCACGTACGTATTATCACCATGTGTAGTCCGAACCTAAAGCCGGAGTGAAAATCACCCAAGATACTGTACGTTTTGAGGTGATCGTGGAACTGAATTATTCAGGATTTTAAGGTGGAACAGGGCCAGACTATCAATTGTTAAGCACAGAAACGTGTTGATTCCAGGGAAGGCTTTTGCAATCATTGTAGAACCCGACCTTTCTTAAGGCCAGAGGTTGTGGCATGACTGCCTGCCAAAATAGCCACACAGTTGTGCATCTTCGACACCACCACAACAAACTTGAATAAATATCCTTCAGACCTGCCCATGATACAATTCATGACAGAAGCAACTTTCAGGGAGCACTGCTGAACATTCACAAAAGCACAAACATGTCCAGACAGTGGTGGAAGCGTAATTGGGGATTGCCTGAGGGCAGATATGGAGTTACCATAGGCAGCTGGAGACAGGAAGCTGCAAGGAGCCTGCGTGAGGTTACAAAAGCGGAACCCTACGGTAAGTGGGCGCAGGCACAGAGGAAGGGAGAGAGTCCTGCACTCACAGATCAGAGGGCTGTAATTGGCTTCTAGTTCTGGCGGAAAGCAGGGACGAAGACCCAGTTGCACTATTTTGACAAAGAATATGCCAGTCTGTGAGGAAATATGTAGAAACATGATCACCAGATCTCACATTTCTATAGACCACTCTTTCAGTCTAGAAAAAAATCAAGAATTTTTTTTATTTTTATATATTTTCAAGATTAGTTGCGTTTTGTTTTATTTCACAAAAAAGAGAACATGTAAATACTCAGTCAGAACAAGTCTCCTACAGCGTAATAAGAATGCGAGGGAAATTCCTAATAAAATCTTTTAAAGTGAATATGTACAAGTGTGTAGTGTAAAAAGGGTGAACCAAACAAAGAAATAGTGATCCACTCAGAATCAACTTCATACGAGATCGCTCAGTCATACGTGAATAAAGACAATAAGGAAAAGAAGGGAAAGAAAGTGTGCTGTGTGGGAACGGGGAAGCCTGCACTATTCCTAGTTAATTATGGCAGGAAAAACCCACATGAATAAGAGGAATACGTATCTTTTGATACAATCAACTAGTAAGCCATCAAAAACATTTTGAACTTTCAGTATTTACAAATGATTGGCTTAAAGGGGGAGGGTCGACGCGTTTCGAATCCCCAAGAATGATTGGATTCTCCTCAGGACCGTGTAGAAAATAAATCTGAACGGCTTCTGGAAACTTGTGGGACAGGAATTTGATGGTTGAAAGAGACTTCTTAAATTGCCTCCGCGGGCGCTTGTAAGATGGATTGTATGATGACCTTTGATAAATTTGAAAAGACCTTAATCGTCGTCTCTTTCTTTACGATATGGAATTCTCCCTCTGGTGTTGTCTCAATCTGGAAGACGCCACTGGCAAATACTGAAAGTTCAAAATGTTTTTGATGGCTTACTAGTTGATTGTATCAAAAGATACGTATTCCTCTTATTCGTGTGGGTTCTTCCTGCCATAATTAACTAGGAATAGTGCAGGCTTCCCCGTTCCCACACAGCACACTTTCTTTCCCTTCTTTTCCTTATTGTCTTTATTCACGTATGACTGAGCGATCTTGTATGAAGTTGATTCTGAGTGGATCACTATTTCTTTGTTTGGTTCACCCTTTTTACACAACATACTTGTACATATTCACTTTAAAAGATTTTATTATTAGGAATTTCCCTCGCATTCTTATTACGCTGTAGGAGACTTGTTCTGACTGAGTATTTACATGTTCTCTTTTTTGTGAAATAAAACGCAACTAATCTTGAAAATATATAAAAATTAAAAAAAATCTTGAGATTTGTTTCTAGACTGAAAGAGTGGTCTATAGAAATGTGAGATCTGGTGATCATGTTTCTACATATTTCCTAAATTATTGAGCAGTACTGGCACTTGTTTTGTTGTTGATATAACTGGCGCAGCCTTACTGCGCTCAAGCCAAACCCTTCTTTGTTGTATACAGTCTGTGAGGAAAGGCCTACTTGGTGGGACAACAGGAGGCTGCCGGTCCCTGCGAAATAGGTGGACTGGAATTAAGCATGGGCTGCTTCTGCATCGCACCACATTTGCATGAGCTGAGAGAGCTGGCTGTTGTGATGAGCGCTGCCTGCTTGGCAGCGGAGGTGAAGGGATGTGAGGCCATCTAGTTTTTGGGCCCTGCTTTGTGATTCTGCAGACCTGGCTCCTTACTAGACCTGGTCTGTGAACTCCGCTCCGTTCGCGGAGTTTTCCGCGCTCAGCAGAGCATGCGGAGTTCCTTCGCTGGGCGGAGTTTTTTCCTCACTCATGCTTGCCAACGGTAAGTTGGCGAGCGAGGAAAATCCAATGCTAAACCACCTCCCAGAGAGATTTCTCAACGGGGGTGGTCGCAACTGCTTATGTTGAAATAACATCCATTCGCGTTATAAAACCCTCCAACTAGCTATAGAAAAAGGACCCCTAAAATAACAAGGATTATCAATAGCAGTGTATCTGGATTTCACCACAGCAGTTGACGCGAGGAGAAAGGCCTTCATAGGCATTAAGAAACAGCTGCAATATCAGGGGATTAAATACCCCATGTCCTATCCAGCTAAATTGAAAATGAGTGTGGATAGGAAGGCAACAGTATTCAGTGATGACAAGGAAGCTGCCAGTTTTGAACGAGACATGGAGCCAAACGGGGGAAAGACACTGAGATGCTGAGGACCTCCACGTAGCAGCTACTGAGACAGTGAACTTTTGGATGCACAAGCATCTTTATGCTCCTTTTTGTCGTCATGTGCTCTATGATATGGGACATGATGGTAAGCTTTATGAGGGGATCTTGACTATTGGCCCTTTGTTGGGGCACCAGGCCGACCCTACTCTGACACTACGTGTCTATGTGTCTAAGGTCCTAACTGAACCTTATAAACGCAGTACGATGCTTTTTTTACACCAGTCTGAAAGTCTTTGAATGAAGTGGGTGGGCTTGCTGCAATACATTTGCTTTTATGGTGGTTAATGGGCACATGCTCATGCCGCCATGCATGTAACACCTGGAATGATTTGGAGTTACAGAAGAGGGGTGATTGACAAATATGATTCACTGATTAGTTAGGGAATCAATGTGGGGGTAGAGAAGATGGAATGGGGGTGGAGGCCTGTTTAAAGGTGTTATATCGAGCTCACACTGCATGTACCATATCTGTAATTGTAAAAGGACTTATGTACATGATCTATCTGGTACATCACTACTGTATACTAACAGCAGTTGCAGGAGGATGGAAGCAACTGAGACTGTGGATATGGAATGTGAAAGGATTAAATATTCCCAAACCTCCGCTAGTTGTAGCATATTGGAAAGGCTTAGAATGGACGTAGCAGTGCTGCAAGAGACACAAAAGGACCCCAGGGCGCTGTCAGAACATGCCATGGACACCAAGAAATGCTGCTTTCTCGCTTTCGCACCTTTTCAGTCTCTCTTCCTCCTCCTTTCCCACTTTTGTGTTTTTCTGTCTAGCTGTGGACCAAAGACTGATGAGGAAAAGTAAGTGCCAATCCCTAAAAATGGGTGCCAATGGGCCTCAGTTGGTAACACTGGCTCAAATTAACCAGTGGCTGTACGACTCTGTCACGCAGAAACTATCCATTCCTATTCTTCCAAGCCACAATATGGTTGGGGGGGGGGGGGGGGGGGGGAGTCCTTAATTTTCAAGATAAATACCAAGAATACAGAAACGTTGCATCTGCCTCAGAAATTAAATTAAACCGTTTGCTGCGCACCACACAGTAGCTCTAGAAACCACTAGTAGTGTTATGAGATGCAGTTATATTAATTTGCGAGGAGAATACTTCTATTTTTATCAATTGTGAGGCGAAATTGAATGCATGTGTACATTTGTATCCTTTCCAATCCATTTCTAAATTTTGGCACAAATAGATTAATGTTGTCAAATTATAATCGACTAAATATGAATACAAACGACACCGCCATGCAGGATTTACCAATATAGAAGTGGTGAGCAAAAATCTTTGAGGCTGCCCCAGTGAGACACACATTAGATTTACAAAATTGGTCCAAAATGTGCATGCGACGCAAAACAGCGACTAGCTGCATTTCCTCCAGAACAAAATGACTTAATTCTACAAGCTTCTTTAAGTTGTGTTCACATACTACATGAATGAAAATTTGAGGCATTACAATATCTTAAGGTTCAGTTCTGAGGGTACGCACTTTCATTTCCTTTGAAAGTTTGAAGCAATGCATCTAACTCTGTTTGAGGAGCGAACAGCAAATAGGGAGAAATATTTGGAGGTCCATGTGGAAGTGAATGACACAGAGACTACTCTCTTACTCAAAGGAACTTTAGAAGATGGGTGGTCTCTAAAACTAAAGTATGGTACCATAATAAGATGTCTCTTGTTCACCAATAAATGATACCCCAACTTAATGAACAGATAGTTCTTTGTAGGACCTTCATGGTGCATAAAAAACATTTATTTAACACCAAGTTAACCAACTTTAAATATCTTACTATCCTTTCTTGATCAGAGAAGGCCAATTATAGAATGAAGCCGTACCATCACATACATACCATTCATCTTTTATATTAGTCCTACAGGAACTGATATCTCCATCTCCGGTTTCCAAAGAGAACAGGAGCCCATGGATTTACACCCCACCTTCGATATTACTTGATTACAACCAAGTGGCTGTAAACCAATCGGTTGTGTTCATTGTGTATGCAGTCTGTGGTTTTTACTCGGCTGTAGGGTGCCTTCCTCTCTGATTCCATTGCCCCAGACAATGTCAGCCTGAACAAGCTTGAGAAGGTAAAACAGATGTGGGCACCCCAGTGACAAGAATTATTTACAATGGCAAACCTCTTCTTCAAAATGAAGGAAATACAAAGGCACATACTGCCCAAGCGGACTCACAACTGAGGGATGACATCAGTTACCCTAAGCTATGCTATAGATGTTGTCACTTTGCTATTGTTATCCTACTAGCTTTGTTGTTTATGTTTGCAGCATTATCAGCAGAACAAAGCTTCTAAGAATCTAGAATTATAGTTTTGTGCACTTTCAAGCCCATATGAAGCAGTCAGTAGAGATGTAAAGTGCTAGGAAGTCTCAAATGACAGCTCTAGAATAACCTGGCCCTCACAAATGAGACTAAAACCCACGTCTGGCTTTCAAATTCCATAGCAATTCACAAAAATCCTCCAAGAACTTTTGCTTCATTATAAGGATCTCACAACAACTGATTTTTTAGTGTCTTTCAACTCTAATGCAAAAGCTAGAATGCCAAAAAATGCATGCTGCACATTTCCACTAGGGTCAATAACATGATTAGGTGTACTACACTTAAAGTTTAAATCCCCATTAGAACACTGGCATGTTGAAAGCTCTGTTGGAGGCAACAAAGAGGCTGATCGCCGACCAATAACAGTTGGTACAGACCTGCTTCAATATTCCACAGTTTGTCTTTCTTTTTCTCCCTTTTCAATTTATAACATTCTACCCAAGTGGACGGTATTTTCTAATACCATATGTCCCTTCCTCCTCTGACCTACAAAAGTTCTTAAATGCCCTAAATAAAGATGGCTTCGTAGGGATATATAGCAAGCTCAAACCCTATTTGGTATTGAGCAGCCCGTGGGCAATTAATGTGGGAACATATAATGAATTGTGTAGCCCTTAGAGGGAGGGTCTACTTTGCAATACAAAGACCAATCTGCCTATGAAGTGAAGAATACTCTATTCAGACCATGGAGGGGCAGAGGTGGAATGCCGGATGCCCTCTATTATTCTGTGGACTTCCATGGGATTTCCAACATTCCACCATTTAATGAGTATCCCCTACCCTAGGAGCCTCAACGGACGGAGTTTCCGGTGCCTTTCCCTTCCATATCGCGACAGCTCCCGTTTGTAAATGAAGGAGTTGCAGCACCGCACATGTCAACTCAAGAAAATTCCAGAGGCAGCAGAAGTGACATCACACAACTTTTGACCACATATGATATCAAAACACAAACTTTGTTTCGTCATTTCGCCACATAAAACCCTTCTATTCCTTGCGGAGAGGCAAGGAGTGGGAAATGCAGAAAGCAACTAGAGCTGTAAGAGCACTTGTTATTTTCTGTTCCTGCTGCTGCCTTCTAATTATTGTTGGGTTAGATTTCAGTTTTTTAATGAGGTACATCACATGTATCCTTCCGCACTCTCCAAAAACAAGTAGAACAATGAAAATCGTTCAGGATCCAGAAGGTCTGATCCGATTTTTAATAAAGAAAGCTTTACACTGAAATAACATAAAAAAAAGTGCACAGTTCTTACAAAATAAAAAGAATTCAGACTATCAAATAGTCAAAAACTACTTTCGAAATCGTGCACATCTCTCCCAATTTGCCAGTATTCAGCTGTACCCAACAGATATCTATTTACCAACACAGGGGTCTTCCAGTCCTTCTTCTCTTTTTAAAAAAAGAACATGGCTTTGGCGGAGGCAAGATTAAAATTATAAAAATGTTTTTTGCATTTGTTGTTTTCCCATCTTCAAACCATGCAGTTCATACACTTGACTGTTTTGCTGCCGTAGTCTACACAGTCTGGTCCGATGCACTCGCAGCACGCGTTGTGGAACCACCGATACTTGGAGGCACCCGCGGACTCACAAGATAGCTTACACTGGTGAATGGACATGCAGTCATCGAAGTAGATCACGGTACATATTCGCTCTGCAGGGGAAGGCAAAGAATAACACATTAGGTAGGTTGAAAGACTCCATATCATCCTACATCAATGTCCTAGTCAGAATATCAACTACCACAGTATCGTGAAGGTGAGTGCATATAAGGCGGTATGGATTTTCTATTCTTAAATCCACATCTACGCACCTTGAAGACATAAATATCAAGTTACATATTACACGTTGTCCTGAATGAGTATTTATTTTACTGCTTTTATTAGGAGAGGCTACTCAACTAGGATGAACTAATTCTGATCAGTGATGCCTTCAAGAGAGTATTGCTGGATACCAGATTGCAAAAGGTTGTGACAAGCTTGATTAATTTAAGGCATGGGTACTCACAAACTTTCTCTCAGGGGCTAAATTTACTGTGTGGTTTGTGTCCGAGGGCAGCATCGGTGGAGGCGGGGTCAGTGGGGGAGGGGGCGGGCTAGAGCAACAAAAAAAACTGTGACCATGAGGTTGAACACAGGTCCCTGCAGCGGACGCCTTCGTCCACTGAGCTACTAGACCCGATATATATATATATATATATATATATATATATATATCTGCCTCCCTCCATCCCTCTATCTCCCTCCCTGTCTTCCTCTGTCTCACTCACTCTGTCTCACTCCCTCTCCCTGACCTTCGCTCTCCCTCCCTCTCCTTCCCCCTCCCTCACCCTCACTCTCCTTCCCTCACTCCCCTTCCCTCTCTCCCTCCTTCCCCTTCCCTCACTCCCCGTCTCTCCCCCCTTCACTCCCCTCACTCCCCTTCCCTCACTCCCTCACTCCCCTCCCTCACCCCTTCCCTCACTCCCCTTCCCTCTCTCCCTCCTTCCCTCACTCCCTTCCCTTACTCCCCTTCCCTCCCTCCCCTTCCCTCCCCTTCCCCACTCCCTTCCCCTCACTCCCTTCCCCTCACCCCCTCCCTCACTCCCCTTCCCTCCCTCCCCTTCCCTCCCTCCCCTTCCCTCCCTCCCCTTCCCTCTCTCCCTCCTTCCCTCTCTCGCTCCCTCCCCCCTTCCCTCCCCTTCCCTCGCTCCCTCCCTCCCTCACTCCCCTCCCTCCCTCCCCTTCCTCCCTCACTCCCCTTCCTTCACTCCCTCCCTCCCCTTTCCTCACTCCCCTTCCCCACTCCCTTCCCCTTACTCCCTTCCCCTCACCCCCTCCCTCTCTCCCCTTCCCTCTCTCCCTCCCTCCCCTTCCCTCTCTCCCTCCCTCCCCTTCCTCCCTCACCCCCCTTCCCTCACTCGTGGCAATAGTCCTTGGGGGGTATTCTCATTTTTTTTTTAAATGACGACACAGAAATGTTGAAAGTACATTTGCTCCATTTTTAAGTTTTTATCATATTTTTTCATGAGATTTGTTACAAGACTTACTTTACATCGTTTGACGACTCGGCTTTGGTTCTTAGAAGCAAACCAGAGCCCTGGCACGGTTATCTCCAAGGCAGTCTGTGCCCCCCACCACCCCTTAGAAATAAAGCGTCTCCCACTCCCCTGATTGCGTATATCTCCAAACCCTACACGACACCAAAATACTTCATAAATACTCAAAATAATTCTCACATACAATAGGCTGTAAAACACGCAAACTATTTGAGCACCAATAAAGCGATCCGAGGACCAGTGAGGGGTATGCAAGCGCTATAGTAAAACGCTAAAAGTATCATCAAAATGAGGTCAGAGCACAAAACATCACAAACAAGAACACCCATACAATATCCCGCTAACAAAGGTAGTATCCATCCAGCTAACAACGGTCCTGGCACGAGCATAAACGGTGTGACATTCACTATAATGCCGGGCTGAGTCTTGTGTACGAATAACCTCTCCGTGACATCATGAACACAAGGATGAGCACGGGCTCTCAATCATCAAACAGATGCATTCTGGGAACTGCAGTCTTCGTGAACTTCAACGCAACCAACTGGAGTGTCACACCTGAAAACAACAAGTTTGACAAAAAGTGCGCTGGACTAGAAGATGAGCTGCTTCAAGGCGCTAGCATCCTTTTGTAACCTCAAAGCCATGTACCCCCTGGGCAAAGAAAAAGAGCTGAGCCCCATTATGAAAGAAAAGACCCCCCTCCTCCCCAATATACTTATAACAATGCTATACATATAGACTGGACGCCCTGCTCAAGGGGCGCCTCGCACACCTGTCTGTCACTGGGCTGAGACAGCTTCCCCAGCGCGCACAGACACACAGCCCCACCCGAGCACTTCACAGGTCTTTAAAAAGACCATTTGCATGTGAATGGGGCTTTGCTGTATTTCACCTGCTCTTAGCGCCCCTGCAGCTCCACTCTGGCCTCCTGGAATGAATCGCCCGGCCCCACAGAGCAGCAGAGTGTCTCTGCAATCGGCAGTGTTTGCAGACACTCTTAAAAACTTTTCTTTTTTTAAAACACGGGTACGATGTCTCATGGTCCGCGGCCCGCCACGGAAGGCTTGCCGGGCCGCTGTCGACCCGCGGGCCGTACTATGAGTACCCATGATTTAAGGAGACTGTGGCATCTAATGACCGTGGTGTCCACTAAAAGCTTAGTATACGCACTTTTGCTCCTGGGTACCAACAATTCTGATGACACCCGGATGCCTGCTTAGGTTTTAAACTACTGGACATCTAGATTTTAACTCATGGTTCATAAAATGTGTAAAACTGGTGTGCTGTAACCCATTAGCCCAATCTACAATTTCTGACTGTTGGGAAATGGAGAGGGGAATCAGAGAGGACTGTCCACTCTCTCATGTCCTTTTTGACCTAGTGGAAGAACCCTTTGCAAACTTGTTGAAAAGAAACCTCTAGGGTCCTATACTGGCGGTGGAAGACATGGAGACTACTTTGTTTCATTATGGAGACAACATGCCTGTTTGCTTAAATAACCCGATTTAGGCAGCGCATAGGCTGCTGGAGGCAATTGAGAATCTCTGAGTAATTTCAGATTAATAACAGTAATATGCCTATTCTTTTCTGGTTGAGTTTCTAAATAGTATTTAAATCAGAGACACACCTGGCTCTCCCAAAACTGTGGGAAATTAATATGCTCCTTGTTCTCATGTTTATAACTGGCAAAATGAAGTTGGTGGACAGAAATGGTGGTCTTACCATACTATATGTATGTGTTTTAACACTGCTAGTACCTCCACCCTAGACAACTAGTTAAAGATTTGGATATTCACTAAACTGATGCGGGCGAGGGGGATCAACGCAGCAGCGTGCGTTTCTCAAGCTTTGAGGACTACTGCATAGAGTTCAAACCAACTTCATTATACTGCCGCCTGATTCTTGTAGGATGATGGTCTAGACAAACGGGTGGCCGCTTACACATTGTTGGCACCTCTTTGAGGACTTACTGAATTCAGGTTCCCAACTAAAAGAAAGTCCTTTAAGAAGTGTTTGGCAGGAGTCTATTCCAAAATGGGAAGCATTGTTTTAATCGGAAACATGCATAGAGGCCCAGGGGAGGTTTGTATACCGCTCAGTTTCTCCTGTCCTGGAGAAAGTTATTAGGGACACCGGGAGATCCTTCCTGGAGGCCCCAATGGAATTTAGGATAATGATTGCCCTGTTAGGTCTCGTTGGATGGGATTAGAGATGGCTCTATGATGATCTACACGTTTATCTGTATGTAGGGCCACTTCCTACCACCTGCCCTGGAAAGTCCCTAAATCTACGAGTATCAGATGACTTTCATTGGTAGATTAGTAAAGTCACTGGGTGTGGTAATACCTTAAACCCACAAGGCATAGCTGCTGGGTATGTGCACAGAATCAAAGGGGAACGAGATGAGAAAGAAACTGTTGGCCATACTAATCTTGGCAAAGACAAGCTGAGGGTGTACACATGTCTAAGACATGATAAAATGAAAAGTTTGTAGAGGCCTATCTGCTATGGACTGGGATTTCCCAGTCCATGACATCTAGGTTGTCTCCTAGAGTGGCAAAGGGTAGAAAAACAAGGCATCACAAACAAAACAAGCACGGCTGCTAAAGTGAAAGCGACCTCGCTGTGTTTAATTAGTAACCTGATCCACGATGAGGGAGGAATGCAGCTGCCAGCCTGCGCGCCGCTGCTCGCTCCCGAGAGCAGAACGCCATAGGAGTGAACCTTTGGAGGAGAGGTGGGATATGCACCTGCCTTTGACCATTTGCGTGCTTTCATTATTGAAAGACATACGCAAAGGCCAATCCAATGTGTGGGAGGAGTCCGACCCACACGGAGAAGTTTGGGGTGCTCACAAGAAGCCTCTCATAGAGCAGCGCATGCGCGCTGCGCTAGGCTCAACCTAAAAACAGACCTTAACAAATCCAATTGTTGACCTTCAATGAATCCTGAGAAAAGGTACGGCAAAAGCCCGTGTTACCCTCTGAATATGGAGCATATTCTGCTTACACTGAACTTCATAAACTAAAGATTTTCAGTAGCACAGAATTAATATTTGCTCAATGTTAATTATGCATTCAGGGGTTGTTGTAGGAATGCAAAATAAACTTTCTGTATGTCGCACAAAGTTTCGACATGCCGTTTGTGGGATCTCTTTTTTTTCTGACTGAGGCTAGAGGAAATGGAAAAAACGAGTTCTGTTTGATTTCAATTTAATAAAGTGCCTAAGTAGGTCAGACATTCATGCTAGAATGGGTGGTAACACTGGGTCATTTAACCTTCAGTAAATTAAAAAAAAAAAACCAATAATATTTGAAGCTGGTGACACAAGTAAAATGAAAATTTCACTGGGGGATGAGGGAGAAGAAAAGAAAGAGAACAATTTTCCAGCACTAAGGTGTAGAAGTTAAAACAAGCTTAGTGTGGAGCTGGATCGATATGGAGCTCACGCAGGCTATCAGATTAATTGGCACAAGTCAATCCTCTACGATCCCCGAGGAGGAGAGGACTGGTCAAACCTGCCCGGGAGGCTGAAGACGACGGGCGAGGGGTTTGTATACCTAGGGGTGTATGTGACCGTAGATAGCAACCTCTCCTATGAGAAGAACATCAAGCGAGTACTGAATAACTTTGCCGAAGATGCGGCTAGGTTTAGGATGCTCCCCCTCACGATTCTGGGCCGTGCAGCCATGTTTAAAATTATGGCGTTGCCACGGTTTCTGTACGCCTTCCAAAACGAGTACTTCCCGCTTCCCCGCAGGGTGTTCCTTGACATGAACGCAGAACTGAGGGCCTTACTGTGGCTGGGGAAACAGTCTTGGGTGGCACTGGGGACCTTACAACGTCACCAATACAATGGTGGAATCTCACTGCCGAACATCGAAGCCTATTATTGGGCAGAACACCTGGTGCCTATCAACGACTGGTTACATGCCCCTGCCATGCACCCCACTTATGCTCTAGAGAAGAGTGCCGTGGCGCAGCGCACATCCCTCTACTATCTCTATGGAGGCAAGGGGAATGACCGATTGCATTCCGCCACCAGACTTACCCTGGGGATATGGGAGAGGGCAACTAGGGCCATAGGATGGGCGCGTAAACCGACGAAACAAACACCAATATGGCAGTGCGCCTGGTTGAAGGAGCTATGCAAATTGTGGCGTTTCCAGAGGTGGGACAACATAGGTATTTCGGTGCTAGGCGACTTGATGAAAAAAGGGGAACTAAAGTCATTTCAGGCATTAAGGGCGGAATATGGGTTGCATCACACACAATATTTCAAATATGCACAGCTGCGTCACGCCTGGCAGGCAGAGGAGACACTGACGGGAACTATCCCAGTGTATGCACCACTGGAGGGACGCCTGCTGCAGGAACACATCCCGGGTAAGGCAGTCTCCCTGACGTATAAAACCCTGATAAACAACATACCAGATGGCCTAGTGAAACTTAGAGGAAACTGGGAGCGAGATGTAGGGGAAATGGATACGGTGGACTGGGACACAGTCCTGATGCACCAGAGGGAAGTTGCCATCAAGTCCCGCCTACGGCTTATTCAGTATAAAATCCTACATAGGACCTATTATGATAGAGTGCGCCTCTACAGTATGGGGAGGGCTAGTGATCCGAACTGCCTGAGGTGTGGCCAAGAGAGGGGGCATTTTTATCACATTATCTGGACATGCCCTGAAATTCAGACTTATTGGACGGAGGTCATGAGAGAGCTTGGAGAGGTCCTGGAGGTTACCCTGCCGCTAGACCCAAGCTGGCCCGGTTAGGTATGACGAATGATGTAGACCTGAATCGCCCACTGTTGATCTTTCTAGTTCTGGCCCTGGTGGTGGCCAAGAGAGATGTGGCAAGGAGGTGGGGGGCCCCAACACTGCCACAGCTGGAGGAGTGGAGGAGAGGTATGGACTTATATATGGCAGCCGAAAGGGTCACATATAAGGCAAGGTGATGCCCTAAGAAGTTTGGTAGAGTGTGGGGCAAATGGCACCGATACCACTGACTGGATGGAGGACTCTGATTTGGGGGAGGTGAGGGGCCATTCTACCCTGGACGGAGGGAAGTACTATTGCGGAAATTATACCTCAGTGGACGGGGGTCCACGGAGCAACACGATTCAATCAGATGGGGCAGAAGAGTGTAAAGTGATTTTAAGGGAGGAGGGAAGAGGGTGGGGAAACGAAGGGTGGGGCTTGATGATCAATTGTGACATGCTTGTTATGTTTATGCACTGTGAAAAGCAAATGAAAACAAATTTAAAAAAAAAAAAACTAAACGAGCTTAGTGTAGTCGGAACGGAAGCAATTCATAAATCAAAATGTATCTAATACCAGGCTGAAGAAAAAAAACACTTTACACATTATTTGATCTACATCAACACGAGCCACAAAGATACAGAATGCAAAAACGGAGCAAATGCACATGCAGAAACATAATAGGAGGCCTAACCAGTTAGCATGTTTCTCTCCATGAAACCAAAGCATGATTCTAAGTGGTGTGCAAAAATCGGGCACAAAGACTGCATGGGTAATACGGTTAGCCCCAGGTATCGGGTCTTTTTTGCACCCGATTGGTAGTTTTTAATCAGATAATCAGGAATAACGGGGGTTGTGACCGATTATACCACATGGTACTTCCCTTAACACACCTGTTTTGCCAGTGCCATTTCCTCCTCCTGCAAAAATATCCACAGCAGAGTACAAACTAAAATGATTGCTAGGGTCTGTTTGGGTTTATTGAAAAAACAGACACAAACCAGGGCCCCAGTAAATTAAGGAATCCCCAAAAATAGGTCACATTCTACTTTTTGCAAACAAAAAAAACAGGTAATTGCATTTAATGTGCTTCTGGTTTGCCCAGTCTACCCACCAGCAGCACAAAATCCACAGGACTTTCTCCATACTACCTCTCCGGTCTGCCCTCAAGGAATGAGATGGGGGGAAGGGAGAGGGGCAGGGCAAGGTCAGCCTTCCCAATTCAGGGGTAGCTTGGCTTCCACCTGCAGGGAGGGAAGGGAGCGGGTGGGGGGCTTGAGGTTGAGAGGAGTGATACCAAAATAATTTCCACTGAGGTTATGCTACATACACCCTTGAAGAAGTATTTAAGATTGCGTCATTGCGATAGAAATAATCGTTTTCCATACCGAGGAGGTAGTATTCCTTTAGACGCTCTTCTGCACAGAATGGTGTAAGATTTGCACATTCTGGAACATATAGTCTAGTGACGTTATATTCAACCTGACAAGCAGTATTTGGAAACGACAGTGCAGAACCAGCCTCTGTACCGACCGCTTCCACTCCAGCGCTCCTTAGACTGCCCTACATTCTGCTAATCCTTGGAAGCAATGCCAAAGGTCCCACACTCGAGTGTTAATTGGGAGAACCCTCGAAAACTGAACGCTGCTCCCCCGCGGCCTCTGAACCCCCTGCGGCACGTCCACGCCCATCTACCGCGGCCAGGGGGCCATTTCTCTACTTGAAGGGATTGTGGGGCCACGAATGGGGCGCGCACATCTTTGCTTTCCATAGAGGGCACACTGAATTCTAAGCATTCAGGATACACACGGGGAAGAAACTTTTATTGGAGATATTCTACTATCGATACAATAAAAAAATTATTAGGAAAAGGGAACTCGACACTGGCATATGTACACATGAAAAATGCAACTACATTGTTTACTGATTTAAACAGATCTAGGATTACCACTTAAGCTATCAAAGTCACAGCACTAAATTGCAGAAATGTAATATCTACAGACAAGTAACAGTTTTCATCACAAAAATGAGGACATTTTTAGATCTGTGTGTTTTATCTTTGCCTTTTTAGGGCGTAGAAAGATCGTATTTGCTTTGCAAATGGCAATAAAATATTCACTGATTATTCTAAAATGTACATGTGCACACATCTTTTCGTTTCGGCTAGTTCTATTATTTGTTGACTGGTGTAAATCGGTATCTAACATAATTGGGGAATAAACGTATTTTTCCCCTAAACAATTACTTTGCTTGATCTACTCAGGAAGGATCTATAGTTCTAAATCACAAACATAATTTGTGACATTTCCTGACATTCGGGATGCCCCAAAATGCAGCTTTTTCCTCTCTTCTGGCCGCTGAAAATATGATCAAGAAGTTCATTTTCAATTACCAGAGGCACGCCAACAAATAATATCAAACAGAGAATATAAGGGAGGGGTAACAAAGCAGGCTCTCACCAGCTCCCCTTGCTGCCAGTTGCATCCTTGCCACCGCTGCTGCCAGGCTGCTCCAGCCCCAGTCAGCCTCTCCATAGTTTGCCCGCCTGCTCTACTGCTGTCAGTCTCGCCTAGGTTCCTGTGCCCTAGGCTCAACCCCTGAAATTCCTGTGCCTCAGGCACCAGGACAAAGTGCCACTTGCAGTTCTCGGTTTCAGCGCCTTTTTCCCGCCGTTCTCCCATTTTCCCACCTCGCCAGCGCCCCTCCCAGGACTTACTTAATGGAGGCGGCAGAGCAGCTCCATTGAGCAGGTCCTCACCAACTCTTGCTGCCAGTCACCTCCTTCCCATCTCTGCTGCCAGGCTGCTCCCGTCTCAGTCAGCCTCGCCATAGTGTGCCTGTTGGCTTCCCTGCTGTCAGCCTTGCCTAGGTTTCTGTGCCCCAGGCTCCAGGACTACATGCTACTCGCCGTTCTCTGTTCCCACGCCATTTGTTCCCACCGTTCTCCTGCTTTCCAGCATCCACAGTGCCCCTCCTAGGACCTACTTAATGGAGAAGAAGTGCGCAGCAGGCGCGCCTCTGGCATGCTACCAGCGAGCCTAAGTCAAGCTCATCTACGCCTGGACCGTGCCCAGTGCCAGTGACCCTGGCCCTCCAGACACCCACAGGTACTTCACCCTAGATCGCCAAGCCCTCGACTCAGTTGCCGCAACAACTGCTGCATTGCACCAGCTCGCTCCACAGGAGGACCATTCACCTGCCACCGATGCCACTTCACCTGCAACTTAGGATCACCCACCCTCGCAGTAACCCACGCCACTCCCACCTCGCTGGCTAACACCACCCCGGAAACACTCGGAGGCGTCCTGATCAATGCCTGACCGCTCTGCAAACACGTCACCGAAGTCTGGAACACCATCAATCAATCAATCAATCAATCGTGGCATTTGAATAGCGCACTACTCACCCGGAAGGATCTCAAGGCGCTGGGGGAGGGGGGCCGTCACTGCTCGAAGAGCCAGGTCTTGAGTTGCTTCCTGAAGGAGAGATGGTCCTGGGTTAGCCGGAGGTGGATGGGGAGGGAGTTCCATGTCTTGGCTGCCAGGTAGGAGAAGGATCTTCCACCGGCGGTGGCTCGGCGGATGCGTGGAACGGCGGCGGGGGCGTGGTAGGTCGACCATAGCTGGCGGGTGGGCGTGTAGAAAGTCAGGCGGTCGTTGAGGTACTTGGGGCCCAGGTCGTGGAGGGCCTTGTGTGTGTGGGTGAGGAGTCTGAACGTGATCCTCTTGCTGACGGGGAGCCAGTGCAGGTCTCAGGTGGCCGGAGATGTGGCTGTGTCGGGGGATGTCCAGGATGAGTCGGGCAGAGGCGTTCTGGATGCGTTGGAGTCTTTTTTGCAGTTTGGCTGTGGTGCCGGCGTAGAGGGTGTTCCCGTAGTCCAGCCGGCTGGTGACGAGTGCCTGGGTGACCGTCTTCCTGGTTTCAGTGGGGATCCATCGGAAGATCTTTCGGAGCATGTGCAGGGTGTTGAAGCATTATGACGATACGGTGTTAACTTGTCTGGTCATCGAGAGGGAGGAGTCCAGGATGAAGCCCAGGTTACGTGCGTGGTCCGTTGGCTTGGGAGTGGAGCCCAGTGCAGGGGGCCACCAGGAGTCGTCCCAGGCGGAGTGAGATGGTCCCAGGATGAGGAGTTCCGTCTTATCGGAGTTCAGTTTCAGGCGGCTGTTCTTCATCCACTCGGCGACATCTTTCATCCCTTCGTGTAGGCTGGTTCTGGCGGAGGCTGGGTCGTTGGTGAGGGAGATGATGAGCTGGGTGTCGTCGGCGTAGGAGATGATGTTGAGGTTGTGTTGGCGTGCGATGGCTGCAAGGGGGCTCATGT
Source organism: Lissotriton helveticus (assembly GCF_964261635.1). Taxonomy (NCBI): domain Eukaryota; kingdom Metazoa; phylum Chordata; class Amphibia; order Caudata; family Salamandridae; genus Lissotriton; species Lissotriton helveticus. The sequence continues at coordinate 1,527,604,880 of NC_136063.1, read as the reverse complement.
ATACGTTGAAGAGGGTGGGGCTGAGGGAGGATCCTTGTGGTACGCCGCAGATGACTTCGGTGGCCTCGGATCTGAACGGGGGGGAGGCGGACTCTCTGGGTTCTTCCGGCGAGGAACAAGATGATCCACTCCAGAGCCTTCTCTTGGATACCGGTGTTGCTGAGGCGCTGCACTAGGGTGCGGTGGCAGACGGTGTCGAATGCCGCGGAGAGGTCCAGGAGGATAAGGATCGCTGTTTCTCCGCTGTCGAGCAGGGATCTGATGCCGTCAGTGGCTGCGATGAGGGCGGTCTTGGTGCTGGGTTGGCTCGGAAGCCGGACTGCGAGTGGTCGAGGGATCCGTTCGTCTCGAGGAAGGCGGCAAGCTGTCTGTTGATGGTCTTCTCGATGACTTTGGCAGGAAAGGGGAGGAGCGAGATGGGGCGGAAGTTCTTGAGGTCGGTGGGGTCCGCTGTCGGTTTCTTCAGGAGGGCGCCGAGCTCGGCGTGCTTCCAGCTTTCCGGGTAGGTGGCGGTTTTGAAGGAGGCGTTGATGATGTCTCTGAGTTGGGGTGCGATGATGGAGTCGGCCTTGTTGAAGTCGTGGTGGGGGCAGGGGTCGGTTGGCGATCCTGAGTGGATGCTATTCATCGTGCGGGTGGTGTCTTCGGTGCTGACCGTGGTCCAGGCACTGAGGGTGGTCGTGGGGGGCGATGGTATGGTGGTGGGGTACGTGGTTGGAGCGCCGAAGCTGTTGTGTATTTCGGCGATCTTGCGGTGGAAGAATGAGGCGAGTGAGTCGCAGAGGTCTTGCGAGGGAGTGATGTTGTTGTTTCCGGCGCTGGGGTTGGAGAGCTCTTTGACGATGCTGAAGAGTTCCTTGCTGTTGTGGGCGTTGTTGCCGAGTCGTTCTTTGAATGCTGTCTTCTTGGTGGTGTGGATCAGCTGGTGGTGTTTGCGGGTGGCGTGCTTGAGGGCGGTCCAGTTGACTGTGGTCTGGTCATTGCGCCAGGCTTTCTTGAGGGTGCGGCAGTTCTTCTTGGAGTTCTTGAGTTCGTCGGTGAACCAGGGGGCTTTCTTGCTGCCGTGTCTGCTGGGGGGGGGGGTCTTCAGTGGTGCGAGATCGTTTGCGCAGTTGGTGATCCATTGCGTGAGGTTGATGGCTGCTTCGCTGGGGTCCGTGGTACTGGCGGGCGGGTTCTGGCTGAGGGAGGTGGTGAGCTGGTCGGCGGTGATCTTGTTCCAGTTCCTGCGAGGGATCTGTTGTGGGCGGTGGTGGGTCGCGGATCTTTTGAAGCTGAAGTGGACGCAGCTGTGGTCAGTCCAGTGAAGTCCGGTGGAGTGGCTGAAGGAGAGGTGCTTGCTGGAAGAGAAGACTGGGTGGGTGGGGGTGTTCACCAGTTGTTTGAGGCCGAGGTTTGCGAGGTTGTCCAGCAGGGTGGTGGTGTTGCTGTCCTTTTTGTTCTCCAGGTGGAAGTTGAGGTCCCCTAGGAGGATGTAGTCAGCGGAGGAGAGGGCGTGCGGGCTGATGAAGTCTGTGATGTCTTGATGTCTTAGCTGAATCGTGTGCGTGGTCCCGGGGGTCTGTAGAAGAGGGTGCCTCTGAGCGTGGTCCTGGGGTCGGTGTGTATCTGGAAGTGGAGATGTTCGGCGGCGGTGAAGCTGTCGTCGAAACGGTCGTGATGCGGATGGTTTTCTTGTGTACGATGGCGATGCCTCCTCCAGTCTGGTTGACGCGGTCCTTCCGGGTGATCTTGTATCCCTCCGGGATGGCGATGGCGGGAGCAGAGGAGGCGTTTATCAAGGGTTCCGTGAGGAAGGCGACGTCTGGTGATGTTGTGTCGAGCAGGTTCCAGAGTTCGACGGCGTGTCTGTGGACGGAGCGGGTGTTGAGCAGGATGCATTTGAGGTGGTTGCTGTTGGTGTTCGGCTTGGCGGGTGAGGTGCAGGTCCGGAGGCAGGTGAATTTGCAGGCTTGGTAGGTGAAGGGTGCGTGGGTGCGTTTCGGGGTAGCACGGTAGCATGCTGGTGATCCGCCGGTGTTGAGTGCGTTGAGGGTGGCGGCGTTGTAGGTCCGTCGTGAGGTCTGCCGATGGTGGGGGCCAGGGGTCCAGGCGCTGGGCGCGGGCCAGGCGCGGACGGGCTTGCCTTTGGCGCACCATTGGCGCACCCGCTGCGCGGACTCTGCCATAAATGGAGAGTGGGGCGGCGGAGCGAGGGAGGAGCAGCTGGGAGGCGGGAGCGGGGTGGCAAGTGGGGAGCGGAACGGTGATGCTGGAGGGAGCGGGGGTGGGGCCTCGGGGGAGCAGCGGCAGGGAGCGGGGTGGAGGGGCACAACAGTTGGCGAGAACACAACAAAATACAAATTACTGGCACAACATACAATGTGGGCAAAACGAGATCAGGGGCACAACAGGGGCAGATACAATACGGTCAAAACAGACAAATTACTGGCACAACATGCAAAAACGGGCAAAACGAGATCAGGGGCACAACAGGGCAGATACAATACGGTTTAAGGCGAGATCAGGGGCACAGCAGAGGCATAACGGGCAACGGCGGCGGAAGCGGAGACCGGGCACACCAAGGACGGGCCACGCGGCGGTTGGAGCGACACAACCCTATGTTTTCAGTGGGAGGAAGGAGCAGCTGGGAGGCGGGAGCGGGGTGGCGAGTGGGGAGGGGAGCGGAACGGGGATGCTGGAGGGAACATCCCTCGCCCTGACGTGACCATCACAGATACATGGCTCACCCTGCGTCAGCCCACAATCTCGCCATTGCAACAGCCATCAGCTACAAGATGAAACACCAGGAACACACCAACAAACACAGAGGTTGCATCGCCACCATACACAAAGAATCAATACGCTGCACCACCACAGAAGATGAAACCATGCAGTCATGGAACACCTGAATTTCCAACTTCACACAGACAACAAAACAACCATCAAAGGCACCCTCGCCTATCACCCCCCGGACCAAGAACCAGCCTCTGCAGCGCCATCACAGATTTAATTTGCCCCACTTGCCATTGAATCCACACACTACATATTCCTCGGAGTCCTCAACTTCCACCTGCACGGCCCCACAGACACAAACACCGCCGGCCTGGAACAAATGGACAACATTGGCCTCACCCAGCTGGTCACAGACATCACACAGAGCAGAGAACACACTAGACAGTGGCGGTGCATCCATTAAGGGCGTTGGGCATTGCCCCGCCCACAGCATGGCCACATTCTTCCTCGTTAACCTAAACGACGAAGATTGCTACAGTCACCTGTACTCAAGTCACCTTCTGTATGCAACTCAAACCCATGTACAGTCCGGTGAACACTAAGGGGCTTATTAACATTAACAAGCCCCCTTGCGCCACCAATGCGTCACTTTTAATAAAGGAAAAAGTGACATACCGGGGGCGAAAGGGGCTTTTAAATAAGCCCCTAAATGCCCCCCTCTCCCAAACGAGGCTGTGAACTGCTGTGATAACACGTGCCCCCCTCAGACCAAAGACATGAAGTTGTCCACTCACTGTAACAATAATGTGTTGTGTTGCAGTAACTATTACTCATATCCCTATTACTGTGATTACCACCATTAATATTCATGTAATGTGAGGAAGCATTTTTTGACCTTTTACAGTAAAGACTATCATTTGTTAAACACCACTGCCATGTTCACATGTGGAAGCTGGCATGGCAGCAGTCCCATTACATGTTTGGGGTGCATGTGGAATTTACTTCGTGTGTATAAGGCGCCAGTGGCAAGCCATTATCCACATTTTAATTTAATACGATGGCGTTGCTGCTGTGTCTACATACTGTTGAAAAGGTGACATTTTCCCCCAGTATGTTTAGCACGAGTGCCAATCAAATGTCTACATTTACCTTCGGTACAGTATGTAAACGACCAGTGTCATGTCACTATCTCCATATTTTGTTTAAATACTGGCGAAGCCCGTGTGCTTTGCATGTCTGAGATAAATGTGATGCGTCCTTTAGTGACGGAAGCACGTTAGCCGTACAGTACCCACATGTAGCTACAGTTTACAAAGCCCACCTCTCTTGCATCACACCCGCTCTCACCCAGAGCTCACGGGGCCAGAGCTACCAGGCCACACAGGGCCGGCTTCAGGATTTGAATGGCGGTCAGTTCTCCCTCGTGTTTCTGACTGACAACACTACATGCAAACGCAGATGTACGGTACTACACACTTTCTCCTGTCTTCTTACCGGTGAACCTTCTGGTGGCCACTGAACCCCCCCCCCCCTCCCCCCAAACCACCACCCAACACGCCCTTCCTTGTGCTCACGGCAATAAGCACCTGCTGGCCTTCTCCCCATTACTCGTGAAAAAAATACAATCTTACAGCTCATGTGTCCCAGTGCCCGGATTTATGCAGATTGTCATATTTTAAGGTGATGGGCGTGCAGCCTTGAAGTGGGGGACCGGCTGTGTGATGTCACTTTTATTGAAATTTTCTGAGAGAAGCTCGAATGTTATGACATCTCACCCTTTAGCGTAAGAGGCAGAGGTGGAACATTGTAAGAGTTCATCCTTTATCTTGTGAGAGGTGGCATTGGAATATTGTGAGGGTTCACAGTTTAGCCTGTGAAAGGTGGGGTTGGAAAATTTGTGAGTTCACCTTTTAGCCTGTGAGAGGTGCAGTTTGAAAATTGTGAGGGTTCACCCTTACTGAGTAATCCCCTTGCACACTAAGAAACACCCTGGCACATCCAGTAGAATAATACGTCTATGAAGGGTTTAGACAGGCGTGCAACACCTATTGGGCTCACCGGGCTTCAGCCCCCCCCTCCCCCGTTGTGTGTGTCAGCCCGGGCTGACACAGCTTCGCGGCTGGCGACATCTAATTGCAGCCGCACCCGAGTACTTCACAGGTCTTTAAAAGACCGTTTACTTGTAAGTGAGGCTTTTGTTATGTATTCACCCCTTCTTACAGCCATTCTGGTCACGGCTGGAAGAATTAGCCCCCCCACAACTTTTTTAGCCTCCCCCCCCCAAAAAATTTGGCTCTAGTTGCCCACCTGGGTTTAGATTTATACACAGGAAGTGATAACACTCTGGCTTGTGCGTGTATGAGATGTACTCGTGATTGATGAGTGTACGGTGCAAACAGGTCAGGGGAAGACAAACCCAAGTGAAACAACCCCTGCAACAGTGTGGATGTGGGTCCACACGTACAATTGAACAAAAGTCCTGTGCACACGTGATGGGTTTTGATGTCAAAACCAATTCAACAAATGAGATAGTACAAACAAATAAAGGTTGAGAACTTGGAAGTTTCAGCAAATGGATTTATAAATCAATCCAGATCAGTACAGAGTATATTCTACCAGCCGACACGTGTTTCATCACAACGTGTACAATTGTGACTCTTCAGGGCTGTATGTAATGTAAGGCGAAGGTATCGGTAAAATATGTAAGAATACAAATGGTGGTGGTCTGGGTATATGTCGGGCGATGTGAAGTGTATCCGGCTGATACAACGGAACAAGCTACGAGACGTGCTGCAGTCAGCAGGGCTCAAGCACCGTGAGGGACGGACCCGTCCTTCATTTTCCTTTTACCCAGTATCGCTAGTGATGGTTATCCTCATATCGCCCGACATATACCCAGACCAAAAACTATTTGAATTCTTACGTTTTTTACCGATACCTCCGCCTTAAATTACATACAGCCCTGAAGAGTCACAATTGTACACGTTGTGATGAAACACGTTTCGGCTGGTAGAATATACTCTGTAACAATCTGGATTGATTTATAAATCCATTTGCTGAAACTTCCAAGTTCTCAACCTTTATTTGTTTGTACTATCTCATTTGTTGAGTTGGTTTTGACATCAAAACCGATCACATAGAAACGTGTGCACAGGACTTTTGTTCACATCCAGTAGAATGCTGGTGTATCGAGCATGGCATGGGCACACTCTAGCCATATCTCATAGCCTCTGGATATTGTGCACATGCAGCGCTCTAAAACACAGCAGCTTCCAGGCACACTGGACTCACCCCTAACATGCGGATCATGTGCAGTCATGCGAGCAGCCTCCTGGCATAGCGAGCAACTTCTTTGCACAGGGAGCAGCCATGCGATAAACCCAGAAATGCTCAATCACACTCAGCAGAATTTCACCATGTTGTGCAAGAAATGGGCATACTAATCATCACTCTATTCCTATCGGAGAGGTTGATTCTCCGGACCATTCATCACCCATCTCCACTTAAATGATAAATAATTAAATCGTATTGCTTTATCAACCTTCTTGCTCCCTCAAATTTGCTTAAAAATGCACCATTTTATTTGTGATCCATCACCGGATCGAGACGATGGGGACTCAGACTCGGATGACGACTGACGGCCTAAGTGTGATTGGAGGGGGCAGAGTCTTGAAAGCTGGGAAACTATGTACTTGTGACTTTTTAATACTTGATGGTATTTATGATAATAATGTGATGTGCTATACTGCTTCTTTCTGTTCAAGGATGTTTTCATGTTCTGTTGATGGGGAACTGAATAATAAAATCAAAATTTTGAGGGCACATTGGAATTTGCTCACAACAGATCCTATCATAGGAGCCTATGTAGGACAAAGACCCCAAATCAATTATCGCAGAGCAAGATCACTCAAAGACCAACTGGTACACAGTTACCCGGGGGAAACATCCCGATCAAACTGGCCCCCCAGACCCAATGGCTTCACAACCTGTGGTAGCTGTAAGGCAGACCGCAATGGAAAATCCTGTAAGGACTTTCTAAATGGCACAGGACAAAAGAAACAAATTAGGCAACAAATCAATTGTAATACTGAGTTTGCTGTCTACGTGTTGGAGTGTCCTTGTGGCCTCCGATACGTGGGCAGCACCAAACATTCCACTAAAGGTGAGGATCCTACAGCACTTACGTGCCATCACAAATAAGGACCATAATTATCCAATGGCCCGCCACTATGAAGAAAGACACAATAGCAATAATGGCAGTCTGAAATTCTTTGGCATCGATAAGATCCCTAAAAACATACGTGGGGGAGACTACGAAACACAGTTGAGAGTCAAAGAATCCAGATATATTATAGATCTGGATTGTAAGACCCCCAAGGGGCTCAATTGTGGGGAGGAGCTATCCTCACATATAGGCATTTAAAGCTATCAGGGACACGACATAAGCTACCTCTTTGTATGATGAGTTCTGTAAGAAAGTAAGTTTAATTTAAACCACTAGCACTTTTAATATTTGGCTTACACATATACCATCAGCCCACCCACACCAAGGTTTAGAATTGAATCCCACAATTGTGGTGTTAGCACAGGAACGCGAGTCGTCTTGTAGGGCCAGTATATGATAATTAGTAAGCCACACACAAGTCACTTTGAGTGGAAATAATTATTTCCATTAGTTATTTATTTATCACACAATTACACACTCACACCTATACGTCACCATTTCCTCACTCCCAATTATAAGCACTTGAACCTAAGGCATACCACCCAATGGAAACATTCAATTCCCCGTATTAACCTTTGTTACAGGGATATCCATCACTCCAGACACAGCTTGAATCGAGGGAGCTCCTTTAGATTTTAGATGTAATTTTTGTTACTCCTTGCACATATATACGGTAAGAGTAACATTCCTACTCAGAGCAGTCTCAAACCCCGCTTATATTGGAGCGAGACTATATTACCCAGCCGCATAGCGAGCAGTTGGGAGTCTTGTGACATCAGGCAGAGACACCGGGCCTTCGCCCAATAGCAGAGCAGCCCTTGATAAGCGAACTACATTACCCTGCTGGCTTAGGGACCACCCATGAGAATAGACCGATATTATACGGCTATCCCGCAATTGCGGGGATATGGAATGTTACACTGCAAATTTGTAAATTTGTAAATATATGAATTCCAAATGTGTAAATATGATAACCTTCCACATTATCGCAATATATTATGCAAGCATATTATTTGATGTCTGAGATGGACTGTGATTATGTTTTCTATTTCTATGAACTGGTCATGAAAGACGGACTTAAATATGTTTCAAAACAAAATGTTGGTAACTTGATAAAGGCAAACGCCGAAACGCGTCGTCCTTGTTCCATAAGTGCACAATAAAAGGATTTGTGCTTGATTTTCCAGGTGTGCCGTTTTCTGTGTCCTACTATTGGAGGTGGATGAGAAGCAGGTCGATATATATATATATATATATATCCAGCCAAAACAGAAAACTCGATCCCTCTTTCACAGGAACTCTGCGACGCTCCAGCAAATCACTTCCATGACAAGATAGCCTCCATCTACAGGAACTTCGGCCCCCTGACCTCCTCACTCCTGCAGAAACTGACCCTGACCATCCGCTCACCACATGGGAACAGCTAAACACCCCGGATACCACAGCCACAATGAACTTCATCCACTCTGGAGCACCCACCAATCCATACCCCTTTCAACCTTGGAAGCGACAAGATCAGCCACCACCATCCCAACACATCCATTGCCACAGCCACATTTCCGAACGCTTGGAAACACACGGAGGTCAGACCGTTCCTCAAGAAACCCTCTGCAGCCCAGTGACCTGCAGAACCATCACACCATCCCGCTGCTCCTGATTCCCGCCAAAGTCCTGGAGAAGGCCATCAACCATCAGCTTAAAGAATCCACCCACCCCAACACCCCAATTGATGGAAAGCATCAATTGGTTATGTCTTCAATGCCAGAGGACAAGAATCCTTCTTGTCAACTGGCACAGCCATGTGAAATCCTATGCTTCATGGGGCCTACAGGAGTAACCACTGGTTAGTCAAGTCATGAACCTTGTGCTTCCAACATGAGTATTTTGCTCACTCACAGTTTCCGTTCATTTTACCGGCAGTCTCACACCACATCTCAAATCCTGTAAGTTGTTATCTGAACCCGCCAAAAGAAAGCAATTATGATCCACAATTCTTTCCTATATGTAAAAATGGGGTAAATATAAAGGTAAACAAAGGTGTGGTGTCAAGGCTCTACAGTACTCTGATATCTTACCTCACTCAGCGGCACCAGCAATATGCAAAACCAGAAACTGCTGGCAAGAGAAAGAATGGGAATCTCTTCTTAACACCCATGACAGGAAACTGCAGGGCCCAGCCAGAAATTGAATAACTTTTAGGTTAGCACTACTGCCGTTGGCCCCCCTCCAAAATATTCAAGGCAAAGGTAACTGCAAATGAGTTATTCTGGAAATGCAAGTCTCCTCAATTGTGCCTTACTACACATACAGTGGTCATGTCCCCAACTATCGGACTTCTAGCAGGGGATATTGAGCTGGCTGCACGACACCAGTGTCTGTTCTTTATGACCCTCCGCAAAGATAGCCATCCTACGCAACACCTCTGACTTAGAGGATATCACATCTCGCTGCCGGCGATGGATGGATGGATGGATACAGCACTATACCACTGTTGAATTTTGCATTCTCAGACACTGGCCATCGATTAAATCAACCTCTGAGCTTAACTGACTTACATCAAATTAATGTATCAGACTGCAGGACCAGGCCACACTTTGACTGGAACTAGGGCAGCTGTCTAGACTACTGTTCTCCACCCCACCCTTGATAACACAAATTCACTGCATCATTAGCCTGACTCCGTCACTTACTGTCGCTGTACACACACATACACACCCTGGATCTGATCAGCAAGGAGTACATGTGAGCAACCCACCATGGCATGAAACAAGAATGTACAGACTTATTCAGCTCCACCACCCTTGTCGGATGTGGCAATGAGAATTTAAATGTATGCACTTCCAGACTCCCCGCCCTGCTCCTCCACAGCAGACTGACCTGATTTCTTCCGCCTACCTACTAAATAAGCAGAATGCAAGACTGGATACCATGCCAATGATTTCCAGTTTTACCTCTTATTTGAATATCCACTGATTAATGTATTATCCTTACTCCATTTCATTATGTCACCACAAAACCATTGGCTTAAACACGTGTTGGTGAATACTTAGACGCTATTAACCCAGTGATTAATGGAATTTTCTATCTTTCTCTACTCTCTGGTCCCCTTCTTGACAAACCCTCTCTAGATCTCAATATATTCAGCAAGCATAGATTAATCTTGTTGCCAGCTTTTGCTAAGATGCTAGAAAAATTGGTGAACGTTTAACTTTCTGACTACTAGGAACAGGGTAAGCTATTGCACCCTAGCCAATAAGGGTTCCCCCGTCAAAGCACAGTGATGGCGCATCTTGAAATATCTGACCACATCAAGTGGTCTCTGAATCAGGGCAAAGATGTGGCACTTATTCTTCTTAATGTATCTGCTGCATTCAATACCATCCCCCACACGATTATTTTCCAACGTCTTGCTAACCTAGGTGTGGCAGGTTCTTTGTGAGACAGGTTAAAATCCATCCTGGAGTCCAGGGGGCAGGCAATTTGAGTAGGGTCTTCTAGCTCCAAAGTCAAAGCAGTAAAACCGGGCATCCCCCAAGGCTCTTCTTTCAGCTCTGTCCGTTTAAATGTCTTTATGTCACCTCAGGCCTCATTAGTGGAGTCATTTGGTTGTAAAATAATTTCTTATGCGGATACCACTCAACTGCTTTTTGCTTTTGGAGGAGCCCCGTCCTCGTTTGAAAGGACTTTCAAAGATTGCATGCGTGCTGTCTTTGAGTGGATGCAGAGCAGCCAACTTAATGTAACTTAGACCAAAATGAAATTTTCCTGTTTGGCTCCCATTCGACAAACTGTTGGAAAGCTTTCTAGCCCTCCACGTTGCCAGTTCCTCCCTCTCCCTTGGTAATAAATCTGGGGGTCAAACTGGATAATCAACTGTCCATGCATCCCCAGATTTCTGTGGTGGTAGGTTAGTGTTTTGAGTTGCTCCGTACTCTTAGAAATTCTTGTATCTCTTGCCTCTACATTGTAGGAGGACTGTGATCCAATGCCCTTCATCTAGGGGTGTATGAAGCGCTGCTAGGTCGCCTTCTGGTGGTACAGCACGCAGCTGCCCGGCTCATTCTGTGTCTGCCTAGTCGGACATCGATTCCTCCTATTTTAAGTTCCTTACATTGGCGGCTTAATAGGAAACAGATCTTATTCAAATCCCTTCCTTTCGTTTATATGGTAGTGTTCAGGCCAGTCTAGACTGTTTTGCAAGAAGGTTCTAGTCCTACTGCTCCTCTAGAGCGCGGTGTTGTGCATCTGCCCATTTGTTGGTATCGCCTAACATTAAGCTTTGAGGAAGGGAGGAAAGGGTTTTTGTTTTTAGCAGCCAAAGCTTGGAATCATCTTCTGCAGGATCTTCTGAAGCTTCCCATGGCGGATGTCTTCCCAAGGAAATTAGAAACTTCGCTCCTCTCTTCCACAGTTTAGGGCTTCGGTGTTTTGGGGAGTACTATTGTGCTGTAGCACAGGGAAACTCGGAGTAGGCGAGTGCTTTCCAAAACACCACCATTCATTCATTCATGTGAAGTGGTTATGATAAATGGCATTTAAACAGAGCCAAAGTATAAGCTTTCAAAATATGCAATGATGCAAAATCATTCTGAATAGGCCTATTCACGCTAGCTAGGGCCGCACACTAACTATAAAGTTCACAACCAGTAGATCTTTAGTTCGAAATACTTTTATTTCATATTATCTTCATCATATGCATATTTTCATTATATTCAACATTTTTAATCCTCATTTAATTTAGGACTTCAAGGCACTCAAGTCAATGAATAATGTACACATGGGATTTCTTTGATATCGTTCTAGTAGATGTCTCATACAAGTAACATCTAGAATGACATTACTGCCAGTCTTGTATATCCTTTTGTGCATCTATAAGAGGGTCTTCTCTTAAAAAGACAAAATCAGACCTAGATGTCAAGCTACCAGTTTAAGTGTTTTGTTTCTGAAAAAAAACATATAATTCAAACAAAGAAAAAAGGGACAATGTACTTAAAAACATTATTTAGATAACATATAGCCCTCAATGTGGAATGTCTTAAATACTAACAAAACAATAGTCAATCATTAAATATGCCCATAGTCGTAACCATTATTAGAATAAAATAATACAATTCAGTGTTTAGGGGCTAATCGAGTGTGCTTCCATGCAGATGTAATGCAGGCAGTTATTGAAAGAAAAATATTCAATGCATCTGTTCTGTGGCAAAACGCCATTGCTTCTTTGGTAGTTGATATGCCGTAGTACCTTTACAAGGGGAGTAATAAGAAGTTCTGTGGAGAGGTTGACTTACAGCAAAAGAGAGAAATTAACCATTTTTTTAGGGTCTCCTATTGTACTATTGCAATGTTTCTGGAGGACTAGTTTGCCATGCATGATTGAAGGAGAAGAATTCCCAACCTAGATTTTACACACAGACTGTCTTATTCCTGGGACAATGATGTCTATATAGTGTTTAGGGGTTCTAGAGTGATTTTTGATGTTAGATATGAAGCAGTTTTAGAACTCACCATTTTCCTGTCCCAGAAGTTTGCCTTGATCACCAGAAAATATTTTCAACATGGTTGATCCAGGGATTTTGCCCCCTATCGTCCATGGTTTATTTATTTATTTATTACATCTCGATTAGTCTTTTGTTATGCCTTGGCGTGAGGATTCAGACGGATCCTTGCCCAGAAAACAGATGCCCGGACAACTGGCCCAGGAACAAAGATTTCCTCAAGAAGCACTTCTTAGTTTTCTGCAGGCTTTGGCATCCTTCTTTAGCCACATATTTCTGTTTCATATGTTGTTGCAGCAATTGCCTTCATCTTATATGTTTCTGACATACTCTTTACCCACAGAAGCACCACCCAAAACTCTCTTGCGGTTCAAAATGGCTCCATTAGACTTTTCATGATGTCTTTACTTTCTGGTAGGGCCAGGAGAGAATGGTCTATCTGATTCCTAGATAGTCAAAGTGTATCATTCTTTCAATTGGCGCACCATTCACAGAGAATGTTCACTTCAGTGACGTTTTTAGGGATTATAATTATAAATATTGTTTTATTTGAGATGATTTTAAGCTTCTTTTACCCACAGTAAGTTTGAAACACCTTTATGGCACGGCGCAATGCTGTTTCGGTCTGTGTCAGGAAAACTGCATCTTCAGCAAACAGTACCTTATCACCACCAATTTTTGAGGCATCCAAATTCATGTTTCAGAGTTATGCCGTTACCTAATTTATAAACAGATGAATCAAAGTTGCCGCTAATACACATCCCGGCGGATCCCTACATTTCCTGGAAAGCCGTTTGCACATTCTCCATTCCACCTGTATCTTACTTTTGATATATCATGTCATTGCATTTGAATCAGAGCTACACAAAGTTGTTTTGGAAAGTCTTGCTCTTTCAAAACTGACCACAACAAGAATTTGTTTGGTGCTGATGCTTTCGTCAAGCAAAACAAAAACTCATTTTAAGTCATTACAGTTCTGAAAAAGTGTGTCCATGATAAGGCATAGTAGGTCTGCCTGAGGGAGAGGGACATCAACGTAAAAAAAAAAAATTCTAAACTTTTGGTGTTTCTACACACGTTCGTTTTCTAAAATCCACAAAATTAGCAGCCTTCTGTAAAAAATGAAAGTTGGGGAGTCTGCTTCTAAACAGTGAGAGATGTATTTACTAGTAACTTGGCTTTCAATGAATTGGTATTGTGCATTTCCTCTGCATTGAGGGATTTTCCTCAAAATGAGGAAGGGGGGTTGTATTGCTCCCTGCTAACACAAAGAATTAGGGAATTACTGCAGGAGAAAGATTACCTTGCTTTGAAAGTCCATCCACTTAGAGGTGCAATTTCTTTTTTCTTAGCACGTACACTGTTGGGAGTCTTTGCCCCTTGTACACGGTTCTGAAGGATCTATTGCCCCCAATAAAAATTGGTAGTAGCGGTTTAAAAAAATAAAATAGGAGCAACTGCAATGGAAGTGAGTGCTAAAAGAAAAACAAATGCCTTTTGGACCTGCTCTAGAAAATCCTCATGGGAAAATGGTGTTGATAGACAGGATTTTTTTTCTAGAAGCAGAAGAGAACTTAAAAGTGTATACTTCAGAAGAAAACAAATGGGTCAGTAGCTTACTTACAACAGTCATCATGAACTCTCCAGGAGAGAAAGGAGGTGGTGAATACTTAATGAACTTTACCTTGGTGGTGTAATGATAGAGACTTGGCAAGTGCCGAGCTTGCCCATACTAAATTTGTTTCATGGGGGGGACAATCGAGCAGTGTTCATAAAATGTCGGTGCATTATGGCCAAATGTTTTAGGTGTGTGGGAATTCTCTATGCAATGATATCCGACAACAAAACTACTTTTCCTAGTAATCATTGAACTCTCACAGTATTTGGAGATTGTGTCGGCCATCTTGGATTATGGGGTATAGCTTTCCTCATGTCTCATGGTGTTCTTAATTGGAAATCAAGCTACAATGTTGATGTTGTCAGGAACCTTGCTTTGTGATTCGCGTTGGGAGAATAATTACTTTCTCTGAGGTTTGCTGAAAAGCATTTTCAATACAGGGAAGTATTCTGGAAATCAAGTTGGGTTGGAAAACAAACTTTGGCCTTTAATTGAACATTTGGCCTTATTAGTTAAAGACCTAAGAATGTATTACATTCCTTAAACATTACAGTTTTGTCTCCAAGAAGAAAACATTTCTTACAACCAGGTATAATTTATTATGGCTTGTTAATGTAAATGTGTATTTAGGGTACTCGTGGTGTTTACCAAGTGATTATGTATTGCTAATGGGAATCACAATGTTAATGAATGTTTTCTCTATGTTCCCATCACACTTTCCACATTTCTACGATTGTCCAGCATGATATTTTGTGTGTAGACCATGGTCTGTACACAAAACTCAATTGAATTCTGAGTACAAGTTAGGTGCCTATTGACATATCTCAAAGATTTGGGCTTCAAGATACTACATAACTCACAGTCACAGACAAGTGTCATAGTCTAACGCCGGACAGTATAGGCAGTAACCATGTCCCCCTGAAACCTATTTGGACTTATTTAGACTTGCAGTCTAAAAAGTTCACTTTTTTTATTGCAACACTGAAGAGATATATTTATATATATATATATATATATATATATATACATACATACATATATATATACATACATATATACACATATACAATCCCAATTGCAAGCACGAATACTCCCATTAAGTAAAATAAATGGATAATGAAACAAGATTTACTTAAGTTCTGAAAAAGTAAGTCTGAAAAAAAGCAGTAAATTCAGAAATCTGCAAGAAGAATGTCTAAATAAAACATATCAAACAACATACAGCCCTGTGACAGCGGGGAATACAGTAATAGAACAGTGTAAGCTGGAAGAGATGTGAGCACATGATGTCAAAAATAATATCACAGAAGTACCTTGGTGTGCAACAGAAAATCTGAGGATTACTCGGACAGCCATGAAACAACCTACTACCCTGGGCCGCCTGGCAGTGACAAAATCTGACATGGCACCAGATAGATATTGTGACGGCCACTATGAATTTTTAATGTACCCTTGAGTTACCTTACCCTTAACACACCTCATCCTCACAGTATTGTAACGCTATTGTACTCAGTCATGGGCAAAGTCCCAGGAGAAAATCCAAAGTGGTGTTCGGGAAAAGAGAAACTCAGATTGAAAGGGATGTTGGTGATTCACCTCGAGTTTTTTGATTAAAGGGTGGATTCCCGGCCAGCCCTTCACAGGGTACCTGTTAAAAATTGGCTCAATGCATGTTGGTCAGGTTTCCCTCCTTAACTAAAGCAGAGGACTGAAGGAGACCGAGGAAGTCAAAACGAAGGCTTGCCTTAAAAGAGCTACCCTGTCAATCTGGAGTTGGTCGTGAAAGGAGGTGGATGTATTCTTGCAACCACAGCAGTAAGTTCTTAGAAAGAAGTTACGCAAGAGGTGTTGAGGTGGCTGGACGAAGGATCAAGGCAGGCATATTCTCATAACCCTGCTATATACTTCTTTTAAGTTCAGAAAAATTTTATTGAAAGAATATGACATAAGCTTACAAAGTAAGACAAAGAAAATAACAAGCAAAAGTATACATCAAGATAATTAAAGGTATTAATATAAGCTACAAAAAGAAACATCAAAAACTGAGAATAAATATAAGCAAAATTGGCAACTGGTACGATATAAGGTAATAAAAGATATACTAAATATACATTGTAACTACAAGAAAAGCGAAAATAATATTAATATGTTTAACAAAATACAGGAATTCATGGAGGTTTAGGAACTTCTTGTTGTAACTGGGACAAAGGCAGAGAACTCTGAGCACTTAAATCAAAAAATAGTGTAACTGGACTCCACAATTCTTTTCGCTTGGCAGCTAAAGCCAAGGGGTAGACAAAAGTCGTATCTAACCTGTGATTATAGCAAACAGCATACCACCAAGCCTGATAAGATATTTTGGTAAAATCCTTCCAATTTTTAGTTATTTGCTGGAAAGCTACTGCCAACAATAAGTCAATTATTCTAACCCCGAAAGTGCAATGATCCCAGATGGGGGAAACACACCCTAAGAAAATGTGAGATAAAGAGAAGGAGTGATTAGAGGAAAAAATCTTGTTAATTTGAGACCAAACTTGCCGCCAAAAATTATGAACATGGGGACAACTGAAAAGCATGTGGAAAAGATCTGCACATGGTAAGGAGCAGGACCAACACTTATCAGAAGCATCTGGGTATTGTTTACTAAGAACTAGTGGTGAAAATAATAAACCTGCTATATACTTCTGAAGGCAAAATATATTGATTTCTAGAAGGGAGTGAAGCATGAGGTGATGTGGTAATTGGTCATGGAGGTTGGTGGCCTAACCCCGTCAACCTTACTTTCTCCAACAAAATATGCCCATATGGGTCATCATTTGTTAGGTTATAAAAATGCTAATAAACAAACAAAAAAAGCGTACTTCACCACATAAGGCTAACAACCCCCATGCTTAAGAATGCTAAATAAATACTGCACATTAGGGGAATGATTTGTTTTTTTCTTGGGTTATCAAAGTCACATTTGCTTTCATAATATGAATGAAAATAAATCTACCAACTCGACTTACATGTGAACAACAGGCAACAAGGCCTAACATTCTTCCAAACACCATTGGGGCATCATTCGTTTAGTCCCGTGATAAGTTCTGAGACATTGCAAACTCCATGGCCCCCCATCTAACAGCAAGGCAGATTCTAGCATTTGAAATAATAAGCAATGTTTTACTAAAACATGCCACCTACCACACAGCTAATCATCTGTGACAATATTAAACTTCACATAGTCCCTGATTACCTTTATCATTGCTGCGTGACACATGGCCGTTGTTCTTTGGAACCGATACATTTTGATGCTGAGGTTCATTCACGGTTTCCAAAAAAGATACCAAATTTTCATGATGGGACAACTCTTCGGCCACAGGGAATGAAACAATGTTCCAGTTCAGATGTCTTTCTCCTTCTGTGAGTGCCCGGAACAGGGACGGGACCGGGTCGTGGAGATCCTCCACTGTGCTCTTGGATGTCGGGGGAGTGTCGCTGTGGTTCTTTGGATTGCACATCCCTGTAAACATATTACCTTGTAAATACTTTCAATATTACAGGTACGTACTTTTTTATTTTTCTATGTCTTTATATTTTTATTACTTCATGCATAGACGGAAAATATCTTTATATAGCAATACAATGTTTTAAAGTCATAACATTATGCACTGTCTTCAGAACACAGAATGTATAGAAACTGACAGGAAACATGGACGCCAAAGTCTATCTGGCCTGCCCTCTGTTTTTATTTCTTCAATACTAACTGGTCTCTGGATTATGACCTTAAGTTACACATATGTCAGTTACTCAGTACTGTGCCTTGCTTAAGTGACTAAAGGCAGTCCTAGAATCTTGCTGCTCATCATTTGCTTTAGTGATCTGCAAGCTTTCCTGACACGCAATTGTCACATAGCGGTCATGTTTTCTACATGCATGAGTGTGAACATTCTTTTCATGCAAAGTGCCTTGTATATTTCATGTGCAAAACTCTGACACTTCACACCCAAAAAACAACAACAACAAAACAGTGCAGTTCCAAGATCTCCACCAAGTTGTTTTTATAGGTCTCGTCCTTTACCATTCCGAAGGAATGGGAAATGGCGAGAATTCAAGTGCTCGAACTGATTGTCAAACCACCGCATTTTTTCGTGGCGTTTTCTTCGAGTGCACGTGGCCACAGGCACGCGCTTTTGGCCCATACACTTTCATGGCCATCTGTTCCTCAATGTCCCTCCTGTAGCGATTTCTCGGAGAGGCAGTTACAGAGGGAGAATAGTGCGACAGGGCGGCAGCACTACAACTCTCAGAACGCCCTGGGTCATGGCGAACCGGAACACGCCTCCCGGGTACCGATAAGACCACTCCCTTGCTGCAGCCGGGTGCTTGTCAATCCTTCCGGTTTCGTATCGAGTAGGTGTAAAGCTATCCTGGTGTACATTGCTGCTGCAGAGCGGACGCTTTCCTTCCCGCGGGACGGACTTCGAGTGTGTGCGAGAGCGGACGCTTTCCTTCCCGCTGGACGGACTTCGAGTGTGTGCGAGAGCGGACGCTTTCCTTCCCGCTGGGCGGACGTCTCGGACCCTGTATTCTTTTCTAGTGAGTAGAGGTAGACCCTCTGTCTATTTGCACGGCCGTGCTTACTCAGTGTTTAGTATCCCTCCTTATCTTCTGTGACCCGAGTGGAGAAACTGTTTAAACGATAGAGAACCAGTTACTTGAGAAACACTTTGAACTCAGTTCACCGGTAGTGACTCAAACTACTTGGGGAGCGCGACTGGCAGCCGGTTGGATTGTGCTGTGAATCAACAGCCCAGACCCGCTGAAACCCACGGAAGAATCTTCCATAGATAACCGGATACCAGAGCGTGGGTTTCTTGTAAGTGTACGCTAAATCAGTACATAATAGATAGCAGGGGCGACCTATATATCTTTGTATTCTAATCGAGTGTCCTTGTGTGTCTAAACAGTGGTGCCATTGAAGACAACCGACCAGACCTTGAGGGGTGTCATCTCCACTATATCCCAGATCAACTATCCTTCCCCTTCCCGGAAGACTTACAGTCCCTGGTGTGTACATTCGCACGGGGAGGGTCAGTGTTCTTGGGCATTGGAAGGACTATCGTCCAAGCTGTGGTCCCCGCTGGCTGAATACCTCAGGTTAGTGGCTTGTGGATTCTTTACTTGGGTTTCTTGTCCGCCGCTAACCGTGACACCTCCCACCCTTCGTTTGATCTTGCCGCGAGTTCAGGCTAATGGCCCTTCCCCCTCCCCCAGCACAGAGCGCGCATCGCGGCCGCACAGCACATCAAAGGGCTTCTCCCAGCGTGTGCTGTGCGGCTTCTCCTCCCCTAATTATGTGGCCGGCCGTACTTGTGTTTCCCGGCCGCTTCCCGGCCGCTCTTGTATTTAATTAGCAGCAGCAGCATTTCTCCTGCGCCAGGCCACATCAAAGGCTCTGTGCCACTTTCACCCACACAGCAACACTTACAGACACGCAACGCCACTCACACCCACGCAAGCCCACTATCATCCACGCAACGCCACTCACCCAAGCAACACCACTCACACACGCAACGCAACTCATCCACGCAACGCAACCCCACTCATCCACGCAACCCCACTCACACACGCAACGCCACTCACCCACGCAACGCCACTCACCCACGCAACGCCTCTCACACACGCAACGCCTCTCACACACGCAACGCCTCTCACACACGCAACGCCACTCACACACGCAACGCCACTCACACACGCAACGCCACTCACACACGCAACGCCACTCACACACGCAACGCCACTCACACACGCAACGCCACTCACACACGCAACGCCACTCACACACGCAACGCCACTCACACACGCAACGCCCGGCTACACATCATAAATAACAATCATTTGCAATGCTATAGGTCTCCCATTTACTTAAATTGAACATAATGGCATTGTAAATGACAATAACTTTCAAAAAATGTTACTTTTACAATAAATTGAAAAGGCATTGTCATTTACTATGCCAACAGCTTAAAGTTGCCTAAATGCAAGACTTATTGCATTGCAAATAGCCAATAGGGCTCGCTTTTGGGACCATCTAAGTGTTTATGCATGCGACATTTTATTTTGTTGCAACAAGGAAATTATGCTGCATAACTACTTATAAGGGCCCAAAAGCGAGACCTATTGGCAATGCCAATGCTTGGTTTTTTTTACAGAGACATGTAATTATTAATTCAGCACCATTGACTACACTTATGAATTTCTTCTTGTATTCCTTATATCCGTTGTGCAGTCAGCCGTTTCGTTGATCCTGCATTTCTGAGTTGCAGTGAATTGAAAATTAGCACACTCCCTTCAGTGCACACTTTTATTGCTTACTCCAGTTGAGAAGGACTCTCGTCTCCTTTGGGGCAGGCAGTTTAGAAAAGCTCCCAACAGTCCAATTGTAATATATGTTTCCTGAGACAGAAACCTGGAAAAAACCCTACCCTTCTGAGGAGGAAATTCAGCGAGAGAATTGAAAGGGACTGTCTGTCCCATCAGAAAGTGCCAGTCAGTCTGAGTTTTTGCCCATCGCGACAACCTTAGAGAGTGCAGGAGCAGAACACTCTAAAAAGTGGAGCATACCTTTAGATGTTCTATGGGACATTTTATTTGCTTCCTAGAATTCTTTTTCGTTAACTTCGTCATCCATTGCAATTTTTCCAAAATTGTCAAGGTGACTCAGACTGCACTTTTAGCATGCTCTGTAACCAAGGCCATGGAGAATCCAACTTTTAGTTTAGTGCCTAGATCAAGAGTGCATTCTTTGAGCTTTTGTTTTTCTTTACACCTCTTTTAGTTAATGGCAGCACGTTTTCATGACATGCTTCCATCACCAGAAAGCAGGTTAGGACAGGGAGGAGGCACCCTTTATAGTAGAAGAGAGGCCGTAAGTGAGGGCTCTCCCATTTCACTGATTCTCATTTAAATGGTCTGTCTCCAAGTTGGCTCTGAATTTGTTGTGGCCCTTCCTTCAAGGCAGAAGATGAAGGAAGCAGGGCTTATTTGAATATTTTTGAGTATTTTTTCCAGGCCTGCTTTTGGTTTCCCAATCAGACCCTGGCAGTGGTAGATCAAGCCACCATTGATACATTTATTCAGCCAGGCTGTCTTTGTTCACTGTTTGGTAACATTCAGGCCACAGCTCTAATGAACACTTTTTAATTCTTGTACTTTCAGTAAAGAGTTGACATGCGTGGCCCAGAGTATCTCTGGTGAGCGTTGACCCTCTGGATCAGGAGCAAGAAGTCCATTGCCATTTGTTGCAGAATACTTTTCACAGATTCTACCTACTGCAACCGGATATTGAGGAGTTAATTATACAATGTGCATTTTACATCCCGAATCCGGATCATCGTCATGTTCTTTATTTGTAACCCGCTGCCTCTCTACAATGCCTTCGGTCGTTCCCAATGCTGCAGGAAAGATGGATTTGGGGCTCAAGAGCTATAACCAGAACTCACTCGGTCACAGATCCCTCAAAAGAGAGATTCAACTTGAAGATTGCATCTCTCGCATATTTCGATGTCTCCATAGCCAAGAACCTAGGAAATCCTTACATACCAATGAGGAATCTACTTTGCTTAAATTTAAGTCTCCTGGTGATTACTCATTCTACACTGACAGGGTTCACAGTTCAAGCCCCAGGTCGACTGACTGCCTTACTAACTGAACTGAGGTGACTCCAGTCTTAATTTTCTGAAACAAATAAAATACTACTTTTTTGTAGTATGCCAGCACATAGAAACGGTGAGCATATATCTTGTGAGCTATAACAGTAAATCCATTCTTCATTTACATATGCAAATTAATGGAACGGCCAGGCAATCCACCCAACTGTGTCTGCTGGAACAGTTGTTTCTCCAATTAGGTTTGTGACAAACTATACATCCAACTTTCAAGTTTCTGCTTTAACCCGGATCCGTGCGGTCTTGACCATTTCTGCAGATGTCCCCCATCACAGTATTATGGGAGACTATGTTTACTTGATAACATCTCCTAAGAGGCATAATTTAGATTCACATTTGAAGCCGCTGTATTTCTGGATTTTACAATCTACAATCTTTCGTAGCCTATTACCTTATATGTAAGAAATAACAAATGGTAGATATTTAGGTTTCAGGTTTAATCACTGGACGACTATTATTAGAAGGCTATAGAACCCCTCAGAACCCACCTCACCTCACCTACTCTCCAGACACAGGAGACGTTGCATCCATGCACTGCACCAATCTTTCAGGAAGACACGGAGATGGACCAGAGAGCCACCGATCTGTTTACCTTCACACGCTTTGATAACGGTTTCCATAAGGAACTGGTCTCGTTCAAGTACTCTTCCAACCGTGCATCCAGGGTCAAACCTAAACTACCGTACAAGCCCATGAGAGCTATGGAACAACAACAGTGGATGTAACAAAATTTACAAATATCGAAAACAGAACGTACAGCTTTAATCTTTAGCGCAACACCAGGAAAACTGCCTTGGTAAAGTTCTCCCAAAACTATTTGATGGCCTCCATGAAAGGCATCGTAGTAGCATTTTTCACTATGAACCATCCCAAGAGATCACACTGAGAATTGGGTCAAACGCCCTTCAGAGGTTTCGCTTGTTTCTCTATTAACTAATTTTGCTGAAATTGCGATCTGTGACACCTGGCTTTCCAGACATCCTTTGGAGGCCTCCAGGATCCAAGCACGTATATTTCAATATTTTTTGATCTATGCAAGCGGTGAAGAGCGGTTTGAGTATTATCAACCACCAGAGTGCCAGTTACAGTATCTCATTTTGAAACATGCTTCATTACTGCCATCACAAGTTGGAAGTTTAGAATGTCATATAGAAGCCCAAAACAAAATAGACACAGACTATGAAACAGATGATTACAATTCATAGTGACAAATAAAAGAAACCATTTAGGTCACACATGGATTGAACTAACTTACATCCCCAAGAATAAAATGCAGCGATTACCTCACATTTAATTTTTGCTTGCACCATCAAACAAGCATTTGCAATGCAATAGGTCTCGCAGCTGGATTCCTCGTACCAAGTGACCCGGATAAAAGGCAGAGCAGCGCCTGTGATGATCACCGTGAGCAAGCACCTCTGCAGCCGGCAGAGCAACTGTGGGTTTCAGAGGACTTCCGGGTAGCGCCTCGATCTGCATGCCTGTGATTGGCACCTGTAACCCGCTTGTTCGCCCATAGACACCCACTCAGCTCACTAAACCATCTTTGGCTGTGAAAGTCTCGGCCTCGGGTTGCACAGGCGGATCTCTGCAGCAGGAGCACGAACCCCCAGTGCTGTGTTATATTGCAGGATTCCGGACCTATGTATTGAGCTGTCTCACTGGGAACCTCATGCACTGCAGAAGCTGCACTAACACACTGAGCTATCCCACGTGCATGATTGCACCCAGTGGCTAGGTCTCTGGGGAGGGAGCGTGAACCCGTTGAGCTGCCTTCCTGGGACTGGAACCTCTACACTGCTGGTCACATGCACGGTCTGCTGAGCTGTCTCACTCGATTAGGGAACCGAGCCCTGACTGTCGCATCTGCATCTCTGCACAGAGGTCTATAAAAGATTGAGCTGTGTCACTGGTATTGGAAGCAACGCCCTGCTTCATGCACACGAGCTCTGTCGATGAAGCATTAACCCACCGAGCTATCTTACCTGGACCCCCTGCTGCACGTGCACACAAACCTCAGAGGGTGTATCCGAGCTGTCTTCATTTGTTTGCAACCTTTCATGGTAGTTGCACTGAGATCTCTGCAAGAGGGCCAGCAAAGTGCTGCGTGCCAGCAAAGGTTAATGGCTGAATTGTAACGAAGAAAATAGTATTATATAAAGTTGCAAAGTGTTCCAGGGCAGCGCGCGACTGACAGTTCTCCAAATGAATCACTTTCATTAATCGCAGTTCTCTTTGCCGGGTGCCGGCTGAAATCACACCCAGCCTTCACTGTATGAACCCGGTCTTGTAAAACAAAATAAAAGGGTTCGAAATACCTCTTCTCCCATTGAAAGGCGGCAGCTGCCTTCCCAGCATCAGGGCGTCCAGCACTAGCTGCAAAAACCGCCCTCTTCCTTCAGCAGCTAAACGCACCAAGCCTGAGGGAAAGTGAAAGCGCGCAATGCGCGCGCTGTGTTCACGCGGGGACAGGAGATATGCACGCGTACAGAGTGCACATCTATCTCTACGCGTGCCATCTCCTGTCCCCTTCAGACGAAATGGCATGCGTTTGCACATTGGCTGTCCGTACGCACACATGGTTTGTCTCCCTTCGCGCACCAAACAGATAACAGTAGTCTGGCCAAGGCAAAGCAGCGCATGTGCTGCATTCGCTAGGCGAGACCTAAAAAGGGTGAGATTGCTTAGCCTGGTAACCGCCACAGCTGTTTGGTGCTTTAAACTAAGGGTTCGTTGTTATGCTCTTGAACCCTTTTCGTTGTTTGGGGTTTGAACAGCTGAGGTAATACTCTCAAACGGCTGCTGTATTCCAGTCATAGAACACCTTGTCTTTGACCCTAATTTTCTTTGGGCAGCTTGCTCCAATTGTGCGCATGCATGTGGTATTTGCATTCTGTGCTAAGCCACATGCATTCCAGGTTATCCCTGGCCATTTGACCGAGTTCTTGTCCATTATATGCAGCTCCACAACCCAATCGCACCTCTAGGGCCATGTTAGAAATAGCGTGCCCGGTTCCACTCCCATTGTGTCGAGCATTTAACTGGATGCAGACTGGTACAGTGTTCCTTATTACACTTCAAGCCGACTATCTGCTTTTCATTGACATGACAGGCATGGCCTCAAGTTTAATGGGGGCACAGATCTCCCTGCAGGTGGGTGCTTTGAGAGGCTGCACCCACCGGCGATTGGTGGTGATGGGAGTGATGCATGTTGTGCCCTCCTCACAAAGGACACCCAATAACTGTCTACCACATCTAGGTGGTGCAGAGTCGGTGCGCCTTTTGACAGCTATTTTTCCTCTCAGTCTACATCTATAATGTAGCGCAGAAGTAAGGGAGCCCTCCATTTGCATTGGATCACATCCTAATGCAAATGAGGGAACGGTACTAAAGGATTGCACCAGCTCATTCTTATTACAGATTATTCCCAGGGTGAGGAAGGCTACATAATAATAATAATCCACATTTGTAAAGCGCACAATCACCCGTAAGGGTCTCTAGGCGCTGGGGGCCGTCGGGAAGATTAAGCAAGCTATTGCCCAGAGTCACATGGTGCTGGGCTAACCTGCCGCCGGAGCCGGGGATCGAACCCTGATCCCCAGATTCCAGCGTCAGTCGCCCTGGCCGCGGCGCCACACCTCTCCCACTTGGGAGTGGTAGATGCCTCTCCCACTTGGCAGGCAACGTTTGGAATACACTGCCTTCCTCCCTCAGGTCTCAACCGAATAGGCTCTCTTTTAGGATATCGCTCAATACGTGGCTCTTTACCCCCAAGTCCATGTAACTCTTTTTCCTGACAAGTGACAGCATTGCTTTTTTAGCGCTAAGACGCCATGAGATATGTGTGCTTTAGAAATATTTGTATTTACTTACTTTTACTTACAGATGGGGCTGTGCAAGCTTTGTGGCCACTTCTGCACTAACAAAGAGCCACAGCGCATGCTAAAAACTGGGCAAACCAACCTACTGCATCAGCACAGTGTGTCTGGTCTGCTGTACTTTCTGGGAATGGATGGGCGCCTGGGGGATTGTGGTGGTGAATGGTGTATTGGTTTTGTGGTAGGGCAGGATTCTATACTGGGCCTATGTTCTTCCCTCTTGGAGTTGATGACTAAGGTGCTGCTGACCCTTCCACTTCTTAATGTATTTCCTACTGATTTTGTTGTCTTATTTTCTTTTTATTTCTGTATGTTTTTGTTGCAATGCAAACTTAATAAAACTATTTTTTTTTTTAAAACATATCTACTGCATCCCGGGCACTTTGCATAATACAGCTCCTGATCACTGTCCACCTGGGTGAATTTGGGAATGCATTACACACAATTCTCTGGATCAAATGCTAGTCACACTCATGCTTAGACTTGACTGCTTAGCCCAATTCTTATTTAACAAATACAGCATAAATACCTAAGGGAATTGTGGCTGACAGATTCAAATTGGTTTCCCATTTATTAACATAGCCCCATGGGTTGATTTCCTTTCCGGGATAACAGAGGACCTAAAAAGTAAAGGGAGAATTTTCACAGCTAGAAAATGCTCATGGTTCTCAGATGGTCACCAAATAAGCTTTGCTTTATCCTGTCGCAGCTACTAGTATCAATGGCTTTATGCACCCTTATGGCACCATATGTGTGCGTGTCCTCATTTTACACCCCGCTGCGCACACTGGTATTACCGTAGGGGCTGCAGACAATTGCACTGTCCCTTCTGCAACATGGGCCACGCCCCAAAGGAGGTGTTTCCCCACTTTCATTGGTGCATAGCCCCATGCAAACCGGGGAATCCTTTGCGCCTGCGGTCTATCACAAACACAGGTTTAGAGTCCAAGTGCCCGTCAGAAAGCACACTGGCTGTGAACAACCTGTCTCCGGACATCCCTTGTGTGGTGGGGGTGGCAGGTGGTCTCGGGGACCCCCCAGGCATATAACAACACTCACCTGGAAGGAGAGGGATTCCTGACCCCTTTAAAAGGGAGTTTTGGTCTCTCCCCTCAGTGAAAAGTGGACCAGAGGCTTGGAAAAGCCAGCCTGTTTTTCACTAATGCTCTGCTCCCAGAGCAGGAGAGAGTTCATGCCTCTACCAGGACTAGATCACAGCACACCCTGTCAAAGATGCAAAACAGACCACAGTAGGACACAACACCTTATTTGTAATATGGCCCAGGTGTACTACAGAGCATGTGCTATGCTGATTGAAATGCGACAGAGTGCTTTGCCAACATCCTTTCTTCAAGAGGATGGGTAAACGTATAATGGGATTTATATAGTGCATAGTAACTAGGGGAGAGGGGTTGGCCTAACGGCTAAGGCGCTCGACCTCGGACCTGGGGATCTGGGTTCGAGTCTCGGTAACGTCGCCAAAAACCCCATGTGATTCTGGGCAAATCACTTAATCTCCCCGTGCCTAAAATGAAAGTGTGTCCTCATGTAACGTAAGTGGTGCTATGTAAAGCGCTCTGATAACTGATTCGGTTCGGTTCGATTTCGCGCTATATAAAACTCTGCAAAATAAAAAAACCTCCAGAAGACGTGCCCCAGCGCTGAGAGTCTAGCTAAGGTCAAAAAAGCACAGCTAAACCAAAAAGATTCAGGGTCAAGTCAACCTAAATAACCAGCTTTAAAAGTTTGTTAAGGTGAGGAAAGGGGTAAGGTAGCTGGAATAACTACTCACTGAAAATGTAGCTCCCGTCACCTTGCACAATCGTGGACAGGTGTTGTATATATATATATATATATATATATATATATATATATATATATATATGCAATACAAATCGCTCAAGAGCAGCGAGAGGGCACACCACGGCACTTGTCATTTCCAGCCTCGCTGCAGCTCGTCCTTTGTTCCCCAAAATATATGGATCTGCCTCTGCCGACGCGTTTCGAGGCTAAGTACGCCTCTTCATCATGGGCTAGCAGCAAAAAGAACGCTGATCACGCACCTCCTTTACAACTTGCCATTTTATTCACAGTAACTCCCTCAGTGGGTGTGGCACAATTCATTAGCACAGAAGTGTTTGTGGGAAATGTAGTCCCCTTTGGAGGTGCCTCTTTTTTCCTGTAGTAGGTTCAGCGTAATTTCACCAGTGTCTCAGGCTATTTGTACCCTTGGTAGGGAGGGAAATCAGAAAACGAGCTTGATTTTGCAAAGAAGTCCCGTGCTGCGTCGGGTAGGAAGGGTTCCATCCTGCAGTCTTTAATTCAAATCAAAGCGGAGCTCCTCTCCACGGCATGAGCAGCCGTGAGTAATTTTGCAATACAAATCGCTCAAGAGCAGCGAGAGGGCACACCACGGCACTTGTCATTTCCAGCCTCGCTGCAGCTCGTCCTTTGTTCCCCAAAATATATGGATCTGCCTCTGCCGACGCGTTTCGAGGCTAAGTACGCCTCTTCATCATGGGCTAGCAGCAAAAAGAACGCTGATCACGCACCTCCTTTACAACTTGCCATTTTATTCACAGTAACTCCCTCAGTGGGTGTGGCACAATTCATTAGCACAGAAGTGTTTGTGGGAAATGTAGTCCCCTTTGGAGGTGCCTCTTTTTTCCTGTAGTAGGTTCAGCGTAATTTCACCAGTGTCTCAGGCTATTTGTACCCTTGGTAGGGAGGGAAATCAGAAAACGAGCTTGATTTTGCAAAGAAGTCCCGTGCTGCGTCGGGTAGGAAGGGTTCCATCCTGCAGTCTTTAATTCAAATCAAAGCGGAGCTCCTCTCCACGGCATGAGCAGCCGTGAGTAATTTTGCAATACAAATCGCTCAAGAGCAGCGAGAGGGCACACCACGGCACTTGTCATTTCCAGCCTCGCTGCAGCTCGTCCTTTGTTCCCCAAAATATATGGATCTGCCTCTGCCGACGCGTTTCGAGGCTAAGTACGCCTCTTCATCATGGGCTAGCAGCAAAAAGAACGCTGATCACGCACCTCCTTTACAACTTGCCATTTTATTCACAGTAACTCCCTCAGTGGGTGTGGCACAATTCATTAGCACAGAAGTGTTTGTGGGAAATGTAGTCCCCTTTGGAGGTGCCTCTTTTTTCCTGTAGTAGGTTCAGCGTAATTTCACCAGTGTCTCAGGCTATTTGTACCCTTGGTAGGGAGGGAAATCAGAAAACGAGCTTGATTTTGCAAAGAAGTCCCGTGCTGCGTCGGGTAGGAAGGGTTCCATCCTGCAGTCTTTAATTCAAATCAAAGCGGAGCTCCTCTCCACGGCATGAGCAGCCGTGAGTAATTTTGCAATACAAATCGCTCAAGAGCAGCGAGAGGGCACACCACGGCACTTGTCATTTCCAGCCTCGCACCTCCAAAGGGGACTACATTTCCCACAAACACTTCTGTGCTAATGAATTGTGCCACACCCACTGAGGGAGTTACTGTGAATAAAATGGCAAGTTGTAAAGGAGGTGCGTGATCAGCGTTCTTTTTGCTGCTAGCCCATGATGAAGAGGCGTACTTAGCCTCGAAACGCGTCGGCAGAGGCAGATCCATATATTTTGGGGAACAAAGGACGAGCTGCAGCGAGGCTGGAAATGACAAGTGCCGTGGTGTGCCCTCTCGCTGCTCTTGAGCGATTTGTATTGCAAATATATATATATATATATATATATATATATATATATATATATATATATATATATATATATATATATATATATATATATATATATACCCCCATAGTATATATATATGTCCCATAGTAGGGAGAAAGAGAAAAATCTGGAAAAGAGGCTAGACAGGGCAAGCGGGTATAACTGGAGACAGGCCTAGGTTCCTCCATGTTACTAACTCGCAAGCTGACAGGGGTCATTCCACCATTCATTCTTATAGAGGTGGAAAAAATGCTAACCACTAGTTTCAGTAGAAACAACTTCAATTCAGAACATCCAGAGGCACTTCAGTTTTCGAAAGTTACCGCTATATAAATGGGCATCATTGTTAATTAGGACTATGAAGCAGTCCATACACAACTATCTTCCCAATGGACAATGTAGAGAAATGCAGAAATCTAAGCTGAGGGGTTCTTAATTTTTCCTGCGGTTCATTTCCAGAATTTCTAATTTGTCACGTTTCGATTTCTTTTATTTTCATCCTCTGCACCATCACAATTCAATTCTATGGGGAGATGGGACCTTCCCTTGGGTCTTTCTGCTGCTGCCCCCTTTTTAATCGTGCTCTTCTTTTGCCCTTGTTTTCTATTTTTACAGAGTGGGTTTTTAATCTGCCCCTTTTTGCGGTTTTACCAATCTGTATTTATGATCAGTCCTGGGAGAACAGGCCCTCGCATCCCACCATTATCAGGTTTACGGGAAAGCTCGTTACATACAATAATGTTAGGTTAGAAAATCACCGCTGCAGGCTGTGATGAAAACATGCCACACCTAACTCAAACACAAAAAAAACGCTAACGTGGCAAAGCGAGATGCATACAAACTTCACCTAAAATTACCAGATTCATGGTAGGAATTTTCACAGAAAACGTGTACCCTAAGTTTATCTGACGCGGATACTTTTCAAATCCTGGGAGCAAAGCGCTTAAGAGTGTTTGCATTGTGCAGGGCTTTTATTTTAAGAGCTGTGGCGAGCTGCAGAGGGCGGCAGGGTGTACTCTCCTCTTTCTACAAAGGGAGTACCCGCAATATGAATTAAAAGGGGAATGCTACTAATTTATGCCTCAAAAGCACACACGTGTGACTATCAAATATAAAAGACTTCTAGCTCTCAGTGCAGGTAGAATGCAACCCGAGTTTGAAAAACACACGGATAAAAGGTTTACCACAGCACCAAGGCACTGTACATGTTTACAACCATTACTTGGCTTAGAATACATGCTTCATTCTTAATGTTCACAAAATATTAATTACTTGTCAGATCAAAGGCATGCCTCAGTCTTAATAATTGTATGCGTCTCCAATTGTTTTGTGGTAATTTCGATCATCAGGAGACGTTGTGGAGTTATTTTAGTACACATGCATTTTGGGCGTGAGACTTAACTCGGAATCTGTTCACACCCAAATGCTGCTATATTTTTAGTAATGACTTCCTGATTACATAAAATGACTATTACGGTTAATTGTAATTGCAGGACAGTCAACTAAGGGATGAGGGAACACCTATATTTAGCAGTCGGTTGTAGCTACGCGACAATGTAATTCTCTTCAGGTCGTTGTCAACGTGCGCGTGCAGCTTAAGGAGTGTGATTTTTTTATTTTTATACCTGCTACATTATTTATTTATACCAGAACACACCTTGTGATTAATGGTGCTTTTCTGACTTTGCTGCATAAATAAATCAGCAAATGTACTTAAGTGGAAGGGTAATTTCTTGATTTAAGCTTTCCATAATGAAATAAATCGTAAAGAGAAGACTCGTACAATATTCAACAATTAGATATCATGAAGCCTCGAACATGGTAAAGGATGACACAATGGCCTTCCCCGGTCTGCCTTCCAAGAATACCAAAGTCACAAGTGACATCCTGAGCTGGAATTTTAAACAAAAACACATGGCATTCTGGACTTGTAGTTTCCCATTTCCCATTACATATATGGTCTTAAATATCCCTTTATGCAAAGATTTGTGTGAAGTGCAGTGATTGGGGTAGGTGAGGTGGGGTAGAGTATAGTGGTGTGGGATGGACTGGGTCAGGTTAAGTGGAGTGAGGTAGATTGGAGTGGAGTGGCGCAGATTGGAGTAGAGTTGTATGTGGTAGATTGGAATGGGGTAGATTACAGGGAGTGGGGAAGACTGGATCGAAGTGGAGTGGATTGGGTTAGATAGCATTAGAATGGGCTAGTGGGGCAGAGTGAAGTGGGGCAGACTGAGTGGGGTAGACTGTAGTGTAGTAGATTGGGGTAGATTGTAGCAAAGTGGGGTGGGGTAGATTGGGGTATATTGGAGTGCAGTGGGAAATAGTGGAGTGGGGTAGACTAGAGTGGGTACAGTGGAGAAGAGTGTGGTGAGTGGAGGGGCATACAGTGGAGCGGCATGTGTCGTAGAGGGAATGGTGTGGATTGGCGTGGCATGTAGTCGAGTGGCGTGGTGTGAGCGGAACGGTTTACAGTGGAGTGGCATGTCGTACAGTGGAGTGGTGTAGAATAGAGTGATGTGGCGTTGTGTGGAGTAAGCATTGTGTGGTAGTGCACTGCCTTTACAGACAACAATTTTCAACTGAAATTACCATTACAGTTGCACCAGAATACGGTTTCACTGTACACAAATGATAATGTGTGCAAAGGTCATTATCTAGTGTATTGATCTCTTTTGATCATATTCAAATATTAGTTTCACCACACTTCTGAATTACAAAAAAATATATGTTTCTAATTCGGATATATTCTGAAACATCAGCATAGTTCATTCTTCTTGTTGTATGCTAGAAAACAAAACATCTTACACCCTCTCCTTTTACAGGGATACTCAGCAGAATTGACACATAAATCCTCTCACTTTGAAGTCAGAGAAAGTAAAGTAAACACCAAGCTACCTTGGAAGAGCGCAACAACTGTGACAATATAAGAACAAGATTTAATGCCTGTTCACAGAAAGCGAGTTCGTGGAAGAATATGGTTTGGGTAACCGGATGGCAAACTCAAGCTGAACAGCCGAAAGTAAATCAAGCCAGGAAATAAAAGGCGAGAAATTTTGGGATACAAACCACAACGCCAGTGGAAGCAACAGACAGAAGGCATTGCTAGGTCAGCTTTCTGAATGTCCCCAAGATGTCTTTAGCAAACCAGACAGCTGCGCTCTCTGGTAGGCTTCGACCTAAACAACAATGTCCCAGCTGAATGTTATTGCATGTCTGGTTCATTTAAATTCTGATTTGGACAAAACTGGATTTTCCCATCAATTGTGATTAAGAGTTGTGTGGGAAAACTAACACATTGGGTAGGTTTTCCCATTAACATTTAGTCGCAAAAAAACCTGGTGAAATGTGAACAGAGTAAACAAACTGAAAAGCGGTAAACATACAAAAATAGGCGCGCCAAACACACAATCTATATGTTATTTCTTATTCAAAGTAGCAGTACATGGAATTGTGTAGCAACACAGTAC
Organism: Lissotriton helveticus; assembly: GCF_964261635.1. Taxonomy (NCBI): domain Eukaryota; kingdom Metazoa; phylum Chordata; class Amphibia; order Caudata; family Salamandridae; genus Lissotriton; species Lissotriton helveticus. The sequence continues at coordinate 1,527,572,064 of NC_136063.1, read as the reverse complement.
CCTATGGTATTGCTATTTACCGCGTGTAGTATTACTTCACAAAAAGCATAAAACTACAGTAAAAAAAATTGCCTCATCAAAAGGTAATTTCAAATTCTGTTGCGCAGTGCCTCCAAGTTAAATAAGCATTTTCTTTACTTCTTCTTTCCCATAAACATGTCTTACTCGACTCTTTTAATGCAGTCTTCATCCAAACAAACTGAATGAAAGGTGGGGGGGAGGGCGAGAGATGGTAGGAGAAGAAAAGAAAAAGATCAATGGGCAAAAAATATGGACTGAAATAAGGAAAATAATTCACAACCCGTTTCAGTTAAACCTGGTTCGAAGCAACAATGTGTCTCAATCGTGCAGTCCTCTGAAAACATAAGGGAGGGGATTTAAGGATGCTTCTGTTCCATCCTCTCACCTCAGATTAATGCCTCCAAAACATCTTTGGAGGCATCCGTCCAAGGAAAAAACATGGTTGCTCCACGTGTAGATTACAAACAATATGCCAGGATGTCACTCATGTCAGATCATGGCCTTCAAACCCAAAGCAACAACATCCTTTCCAATGAGCTGCAACTCTTGGAGTTGCGGCTGGGAGGCCCAGAAGATGAGAATCCTGCCACCATTTAGTAGTAAGTCTGTACATTCGGAGGCAGTTTCAATCAGGATGAAAAGTGATATGCCTCAATAATTACTCCGGTTTCTCAAGGTCAACGAGGAGGCTTGCAAACTATTCTATTAAGATGATTAAAAGCAATAATCAATGATTGGACCATAACTTATTTGCACTGATTTTGAACTCTTCTTTCCTGCAAATACACTACATTGATTTTATCGCCTTTTCCCCTGTGGCTAACCTTTTTTCTTTGGGTTGAATTGGAGACACGGTTGAACTACCATGTGAGCAGATGCTTGTAATGGTTTTAATTGTCCAAATAAAAATGACTTTGAACCTCTGTTCCTGGTTGCCGTTTGAGTTGCCACTTACCTTAATTTAGAGATCCACAGGTCAGCTCTTACTGTACCAGATCCGAACACTTTGTGACCAAGGTACCTGGCTACAATCCTTAATACAGTGCGTACATCTGCTTTCCCTGTGTCAGAAACTACCAAGTTGGAATCAACGAATAACCAAGGACCGGATGCAGGCTCTGAATTCTTTTTGTGTAAAGCCATTCTCATTTCTCTGCATTTGGATCCGATTGTTTAGACTTGAGAAAGCACCAAAGGATGGCAAAAAAAGTCTTGTTTTCATCCTCACATCTAAATGTCTCTCAGTGGATTCAACCTTAGTTTCAATTCCCTGAATAGAGTGTTGCAGCTGGCATAATATTATCATGATAATGGATTCTCCCGCTCTGTAGGGTTGGCGTTTTGAGGTACACTGATTACAACCTCAGGCTTCCATGTTTGCCACAGAACAACAGAGTGGAGGGTTCTTGCTGTAGTTGTTTTCTGACCTCTTGAAGCCTTCAACCAGATATGCCGATGGAGCTTCATGTGTAGGAGATGGTTACCAGAATGTGCAATTCATAATTATCTAGTGGATTCCCAAACTAATGCCCTAATACGGTCAACAACTTTGGTTTCAATGAACATTTATGCAGCAGGAAGCTCTGCAAAAGCCATAAGACCAGGGCTTCTTTCTTGTGCGTTCTTTGCCTGATTCAACCCACATTTTTTAGGTCAAGCCTAGGCAGCGCATGATGCGCTGTCTGTCTCTTTGAGACATGCTATATTCACTCTGTGGGCTTACAGCACACTCCGTACCTTTTTATTGGTCGCTTCGATTGTCCAACAAAAAGGCTTGCTTGCTAGTGGCTAATTCTTCTTCTTTGTCCCGCCTTATTGTCATTTATATCCTCCCAGGGAGCAGTTCCCAACTACTGTATCATTACGCTTCCATCTTCATGTGTTGTTTTTGTGAACTCTTTTTCTTTCACTCTTCGCTACCAACTAATTCGGTCGACAGCCACACAGGGATCTGGTTACTGGCATGGCCAGCAAGTACAGCAGCAACATTTCCCTTTGATCAGACGTTAGCATGCCAGCCGCCTCAGGAGGCAGCACGTCTTTCTTTTATAAACACGATACCCGCTTTCCTATACGTGTGTTTCAGGTTCTCTTTTGGGGTCATCCAGTACGGAAATCATCTCGCCCTTTAATGCTACCTTTGTTTTCCACTCTTCCTCTACATTTCCTAAGAAACCGGCCCGTTTAATCCTAAGAGCAATTGCTATCATTCCAGCCCTGCCTCGTAACATGATCTGGAAGCAGACTGTACAGTTCAGAGCCGAGCGAGAAAGATGTAAACACCCTGTGCGCACACCTCCAAAAGACCGTAATCTAGTTATTTTTCTCCTTCACTTGCAGTAGTGGTAGCAGAGATGGTTTTATTCCAATACCGTGATAAAAACATGGGAGCAGAGGAATCAGCGGACCACTGAATTTCTTGAGTGACACACTTCTGGCTGTAACCATGGCGTGGATGTGTGCAGAATGTGCTCCTGAAAGTTCCCTTAATTGACTGCATGTGTGCCCCACTGAGGTGTACCTAATCTTCTCATGAGATACAGAGAGACTCTTGCAGACACACATACTCAAACACATATGCACTTCCACACTATGGGGCACATGCATCATGGTAAATACTGCTCGCAAACGGGCCGATTCGGCGAATAGGCCCTTTTGCGACCGGAATTTCAGAATTTGGGATGCATAAACCCAATTTCAAAATCGCAATTTAGGTAATAGCAAATTTTGTGATTACCTAAATTGCTAATGAAATTAAGGAATTGCAAATTGCGATTCCCTAAATGCAATGCATCATGCACTTCCAAATTATGATTTCGCAATTTGGAATTGCAAATTACCCTCAACTTCAAGTTGAGGGTAATTTGCAAAAACTTTGAAAAATGCACTTTTGTGTATTTTTCAAAGTGCCATGTGGCACACACACATGCCCTTGGGGCATGTGTGTAAGCCACATGTGCTCACATGCCAATTTCAGGGGTGCATCAGGGTGGCCTTTTGGCCCCCTTGCACCCTTGAAATTGCATGTGCAATTTGCGAGTACCTATTTAGTACTCGCAAATTGCGCCTGTAATTCCCATTCATTCCTATGGGCCTCTAGCCTCTACCGAAGAAATGCCTGCCTCGGGATAGCCCCACCAGAGCAGGGTGGGAGACAGATCTAGGTGGATGATGATTGGGAATATTGCAGTGCACCAACTGGAGAACTGTGGACTGTGAATAATCCACTACTGGTACATTAACAGGGTAAAGTACACACCAGAAATGCCACACAAGGGAGGGCTGGGGAAGGACTCTAGATGTGCCAGCTGTGAAGCAGAGGACGCTTACCTCTTCCACCTAGCTTGGAATTGTTTGCAGACCTTTACGTTTTGGTGCAGGGAATTCGACATTATCCAAAAATGAAGGAGGTTCCCTTGCAGATCTCTCCGTTGACGGGGTGGCTGGGTGCAGAGGATTTCTTACACAAATCTTAAATTTACACGCATCACTCTGCTGCTAACCAAACGATTGGTGGGGAAGCATTGGTAATGGGGACCAAGCGATCAAACAATGGCTGTTGGACATTACATGTGGTAAGGATCAACATGAGCAACAAACTCCTCCCAAAACCGTTCCGACCTAGAGGGTCTCGTACTCCTATTACCTGCTGTGGGCTGCCGAACCCAATGAGTGGGAAGCACTGTTTGGAATCCCTTGTGTATGTGACCTGTGATGTCAAATTGATATGCATTTCAAGATGATAGGATGTGCAGGGGGAGCCTTATAGTGGAATGTACTACAGACTGGTGAGTAAGGTCTGTTTGCTCAGTTTTTTTCATTTACCCTGTACTTTATAAAAATTTCATTATGTTTTTTTTTTTTTTTTAAAGAGTAATGGTAGATGCAAGTATGGTGAAGGGAAGCATCCATTCAGTCAATTGACAATGTCACGCTATCCATCCTGCAAGACCAAGGGGGCTTCTGTCAGTTAACAGACCCTTGTTATTGGCTTTCGTTTTGTCTACAACAAGGGAAGTGTTAGACCTAGGGAATCCTAGACTACATAGGGTAGCCTGGCACAGAGGGGAAACAGCTAACCTCCAAGGCTTTTGTGTAGTACTTACAGAACCCACTCACAGTAACTCAATGTCTTACCGCTAAAATAAATGACGCCACACCAATATAGAAAAATATGGACTGCTTTATAAAAATTTCTATGTACCTTAGCAGTATCAAATTTCTGTTCATTAAACAGCTCCGAATTTGTTTATCAGCGTATGCACAATTTTTGTACAGCATCAATTATTCAACACATTACTGTTAGATTGTGGAACAATACTTTTTAACACCAATTCATAGGATTCCAACTAGTCTAAAGAAAGAATCCGGTTCCTTCAGGTTTTAAATTCCTTAGCTTAACTCAGTAGATTAAGGTTCCCCAATTTCACTGGGATGTCTCTAATAGCAGTTGTTTACCACACAGATTTTCTCAGCTTGTTTAAATACTGTACACTGGCAATAACATTTCCCACATAGGCAGGGCAGATTAAACTGGCATCAGGTTACTGGGGGACTTCTGTCTAGCTTACTCGGTTGAGTTAACCAATCTAGTTACCCAGAAAAGTGCCAACCTTTACACTTCCGTTTTCCTCCCTCCTTCTCCTTGTTCACGAGGGTTTCCCCCTCCCAATGGCTTCCCTGAATCACGTTATTGACCAGCCAGTGGTTGCCCTAGTTTGTTCAAGTTTTCAATGTCACAGGCTCATTTACGCTTGGTCCAGCTTAACACTCGCTGGTGCACTCCCTGCTGCACAGAGTTCCTTTGCCTTGTTTGCCCACTAGGGACCGTGGCGCAGGCTTCCCGTCCCTTGCCAGCCCCGGTTCCCTGCTTACTTGTTGAAAGGGAGTCTGTAAGCTCCAGTTCACCGTTCGCTGTCACCAGCGCTGCTGATCCGCATCCACTCCCCTCTCAGGCCAAACCGCTCCCTCACAAGGCCTGGGGAAAGGGGAGGACGCTCTCGCTGACGACGCGCTGACTGCACCTCACCTCAGCTCTTCTCAGCGGTGCCGCAGCCAGACTTGCCGTAGTCCCGCACTTCCGCCTCTGCGCGGGAGATTAGTGTCTCCTCTGCAGCGGCGCCATCTGCCTCAGGACGCTGACAGGCGCTCCTCCGGACCTGCCCGCTAGCAGGATACACTCTGCTGTTGCTCTGCCCCTTTCTCCTGGGGGTAGTGACTCCCTCGCCCTAAGTCCTGCGCAAGACTGGGCTGCCAATCTCTCCCTTACTCCTCAATCCCGCTCCACACTCAGGCTCACACCTCGGGCAGCTCTTGTCGGGACAGCGCCTCACAGCCTGCAAGAGGGTAGTGAACACTACGGGGGTTTCAGAATGGGAGGTTCTCAGTCCGGACGAGGGTTGTGAAACTTCCTCAGATCTCGGGGCTCGTTGTCTCTATCGGGTCCCGGCAGTTCCCCCTGCCCAGCCCACCAGTAGACTTGTGAGATTACCCTAGAGTTAAGGGGTGGATTTTAGAAACTCGCGTGGACCTTATGCCCAACTTAAACGAGTGTAAGACAGTGGGGCCAGGTCCCTGGTTAGCGAGTCGGTGGCAGCAGTAAGGCAGCAAACCCTAAGAAAGGAAGTCAACCCTCTGTGCGTCCTAGCCCTCTAGCGCCACAGCCTGAACTCCAACTGCTCTCAGGTCACTCCTAGTCATCTCTCTACAAAATGGCCACCCTGGCCACTGGCCTTTTATAACCTGGCCTCAGACCACTGGAACCTGCTAGAGGGTTCCAGAACTTTCCCTATACAGTCCAATGGGTCTTTCTCACTGAAGTGTCCGTTATGGCAGTTGCTGGACACCATTTTAGGTCTCAAGGTTTTCTCTCAATTTTGATGAGGAAGGCTAGGCCTCACAAAGTAAGGAAAAAGAATAGCATCAAGGAACACCTAGCCCCCCCCGTCAACATTAAAAATTCCTGGTGAATAATAAAAGTAAGGAAAACACGAGGAGGTCAAGGGTGACAAAATAAATAATAAGTGTGAGGGAACACACAGGGGCAGACAGGTCTAACAGGAAGTTATAAGTTAAATGGTAACCCTGAGCTGGGGGGTGCCTTGGCTACAAAGAGCCTTCTCGCCACACACTTCTGGAGACAAGACTGGGCAACAGGAGGTTACTGACAGAGGAACAGCTTCCATGAGGTTTGCAGTGGAGAGACGTGGTTTTACAGCTAAGGCAGGGTGGTCCTAGAGCGGCATTTGTAGGTAAGCCGGAGCACTATGGATTTGATTCTGGCTCCCACTGGGAGAGAGTGGTGAATTTACTGAAAATGGGCTTTTGAATAGTCTCTGCTAGCCACCACCAGTATCCAGTGATGGCTCCTGGAGGAGAGACATATGGAATCTATTTCATAAGTCCTTGTGTCCAGAGCGACACATACCTGTTTATAGTCTGGTTGTCGCCAGACAACTATGTGAGCACACCAGAAAGGGCTTTGGCACCGCCCACATGTTGAGAGCCAGAAATAAATATTTTGATTGGCAGGAAGTTCTGTGATTCCACAAAAAACATGCTCTCCAGGCAGCTGTAATCATTTTGTTTATCTATCCAGCTGTCTAAGCTTGAACTTTCAGGGGCCCACCATGACATTGGAATTATTGGATATTAAAGGTTATTAGATACCTTGATAAATGATGTTGTTTTTCCTCTGGTAGCAGCACAGATGGGAGGAGGGCAGTCATCAACCTACATGTATTTATAAATCTCACTTGACAGTGCAACTGTCAATTACCTTTTACCCTAAACCAATACTAATCTACAGTACTTTGCTTCCACACAAATACATATCCATTCCCATGCTATTTACTTATAATGCTTCTTATTACCATACAACATTCCTTTAAATCCAGACCCATTGACACTGCCACGGCTTGTATACAAAGGAAGATTTAAATTCACTTCGATAGCCTCTGAAAAGAATCCAGCAGTATTCCTGCCTTTCAGATAAGAACCGGGACTGGATTACAAACAGAGGCAAGTTTTCAATCAGTACCATGCAGTATACAATACACGGCCACTTGCAACTATTTTAAGATGAAGTCTATGTAGAAGCCTATTGAGAAAGACTCTGTAGAAGCCTGAGAACAAAAAAGCAATATGTGGTTCCATAGAACTTGGCCATCCGCAACAACATCTGCTCTTTTAAGTTAGTGCCATGGCCAAAAACATCAAGGTAGAGGTTATTTTAGTAGGATTGCGCAGAAAGACTGAAGCCGAAAGTGGTAATCTTGGCAAACCCTATCGTGGAATCATGTGTGAACATCAATACTTAGGTTTGTTTCAGACGTTGAGCAGATTGGCTGCTAGTTGGGTAATCTGTAACCCACTGGGAATAAACATCCTTACCACGTTTGCTTTCTAGTCTAGAGCCGCACCAGTCAGTTGGAGCTTCGCATATGTTTTTACTTGTAAGCCCAGATTTCATGCTATGCAAGTATTGATTTGATTAACAGAATTGTACATTTTCTTTCTTTTCGAAACGCTCAGTCCACATGTGATCCTAATTCTAGTACACACAAATACTACAGTGCAGAGAAAATTAAGACCATATATCTGAGAATACATTAATCTGTTGTGTTGATCACTAACCCCAAGTGCTGCTCCCTTAAAGAGCCTCAACAGAGGCAGGTATTTGCTACCTAGAAGTATACTAATGATATGGAGCTGTTTGTAATTACCAAAATAAACTCCTTGTAGCAAGTACCAGTACATGTAAGGAACAGTAATACAGAACTAGTATTTAAAGTCTACAAGCCGTACTTTGAGAGCGGTCATTGTCAGAATGTTTAACGAGTGACAGCCATATGTTTCCACACAGTTGCCATGTTATTGGCAATAGATTCACAGGGCCAATCGCCACAGTGGGTATCAACAATTGTACTATGACATACATGGAAAACCTTCTGCATGAAAAAATAAGCTACCAGTCTCCGAAGTAAAAGATATACTATATTTTGCATGGCAAAGGCTCATACTGAGAGGACAATTTGAGCAATCAAGAAAAAAGGCTACATCAGTCTTCCAGCCATAACGAAATATTATTGGGCTCCACACCTAGCAGCTATCAATCATGGCGCATACGGTGGCCTTGATAATCCAGGCTACCATATGGATATGTGGCTTCTTCCAGGAGGGAATTATAATAGATCACTCTAATCGAAACCTGGCCGGCCTCGACTGACATGCCCCACTGATCACTCAGTCAGTGTATGGCACGCCGCAAATTGATCCCTCAGATGGGAACGTAGACTGCGTTAGCTACCCCCCTATGGGATTCTGCACAACTAGGTAATCTATGGACATCGAAAGGGTTTGATAAGTGGGACATGATTGGCATCTCACAAATTAAAGATATATGGGAAAGGGGAGAAGTGAAACCATTTGCCACTCTCCAGAGTCAACACGAGCTAGCTGACACTGAGCTTTTCTGCTACAGGCAGGTTAGCCATGCACTATATTCACTCCTCCCAAAGGGCTCGTCCCTTCCCGAATCATCCCCGTTGGAGGATAGAATACTGGAGGGCCACATCCCGGATAAGACCATCTCATTAATTTATAATAAATGAATACATAACATGGAAGATCCTCTCTCAGTATTGCGACAGAAATGGGTGGCAGATGGCATAGAAATGGATGATGAGGAGTGGCAGGAGGCGATATCTTCTCCTCAGGTAGTGGCCATTTCAGCACAACTAAGGCTAGTACAGCTTAAAATCCTGCAAAGGATATATATGACCGGCCCTCTGCAAGTACAGATGGGGAGAGCGGAAACAGGAGACTGTCACAGAAGATGCAGTCAATTTGGCACCTTTATGCACATTATATGGGAATGCACAATCATTCAAACATACTGGAGGGAGGTACATGCAGTGATGAGGGCAGCCCTCAATGTTACTATTTACCCTGAAGCACGTAGATGCCTGCTGAACATATGGGAACCGACTGACTTGAACACCCATCAAACACAGTGGGCCACTTTGGGATTCATACTTGCCGAAAGAAATATCGCTCAGGCCTGGGGAGCAGCACCCCCCCCCCCCCCCTTCCCACACTGGAGGCATGGGAGACTAATATGGACTGGTGTATGTTCAGGGAAATGACCGTGTATACTGCCCGAGGCGGTCTTAGAAAGTGGTACCGCATATGGTCACCGTGGAACTCATATCGTGGAGACATATGCGCTCCCCCACAGAGTATTGAGCTCGAGGATCTGCTTCCTCCTTTAAAAGGCCTTACTGTGTATAATGTGAAGAAGTATTGCCTCTAATTGCCATGCATATATTGATATTGAGCTGATTTGACGATTGCTTAGGTCGATGTTTGTTTAATAAACAGATTAATAAAAAAAATAAAAAAAGGCTAAAGTAAACAGGATCAAGGTGCTTAAATCTTCCCCTATATACACAGTATTGAACAACAACCGCAGATCTGTGTTGCTGTGATTACCTCTTATAATCTATTTGGTAGCATAATGCTGTGCATGTGCTATACATGCATGCTCAACAGCTGGTCTTCTGCTCACGAAACAGAACTACCCATTACAATTTGGCACATATGGAAAATAAAATAATGTGTACCCAATTTGGGTAGTAATGCTAATGCTCAAATTGACAAATTCCCCTCTATGCCTTTGTAAGGCTTTCTGGTCATATATTTCTGATGTGAAAAATCTTGGCAAAAAGCAGGACACCCAGAATATGAAAAAATGTCTTGGGAGGGTATGACTTCGCTTTCTAGTATTCACCGTCAATCTCCTCACAAATGCTCACAAAACATAAAAAACAAAAGTGAGGAAACTAAAAAACACACCAGGATGATTGTGGAGTGTTTTAAAGGACACACGAAAGGGAAAACAGACAGTTCACCACATATTTGCCTATAAATAAAAAGTGGAGGGCTCAAGATTAGGTAATATTTTGAAGAATTTTTCTGAGCGAAAGATCTCACGCATTTTGATATCTAGACTTACCAAGCTCGACTCCTCCAGTTCACCAAAACATTGTTGGTGGTAATTAACTTCCGGTCACAATCAGCTAGGCACGATCTAAACCCTGTGCTTTAGACAGCAAGTAAACACTGTGCCAAAAACTGTGAGCCATCCCGTGACCCATGTTGAGAAACATGGTACTATGATGCACACAGAGCACCCTCTGCGTGAAAGAATGAGCTGCCAGTTTCCAAAATGAAATTACTATAAGTAATTCAATGCACAACTTACCCACACAGTCGCAGCAGTCCTCCCACAGTGTGCTGAGGCAGAGCATACATTCCTTGCAACATGAGCAGTTTCCGTCACTTGGGCGGCACTGGCAAAGCTCCTGCAAATTCAATGAAGACGAGATTGTCATACATTTAATTTGCAAGCATGATCATAACTTGATACGTGCTTCAATAAAAAAAATGTAAAAAAAATTTAGACCAGTGGTTCCAAAACTTTTTAGAACCACACCCACTTTTTAGAACAACAAACGTTGGTGACTCGCCTATCCTTAAAGGACGAGGTGGGGAGATTTATTAATAGAACTAAAGTATCGTGCGGTAGCGCATTGTCATTGGCAGGCAGCATATTTTCCTTTGAAATTGCTACTAAATATGCATAGACATATTTTTACTGATAAAGCTAAGTGGCACACAAATGATAAGTTGTGGAAATCGGGTTGCTGTGAAAATTTATCAGTTGCGCATCAGCAAGTAAAATGTCTTGAATTGTTTTGATCATGTTAAAATCTTTGTTTCCAGCACATTTCACAATTAATTACAAAAATGTTTTTGCTTTCCTAATTGCTGAATGCATACAGTTCATTTACAGGTAAATACATTTTACTATGTGTTGCAAAACAAATCTACAGCTTTTCCTTTTATCACTTCCTTGTGCTCCAGCAAGATTTTCAAATAATTCACTTTGAAAAACACGTCTCACTTTGCAGTAAGAGAAAGAAAAGTAAACACCAATCCCCATGTTAAAAGAATAGCAACCGGACATTTGACCTCTGTCTTTAAAGCACCGCAAATGTGACAAGATGAACACAGAACGTAAAGGCTCTTTAGTTATGGCTTGGAGTTTCCCGACCCACCAAAAATCAGCTTGCGACCTACAGTTTGGGAAATGTGGCTTTCGACTAAAACGTCCATTCCATTACTATTACCTACCCGAAATTGCTATTCCTTTTGCCAACACTCCTTTTGCCACCCCAGAAGTGTGAGGCTGAGGACATTTTATGGTGCTGTTGCTTTTTTGATAAACATTACTTTGAAGTATAAAGTAACCCACACATCCTTTGCTGCATATAAAACAGATTTTTTTTTAAAGTTAGTAAAAAAGTTTTTTATTTTTTTTATTTTTTAATCAGGCCTCTCAAAGTGATGACAGCTGTGATGTTAACCATATCTCAGAGATCCGGATTTCCAATTACTAGATAGTTATAGTATAGTGCTGAATTCTCATTCAGATTAGTGCTCAGGTTCTGTAAGTACAAAAGAAAATACAAACTCTGTTAAATAAAGAGGTCTTCATTCTAAGGCTCGTGGTGAATCAGATGTTTGGCACAGATTAGAATATCAGATTCTGAATGGTGCAGTAATTTCATATAGTTATAACATTAATAATTCTGGCGCACGACCTTGAATAAATGGTTGGTCACTATAACCAAATATAGTGAACCCTGCTGAATAGTTTGGTCCTTCCTTGCCACATAATTCCAGCGGCCCTGACCATAACCAACTCAGGACTATCAAATGAAGTACAATTCGTGCAATACATGCACTCGATTTCAGAGGACGTACAGTGCCTGCCCAATCAAATCCAGTAGAGAGGAAAGATCATCAACATGAGGGCAGATCCAGAGGCCCTTTTTCTGTGGATCGAATATGATTTGGCAACAGGCGTGTTGTCATGTTAGACCTAAAAAAGGGCGGCAAAACGCGCTTTTATGTCCATTTCACAATCATAAGCTGTTTATATATATATTTTTTTTACTTGTTTGGCATCTTTCAGGAAACCACATTCACGATTTGCAGATCCACTGAGCTGTGACTAAGTATTTAATGAAATCCTGCCACAGATGTTACACCATGAAGCAGGCATTTTCCATCCCGAGCACTATGGAAAAATCCCCTTGCTGCAGAAACATGGTACTTTGGAGGGTGGAATTTTCGAAATCTCCATTTAGTAAAAGTCTTCTTTTTGGATATACATAAACTCTCTAGCAGTAAGGGTGGAGTGCAAACAGATAAAGAACAATTGATCCAGAAATCCTAAAATCTCAATCATATATGCTCGTTTGTTGGATGCCAGCACACCAGATTATTCAAAGCACAATAAAAACTGCAAAATACGTTATTTGCAAAAAGGAGTGTAAAAAAAAAAAGGAGTGTAAAATCGCCATAAATTGTGGCTACGCAGTTCACATAGATGCTGCCACATTGTACTTTTCAGATGTAAAATACTGAATCAATTCTGTTGCATAACACGGTTCGGAACAAGGCTCCAAGAGATACTGCCCCCTTTTTCTCATATTCCACAATACCTTAAGATACATAAAGGCCTAACTAAAGAATTTCAGATGTTTGTGGGCATTGGTCAGTAAAGGAAGGACAAAAGTTTGGTAAGTTGCTGTACTTTGGCACTACTACAACCAGCAATACTCAGCCTTAGTGCATTTTTTACATTAAGATATCAAATTTCATATAAAACAAGGTGCTCAAATTCTCAATAGTGTCCAAGGACAATGGTCATATGAAAGAAGGACAGTGACCAAATGCAAAGAAGAAGTGTGCCTACTGCATACGATCCACAGAGAGAAAACTACAGCCTGAAATAATTCCTACACCTTTGCATTCTGGACAAAATTTCACCAGTACTCCAAGCACTATAATTGGCTACCTAATGCCAAGCATTCTGCTTTTATATGCGGTCCATCCTCAGTATGGGGTTTCTCCTTTATACGAATAAAATAGCAAGTATACTCATAGACCAGAAATATCCCGCTCTAAACTGGCACTTCGACTCCTACAAGAATGAATGGGTTTACCTATGAAGCAAAATTACAGAACACCCTCAGAGCAAAGACAAAGCACCAAGATCACTTGAAATCGTGGAAAACAGTAAAGACATGGCTTTTGCCTACCAGGTTATCAAAGGCTCCTGCAACTAGTAGAAGGAACGGGTCGATATCCTATAGAAGGCAGAAATTCCCAAAACTGAAGTTCACAGCCATCTTGGATCTCAAATCAAAATCAAGGGGCTTTATAACAAAACTCAATAATATTGCAACTCCAGTTCACATCCAAACACCCCCACAAAGGTCACTCTGTGAATCAATTATCTTCAAAACAAGCAGGCCTAACAGAGTAGTGTTGCTAGTCCACGAATCACTACAGCAACTAGTCAATGATAAAAATCCCTATATGTATGAAACTTAAATATAATACACAAAGCTTCAGTATTCAGTTGCCAGCATTTGCAAAAGATAGTTAAAATTCTTGTCACCAGAATTACAGAATAACTCTCTACCACCAATCATTCAATAGCTAACTCGACCTCCTTCACTTCAAATGTTAAACAACTCTGTTTTGGTGCTGAATCTATGATTAAGGGGTCATTCGTACAACACCATCCTCGGAAACATAAACGCCCTCGAAATACTCAATACATTTCTCTGGTGAAATGTGGGAAGAGGAGGTATAGGCTCCGTTATCATTAAAAAGAGGCTGTTGACTAACTCCCAGAATTGACTGTTGCCTGCCTTTTAATATACTTTAAAAATGTGGCCTCACAGTGGAAACCTAAAGCTTTTTCCCCTGTGTAGTTCCAGCAATGTTTTCCATAAGATAGGCCTGGGTGTGATCAAAATATTTAATGTCATATCTGCAAAAATGGGAAAATACTAGCAAAGTCCTCCAATGTTATTTCTCTTAATTTTCAATTCGGATTTAGTGGATAAATCAGATTTTGATGACTTAAGTGAAAAAGTAACTTTAGAAAAATGTAGTCAGCTTGAGACAGAACTGGCTCAAAACATGTTATGCCAAATATCACTCATTCAGAGTTCGAATACACATGCTTGGCTGGAAGAAATCAACAAACCTGGCTCAAAAGACAATGTCTTGTCTCTCAGCCCATGATGGACAGGGGGTGTTAACTGCTGACCACGTAGCATGGATTAGTTATCTGGGAAATGGACATGAACAATTGGCAGAAGAAAGGACAGCCTTCGAGCTATCTCTTGGATGTACAAATGCACTTTTTTCTATTTTTATTCTACAAAGGAAAAACATTGTTCCTTGTGTAGAAAGCCATTTCCCCATGCACCATCAGTAAATATAGAGGTAATTAGTTCCCTTTGCCTTAAAGGAAGGGGTGTTAAACCTGCCCATGGTGGAGTAAATTTCCAGACATTTCTATTGTGAAAAGGGGACAGAGTGGAATTTAGCAATGTCTGCAAACATATGGGTTTTGGAGTGTTTCTAAAGTTGGACCATCCACTTGCCATGCACTGGGTGGGATTCACAGACTTCCCTACATTCTTGGTTGAGAAACCTACTGTAAAAAATGCATATCTGTCTGACAAGAATACCTTTTTCAATTCCTGCAAAGGCTTAAAAAAAGGTAAACTCTGGTATAAACAAATATTTATGACTGAATTTAACGTTGTGAGTAAGACCCTATATGTAAAGGATAGGTTATGAGCAGTTATGTATTATGGTTCCATACAGGGGTCTGCAAATGTTTTGAAGCTAGCACTTTGCATATTTTTAAACCTCAACTTTGTGAAGTATAGACCTAAAACAATATTTTTTTAAAATATTCCCCTTACTATACAGGGCCGCAATCACACCACTAGGCAAACCTGTTTTACTGGTTGCAATGAGATGCTTACTTCCTTTCTCCCATGCTGAAGGTCTTGGGCAGATGGAAGTTGCTCAACATGGAGAAAATATTCTGCTATATTAAAACTAAAAATGAAGACATTGAGGCCAGGTCACGCAGAAACAACTTGAGAATAGTGGGTATGTTGGAGTCGACAAACACAGATAAGCTGGAGCACTATATTGAAACGATGCTCACCATGCTCTTTGGGCCCGATAGCTTCTCACACCTGATAATTAGAAAAGGTATATTGTTCGCTAGTGCCCAGCCTGCTTCTAAGTACTCCTGCCCATCCCAACATTGACTGCCTTTTTTATTTCAACGACTGAGACACAGCCTCCAGGTGGCCATGGATATGGTATAGGAGGGCAATGTCAATGTCCCCTATCTAGTTTTTCAGCGTCATGACCCAGGAGACCCAGAGGAAATTTCTACCATTACAAAAAAAAGGAAACTGCAACAGCAATTTATTGCCGCGTAGGACTAGTCGTTGAAATTGCTTACTTTTGTACTATTGCCACCCCTTAATCCTCCCCTATACTGACACAGTGACTTATGTGAGGAACACCCCTTTAAAACTGGTATATTGAACATCATCTTTTTAGTAGCACAAACATTTGATCAACATATAAGTATGTAATGAAGTATCCAGAAAATGCTATAGGCAATACCAGGGATATAGAAGGAGCTATATTAATACCAAAACAATGCAAACATGTTTATATCCAAGATACAAATAGTGATAATAAGTCATGCTGTGATGCAACGAAAAAACATTACAGTGTAGCGTATGTTGCAGCACAAACAACATTTTAATACTGCCTCAGGAGATAAGATACTCATCGCTGGTTCTGTTTCAGAGTATATCACACCAGAATTCAAATGTTTGAGGATTGGGCTATCATAATCAAATACAAAAGAGGACAGGTCTCCTTTCTTGAGAGCAAATCAAACTGCATTCTTAGGCAAGAAGTTATTTTCTGCAAACTGGAGTGTCCTACAACCGCCATGATAACACAATTCAGCCTAGTAAGTGTCCGCTGAGACTGCTTTTGCATTACGAACCAAGCGTAATAAAAAGATGGACAGGTTCTTAAACTTATTAGACTATTTGATCAGTGGCCAAACATTTTGCTACAAGCTGCAATAGCCACTGAAGATACAGAGGAACTGGAGATGCTAAACAGTAGAAGACAAGTAGCCAATGATAGTAGTGTGTGATTGGGAACACTGAGCCATTGAGAATACTGAGCTACTAATAATACGTAAATACTAATAATACTTAGCCACTGGCGTTACTCATGCACGGATCAAAATGAGCCACTGATAATGAGGATATCTGAGATCCTGGCAATTGATGCCACAAAGCAATGCGTGAAACTGATCCACTAATGACACAGTCATACAGGACAATGACAACCAGCTATTCATTCAACAAAGCCAATCAAGATGCAAAGTGAATTCTGAGAATGTGTCCCTGCAGAGCACTGTGTTGTGTCTCCAAGCTAATCTTAGTCATACCCAGTAAATTTCTTTGGGCTACCATCCACCGCAGGTATACTAACACCATTGGGAGTGGGGAAAACAGACAGGAGTCCTGTGAAGCTCCCCAAACGTATGTGCAAGGGATCGATGTTAGGTAGACAAGCCTTTGATTGAAAAATTTATATTTTTTCTGGGTTCCCCTCACCCTTTCCCTGGAGTGAGCACACACAAACCATCTGGACAAGAAATATAGGCTTTATTTGAAGCCAAACTAGTACAGTACACCTGCAAAACAATGGTAGAAAACCCCATTAATATAGTATGATACAGAAAATGCGTGACTGATCCCAACCTGCATGTACATGTGCACCAGATTGTATTCAGGCAGCAGGTATGGCACCCGATCGGGTCTCATTCCTTACCATCCATGTCAGTAGGTGTCTGTCCTCATCACCCTCAGAATATTTCTTGGCAATATAAGCTTCGAATTATATTTGCTCACACTGATCACCAGCTCTCAATGCTCCCTTCTAACCTGCACCAATAAGAGATGGCTGTCCGGGGTTGCTACTGCCTCTGACTCCAATCTTCTTAGCCTAGTCTCCAATTCAGTAATATTCCTTCCTAGTTCTATTCTAACAATATGTCATCCAAATACAGATTCCAGTAATGGTGACCTTGAAAGCCTCCCATATTTCACTTGTGTCTTCAACCGGACCATGATTTACTTTAAAGAACTACACTATGGCTTCCACCAGAGTCACCCTACAGGTTTGCTCAATCACGTAGCCGGTTGTAGTCGCCAAGTGGGGATCTTCCGAATCTGGGCTCTCCACTGTATAGATATTATGAGTGGGCTGTGATCCAAATATGTTTTTCCCATGTCTTCTGTTACAAAATAAAAAAAAAACTACTACTATGAGTTGCACACAAACAAGTCTATCCTGGAGTATAGTGCATGTACATGTGGGTAAAATTAATATTTTCTGCCATTTGCGTGCTCGCTCTTCCAGGAATCTATTCACTCCCAATTCCCCATCCAAGACTGAAGCTTGTTTACGACCTGCCCTGCTTGCAGCCCCCTAACCTGGTGGGAAGGACATGTCCGTGTAGGGACCAACTACACAATTAAAAATCACCCCCCAAACAGTAGGGATATCTTGGTCCGCTAGGAGATTACAGATTCTAAGAACTCAAGCCTAATCCCGATTAAAATGCCTCTAGCGGATGTAGAGTATGTTGTGTTCCTTACTCTTCTTGTGTCTGTCCTACCCCAGGAGCATGGATACATTACTATGTCCTGTCACTGCTCGCTTTTTTTTAAGCGCTACTTTTTTATTTTTGTTTAAGCACTCACCGAGTGTGCATGTGTTTTCCCAATGTCTCCCTCGTGTGAGTCTCATCTGCCTCCCCATGATGCTCTTGCCCTTGTGTGCTGCTTCTTCTCTCAAATTTCAAGCCCCACTGCTTTCTCAGCCGCATGCCTCTTCCCCTGCTCCACGTTGCTCTCTCTCTCTCTCTCTCATCCATTAGTTCCCCCATTGATCTGTTTCCTGCCTTCCCTGCGCCCTCCCTGCTGATTTCTCCCACTTGCACCCCCTATTTCCTCCCCAACCCTCAGTTGCTTTCTCCCGCCCCCCGTGAGTCCACACAACCCTCACCCTGTTTGAAGATATCAATAATAAATGGAGATGTAGACCCTCAACTAAGAGCACACAGAACATCGGTCGTAAAAGCAGAAATCTATAATGTGCCTGCACAAACCCCCAACACATCCAGTGTACAAATACTGCCAAATCTCCAACCACAGAGGGAAGGAGGGGTTGGAGACAGGTAAACACAAAATCATAATGAGCACATTTCCTAGACAAACAGAATTAAGGGCACACTGATTCGTGCAAGCTTGTCACTGTGCCCTTTTATATGAAATACAGCTTTGCTGTGTTTTCTGGTAATAACAACACAATTCATGGCTGAAGAACCAGGGAGCAAACAAAAAGGGACGACTCTTCCGTGCACTCGGCAAAACTGAAGCAGGAAAATAATTCAACCCCCTCCCACTGCACTCCCGCCCCCTTAAGGGCAAAGAAGCACCCGACCTTCTGTGACGCCACCCGACCTTCTGTGACGCCCTGAATACATAACAGCGTGTACGGCTCTCAGGGCTGGGCCCATGAACGGCAGGAAAGGAACAGTTAGAGCAATACCATGGGGTCTCTAAAAGGCCAGTAGAGGATCCACAGGGGAGGACGGGTATAAGGGAGATGCATGGCTGCAAACCGTCTGCATAGCATGTGCTGGATGCCTTCCCCAGTGTCTAGTTTTTAGCCAACAGCTTTTTAGGTCTCGTCCTATTAATTGCGCAAGCGATAATAGGACGAGAGTATAGAGGCTCATCCAAGCTCTGAAACCATCGCGGATTACGTCGAGTGCATGTGCACACGCTTTTTACCATTTGCTCCCCGAGCCGCCTGCCTCCGAGAGCTTCACTTTAAAGGCATCCAGTCCCCCGCCCCACACTTTTCACGGCCGCCAGGCCGTGTCTCACATTTCTCCTCCCCCCCTCTAATTATTTACCCCTGCTGTTGCTGCCCACGGCCTCCCCACAGCAATGCCAAGAGCTTGTTTTTTGCTCCTATGACATGCCTGCAGCTGCCGCTGCACTCACTGCTCGGTCAATGAGGTGTACAAATATAACAGCAGGAATATAATACAAATATGTAAATGCTTTAAAATGTTTTTATTTCCAATGGGCTTTTATCGTTTCCCATTCTGCTCTGTTCCCCAGGCTTCTTTATTTGATTGCCACGTTTGGCTTGTATCTACCTCTGACTATTCTGTGATCTTGTGCCCTTTTTCACACAGAAGGAAAGTTAAGCCCCCTCCCATCCTCTTATTCCTTCAGTTTACAATAGTTTCTAATGAGTTGTGTTGTCTTCATCGATGGCTGTGGAGGCCGGAGAATGAGCACCTACTCCCGACTTCCCAACATGAAAAATGGGTGATCTTGGGTTTTGTGTCTCGTTATTCTTATCTACCGAAGCTTGCATCATTTTAATCTCGTTCATAGGCTCGCTGTATGCTCTAGTTAATAACTGCATGTTTACATACTTCAAGTGTTCTATGCGCCGTTTACATCTCTGCTCGAATGACTCCTCATTCTTTTCAAACGATAGTGTGCCCGATCACCCTCGCGTCAGCCCAATGCATAAATTGTATGCATACATGCTGTACAACTTCAGTACCATGTATGCATCTCTTGCCATTCGTCACTGTGTGCCCCCTGCGTACTCTCCCCAGAGTAAGTGACACAATCGTTCTCCAGCAGGCACACTGGCACCGTTCACCACCTACGTGCAAACACTGTGGGACAGAGAGTTCAGTATTACAGCTCAACCTTCTCGTGCAGACACAGGACACCACCCTCGTGCAGACACAAAATCCAAGCCTACCCCGTTCGTGCCAGCACAGTGACACATCTCATTAACCTCACGCAGGTTCCGAGGCAAAACTATGCTCGTGCAGTCGCAGTATCACAATTGACTACGCTCATGCAAACACAGTGGCATATCTCACCTTCCTCGTGCAAAGTGGTACAGGTGACTACTCTCTCGAGGCCACAGTGACATGCCTAAAATGAATGCCTAGACCCCGCAGAGAGAGGCCTGA